>NC_073247.2:52992500-53617500 GCF_029281585.2 Gorilla gorilla gorilla
GTGCCTCCTTGATTATCTTAATAATAATCAATCTTCTGAATTCTTTTTCTGTAAAATCAGGGATTTCTTTTTCATTTGGATTTATTGCTGGAGAGCTACTGTCCTTTTTTGAGGGTAATAAACTTGCTTTGTCATATTACCAGAATTGTTTTGCTGGTTCCTTCTCATTTGGGTAGGCTATGTCAGAGGGAAGACCTGGGGCTCAGGAGCTGCTGTTCAGATTATTATGTCCCATGGGGTACTCCCTTGATGTAGTACTCCCTCCCTTTTCCTAGGGATGTGGCTTCCTGCAAGGTGAACTGTAGTAATTGCTTTTTTCTCTTCTGAATCTAGCCACCTAGCGGGACTATCAGGTTCCAGGTTGGTAGGCATCTGCACAGACTGGTGTGTCTGCACAGAGTCCTGTGATGTGACCCATCTTCAGGTCTCTCAGCTGTGGATAGCAGCACCTGACCTGGTGGAGGTGTTAGGGGAGTAAAATGGACACTGTGAGGGTCTTTAGTTGTATCATTGTTGTTTATTACACTAGTTTTGTGCTGGTTGACATCCTGCCAGGAGGTGGCGCTTTCAAGAAAGCATCAGCTGTGATAGTATAGGGAGGATCAGATGGTGGGTGGGGCCCTAGAACTCCCAAGACAATATGACCTTTGTCTTCAGCTACCAGGGTGGGTAGAGAAAGTCAATCAGGTGGGGGCAGGGTTAGGTGTGTCTGAGCTCAGATTCTTCTTGGGTGGGGCTTGCCCTAGCTGCTGTGGGGGATGGGGGTGTGGTTCCCAAGTCAATGAAGTTATGTTCCCAGGAGGATTATGGCTTCCTCTGCTGTGTCATGCAGGTTGCCAGGGAAGTGGGGAAAGCCAGCAGTACAGGCCTCACCTAGCTCCCTTGGAATACAAAAGGCTGGTCTCCCACCATGCCCCTGCCACCAACAGCACAAAGTTTGTTTGCAGGCAATGGGTGAGCAGGGCTTAGCACTTGCCCCAGACTACCAGTCTCCTGGCTAAGAAAGCAAGCAGGGCTTCAGATTTCACACCTCCCCACCTGCCCATGTTTGCACTCCAGATTTACCCCCTTCCTCGAGTTCTGTCTAGGAAACTCTGCATTTGGTTGGAATTCTTAACAAAGTTCAGCTGGAGATTTCTTTCTCCCTGTGGTCTTTTCCCAGTTCCTCTGGCAGCCCTTCCAAAGGACCACTGTGATATAAAATCAAAAATGACTTCCCTGGGGACCGAGAGAGCCCACAGGAATCTTCCCACTGCTTCCTCTACTCCTGTATTTTGCTTGGCTCTCTAAATTATCTCAGCCCCAGATAAGGTCGAATTTTTCTTTTGTGATCTGGACCTTCAGATTCCCCAGTGAGGGTGTGTGTTCAGAGGCAGACAATCCCCCTTTCCCACTTTCACACTTGGGCACTCACAGTATTTGGGCTGTCTCCCAGGTCCTGCAGGAGCAATCCACTTCCTTCAAAGTGACCGTGGATTCTCTTGGCTTTCCTGGTATGTGCCTGTAATAGTTTTTGGAGCAAAAGTTCACAATGTGAATTTCCACACCCTGCTCTGTTCATTTGAGTGGGAGCTGCAATTTAGTCCTGCCTCCTGTCTGCCTTGTTCCCCTGCATAAGTCATTTAAATCTTTGTTCCCCTGTATGTCATTTTTCTCTAGCTACTTTCAAGAATTTTTCTTTACTTTCATTTTCAAAAGTTTGATTATGGTGTGTCTAGGCATATTCCCATTTGAATTTGTTTTGTTTGGGGTCTGATGAGCTTCTTAAATCTACAAATGTCTGTATTTTACTAAATTTGGGAAAATTCGTCTCATTATTTCTTCATATAGTTGTTGTATGCCAATTGTTTTTTGCTTTTATTCTGGAACTCCCAATGACATATATGTCATGCTATTTGGTATTATTCTACAAATCCCAGAAGCTCTGTTCAATATTCATTATTTTTTTCTCTGTCCCTGAGATTGTATACTTTCTATTGCTCTATCTTTAAATTAATTGACTCTTCCCTGTCATACCCATTGTACTACTGAATCCCCACCCAGTGATTTTAAAATTTCAGGTATTATAGTTTTCAATTCTAGAAGGTCTATTTAATTATATTTTATAGCTTATATTTCTGTTGAGAACTTTTTCTTCCTATATACTTCAAATATATTTACCTTTACCTCATGGAACACAGCTAAAATATCTGGTTGAAAATTAATTTTTCCCCAATATTTAGGTCATCTGGTGATTGGCATCTGATGGTCATCATTTTTGTTAAGAATTGATCACATTTCCTCTGGTTCTTTGTATGTTGGGTAATTTTAAATGGTATTATGTACATGTGTTCTGGTATACAGACTCCGAGCCCTATTATAGTGTTCTGAAGGGTTATTTTATTTTTGTTTGTTTTGTATATTAACCCAGTTAGGTTCAAATTGCAGTTTCTGTGTTACCTGCTATGTGGTTTCAATCTCAGTTCAGTCTTCTAGCTAGGCCTTTGCTGTTCTGGTTTTGGTTGGGTGCACACATGCATAGCCCAAGAATGATCCTAAGATTGTGTGGGTTTATATACAGAATTAGGGAATCCCTTTCTTTGCTTCTCTTCTCTCCAGGGTTCTCCTTACACTTTATAACCCCAATGTTCTCTTTCCTGATTTCTCTAGCCAGTAAGATGAGCTTTCTATGGGAATTAGTCTACACTATTTTATAGTTTTAAAAACAGCCTACTCTCAGGGCAATTCTGTAAGATAAAAGATATTTTAAAAACTCCGTAATTCAAACCCTTGTGGGTTATTTCTCTAAATTTACTTCCCTCCACAATCTGCCTGCCATTATTTATTCTTTGAAGTCCTCAGGTAGTTGGTTTTCTCTGTGTTTTGTCCAGTTTTTAGTTGTAATCAGCAGGATTTTGACATAGCAAGACAAAACAGAACCTCATTTGTCTTTTTTTTTAAATCATAATCATGTTAAAGTATTTGTCAAACTGTCCCATAATAAGATATTTGCTAATTATCAATTGTGTTGGTTCTCTTTATTGCTAAAAGTTTTCCTCAGTATTTTGGAATTTTGTTTTGTAAACTCATTATGAGAGAGTAGTTTTAGTTATCTGTCTTTTTCTCTCTCTCATTTGATTGGTGGAATCTATAACTTAAAGTCTATGAACTATTCAATGAACATTCACATAAGTGTAGTGCTTCTATACTATTACCAATAGTAATATTAGCTAACATTTGTATATCTTTTACTATCTACCAGCTTCTAGTTGAAATGCTTTACATCAAATTTTTGCATTTTAGAATAATGTTTTATATATCTGCAAAATATTGTGCTGGGATTTTGATAGAAATTGCATTAATCTACAGATCATTTGGGAAAACTGGCATCTTTACTATGTTCAGTGTTTAGTGAACACAGTATGTCTCATCGTTTATTTAGATCACTTTTGATTTGTTTCAACAGAATTTTATACTTGCCATTTTACAAGTTCTGCACATTTTTTGCTAGATTTATACCTGAGTATTTCAGTTTTTGAGTGATTATAAATAATGTCATGTTTTATCTTTTGGTTTCCATGTGTTAATTGCTAGTATATAAAAATACAATTAATTTTGATTATTTGTACCTTGTGAACGTGCTGACCTCAGTTATTTGTAGAAGTTATTTGGGGGAGCATTTTTTTTTTGTTATGTTTTTTGGGATTTTCAATATAGACCATCATGTCATCTGCAAATAGGGATGGTTTTATTTCTTTCTTTTCAATGTATATGCCTTTTATTTTATTTTCTTGCTTTATTCCACTGGCTAGAACTTCCAGTACTATGTTAAGTAAGAGTGGTGTTTCCAAGTATCCTTATTTAGTTCCTGATCTTAGGGCAAAAGCATTCAATCTTTGATTATTAAGTATTGTGTTGGCTGGAGGGTTTTTGTAGATGAACTTTATCAAGTCGAAGAAGTTCTCCTTTATTTCTAGTTTGCTCAGTTTTTGTCATGAGTGGCTGTTAAATATTGTCACATCCTTTTTGCCTTGATTGATATGATCATGTGATTTTTCTACCCATTTTAAAACACAATGGTACATGAACATCCAAATTTGGTGAAGATAAATTAGAGAAAAATCATTTGTTTGACCAAACAATTGAATTCTTTAGTAAAAAAGTCTTCTAGGGCATTTAAAATTTGATGTTTTTATTTTATCCTTTTTAGCAGCATAGCTACTATATAAATCCAGCTATCCTTATTCATTATTACTGCCTACATTTTCTGGAATTTTCTAGAACATGTAGAATTTTCTAGAACATGACTTACAAAAGGATTTTGGATTGCTTCTGAATGTAAAAACCCATCATAGATATATAATTTGGAGATCAAAATTTTGAATGTTGAAATGGGTTATGGATTTGCCAGAATAGAATATTTGAAATAAAACCACTCCAGAAAAATCTATGACTTATAGGGACATCATTACTAGGACCCACAAGAACCAAATGACAGACACTAAGGAGTAGCTCTTATTCTCACTGCCTTTTTATGAAGATTCTGCCTACTCTTGTGGTACATTAGGTTACCCACTGGAAATGGTTGCTACTTGCCCTGCAGTCTGTAATGCAACCACATTTTTCTTTTTAACATCCAGGCTAGAACTAGTTCTATCAATACAATGTTAGAACTGAGTTTTGGCTTTTTTTTTTTCTTCTGTATCCTTTTTTTTTCCTTCTCTTTTTGTAGGTTGAGTGAGTTTCTACTTTTCAGGTTAGGGTGATAAATAACCCATGTTCACAAAATAGGCCATAGAAAGCAATGCCATAATAGTTTTGTGTCTTATAATTCACCTAAAATTTACAACATATGAATGTTTTGTCTTTCTAGTGTAAATAGGCAGCATATCTCTAGACCTGTGGTTATCAAAAGAGCGTGTGTTAGAATCACCGGACAGACTTATGAACAAACGAAATGCTGGACCCCATCTCCAGTGTTCTGACTCTGTAGGTGTGGAGTGGGGCTGAAAATTTGCCTTTCCAACGAGTTCCAAGTGATGCTGAGGCTGCTTCTCTGGGGACTATACTTTGAGAACTACTGAACTACCATTCTAGGAGGGTGAGAAAATGGGTTTTCATCTTGGAGCACAAATTATTTGCATGAATTTAAGCAAGTCATGAATATTCTATTCTTCAGTTTCTTCATCTGATAAATAAGATCAATAATACCAGTTCAGCCTACTTTGTTGAGTTCTTGGGAGGAGCCAGTAGAATAATGTATAAGAAAGTGCTTTTGAAAATTAAAAGAAACACTTGTGTGAAATTGTTAAATGTTTTCAGAGATGTAATGATGATGTAAGAAATATTCACTCAAGAATACTATGGCTCACACACAATATTTGCAATTTTATTTCCTTCATATTTTTCCCTCTCTTTACACTTTTAAAGCACATTAGTGCTTGCCTTCTGGTTATTGACAAGCAGCAGGTAAGTGGTTGGTGAATCAGTAAACTCTTTGGCCTTGAGTCTCTGGCTCTGCTTTTTTCCACCTATGGTCGCTGGGTATCCCTCTCTTTTTTTCCTAATGCTTATTGTAGAAATATTTCACAGGAAATGGGGTGACACTAAGCCTCAAGATATTGTTTCTTTTTCCTAAACAAACACTTTTATCACTAGGGGACAATCTTTCCTTAGTTGATGACATATTAGTTGATATAAATAAAGGTGTTCCTGTTAGGCTAGCCCCTTCAGCTATTCAGGTTTCCTGCCTATAAATCAGTGAAAGATGCAATTTGAACTTGATTGCTTAGAAAGACACAAAGGCAGAGAGGATGGGTTGCACTTCAACACCGAAAATTAAAGGACAAGCTTGCTGTCAAAGCCAGACCACTAGCTTCGTTTGATCTATTGGTTTTAAGCTAAAGGGAGGCTCGAAGAAGGAGTGGTTACCTCATACCAACAGCTAATAAGGAAACATTTTCAGCATTTTTTATTTGTACCAAATGTAATAATGGAGTGATGGGGTTCTTTTGGTACAACAATCATTTCTTTCATTTGAATGCTAATTACGTTCTCAAAATGTATGAATTAATTATAACTTCTATTGACTATGTTGATATTGTTTAGAAAAATCATCTCTCAGATCAGATGAAAAGTTTTCCCTGTGTATGAAAGGCTCAAGTGACTTGTTCTGCATATGGCATTAATATTCCTTGATGTAAGCTACATAAAACATTAAAACCCAATTAAACTCAGAAAGGGGACCAGCCCTGCTGACTTATTTATTGAAAGCCAAGGGAGTGGAAATCCCTTTTCTTGTTGTATGTGTAGATAAAGACATATGTCTTCCCCACTCCCCATGCCTATTTGGAGCATATTTAAAGATTTCATCAAATTTACCTAAAATTATTATCTTCAAAGCTAGAGCAAGATTTATTAAACCCTGAAGTGTTTGAGCAAAGGCAGTAATTTTTGAGAGCTTTGACTAAAGCTGTTTTGAGCATTCCCCGTGCCAGAGAGCTCCCAAAATGTAGGAAGAAAAGCTAAGAGTAAATGAGAATTGACACTTTCTGCATAGATCTTGTTCAAAAAGCTAGAGGATTTTCAGGTGCTTCATTGCTTCTTCTTGCTTTCTCCCCTTGGGGACTGAAATGTAGTGTAAAGCAGCCTATGGTGTGGGGAACTAAAATGTAAGGAAATCCTTGATGAGGCCAGGATGGGAGGATTGCTTGAGCCCAGGCGTTCGAGACCAGCCTGGGCAACAAAGGAAGAACTCCATCTCTACAAATAATTAAAAAATTAGCCAGGCATGGTGGCACACACGGGTAGTCCCAGCTACTTGGGAGGCTGAGGTGGGAGGATCACCTGATCCCAGGAGGTCAAGGCTGCAGCCATGATCACACCACTACACTACAGCCTGGACAACAGAGCAAGGCCCTGTCTCAAAAAAAAAAAAAAAAAGAAAAGAAAAGAAAAGAAAAGAAAAAATCCATGATGATAATTAACCATGAATCATGCTTCTAGAAGAAAGACCATAGAATTTAGTTATCATTTGTTATCATTCCTTTATGGGCCAAAGAGATTCCTAGCCTGAGAAGAAGAGTTGGGACAAAGTCTATATTCTGATTCCTAAATGCATACATACATAAATACACACACACATACACACATATATATAATATCTTATTCATTTATTAATTCATTTGACAAATATTTATTAAATGCCTACCATGTGTCAAGCAATGTTTTAGGTACAGAATATACAGTAGTGGGTAAAAAATCCCTAATCCTAAGAAGCTTACACTAGTGGAAGGAGGTAAAAAATAAGCAAAAAAGTAAGTAAATTTGGAATGTGTCACATGGTGTGATGTGCAAAGGAGAAAAAACATGCAGGGTGGGAGGGATAGGCAAACAGGGAGAATGGGAATAGAGTTGCTGTTTTATTTAAAGTGGTGGGGAAATGCCTCACCTATGAGGAGGGAAAAGGGTGCTCCCAGAACAATCTTCTGGATGGGAGTGTTCTTGGCATGAATGCAAATAATAAAGAGGTCAGAGAGGCTGGAGAAAAGTGAATGAGTGGGAGAGTGGAAGGAGATCAGAGAAGTAGTGTGTATGTGTTGTGTGTGTGTGTGTGTGTGTGTGATGTTAAAATGTCCCCACTAAATATAATAATAATGATAGTAGGTGCAATTCTTTTAAAATACACTTAATTGGCAAAATAAAAAGTCAATGGCTCTTTTTTGGCCCCATGCATTGCCTTTTTGTTAATTTTCCTCTTTAAGACATGCAGGTCTGGAAACCACCACTTGAAGCAATGCAAGCTGAATAAGGTGCAGTTGCTGTCGTTGAGAATCCAAAAAAGTAATGTGAAGGAATAAAATCAGGACACAAAGTTGAGGCCTGATATGAGGGACAATATTGGAGAAATACAATGTGTCATGCATGGGAGTACATAGAGGACAGGGAAGTGGTGGGTGGGTGGTGAACCAAGAAAATCTTCATGAAGTCTGAATTTTGAAATAGGCATGAAAGAAGAGAGATTTTGAGAGTTAGGGAGAATATTCCAGTCAGAGGACACACAGCAATAAATATGTAAGGAGGCTGGAAAATACGAATTGAATAAAGAAGCCAGCATCTAGAAGTCTAGCTTAGTTGTGTTTTTAAGGGATGCATACGGAATGTACTGAGAAAGAATGGCTGAAAGGCAAATTGAGGTCCAATGGCAAAGGACTTAAATGAATGATTTCATGGTTTTAAAACATGGTCACAAAATCTTTAACATTCCTCCTATCAAGAGGTGAAGTTTCTGTCTCTTTCCCTTCAATTATGTGACAACATACAGCAAAATTGACAAGGTCCTAAAAGGTCATATAGTTTCCTCCATGTTTGCTCTTGGATCTTTAAGATATTATGTAAGAATATCATGTAAGAAATCCAACTACTCTGAGGTTACCATACCCTGAAGAAACTCAAGCCACATGAAGAGGCTGCTTGGGGGCTTTCTGGCCAACAGTCCTAACTTAACCCGGGATTTGAATCATTCCAGCCCAGGTGCCAGGCTTGTGAGGAAACAAACCTTCAGATGATTCCAACCCCCAGCTGTTAAGTCACCCCCAGCCTTCAAGTCTTCTCAGCTGAGGCCAAAGATACCATAAAGCAGATATAAGCCATCTTCACTATGCCCTCTTCAAATCCCTGATCCATGGAATCAGTGGTTGTTTTAAATCACTGAGTCTGCAGTAATTTGTTCCACAGCAATGGATACTTGGAACAAATGGGACTGAAGAAGATAACTGGGAAGCAGATATCATCCTGGAGGCTTTAGTGATGGTATGTGTAAGAGACATCTCCACCTCTACGGTATCTAGTTCAGGGACTGGGACACCAGGCAGAAAATGTGATCCATGGGCTCTTGTACCATATTTTAAGTGAGGCTCACTCACTTTACTGGAGTTTGGAGTTTTACTATTTCTTTGAAGTACATGGGCTAGACAAGGGTGATGAAAAAATTGGCTGCAAATATCTTTGTGACTTAGGAACAGGGATTGATTTCTTTAAAAAACACAAATCACATAGCAAGAACATCAAAATCAGGAACATTATGGACAAAGTTATTGTAGGTTAAAAAATAAGAAAAGGTATTTGTCTAAAACTAACATAAAATTAATATCCAGAACATATAAGCAATTCCAGCAAATAAAAAGGATAATAATTCTCATAGAAAATTGGGCAAAAATATCCATAAAATTTACAGAATAAAATATTCTAAAAGCCAAGAAGCATATGTGTGATAAAAATCAAGAGTAATCAGAGAAATGAATATGAAAACAATAATGAGAATCCACTTTGTACCTGGCTGACAAAAATTAGGAAACTCGGTAATGTTAAGTGTTGTTGGAGATGTGAGAATGTACTATTGCTGGTTTGAGTGAGCACCAGAGCGGCCACTATGTTGGAGAGCAATTTGGTACTGCTTAGGATAAGTACGTTAGTTTAAGTACACTGTGGCCTGGTAATTTTTTTTACCTGCGATTAATCTGAAAACATTCTCACGCAAGGGAAAATATATAAGGTTGCTTATTAGAGTATCACAGTCATAATGAGTTGCCGACTACCTGGGTGTCAATCACTGGGAGATTGGAGGAAAAGAATGTGGTGGATACTTATTGTGGAATATTATGGGACAAGTAGAAATAAGAATTTAGAACATGTATGGATCCTAAAAACATAGTGTAAAGTGAAAAAAAAAGTAACAAAAGAATGAGACGTATAAGAGTATCGGTTTCAGAAATCAAAATTTCATCAATACAAACTAATGATACCCATTTTACAAGAGCATTCAAAAACAATTAAGAAAATAGTTGCTGATGGGTGGGTAGTGGGGGTGAGTAAGAAATGCAAAAAGAATAAATAAGTAAAGAAAATAAAAGAAGAGCCATACACAAACCAATAATGATGATGTGTCCTGAACTGAAAGGTATGATGAATGTACCCTTCTGCCCCTGAGATCCAGATATCATAAATACAAACCAATAAACTCAGATAAAAGCTTCTGGAGTCTCTGACTATTCTGAATTGTTTTAAATACTTCCTGGAATCTGGTTCTTTTGTCCTCTCTACGTTTCTCTATGAACATACACAATCAAGTCAGACTAACAGGTGTGGGTTACTCATGTGCTGTATATTTTTATCAGGAAATGTCATTACAGCTCATTTGGCAATTTCTGATTCTGTACCTTGATTCAAGTGACTTAAAGTTTTTTCCTTGATTATTAAGATAATCCATATTAACTGTGGAACATTTAGAAAATGCAAGAAAAAGGCCAAAAAAAATAATTCAAAAAAATCAAGAGGAAAATTATCTTTACTATAATCTCACCACTCAGAAATAATTACAGTTAATATTTGAATATATTTATTTTCAGCTTTTTAAAAATGATGTCTATGTGAGTATTAGTATTAAATATGCATATTAATATGCAAATGTATATGTATCTTATATCTTCAATTGTAATATAGGTAAATTTCTCTGTTGTCAGAATTAGGTAGCATGTCTTTAAAAAATCTTTGCTTTGTTTACAGGTGTTAATAATAATCTCATATTTCAGTTTGTGTTTATTTGATTACCAGTGAAGTTGTATTTCTTATGTTTTTTAGCTATTTCTATTTTCATTTTTGTGAATGATCTTCTCAAAAACTGTGTTCATTATTCCATAGGATTCTTGTTAAAAATCAATCTTATATTTTCCCTATATGTGAATATCATTAAACCTTTGCTATGCTTCTTGTTGTCATTTGATTTAATTTATGCAAAAAGTATTAGATTTTCTTTCATAGGTAGTCAAACCTATCATTTATTCTTTTCTATGTTTTTCTACATCATTTTAAATGTTAAAATGTCTTTACTCACCTATAATTTCTTCTCTCTTGTCTGTGTATCTGTGGTGTTTATTTATGTTTTTATAGATCTTATTCTTTGATCAAACCAGGAACTTATTTTATTAGACTGTATTAAGGAGATGTCTAAGTTGATTTTCTCAGTGCCTGTCATTACATAGTCCTTTATTTTTCTATTAATTCTCATTGCTTCCCTTATGGTGAATTAATTCACACATACACTTACATTTGTTTCTGTCTCTACTGATATTAATTAATTTGTCTCTCCTTGTACCAGAAATATAATATTTTAGTTATTATTGGTTTATAATATATTTTAATAACTGAACACAGTTATGGCAATTCCTGCAATACTTTTTTCAAAAATAACATTCTTCTTTGCAAATGAACCTTAGAATTATTTTAAGTTTCAAAACAAACTCCATTTGGATTTTATTGGCAATTACATTTAAACAACATAATCATCTGGCGATTATCAGAATCTTCCAAGCATTTAGAAATTATATCCAAAACAATGCATCCCTTCATCATGCTTGAGTTATTTTTTTAATCTCTTGATGAAGTTGTCATTTTTTTCAAATGTATCACTCACATTGTCTTGATTAAGGTTATTCTTGTCTTCTATCAGTCATTGAGCACTATACAGTGTGGCCCACCTTAACTGACTGAATGTGGAAAGAAGGGTGTCAAGGAGACTGAAAGTCAGGAGACTTTCTTCTACCTGCTTTAGGAGGAAGTTTCAGTGCAAGACTGTGGTGGCTCTCCAGGTGTATTTTTTTTTCACAAACCCTGCAATTTCTGGGAGAAGGCAGTATGGGTGGGTCAAAGGCACAACTAACATTCTGTCCTTCAAACCCTACTGTTATTTCAGAGGAGAGATTCTCAACATTTTTTATTAATTTAGTCCCACTCCAACCATATTTTGTGAAAATTCCTTGCAGGATTCAGCAAATGGTTAGGTATTACTCCTATTGTCATTGTGATTACGGCTTTGTATCTTATTTTGCTCTTTCATGAGCATTTTAATGGACACATGGGTGAATTCAGGATAGTCTAAGGAATGCTGCAGTAACAATCGACCCTCAAATTTCAGGGACTTTATACCAGACAAGTTGATTTTTCATTCCTACTGTTTGTCCAGTCTGGTTGTCTGGGGGAATCTGATCATTGCAGGCTTGTGTAAATTCCATGTTATCACAGGCTTACACTATCACTGCAGCAGGGAGAAGAAACATGGTAAATCATATACTGGCTCTTACAGCTTCCATACAGGAATATCACTTCAGCACTCTCTCATTGGCCAAAGTAAGTCACATGGCCTTATCTGGTTTCAAAATGGGGAGAGAATTATACTCCTACTATGTTCCAGAACCAGAGCAGACTATTTTTGGACAACTCTAATGATTAGCATACATTCACATTCTGAAAGTCTCACTTCAGCAACTTTTAAAAAATGGCGGTCGTTTGGCTTCTTAATCTTTTACAATACATAGACTAAGTCACTTATCAGATGAGCAGTGCTTTAGAAGCTAGAAGATAATCCTTGTAGAAAAGCAATCTATTTCTAAAGGCAAAGACAAAATAAGATAGTAGGCGTTATGCCTTTGATACTGGAAGGTCTTAATTTCAGCATTTGGCGTTCAGATGCGGATTCAAGGGCATAAACGTGTCTCTGCTGTTCTATCCATGGGGTGACTGTAAAGCACATGCTTTCAGAACTTTCTTTCATTGCCTGAATACATTATTATGTATATTGACTTCTTCCTCTTCCTTCCAAAGGCAAAACCTTGGAGCATGAGTGTGATCACTTGAATGCAGAGTGTCATCTTCTACTAGTTTTTATGCATTCACTGTTTCTTTTTAACATCAGAGGAGAGGGAAGTCTTGTTGCTATAATATGCTACTTTAAACAATCCTGGACTGTGAGGCTGCCAACTCTGGCATCAGTTAAGTCAAGAGCAGGATACAATGGGTAGTGAGGGGGTGGGAAGAATCCACCTAATACATATCTCATATTGATTAAAATAAATGAATGCTCTATTTCTAACTGGTGTCAAAAGACATTTACAGTTTTCCTAGCCTGTTTCCCACGTCTGTTTGGCACAGAGACTGCCAGGATCAATGGTCCAATTTTAGTTCCACTTTCTTCTTCCATCATTCCCTGTATTCAGCTCTTCGGAAGTGAGTTAATAATGTAAAATCTGGCTGAATTAAATTCATTTAACTGTGCTGCCAATTCCCTTCCCTTCATGCATTTTTAAAAAGATCTCAAACCGGTGATGGATTTCTAATGCTCTAGGAAAAGAAAGCAAGGATGAGACAGTAAACCTGAATGGAGTGGATTGTTTATTATAATTACTCCAATGAATTATCTCACTTTGTACCCAGAAGGAAGAGGAAATATCAACCTATATAGGCTTTGCAAGTGGTAATATGCCTGGTGGAAAAAAAACAGTAGAAACGGCCTCTTCAGTCAGTCAAACAAGTGACACAGTGCAGCTTCACATGGAAAGCTGTGAACAGTAAAATATGAGTTTTGGGGGGGCTGTTTCTATAGCAACCCAGCATATTCTAGCTAGGACTACGAATGCTTTTTTTTTAAAATTAAACTTACAGTTAGAAACATATTAGAAACCAGGCCTCAAACAGTGCCTGTATGTGACACTATAACTACGTGACCTAGACCTACCTGGAAAAATGGTCTAATTTGAATCCTGTTCCTTGTTCCCAGACTTGTCTCTGGTTCTTTCCAAATCCTCTTGGCTTGTTAAATTGACTGATGCAATTAGAGTGTATAATCTTAAAGTAATATTCAGAAAAAGATAGAAAGATGAAATTTTTGTCAAATATATAATAACAAACGGTAAAGATTTCAGCAGAGATCTTTTAATGAGAGAATGTTCCTAGAAATTAAATACCCATATGTCTATTAGTTTGGGTGCATCTGTTAGCATTCAACTGTTAAAGTCACCTGCTTCCAAAGCAAGATGTTAGAACAAGAGATTGTTAATGGCTTTTTAAAGATTCCTTATAAGTACTGAATAGATTTTTCCTATCATGGCAAACAAACCACCTGGAATTTGGACTGTGTTTTATTACCTACCTCCCTGCTTACAGTCTCTGGTCCCATGAAGGTGGCTTGTTTATCCTAACTATAAAGTGGTTCTAATGGCCTAATTGGTTAATAACACAGCCAGTTCTCTAGTTTGTATTCTCATGACAAACCAGAGAGCAAAAGACTTCACATTCTGGTTGCATGTTCCCATTTTTTTGTTCCTTAAATGGAACCAGCGACTATCCTGCTACTAGATATGTTCTTCATCACCACAAACATCTAGAGACTTCATTTGTGCAGTATGGACAAAAGTTTCAATGGTTCCAGAAACCATGCTCCCATTAATTTCATGTTTAGCAAGATCACTCTGGAAATCCAGACCATGGCAATGATGAAAAGTTGAGTGGCTCATTCAGTGTATCATCTAGCAAAGCTCAGCATCCAATAGAGCTTTAGGAGTTCAGGTGCTTCTAATAAAATGGAAAATGCGTTTCCTATTAATAATGCAGCACACTCCTCTGTCCTCTTGTCTCTAGATCCTTTTGCTGACTCAAAACAACAACAACAACAAAACACTGTGTTGTGCTTTCACACAAATACCAAACACCTCTGGAGAGAGCACTATATTTCAGCCAGTGACAGAGGGAAGATTTGAAATTCGAGATGCAGGATTTGAGAAGAGTTTTCTATTACTCTGAATTTCCTCCTTTTTTATTTTATTATCCACCAACCATCCCCCACCCCAACCTTGAGAGTTAAGATTCTGAAAGTGTCTCATATAAACTCTGAATAAATTCTTGGTGTTTAGCATAGCCAGCTTCTCTTATTGCTTTCAGAGTCAAACCCCTCTGGAGCCAAATGGGGCTCTTTGCTACATCAGTGCAAAGATTGATAAAAATTAAGTTTGGCACCACAATGGCTTCCCCTGACAAGCAATTCATAACTCTGACAGGGCCACATACTAATGTTTTCACCTATGATTGGGCTATTGACATCAGTTAAACTGACCAAGTCCCCCATCTTGTCATCCCAAGCCATCATATGTATACTTGTTCTAATGTGTTCCTCTCCCAGTTAAATGATAGTTTTTCCTGTGCTCTCACTTGCTCTCTCTCACTTGCCGCCATGTAAAATGTGCCTGCTTCCCCTTCCACCACGATTGTAAGTTTCCTGAAGCCTCCCCAGCCATGCTTAACTGTGAGTCAATTAAACCTCTTTTCTTTATAAATTATCCAGTCACAGGCAGTTCTTTATAGCAGCATCAGAGCAGACTAATAATACACTTGGTCTTCCTTACAAGCAGGGTATGTCTCAGGATAAACATTTTTGTTACAGAGTGGATGGCTTTTCTCAGAGTGTCTTCCAAGAGACTCAAGTGGAAGCCAGGAGGCTTCTTATAGCCCAGCCCAGAACATCACTTAGGCAGTATTCTATTAGCCAAGCAAATCATTAAAGCCCACTCAGGTTCAATGGCAGGGAAATTAAACTCCACCTCTCAATGGGAAGAGTAGCAAATAAATTTTGGCCATGTATAATCTACCATATCTCATATTTCAGAGATCAGAGATGGGTTAGCCTTCTCTCACCTCTCCTTTTTCTTACTTCCAACTAACTCCTCCATCCCCTCCAGTTTGGGCCCTGGTTCCATTCCTTCCTTCAAATACCACTCCCAGTTATGGTAACATCTTATTCTGAATCACTACATCTAATAGAAGTTTTCAGTCTCAGCTTATTGATTTCAGCAACATTTGGCATGTTGCCCAATCCCTTTTTCTTTGGTTTCCATAACACAACACTCATGGTTTTCTTTTTCCTACATCTGTGGCCATATCTTTTTCCCTTTGTAGGCTCAGCCTCCTCTAACTGGCCCATTACATATTGAATTCCAGGAAGCAGGGTCACAGGGTCTCTTGTACTTTAGATCAGGAGGGATACAAATTACACCCCACAGGCTAGCACCTATTTTTTGTAAATAAAGTTTCATTGGAACAGAATCAGGTCCATTTATGTATGCATTGTCTATGGCTGCTTTTAAGCTACAGTGGTAAAATGGCAGAGACTGTATGGTCTGTTAGCCTATAATATTTACTATTTGGCCCTGTACTGCAAATGTTTGCCCACCCCTCCTCTAGAACCAGTGGTTTTCAAGGTGTGGTCCCTGGATTAGCAGCATTCATGTCCCCTGGAACACGTCAGAAATGCAAATTCTTGAGCCCCTCCCAAGACCTGCTGAATCAGAAACTCTGGCTGTGGGGCCCAGCTACCTACGTGTTTGTTTACAAAGCCTTCCAGGTGACTCCAATACATGCTCATATTTGAGAATCACTGCTCCAAATAGTAAGAAAATCAAGGAAAGAGCCAGACATACTGAAGGTTGGAAGCAACCACCACACCTGCCATATTTGAGTTGAGGTGGTGGAGGCTGAGCACCCCTGTCTACTGGTAGGATCTGCATCAGCCCAGGGCTAGAAGCAGCAGCTATGGCAAAACCACTGGCCTATGGGTGTTTCCTTTTTTCTGTAGAGTGGGTGAAGGCTTAGGAGCTCTGAGCAGGACCCCAGCTCTGTGGCCTAAGGGGATTGTTTTTTAACTTAGGGTTACTTTTGTAACTTCAAATGTGACCTAAAAAAATAAGCATTATAAGTTTTTATTTTCCTGTTATGTGCTAAGCACCGTGTAAAGCACTTTGTATATTTTATATACACATGTTTAACCATTGTAACATACTAACAGAGACCATAAGTCCTAAACTCAAGCTTCTGGCTTCCAATTCAGGCCCTGTTGCTTTATAGTTACATACTCCTGGCCAAGTTACTTACCCACTCTCTGTCTCTAACATGATTAACTATAAAATATGGTCAATGGCTGTATCCACCTTATAGAGTTGTTATGAGAATTAATGCATCTAAAGTGCTTAGATCACTTCCTGGCAAATAGTAAGTATTTAATCAATTAGCTATTTGTATTATCTTATTTAATTTTTGTATCAATACCCCAAGGTAGATATCATTGCCCCCAGTTTACAGGTAATCTCTCTGGGCCTTTGATTCCTTGGGCTAAATTTTTGAGGTCACACATCTGTAAGCTTCAGAACCAGGATTCAAAGACAGGTTGTTTAAAAGCCAGTGATCAAGCTCTTAACCACAATAGACACACACACACGCACACACACACAATTTACATCTTTCTGGAAATTAGTTTCTTTTGGTAGCCATATTTCCACACAGTTGTGTTAATATTTAAAATATTGATCAAATCTTAAAAAAACTAGAAATTCTTTAAAATGTCACATATAATTTAATTTCTTTTATTTCATTTCAAATAGCTTACCAAACATATTGAACATGTTTTGATAATTTGGCATTAGTTACTGTTACACTGATCAATGTATATTAGCTAATGTAGAAATTGGTGATGCATAGCATATGAGAGTCTGCCATTCAACCCTTAACAGCTCTTTTCTTGACAAATTCCTTTGTAGCGGTTTTTTAAATTATTATTTGCAGTTTTCTCACAAAGTGAAACATATACTCCTGTGTGGCCCCTTTGCTTACTTTTCACAAAATCAGTTAGTAAAACAAAGACGAGGACATCCTTCTCCAAAGTGGTTTTCTTACCTTCTAGAAAATCCTTCAAGTTTTTTAATCTTGGTAACAGCATTCTAATTCTTTTCAGTACAGTTAAAAATAAAATTTCATCACTATGGAAAATGGAACATGTTCAGTCGCTAACAATGTTACCTTACTTGCATATTGAGAGCATGAGGCAGGGCAAGGGGCATCTCTGGCATTTTGGCCATTTTAGAAAGTCATGCTGTGAGGTTATATGGAGGACTTGGTTTGAACTTCATTTGTTTTTTATGTGGAGAGAAAGACACCTAAACTGAATGGTACATTGGCTGAACCAGCATTTGTGAAGAACCAGGCAATCAGTTAAGTGTTTGCAATACACAGATAAATAAGACACAGTTCTTGCCTAAAGAAAATTCGAATCCAGAGGTAAGACATCACAGTGGGGTAAAGTGAAGGACTGGAGGGGACTTCAGATGCAGATGAAAGAGAGTCTTCTGCAGGAGCCTCAGTGAAGGTATTTTGGAGATGAGATTTGAATGAGTGGGAATAGCCATAGGAAAACTGGAGGGTAAGAAATCAGGTAAAGGAGACAGCACAAGCAAAGATATGGGTTTAAGAAATCCCATGATATAGATAGAGCACCATCATTACCGGAGCCATCTATATGAAAACGTGCGTGTGGCAGGAAAGAGAGCAGGAGAGGTCGGAAGGGACATCCTTGTCATGGAGGCCCTAGTATGTAGTGGCAGGCAAATGATGTTCAGTGTGTGAGCTTGATATTTCTTATCTCACAGATGTATCTCCATTGCCCGTCTGGGAATTGTCTTGTCCATTCTGAGCAGATTTTATTTCTACTTTGTATATTGGCTTTTATTCCTTGATCTCTGTACTTATTTCTTCCACCATATTCACTTATCTCTGTATCTTCCCTTTTGCATTCTGGCAGAATTATTAAGCTTTCTATTTACATTATGGATTCAATTTTCTTCTGAGTCATTTCTGATAGCTATTTTCTCCAATGCAGGTTTTTAATTCCATTACTGCCTTTTTGATTATTTTGTCATTTATTTCACATACAACATGCTTTCTTTTTATCTGATCCCATTGTTTTTTCCTGTTGCAGGTCTGTTCTAGATTAACATTGCTATGGTTTGAATATGTCCCCTCCAAAAGTTATGTTGAAACTTAATACCCATTGTGGCGGTATTAAGAGGAGGGCCTTTGGGGAAGTGATTACGTCATGAGGGCTCTGCCCTCATGAATAGATTAAAATCCTCATAGAAGAAGCTTCAGAGAGAGCTTTGTCATTTTTGCCCTTTCACCTTTGGCCATGTGAGGACACAGCAAAGAAGCCCTCGTCAGATACTGACTGCTGGTTCCTTGACCTTGGACTTTCCAGCCTCCAGAACTGTGAGAAATAAATTTTTGTAGTTTACAAATTACCAAGTTTTCGGTATTTCATTACAGAAGCACATTAAGCACAGAAGGATTAAGACAAACATTAACAAAAATTTTATGAATTTTATTGAGATTAAAGTAGAAATTTCCTTAACATGTTCTTTCAGTTTCTGCAGTGATTTCACGAAGTGTTTTCCTTTCTTCTACACTAACAGGGAATTAACTTCTCTGTAAGTAGAATAGAATGCTTCCCAGGCCCTGAATTGTCAATTGTTTTGTTTCTAATCATACCAAATGAGGAGAAATCTATACTGGCCTGTTTGTAACAGGTAGAGGCTTGATCACCCTAAAGCTAAGAGAACCCCCTTCTTGGCCATAAAGGCAGGTGCTAGTTTTATCTGCAAAATCCAAAGCTTGAAATTCATTGCTCTGTGTTAAATTTTTATAGATTTGCTGAGCTGGAGTGGAAACTTTTTCTCTTCAACTATTTCATTCTTTGACTCTGTAGAATGCATGAGTGATGATGGTGTTGAAGAAAGAGAAGGAAGATGGCAGAAGTAAATAATCTTGACTACTCTACCAGGCACTTTTCTAAGATCTTTAATTACTTATCTCATTTAATTCTCTTAAGAACTCTTTGAAATAGCTACTATTCTTGCCCCATGTTACTTATAAGGGAACTAAGGTATGGATAAATTAAATAACTCAAAATCTTGCAACAAGTAGTAAGAAGAGGTCAGACTCTACTCCAGGTCTGTCTGATTCCAAAGTCCATGCTCTTGATCTTTATGCAATGCTCTATTCTATATAGGCTCTTTCTTGAATAGGTTGGTGCATGCCAATCTACCCCTGACATCTGAATATAGCTTGCTTAGCCCCAGAGGACACTTCAGGATTCAATGATCCATCATTCACCCTTTCCACTGCTTTCAACTGCTCATCATGTTGCACATAGAGCTATGTGTCTACTGTAGCTTTGTGCTTGGAGCTAGAGGCAGAGAGTCCAGTGGCCCTAATCTCCTTCCACTGACTTCTTAAATGTGTTATTCTGTTTAGAGTTTGGGCATGCCTTGGCTAGTGCTTGTGGGTTTTTTTTTCTTTTTAAAAAAATTTTTAAAATAGAGATGGGATCTCACTGTGTTGCCCAGGCTGGTCTCGAACTCCTGGGCTCAAGTGATGCTCTTGTCTCATCCTCCCTAAATGTTGGGATTACAGGTGTGAGCCACCATGCCCGGCCATGATTGTGTTTCTTAATTCATACTTATGTGATATAGTTAATGAAAATTTCTTCCTGCTTCCACACTGTACTGGACTCTCCTCCTTGGTTTATTTTGTTATCTTATTGTCATTATTAATCTATTGTGCTACCACAATTTTTCCCTTTTGTTATCATATATTTTTTAAGGGAATATGAGAAAAGATGGAATCCAAAACCTTTAGCTAGCTATCATTTTTGTTTGTTTGTTTTTTGTTTGCTTGTTTGTTTTGTGACAGGGTCTTGTTCTGTTGCCCAGACTGGAGTGCAGTGTGCAGTCACTCACAGCAGCCTCAACCTCCCAGGCTCAAGTGACCCTCCCAAGTAGCTGGGACCACAGGCATGTGCCTTATTATTTGTAGGACGGGGTTTTGCCACGTTGTCCAGATTGGTCTCAGACTCCTGAGTTCAAGTGATCTGCTGGCCTCTGTCTCCCAAAATACTGGGATCACAGGCATGAGCCACCATGCCCAGTTGCTAGCTATCATTTTTTTATGCCAAAACTCCACTCTCTTTTCAATGTTTAATTTAAAATAATATCTTAGAAGAAACATTAAGAATTGCTGTCTTTGATGCTATAGGCATATTGATATTCATTCAAATTAACAAATGTTTATTAAGTACTAGGAATGTGCAAAGTGCAGTGATCAGCAATTTGGGGATATAGATACAGAGAAATCATAATTCTTACTTTCAGGTGCCTCGTGAGAGAGACAGGTATATCTATGATTCACTATGTCTTTTTTAATGTCCTGTATGACACTCTAATGTAACAAAATGTTATGGGAACCCAGGAGGAGAAGGAATTATTTGCTGCAGGGTTACTGGAAAAGGACTTCCAGGATATCTTAGCTTGAATTCCCCTAGAAGCATGTATCAAGAGTAGTATTTGAGCACAAGTTTTATTTGGAAGGTGATTTAGGAAGTCAAGCAGACTGCACTAATAAGCAGCTTACTGTTATGGGCAACGGGGGCTCATTCCCACTGGGGACCTCAGGGAGATAGTTAAGAATAAACCTGAGTGTTGTTCTTCTTGAGGTGGGCAGAGGAAAATGAAATTTTTATTTACCAAATTTTATGTATCGTTGTTTGAGGGCTTTGCCAGGGATGTTAACTTTCCAGTACTTCTCACCTGTCCCACATGTGGGCTGAGTCTGTGTTCGTGCAGCCAGTGAAAGGCCTCAGACAAAGAGTTATAAACTTGAGTAGTGCATGGAAACGGGATTTGGCTGAGACACAGACAGCATCTGCTTCACTGGAGGAGGTGGCATTTAAATTGAACCTTGGATGATGAGAAGGTTTTTCAGCAAGTCGTGATATGGGTGGGGGTAAGCATTTCAGCATGTAAGAGTAGGAAGGACAAGGCAGCATTTGTGTGGTCCATGGCAAATAATAATAAAGCACCAAAGTTTGAAAATGATTCACATTTTTAAAATTAGAGAAAATTCAAGGTTATCCCTATAAATATTCATTCTCACTCCCTTGCTTTGAGTGGGAGGGAACGTAGCTCTCAAGAGTTTGCTCAGAGGGAATCGTGCTTCACCAGCAGCCTGTCTCCTTTAGTTAATATCTAGGTTGCTTTGACTTATTACATTGTTTTACTTCTCGGCAGAATTTTGGGGTTTTGTCCAAATGTGGGCATGACTATGTGAATTGTGTTGTTGTATATGGGGGATGTCATTACTTACATGCGTCACAATGGGGAGAAGGTTAAGAATTGCTGATACAAGGCTTGGTGATGTGGCAGGCAGGTATAAGGAAGAAAAAATAATCCAGTGGTTGGAGCATAGGTTGTAGTGTATGGGGATGGGAACTGAGGGTGGATGAGGAAGGGAAAGGAGAGGTGGTATATCTTTATATATCTATATATATTTATCTATATGTATAAATATATTCCTAACTTAATATTTGGGCTAATATTTGGTGAGTGTTTTAAATTCAGCATCTCTAAAATAATGAAGAGAGGCTACACATGACAGGAGTGAAAATGAGTCATGTGAATTTTCCTTTTACTTGCATGTAGAATGAGGAGAAATATCGAACCATATTATCTACTTCACAAGGTGCAATTGCTCCCTGCTAATAAAATCTATGTGAGGTTTCATTTCAACCTTAGAGAATATTGAAATTTTTGACAAGGTAGGTTATTAGTAGGTTGAGAGTCTGCATCAAAATTTGCACCTGTTTGAAAGTGCTTCATTCTGGACAGGCAGCTGACATCTCTGGTTAATTCACACCTGTGAGCCCCTGAAGCTTTGGAAAACTGAGTAAAAGCAACACCACATCACTGCAGTACTTATCCCAAATTTCCCATGGGGCACAAGGCTATCAACTGTGAGCAGGTGAGGCTTATTTAAAACATCTTCATTTCTAGTTTGCATAACATGGAATAGAGTATTGCATGCCATATGAGTACATGGAATACTGAATACATAGAATGCTTGTATAAGAACTAGCCTTGATTCCATAGACTATCATAGAAGTAGAAATGACATTCTTTTGAGGGCTGTTAATAAACAGTGACAGTGCATAGAAATTCTGTTTAGAGAGAAAGACAAAAAAAAAGGATGAGCTTTGTTTCAAAAATAATGTCAAAGATGAAGGATAGTTCTTAAGACTCCATAGTTTGTTTTTTGTACCATTTTTTTCTTTTCTTTCTTTCTTTTTTTTTTTTTTTTTTGAGACATGGTCTCGCTCTGTTAGCCAGGCTGAAGTGCATTGGTGCGATCATAGCTTACTGCAGCCTCAAACTCTACTTTCAAAGTTCAGCATCTTCTGTGGTAAGAGGAAGTTTTATGGCATTTCCATTCCAGTTGTCTACCCCACAGTGCTGCTCTTATCCCACTCCTGCTTGGCAGCTCCATGGCTTCTGGTTGAACATCTCAGCCCCCTGAGCATTATTCAGCTGTTTCTCCTTTATGAAAGCCAGTGGCAAGTTTGCACTGGGACCAGCCACACTTCCCTTTGATAACCTCTCTTTCTGTTCATCACTGTATCTCCACACAAGGTAAAAAGGATGGGATACATTTTACTGACGGATTGGGAAAAAAAATTACGGTGGAGAAAACTTCAAAATCAGTGCTATAGCATGATTTTTTTCCCACAAGTTTTTGAGACAACCTGGTAAATTAAACCTCTCACAGGGAAATTGCCAATTTTATCTCTGTTTCTGACTTGCTTTTCCCCATTCAGTCTATCAAAAAGAGAAAGAGAAGTATTTTTCTATTTTCTCTGTAATTTTTAAGTTCTGTCATTCAAATGAATTATTAATTTTCCATTAGCATTCAAAGAGTGTTGAAGTCATCTCTTTTATCCTTCACTACTGCTCCCCACCCCCTCCATGACTGTTGGCAATAATAAATAGGCCCCTTGTTGAGTTTTTTTGCCCTTTATTAGCTATTTTCTTAGCTACCAATAGAGAAACTTGAGATTATCACTTTATTAGCCAATGACTTTAATTTTCTCCACCCATTCTCTTGTTTTTGAGGAGAGAAGAGGGAGGAGAGATTATTTGTTAATTTTTTAAAAAATAAGATAATGTAAAGGTCTTTTGGAGTGATTTTGAACAATACTGTTGTTTTCTAAACTTTAAATATTCAGTGAACTCTATTGTAAAAACTGGTCATAGACTCCTACACTACCCCATCCATTTTTTCTCACCTTCTGACACATATTCTACTGTGGCTCTTATTTCATTGGCTTAGACATACCTATTCATTGGTCTCTTCCTGGGTGCAATGTCAGAGACCATAGCACATTTGTTTTGGTTCCTCTGAAGTCCTGTATTGAGAAAGGCAAATAACGGGTAATAAATAAATGGTTGTTGAATATATTTGTATCCAATCTGCCAACTCACCTTCTGAAGCAGTTCCATTTAACAAATTCTAAAACAATGACATTCGTATTTTGAAAAGCTTCCAGAAACCTGTTTCAATATTTGCTACCAAGGAGAAATGGGAAAGGAGAGAAGAAGATCAACATTTATGAAATATCAACTCTGTATTACATATAAGTATAACATACCTTGTCTCTTTTATTCTTTAAAACAGTTCTATTAGGTAAGATCTACTAATCTCCATTTTTCCAACAAGGAAATTGGGGTACATAAAAATTCTGGAGGTCATGGGTTATCATGAGACAAAACCAAGATGCAAACCTGAGACAGTCTGTTTCCAAGGCCCAGATTCTTTCCACCTTACTTCTTAATCATTGCCTAGCGAAGAAAGAAAGTAGACTTGACTCTTGAACAGCATGGTTTTGAACTGTGAGTGTCCACTTAGATGCAGATTTTCTTCTGTCTCTGCCATCCCTGAGACAGCAAGACTAACCCTTCCTCTTCCTCTTTCTCCTCAGCCTTCTCAACATAAAGATAAGGATGAAGACCTTTATAATGATCCACTTCCACTTAATAAATGCTTTTTTGTTCTTATAATAACATTTCTTAATAACATTTTTTTCTCTAGCTTATTTCATTGTCAGAACACAGCATATAATACACATAACATACAAAATAACAAAATATGTATCAATCGACTATTTATGTTATGGGTAAGGCTTCCAGTGAACAGTGGGCTATGAGTAGCTATGGTTTGGGGAGTCAAAAGTTATGCATGGATTTTTGACTTCATGGGGGATCAGTCCCACTAACCCCTGAGCTGTTCAAGGGTCAACTGTATTCGTTTCCACACCTCATTGACAGATCAATTTACTTGATGCTTTATTTTTGCCCAAATCTTGTCAGTCATTCCCCTTTGTCTAACATTAGAGTTCATACAACACAGCCTGAATAGCAAGGCAGTACATCCCAGTGGTAAACAAGTTATGTGGGCTTCTGTGTCAGTGATAATGGGAACTCTATAATTTCTTACTTGATCTCATAAAACTATTCTGTTAAATGGGCATAATAATAGTATCGACTTCACAACAAAGTTTTTTGAAAATCAAGTGATATAATACATATGAAATGCTCAGCACAGTACACAGTAAGGACTTGATAAATATAAGCTGGTACCACTATGTGTTGTCCTTGTTGTTATTAATATAACTTTACCATACCTTTCCTTGCTTTTTTTTTTTTTGAGATGATGTTTTGATCTGCCACCAAGACTGGGGTGCAGTGGCATGATCATGGCTCACCACAGCCTCAACCTCCTGGCTCAAGCAATCCTCCCACCTCAGCCTTCCGAGTAGCTAAGACCACAGGCATGCACCACCATGCTCAGCTAATTTTTTTTTATTTTTGTGGAGACAGAGTTTCACCATGTTGCCCAAGCTGGTCTCAAACTCCTGGGCCCAAGAGATCCACCCACCTAGGCCTCCTCAAGTGCTAGTATTACAGGCATGAGCCACCAGGCCCAGCCCATATCCTTCCTTTCTAACCTTTGGTTTTTCCTATAAAAGTGCTCCATAGCACAAACTTGCCTCCAGCCAGGCTGGGTTCCCCAAGCTGTGCCAAACTCTATGATTATCCTTGCCTTTATTCTTTGGCTTAAACTAACACCTCTTCCTCTCCATCTGCTCATGCAAATCCAATCAATTTTCTCACTCTCTCAGGCAAAGCTGGTACTCCAAATAGCCATCCTGTGGATGTTGGCTTCTTTCCCAAGCTACCTTGTGGGAGAGTGCTCAATGTGCAAAGTGGCTATGGCATCAGGAATGTGGGTTACACATGGGCTTCACAATGCTGACTTTGCCTGAATAATGCTAGTCCAGCTACCACCACTATTGAATGTCTGCTTGACAACATCAGAAATAAAGTTGAGCCCTGTTAGGACATTATTTTCTGAGGATGAAGTTGTGAGGAGTCGGGCCAGGGGAGCAGGAGAGTCCAGCCAGCTTCTTGGTGGCATATTGATTGATTACATTCAACCTCCTCCAACATGGAGGAAGCAGAAATTTGTCCTCACTGGAATATATATTCTAAATATGGATTGGCATCCCTGCCCATGATACTATTGCCAGGACCACCATTCATAGATTGATGGAATTCATTATTCACTATATTATTTTGCATAGCAGTGCTTCTCAACAAATATTGAATTTTTCAGGCAAAGAAATGTGGCTTGGCTTCATGGTCATGAAATTCATTGCCCTTACTATGTGCTCCACTGTTCAGAAGCAGGTGACCCCACAGAATGTTAGAATAGCCTGTTGAAGATACAGCTATAGTGTCTATTGCAGTAGAAGACTGTATCTTTGTGGTTGGAAAACTGTCCTCAGGGATATGATATATTTTAAACCAATGACCAATATTGTCACCATTTTCCCATAGCCATAATGCATAGGTCTCAGAACCAAAGGGTGAAGTCAATAGTGATTTTTTTCATCATTCCACCTAATAATACATTCACTGAATTTTGCCAAAAGTTCCCTCTGGAACTTTTATTTTGGGCCCTGCTGGTTGAGAAGTGTTGATTCCCCAGGGGGCTTGGGAAGACATTTCTACTAATGGACACAATAATGGTTCTGCTGAACACGAAGCTGAGAGTGCCATCTGATCTTGTTGGTTCCTCAGGCCACTAAACTTACTGCAGGCAAAGAAGGGGGTTACTCTACTAGACAGAGTGCTTGATCCTGATTATCAAGGGGAAATTGAATTATTGTACATAATGGGAGCAGAAAGAACTTTGACTAGAACTCAGCAGGTTTCATAGGATACCATTTCTTTAATTATAAAAGTTAATTGAAGACTACCCAGTTAATGCAGGATCACTAAGGACTCAGACTCTTTACAATGAAGATTTGAATCATCCAACCAGCTAAAAGTTTGACCAGGTAAAGTGAAGGGTAATTATAAAAAAAACATGGAATATGCAATGAACAAAAGACCTTCAATTTCCACTATGGATTCGTGTCCAGTTACAGAAACAAGAACTATTACATACTTTGTGCAGTGTGTATATTTTGTTTTTTGCTTGATTTATATGCATGTGTGTTTTATCATTCACTTCCCCTTTTCGCACTATTTTATATAAGCAGTGTTGGTAATACTTAATTTTTAAATTTAGTCTTCAGATATTAAATACCTCTGTGGGCTTTTTACTGATCTGGAAAAGAAATTAGCCTTTCCAGAAAGGGATATGGTGACTAATAGGATCCTGTATTTCACCCTTTTGGGAAGAAAATAAGTATACCTTAACTTGTGCAAGAAAGAGTTGTAGTGGTGATGTCATAAAAATGGTGGAGTAGGAGACTCCAAAAATTGGTTTGTTCATTGAAGCAAGCATTAAGCAAAACTAAAAGAATCATTTTTTTTTGGAACTCTGGAGTCTAATCAAAATCTTACAGCAACCAGGAAAGTGTTTAATGAAAACAGATACTGCTAAATTTTGGTAGGAAAATATTGTGGCATTTTCGCTTGCTCGCCTAACATCTCCCACTTTCCAGCTCGATAGTGGCTGTGGGAACAGCAGCTTGTATACCTGGCATGGTTTGCTGGTGCTGAGATGGGGGACAATATGGATCTCATTCTCAATACATTTTGGTTTTGATCAATCTAGTGTTTCCCTGAGGGACTGGCACAGAGACTGACCTTTGTTTTCCACTACCTCCCTGCCCTGGGGCTAGAGTGACGACTTTTTAGGTGACATCTATCAAAAGTGTTTCAAAACATACTCTACATGTCTGCCTGGGACAAGGGACAGAAGATGAGGCAAGCAGCAGACAGACCCAAAAGTCTGGGAAGGAAAAGACTAAGGAGGAAATTTCTTCAGGGAATAAGGGCTCTGAAAGGTTACCACGTGTACTGGGAAATCCAGGGTGCAACATGCATACCCAGGGCCAGATGCATCCTCACAAAAAACTTGAGAGGATTTTAGGCTTGCACTTCTGGTTAATCTTTGGGCTTTGCACAAGTATGAGGTAAAAGCTGAAGCAGAGTTTTAGGTGGCCTGGCTTAGTGTTGAAGGAGTGCTCCAGCACAGAGCCAATCTTCAAAAACTGGGAGAGTAGTTTTTTTCTTTTCCTTTTTGGCTCCAAGTATTTAAAGAAATTTCTGGCAAGTCGACGACTGAATGCTGAGATAACAACACAGAGACTTCAGAGACCACATACAACAAGAACCTATTGCAAAAAATAGTTTAGAAAAGTCATTAAACCAGTGGACAATTGCAGCCCTCAGTAATCAATAGCAACAAACCCAGAGGATGGAGAGAATATGATTTACATAGTTACCATTTTATAATATTTGCATTTTCTGGTTTTCAAAAACAATTCAATGCATACAAAGAAATAGGAAAGTATGGCCCATTCAAAGTGATAAAAAAAAAAAAAAGAAATAGAAAGTATTCCTGGGAAAGCCTGTACCTTGGACTTAATAAAGACTTTAAATTGATTGTCTTAAATATGCTAAAAGAGTTACAGGAAACCATAGACAAAGAACTAAAGGAAACAAGGAGCAAGATGTATGGACGAATAGAGAATATCAACAAAGAGACAAATTATAAAAAGGAACAAAATAGAAATTCTAGAGGTGAAAGGTACAATTACTGTAATTGAAATTTCACTAAACTAAATAAAAAATTTACTCTCAGAACTTCCAGAAGGAATAAGTCCTGCTGACACCTTAACTTCAGCCTAGTGAAACTGATTATGGACTTCTGACCCCCACAACTGTGAAACAATAAATTTATGTTGTTTCAAGCTACTAAATTTGTGGTAACTTGTTATAGCAGCAATAAGCAGTTAGTACAACACTTTTAAATCAATTCCAACCATTAAATTCCTCTGTCATTAAAATACCTAGAGTGGTGTCTGTTTTCCTGTCTGAGTATTGATAAGTAGGTGTTCTATCAATATTTGTGGAATAAATTAATGTATAAAATCTGTAAGGTCCAAAGCTAAGGTCCAAAGTCCTCCACTCTCTTAGTTTGGGTTCCTTTAGAAGCTGACCCTGAGCTAAGAAGTTGGTTGCAATGTTTCCTGGGAAATATTGGTAAGGGAGTGGAGACATGAGACAGGGAAGGGAACACAATCGAGGTCAATGCAGGGAATGACATCAAGCAAGTTATCACGAGGGGAAATTGAAACCTAATCTTATTGGGGAACTCTGGGAGCCAGTGTTGAACACGCACCTCAGAGTTACTCTACCTGGGGTGCAAGGGAGCTGGAGAATTTCTTACCAGCTGTCATCAGTCCTTCCTTGAGGTCTACACCAACTCACTGGCACCTCTGATCTGCCACCTGTAGGGGCAGAGCAGGTTCTGGTGGTCAGAGAAAGTTCTCAGACCACGAGATGCCAATTCTGGCAGTTGGAAGGTAGGTGGGGTTGGGGATAGAACATCCACAACTTCATCTATACTCACAAAATCTACTTTAGCCAATCCAGTCCAGGTTTACCTCCTTCCTGTTAACCAATAGACACATACTACATGCACCATTCCCTAGCAAAACAGTGCCTTGGAGGCAATAATGTGCGCATTTTGTCCCTTAGTAGGTCTGCAGGATTTCTGACAGCAAGGGCCATGACTTGTTTTTCTTTTATGTTTGTCACAATGCTGGGTGCCATAGTAACATATACATTTTAGGCACTTAATATATATTGTTGAATTGAATTGATTATCATAATTGTGTGATATCTATTTCTTATATTTGAAGGTGGCTCTCTGTTGAGTTTTCTGTTTCTTCTTTTTAACCTTTTCCTTCATTGCAATATTTTAAGTACACATTAACAAGTGATAACGAGGGAAACAACCTAAAGATTTTATTTTTAATGTAAGTATCTCCCTACCTACCAATGTGTTCAGCCTTTGAGGAAATCAATGTTAATACTTACCATTAGCCTTTCACGGCCTTTTCCATTTTCTTACAAATATACGTGAATGTGCACATGCTATGTTTTTGTTTTTACAAAACATATGATTATATTATGTACCTTCCTTTGCCAATTGTCAATTTACTTGATAATAGGTCATACACACCACCAGGTCAAAATAGATTTAGGTTATTTATTTTAACAGTTGCAGAATATTATCTTTTGGATGTACTGTAATTTATTCAACCATTATTTTATTGATGAACATGTAATTTGCTTCCAGTTTCTTTTTGCCTCCTTAAACAATGCTGCAGTAAACATCCTACTACAAATATTCATTTATATTCTTCAAAGTGCTATTCCTATGTCAAAGAGTATGTGCATTTGGAATTTTCATAGATATTGCCAGATTATCTGCCACTTCTTATCCATATTGAAAATTCTCATTTCTCTTAAACATTTCATATTTTATTTATATGTAATGGGATTAGTCTAACCAGCATTAATATATACACGGTTATGAATGATAAACTGGCATGGTACTGCTAGGAATCATTTGCATGTATCAATTGTCATGAGAATTTTCTGCTGAAGGGGAATTGTGGGGGTTTCTTTGTGTCTTGGAGGAGAGAAATGTGGCAGAATCTGAAGCAGAGGCTGTGCTTCTTTTGTCTAAGCAATAAAGTATGATGCAGCTTTGGGGAAGCAGACTTGTCCCCACTTCTAAATGGAACACAGTGTAGTTGTGGCAGCAAAGAATCTGGCACACAAAAATGCCTACTTAGCTTGGAACATCCTAGGGGATTAGCAGAGATAACTGGGTTGTACTTAGTTCAGCAGTGGGTAGCAAAAGCCAATGAGACAAGTGTTGTTGCAATTAAAGTAGCTAGCCACTTTCCTCCCCCTAGATTTGTACCCATTGGCTAGCAAGGTGTGGGAAACTTACTTTACATATAAATGGACTTGAATTCTCAAATTGGTCTAAAATCTTATACCACTTTGAATAGACTCACTTCCTGAAATAGCAAATTATTTTTCTCTGTTGATCCTTTTATTACTGTAAAAACATTTCAGAGTAGAGAAATATAGTGATGAAATGATGAAACATTTTATTAATATAGCACTGTGAACCTTTTAATTGAAGTTTGTGCTTTATATTGTTTGCAAATGAGTTTCAAAAATCATAAGGAAAACTTTCCTCCTTTCTGGAAAATTCCCACTTCAAAGCTAAAATGAAAGCATTTAAAGAAATAAATTTTCAACAACAAAACAGTGTTAATGGATATACCTAAGGGCAATTCAGTGGCGAGAGAAGGCATATATGTTTTATGTACTAACCCAGCTTTGCCAAGTTTCCCACTTTGCTGCAAAGTTCATTTTCAAAACATTGGTAATCTATCATTTGACAGCTTGTTGCTTCTGAAATTCTAAATTTCTGGTATGCAGCTAATGTATGTACATTTAAAAAACACTAGATCTGAATTCATATGTATGCAACTCTTAAATTACATGCTGCTGTCAGGTATTGACTTTTATGGTTGATAGCTTTAATATTACTATTTGTGTCTCTATAAATTATTTTATCTGAAGCCAAAAAAGATGAAAATCCGGGTTTTATTAATAGATATACTAAGCATAACACTCAAGACATAATTGATATGAATATCAATAGCATGATTTTAATAACATCAAACATTTTGGTGTCATAGGGAAATGTCTTCTAAATGCAGAGTGTGAAAGGTGCAGTGAATCAGGGGCAGGCTCGTAGGAGGAAATACCTGACTTGAATCTATGAAAAGAATGGAAGAGTCTGAAAACCATTAGAGACAGCATTTGAAATAGTCCAGAAGATTCACATTTATCATAATCTTGATTTTTACAACCATAAAAATTACAAATTTTATGAACCAAAAACAAAAAATTGGCTGCAATGAGGCCATCAAGATTTCTAGAACTATGCAAACAATGGGGATTTGTTATTCTCCTTAAATGTTGTATGGAAAATATTTGTGTGTGTGTGTGTGTGTGTGTGTGTGTGTGTGTGTTGAGAAGGGAAAAGGAGGTGTTTAATTACAGAGAGAGACTCCTTTAGAGTATTTCCTAATTACAGGAATTTATAACTTTAGGGATGTTTGGTTTCTTTCCAAGTTTGGACCTTAGCTTTGTAGAGTGGCAGATGTATGAGGAAGGAGGGCTTTAACAGGGTTTCTTTGAGAAAGGACAAAGTAATGCAGATGTAACAGAGGGCAGAGAACCCCTTAATGAAACTCCTTGCTGATCAAGTTTGAGAGAAGAAGACACAGAGGAAGTCCTGACACCAGAACCCCACAAAGTGTTGAACCCCTGACATTTGACTCATGGAAAAAGGGCCATTGATTGACCTAAAGTGAGGTAGAGCAAAGTGGTCTTTAATACTTCCCATTCAATCCCTTCTCTCCCTTTCTAACTTCAAGCTCTATGGCCTCAGCTTACTCTCCAGTTACTCAGAACTTGATGTGGTTTGGCTGTGTCCCACTCAAATCTCATCTTGAATTCTGGTTCCCATAATCCCCATGTGTCATGGGAGGGACATGGTCGGGGTGGGGGGTGAGATAATTGAATCATAGGGGAAGTGCCCCAGGTTGCTGTTCTCGTGATAGTGAGTGAATTCTCATGAGATCTAATGGTTTTATAAGGGGCTCCCCACATTTTCTCTGCACTTCTCTCCTCCCACCATGTGATGGATGTGTTTGCTTCCACTTCTGCCATGATTTTAAGTTTCCTGAGGCCTCTCCAGCCATGCTGAACTGTGACTCAATTAAACATCTTTCCTTTATAAATTACCCAGTCTCCAGTATGTCTTTATTAGCAGGGTGAGAATGGACTAATACAGTAAATTGGTACCGGGAGTGAGATGCTGCTGTAAAGATACCCAAAAATGTGAAAGTGGGTAACAGGACTTTGGAAGTGGGTAACAGGCAGAGGTTGGAACCGTTTGGAGGGCTCAGAAGATGATATGAAAATGTGGGAAAGTTTGGAACTTCCTAGAGACCCGTTAAATGGCTTTGACCAAAATGTCGATAGTGATATGGACAATAGAGTCTATGCTGAGGTGGTCTCATATGGAGATAAGAAACTTTTTGGAAATGGGAGGAAAGGTCACTCTTGCTATGCAGAGACTGGTGGCATTTTGCACCTGCCCTAGAGGTCTGTAAACTTTGAAGTTGAGAGAGATGATTTAGGGTATCTAGCAGAATAAATTTCTAAGGGGCAAAGCATTCAAGAGGAAAAAGAGAGAGTTACATCATCATGGCAAACAGGAAGCTGGACTAGATTGCAGCTCTGGAAAGAGCAGTGTGTGGAGGCTCACATTGTGAATTTGAGCTCCAGATCCACTGCAAGACAAACTGACAATCCTGAGAGGACCCACACACCCTCCGAAGGAAACAGATTGCTCCTGCAGGACCCGGAAGACCCCCCATATACTCTGATTGCCCCAACTGCAGAAGTAGGAACGGGAAGCCCTCCTCTCCCAAACACACACCCCACTGGAGAAACCGAAGGTCTGTTTGCAGGAAAAGTTCCCAACCTTACCTGGAGCTGAGTTAAGTTGGAGAGCCGAGTGAAATACAGGAAGCAGCAGAAAGGCCCTCGGAGCTCGCTGGGTCCCCAAGTAGCCCATTCCTGCCTGGTACCACAGAGATCCATCAGGAGGGTAGCCAGAGGAGCAGGGGGTAAAACTCCACAGGGAGAAGGAAATCTGTAGCTGAACTTTGTAACAATTTGAATGGGGCGAGAAGCCTCCTGGCCAGAACTCAGGGAAGTGCACAAATTTGGCATGCAGACTCCTCCTCAAGCAAGGGAAGAACCAAGCCCTTTTCTTTTGTAGCTGGAAGGCAGGTAGCCTGGGACAAGTTTTCAAGCCTATCTCACCCACCACCTGCAAACAGACTCTGGGCTTTTGGAGTGGGGAATAGTGGGAGTGAGACTGGCCCTTCAGTTTGCATGGCAGCTGGGTGAGGCCTGTGACTGCTGGCTTCCCCCCACTTTCCTGACAACCTGCAAGATTCAGCGGGGGCAGCCATAATTCTCCTAGGCACACAACTCCAGTGATCTGGGAATCTCACCCTGATTCCCCACAGCAGCTGCAGCAAGACCTGCCCAAGGAGAGTCTGAGCTCAGACACACCTGGCCCTGCCCCCACCTGATGGTCCTTCCCTACCCACCCTGGAAGCAGAAGACAAAGGGCATATAACCTTGGGAGTTCTAGGGCCCTGCCCACCGCAAGTTCCTCTCCATACTACCACAGCTGATGCTCTCTGGAAAGCACCACCAACTGTCAGGAGGCCAACCAGCACAAAAAGAGAGCATTAAACCAAGAAAGTTAAGAACCATCACAGAGTCCATTGCACCCCTCTATCATCTCCACTGGAACAGGCACTCATATCCATGGCTGAGAGACCTATAGACGGTTCACATCACAGGACTCTGTGCAGGCAACCCCCAGTACCAGCCTGGAGCCAGGTAGACTTGCAGGGTGGATAGACCTAGAAGAGAGACAACAATCACAGCAGTTCAGCTCACAGGAAGCCACATCCATAGGAAAAGGGGGAGGGTACTACATCAAGGGAACAAGAAAAAGGTGAAGCCCAGTGCAAGGAAATCCAAAAAAAAAAAAAAAAAAGATACAAGAAATGAAGCAACAGATATTCAAGGAAATAGATAGCTTAAAGAAAAATCAATCATCAAAAATTCAGGAAACTTTGGACACACTTTTAGAAATGTGAAATGCTCTGGAAAGTCTCAGCAATAAAATTGAACAAGTAGAAGAAAGAAATTCAGAGCTCAAAGACAAGGTCTTTGAATTAACCCAATCCAACAAAGAAAAAGAAAAAATAATAAGAAAACATGAACAAAGCCTCCAAGAAGTCTGGGATTATGTTAAATGACCAAACCTAAGAATAATCGGTGTTCCTGAGGAAGAAGGGAATTCTGAAAGCTTGGAAAACATATTTGGGGAATAAGCGAGGAAAACTTCCCTGGCTTTGCTAGAGACCTAGACATCCAAATACAAGAAACACAGAGAACACCTGGGAAATTCATTGCAAAAAGATCATCGCTTAGGCACATCATCATCAGGTTATCCAAAGTAAAGACAAAGGAAAGAATCTTAAGAGTTGTGACACAAAAGCGATGGATAACCTATAAAGGAAAACCTATCAGATTAACGGATTTCTTAGCAGAAACCCTACAAGCTAAAAGGGATTGGGGCCCTATCTTCTGCCTCCTCAAACGAAACAATTATCAGCCAAGAATTTTGTATCCACCAAAACTAAGCATCATATATGGAGGAAAGATACAGTCTTTTGCAGACAAACAAATGCTTAGAGAATTCACTACTACCAAGCCACCACTATAAGAACTGCTAAAAGGAGCTCTAAATCTTGAAACAAATCCTGGAAACACATCAAAACAGAATATCTTTAAAGGATAAATTACACAGGACCTATAAAACAAAAATGCAAATTAAAAAGCAAAAACAAAAAACAAAAAAACAAAAGTACACAGGCAACCAAGAGCATGGTGAATGCCATGGTACCTCACATTTCAATACTAACATTAAATGTAAATGGCCTAAATGCTCCACTTAAAAGATACAGAACCACAGAATGGCAGACAACTATCTGCTGCCTTCAGGAGACTCACCTAACACATAAAGGGACTCATATAAACTTAAAGTAAAGGAGTGGGGAAAGGCATTTTATGCAAATTGACACCAAAAGCAAACAGGGGTAGCTATTCTTATATCAGACAAAACAAACATTAAAGCAGCAGCAGCTAAAAGAGACAAAGAGGGACATTATATAATGGTAAGAGGCCTTGTCCAACAGGAAAATATCATAATCCTAAACATATATGAACCTAACACTGGAGCTCCCAAATTTATAAAACAAATACTAATATACTGAAGAAATGAGTTAGACAGCAACACAATAATAGTGGGGGACTTCAGTACTCCACTGACAGCACTAGACAGGTCATCAAGACAGAAAGTCAACAAAGAAACAACGGAGGGTGGAGCCAAGATGTCCGAATAGGAACAGCTCCAGTCTACAGCTCCCAGCATGAGCGACGCAGAAGACGGGTGATTTCTACATTTCGAATTGAGGTACCGGGTTCATCTCACTGGGGAATGTTGGACAGTGGGTGCAGTGCACTGAGTGTGAGCCGAATAAGGGCGAGGCATCGCCTCACCTGGGAAGCACAAGGGGTCAGGGAGTTCCCTTTCCTAGTCAAAGAAAGGGGTGACAGATGGCACCTGGAAAATCGGGTCACTCCCACCCTAATACTGCACTTTTCCAACGGTCTTAGCAAACGGCACACCAGGAGATTATATCCCACGCATGGCTCAGAGGGTCCTAGCCCACAGAGCCTCACTCATTGCTAGCACAGCAGTCTGAGATCAAACTGCAAGGCAGTAGCAAGGCTTGGGGAGGGGTGCCCACCATTGCTGGGGCTTGAGTAGGTAAACAAAGCAGCCAGGAAGCTCGAACTGGGTGGAGCCCACTGCAGCTCAAGGAAGCCTGCCTGCCTCTGTAGACTCCACCTCAGGGGGCAGGGCATAGACAAACAAAAGGCAGCAGAAACCTCTGCAGACTTAAATGTCCCTGTCTGACAGCTTTGAAGAGAGTAGTGGTTCTTCCAGCATGCAGCTGGAGATCTGAGAACAGACAGACTGCCTCCTTAAGTGGGTTCCTGACCCACGAGTAGCCTAACTGGGAGGCACCCACCAGTAGGGGCAGACTGACACCTCACACGGCTGTGTACTCCTCTGAGACAAAACTTCCAGAGGAACGATCAGGCAGCAACATTTGCTGTTCACCAATATCCGCTGTTCTGCAGCCTCCGCTGCTGATACCCAGGCAAACAGGATCTGGAGTGGACCTCCAGCAAACTCCAACAGACTTGCAGCTGAGGGTCCTGACTGTTAGAAGGAAAACTAACAAACAGAAAGGACATCCACACCAAAACCCCATCTGTATGTCACCATCATCAAAGATCAAAGGTAGATAAAACGACAAAGATGTGGAAAAAACAGAGCAGAAAACCTGGAAACTCTAAAAATCAGAGCGCCTCTCCTCCTCCAAAGGAATGCAGCTGCTCACCAGCAACAGAACAAAGGTGGACGGAGAATGACTTTGACGAGTTGAGAGAAGAAGGCTTCAGATGATCAAACTACTCTGATCTAAAGGAGGAAGTTAGAACCCATGGCAAAGAGGTTAAAAACCTTGAAAAAAATTAGACGAATGGCTAACTAGAATAACCAATGCAGAGAAGTCCTTAAAGGACCTGATGGAGCTGAAAACCATGGCACGAGAACTACGAGATGAATGCACAAGCCTCAGTAGCCGACGCGATCAACTGGAAGAAAGGGTATCAGTGATGGAAGATCAAATGAATGAAATGAAGCAAGAAGAGAAGTTTAGAGAAAAAAGAATAAAAAGAAACGAACAAAGCCTCCAAGAAATATGGGACTATGTGAAAAGACCAAATCTAAGTGACGGTGAGAAGGGAACCAAGTTGGAAAACAATATGCAGGATATTATCCAGGAGAACTTCCCCAATCTAGCAAGGCAGGCCAATATTCAAATTCAGGAAATACAGAGAATGCCACAAAGATACTCCTCGAGAAGAGCAACTCCAAGACACATAATTGTCCAATTCACCAAAGTTGAAATGAAGGAAAAAATGTTAAGGGCAGCCAGAGAGAAAGGTCGGGTTACCCACAAAGGGAAGCCCTTCAGAATAACAGCTGATCTTTTGGCAGAAACTCTACAAGCCAGAAGATAGTGGGGGCCAATATTCAACATTCTTCAAGAAAAGAATTTTCAACCCAGAATTTCATATCCAGCTAAACTAAGCTTCATAAGTGAAGGAGAAATAAAATCCTTTACAGACAAGCAAATGCTGAGAGATTTTGTCACCACCAGACCTGCCCTAAAAGAGCTCCTGAAGGAAGCACTAAACATGGAAAGGAACAACCGGTACCAGCCACTGCAAAAACATGCCAAATTGTAAAGACCATCGAGGCTAGGAAGAAACTGCATCAACTAATGAGCAGAATAACCAGCCAACATCATAATGACAGGATCAAATTCACACATAACAATATTAATCTTAAATGTAAATGGGCTAAATGCTCCAATTAAAAGACACAGACTGGCAAATTGGATAAAGAGTCAAGACCATCAGTGTGCTGTATTCAGGAAACCCATCTCACGTGCAGAGACACACATAGGCTGAAAACAAAGGGATGGAGGAAGATCTACCAAGCAAATGGAAAGTAAAAAAAGGCAGGGGTTGCAATCCTAGTCTCTGATAAAACAGACTTTAAACCAACAAAGATCAAAAGAGACAAAGAAAGCCATTACATAATGGTAAAGGGATCAATTCAACAAGAAGAGCTAACTATCCTAAATATATATGCACCCAATACAGGAGCACCCACATTCATAAAGCAAGTCCTTAGAGACCTACAAAGAGACTTAGACTCCCACACAATAATAATGGGAGACTTTAACACCCCACTGTCAACATTAGACAGATCAACGAGACAGAAAGTTAACAAGGATATCCAGGAATGGAACTCAGTTCTGCACCAAGCAGAACTAATAAACATCTACAGAACTCTCCATCCCAAATCAACTGAATATGCATTCTTCTCAGCAGCACATCACACCTATTCCAAAATTGACCACATAGTTGGAAGGAAAGTACTCCTCAGCAAATGTAAAAGAACAGAAATTATAACAAACTGTCTCTCAGACCACAGTGCAATCAAACTAGAACTCAAGATTAAGAAACTCACTCAAAACTGCTCAACTACATAGAAACTGAACAACCTGCTCCTGAATGAATACTGGGAACATAATGAAATGAAGGCAGGAATAAAGATATTCTTTGAAACCAATGAGAACAAAGACACAACATACCAGAATCTCTGGGACACATTCAATGCAGTGTGTAGAGGGAAATTTATAGCACTAAATGCCCACAAGAGAAAGCACGAAAGATCCAAAATTGACACCCTAACATCACAATTAAAATAACTAGAGAAGCAAGAGCAAACACATTCAAAAGCTAGCAGAAGGCAAGAAATAACTAAGATCAGAGCAGAACTGAAGGAGATACAGACACCAAAAACCCTTCAAAAAATCAGTGAATCCAGGAGCTGGTTTTTTGAAAAGATCAATAAAATTGATAGACCGCTAGCAAGATTAATAAAGAAGAAAAGAAAGAAGAATCAAATAGATGCAATAAAAAATGATAAAGGCGATATCACCACTGATCCCACAGAAATACAAACTACCATCAGAGAATACTATAAACACCTCTGTGCAAATAAACTAGAAAATCTAAAAGAAATGGATAAATTCCTGGACACATACACCCTCCCAAGACTAAACCAGGAATAACTTGAATCTCTGAATAGACCAATAACAGGCTCTGAAATTGAGGCAATAATTCATAGCTTACCAACCAAAAAAAGTCCAGGGCCAGATGGATTCACAGCCGAATTCTACCAGAGGTACAAGGAGGAACTGGTACCATTCCTTCTGAAACTATTCCAATCAATAGAAAAAGAGGGAATCCTCCCTAACTCATTTTATGAGGCCAGCATTATCCTGATACCAAAGCCTGGAAGAGACACAAGAAAAAAGGAGAATTTTAGACCAATATCCCTGATGAACACCCATGCAAAAATCCTCAATAAAATACTGGGAAACCGAATCCAGCAGCACATCAAAAAGCTTATCCACCATGATCAAGCGGGCTTCATCCCTGGGATGCAAGGATGGTTCAACATACACAAATCAATAAACATATAAACAGAAATCAACATACACAAATCAATATACAATCAACATACACAAATCAATAAACATATAAACAAATCCAGCATATAAACAGAACCAAAGACAAAAACCACATGATTATCTCAATAGATGCAGAAAAGGCCTTTGACAAAATTCAACAACACTTCATGCTAAAAACTCTCAATAAATTCGGTATTGATGGGACGTATCTCGAAATAATAAGAGCTATCTATGACAAACCCACAGCCAACATCATACTGAATGGGCAAAAACTGGAAGCATTCCCTTTGAAAACTGGCACAAGACAGGGATGCCCTCTCTCACCACTCCTATTCAACACAATGTTGGAAGTTCTGGCTGAGGAAATCAGGCAGGAGAAGGAAATAAAGGGTATTCAATTAGGAAAAGAGGAGGTCAAATTGTCCCTATTTGCAGATGACATGATTGTATATCTAGAAAACCCCATCGTCTCAGCCCAAAATCTCCTTAAGCTGATAGGCAACTTCTGCGAAGTCTCAGGATACAAAATCAATGTGCAAAAATCACAAGCATTCTTATACACCAATAACAGACAAACAGAGAACCAAATCATGAGTGAACTCCCATTCACAATGGCTTCAAAGAGAATAAAATACCTAGGAATCCAACTTACAAGGGATGTGAAGGACCTCTTCAAGGAGAACTACAAACCACTGCTCAATGAAATAAGAGGATACAAAGAAATGGAAGAATATTCCATGCTCATAGGTAGGAAGAATCAATATTGTGAAAATGGCCATACTGCCCAAGGTAATTTATAGATTCAATGCCATCCCCATCAAGCTACCAATGACTTTCTTCACATAATTGGAAAAAACTACTTTAAAGTTCATATGGAACCAAAAAAGAGCCCGCATCACCAAGTCAATCCTAAGCCAAAAGAACAAAGCTGGAGGCATCATGCTACCTGACTGCAAACTATACTACAAGGCTACAGTAACCAAAACAGCATGGTACTGGTACCAAAACAGAGATATAGACCAATGGAACAGAACAGAGCCCTCAGAAATAATGCCACATATCTACAACTATCTGATCTTTGACAAACCCTAGAAAAACAAGAAATGGGGAAAGGATTCCCTATTTAATAAATGGCGCTGGGAAAACTGGCCAGCCATACTTAGAAAGCTGAAACTGGATCCCTTCCTTACACCTTATACAAAAATTAATTCAAGATGGATTAAAGACTTAAATGTTAGACCTAAAGCCATAAAAACCCTAGAAGAAAACCTAGGCATTACCATTCAGGACATAGGCATGGGCAAGGACTTCATGTCTAAAACACCAAAAGCAATGGCAACAAAAGCCAAAATTGACAAGTGGGATCTAATTAAACTGAAGAGCTTCTGCACAGCAAAAGAAACTACCATCAGAGTGAACAGGCAGCCTACAGAATGGGAAAAAATTTTCACAACATACTCATCTGACAAAGGGCTAATATCCAGAATCTACAATGAACTCAAACAAATTTACAAGAAAAAAACAAACAACCCCATCAAAAAGTGGGTGAAGGATATGAACAGACACTTCTCAAAAGAAGACATTTATGCAGTCAAAAGACACATGAAAAATGCTCATCATCACTGGCCATCAGAGAAATGCAAATCAAAACCACAATGAGATACCATCTCACACCAGTTAGAATGGCAATCATTAAAAAGTCAGGAAACAACAGGTGCTGGAGAGGATGTGGAGAAATAGGAACATTTTTACACTGTTGGTGGGACTGTAAACTAGTTCAACCCTTGTGGAAGTCAGTGTGGCGATTCCTCAGGGATCTAGAACTAGAAATACCATTTGACCCAGCCATCCCATTACTGGGTATATACCCAAAGGATTATAAATCATGCTGCTATAAAGACACATGCACACATATGTTTATTGTGGCGCTATTCACAATAGCAAAGACTTGGAACCAACCAAAGTGTCCAACAATGATAGACTGGATTAAGAAAATGTGGCACATATACACCATGGAATACTATGCAGTCATAAAAAAGGATGAGTTCATGTCCTTTGTAGGGACATGGATGAATTTGGAAACCATCATTCTCAGCAAACTATCTCAAGGACAAAAAACCAAACACCACATGTTCTCACTCATAGGTGGGAACTGAACGATGAGAACACATGGACACAGGAAGGGGAACATCACATACCGGGGCCTGTTGTGGGGTCGGGGGAGGGGGGAGGGATAGCATTAGGAGATATACCTAATGTTAAATGAAGAGCTAATGGGTGCAGCACACCAATATGGCACATGCATACATATGTAACAAACCTGCACGTTGTGCACATGTACCCTAAAACTTAAAGTATAATAATAATAAAAAAAAGAAACAATGGATTTAAACTATACCTTGGAACAAATAAACTTAACAGTTATATACAGAACATTTCATCCAACAATTGCAAAATACACATTCTATTCAACAGTGCATGTAACTTTGCTCAAGATAGACCATATGATAGGCCATAAAACAACCCTCAATAAATGTAAGAAAACTAAAATTATATCAAGCAGTCTCTCAGACCACCATGGAATAAAACTGGAAATTGACTCCAAAAGAAACCTTTGAAACCATACAAATACATGGAAATTAAATGACTTGCTCCTACATTGGGTCAAAAACAAAATCAAGATAGAAATTAAAGAATTATTTGAACTAAATGACAATAATGACACAACCTACCAAAACCTCTGGTGTACAACAAGGGCACTGCTAAGAGGAAAGTTCATAGCCCTGAACACCTACATCAAAAAGACTGAAAGAGCACAAATCAACATTCTAAGGTCACACCTCAAGGAACTAGAGAAACAAGAAGAAACCAAACCCAAACCCAGCAGAAGAAAGGAAATGACCAAGATCAGAGCAGAACTAAAGGAAATTGAAACAGAAAAAAAAATACAAAAGATAAATGAAACAAAAAGCTGGTTCTTTGAAAACATAAATAAAATCGATAGACCATTAGCAAGATTAACCAAGAAAAGAAGAGAGAAAATCCAAATAACCTCACTAAGAAATGAAACAGGAAATATTACAACTGACACCACTGAAATACAAAGGATCATTCAAGGCTACTATGAACACCTTTATGCATATAAACTAGAAAACCTAGAAGAGATGGATAAATTCCTGGAAAAATACAACCCTCCTGGCTTAAATCAGGAATAATTAGATACCCCAAACAGACCAATAACAAGCAGCAAGATTGAAATGGTAATGAAAAAATTACCAACAAAAAAATGGTCCAGAACCAGATGGATTCACAGCAGAATTCTACCAGACATTCGAAGAATTGGTACCAATCCTTTTGACACTATTCCACAAGATAGAGAAAGAAGAAACTCTCCCAAATTTATTTTATGAAGCCAGCATCACCCTAATACCAAAACCAGGGAAGGACTTAACCAAAAAAGAAAACTACAGACCAATATCCTTGATGAACATAGATGCTAAAATCCTTAACAAAATACTAGCTAACTGAATCCAACAACATATCAAAAAGATAATCCACCATGATCAAGTGGGTTTCATACCAGGGATGCAGGGATGGTTTAACATATGCAAGTCAATAAATGTGATACACCACATAAACAGAATTAAAAACAAAAATTACATGATCATCTTAAAAGATGCAGAAAAAGCATTAGACAAAATCCAGCATCTCTTTATGATTAAAACTCTCAGCAAAATTGACATACAAGGGATGTACCTTAATGTAATAAAAGCCATCTATGACAAACCCACAGCCGGCATAATACTGAATGGGGAAAAGTTGAAAGCATTCCCTCTAAGAACTGAAACAAGACAAGGATAGCCACTCTCACCGCTCCTCTTCAACATAGTACTGGAAATTCTAGCCAAAGCAATCAGACAAGAGAAAGAAATAAAGGGCATCCAAATAGGTAAAGAGAAAGTCAAACTGTCACTGTTTGCTGACAGTATGAACATTTACCTTGAAAACCCTAAAGACTCCTCCAGAAAACTGCTATAAATGATGAAAGATTCAGCAAAGTGTCCGAATACAAGATTAACGTACACAAATCAGTAGCTCTTTTATACATCAAAAGTGACAAAGTGGAGAATCAAATCAAGAACTCAACTCCTTTTACAATAGCTGCAAAAAAAAATAAAATACCTAGGCATATACCTAACCAAGAAGTCAAAAGACTTCTATAAGGAAAACTACAAAACACTGCTGAAAGAAATCACAGACGACACAAAAATTTGAAACACATCCCATGCTCATGGATGGGTAGAATCAATATTGTGAAAATGACCAGACTGTCAAAAGAAATCTACAAATTCAATGCAATCCGCATCAAAATATCACCATCATTCTTCTCTGAATTAGATACAACAGAGCCCGCATAGCCAAAGTAAGACTAAGCAAAAAGAATAAATCCGGAGACATCACACTACCTGATTTCAAACTGTATTGTAAGGCCATAGTCACCAAAATAGCAAGGTACTGGTATAAAAACAGGCACATAGACCAATGGAACAAAACAGAGAACTCAGAAATAAACCCAAATACTTACAGCTAACTGATCTTCGACAAAGTAAGCAAAAACATAAAGTAGGGAAAGGACACCCTATTCAACAAATGGTGCTGACATAATTGGCTAGCCACATGTAGGAGAATGAAACTGGATCCTCATCTCTCACCTTATATAAAAATCAACTCAAGATGGATTAAGGACTTAAACCTAAGACCTGACACTATAAAAATTCTAGAAGATAACCTTGGAAAACCCCCTCTAGACAATGGCTTAGGCAAGGATTTCATGACCAAGAACCCAAAAGCAAATGCAATAAAAAAAAAAGCTAAATAGCTGGGACCTAATTAAATTAAAGAGCTTTTGCATGGCAAAAGGAATAGTCAGCAGAGTAAACAGACGACCTACAGAGTGGGATAAAATCTGCATAATCTATACAACTGACATAGGACTAATATCCAGAATCTACAATAAACTCAAACAAATCAGTAAGAAAAAAATCAAACAAACCCATCAAAAAGTAGGCTGAGGACATGAACAGACAATTCTCAAAAGAAGATATATAAATAGCCAACAAACATACAAAAAAAAAGACCTGAGCATCACTAACAATCAGGGAAATGCAAATCAAAACCACAATGCGATATCACCTTACTCCTGCAAGAATGGCCATAATCAAAAAATCAGAAAACAGTAGATGTTGGCCTGGATACGGTGATCGGGAAACACTTCTACACTGATAGTGGGAATGTAAACTAGTACAGCCACTATGGAAACAGTGTGGAGACTCCTTGAAGACATAAAAGTGGAACTACTATTTGATCCAGCAATCTCACTCCTGTGTATCTGCCCAGAGGAAAAGAAGTCATTATTTGAAAAAGACACTTGCACACGCATGTTTATAATAGCACAATTCGCAATTGCAAAAATATGGAACCAACCCAAATGCCCATCAATCAACTAATGGATATATCAATGCTGGGGCATTGCCTAGTGGAGCTGTGAGAAGGTCATTGTCCTCCAGAACCCAGAATGGAAGATCCTCTGACAGCTTGCACTGTGCGCCTGGAAAAGCTGCAGACACTCAACACCAGCACACAAAAGTAGCCAGGAGGGGAGCTGTACCCTGCAAAGCCACAGGGGCAGAGCTGCCCAAGGCCATGGGAGCCCACCTCTTGCATTAGCATGACTTGGAAGTGAGACATGAAATCAAAGGAGATCATTTTGGAACTTTAAGATTTAGTGACTGCCCTATTAGTTTTCGGACTTGCATGGGGCCTGTAGCCCCTTTGTTTTGGCCAATTTCTTTCATCTGGAATGGGTGTATTTTGGAACTTTAAGGTTTAGTGACTGCCCATTAGTTTTCGGACTTGCATGGGGCCTGTAGCCCCTTTGTTTTGGCCAATTTGTTTCATTTGGAATGGGTGTATTTATGCAATGCCTGTACCTTCATTTTATGTAGGAAGTAACTAACTTGCTTTTGATTTTACAGGCTCATAGGCAGAAGGGACTTGCCTTGTCTCAGATGAGACTTTGGACTTGGATGGTTGGTTTAATGCTGGAATGAGTTAAGACTTTGGGGCACTGTTGGGAAAGCATGATTGTGTTTTGAAATGTGAGGACATGAGATTTGGGAGGGGCCAGGGGTGAGATGATATGATTTGGCTGTGTCCCTACCCAAATCTCATCACGAATTGCAGTTCCCGTAATCCTCACATATCGTGGGAGGGACCTGGTGGGAGGTAATTGAATCATTATTTCCACACTGTTCTCCTGATAGTGAGTGAGTTCTCATGAAATCTGATGGTTTTATAAGGGGCTTTTCCCCCTTTTGTTCAGTACTTCTCTTTGCTGTTGCCATGTGAAAAAGGACATGTTTCCTTCGCCTTCCACCATGATTGTAAGTTTCCTGAGGCCTCTCCAGCCATACTGAACTGTGAGTCAATTACATCTGTTTCCTTTATAAATTAACCAGTCTCAGGTATGTCTTTATTAGCAGCATGAGAACAGACTTACACAGAACTCCTCTGTTAGTTGTTTTGTACCAGTATATATCGTTCCTGGGCAGTATCAAATTTGGCTGGACATTTCACCACCAGCCTTCATTTCTTTTTACCCTAATAAAATCTTAGCCTTCCTGAAGTTTATTCCCTGAGTTTTACAATTAAAGCAATTTGGATCATCAGTCAATATGATGTTTCTTATCTAATATACTGACATCCTAACAGAATCTCTCGGAGTTGTTCAAAGGACAGGTTTTGTTCAAATGGATAGGATAGGTTCAAATGGTGGTCTTTTAATTTGAACAGGTGGGTGGGGGAGCTTCTTTAGGGGTGGAAGATTTCCTGCTTTTCCTCAAACCACATCATGTACAGAGCTGCCTATTCTGCCTAAGCATAAGCCCATTTCTGATGCCTTGTCCACGTGTGGTGTGTAGCTCATTGTCACATACTCAAGGTGATGCCCAGCATACTGTGCTCAGCTTATGTTACTGCCCATCTACTAGGTATCCCCTGTTCCCATGGGCCTTGGCTACTTGACTTGCTTCCCAGTAAGAGTGGTCCTAAGGAGGACTTGGGCTTTTCCTGTGCTCTTTAAAGCTCTGGCCGCCCTCCTTCCATGATCAAAGAGGCCCTCATGCTCAGTTCTGACTGATAAGGAAAGTCTGTCATGCCTGCAAACTGGCTGGAGTGGGCCCACAGAGGGCCTGCTTTCTCAGTGATTTTCCAGAAGGACACAGAAACTCAACCTAGAAGTGCACGTAAGCTAGTGTCCTGTTGACCAATCAGATACTTTTTTGTATTTACTCTCCTTCCTCCCCTTCCTCGCTTTTATTTTTTCCCTCCTTCTTGCTTCCCTGGGAGAATACTCCCCAGTAAAGGGTTACAATGTAAGCTTCTACCACTGGCTCTGTTTTCTAGAGAATCAGGGCTAAAAAAAGAAGTAAAAATAGATGATTGACAATGTCAAAGAAACATCCAAGTGTATCTCTATTTTCCTAACTATAAGCCAAACTTAGTCCTGTCACAGTTGCCCAAGGATTATGGGATACAGGAAGTGGTCAAGTGTCACATGATGTAGCATGGAGTGATGGGGGTGAACATGGCAGGAATGTCTGGAGCCTGGACTCCAAAGGGCAATGACCCAAAGGCATAAGAAAGTTCATATTAATGCAAGGTGCTCAGATGTGTTTGGCTACAACAGTAAGTGTCACTTGTGCCTCAGACAGTGTAGAAAAGAAATTGAGATAAAGGAAATGGTGAGCAAACCCTGAGGGTGATTTTTTTCTTTCCAGGCACAGGCTTTGTGGACATCTTGCCTTGTTGGCCTGGCCAAGGGTCTAAGAGCTGGGTCCAGCTGGGGGTTTCTAGGGAGTCCTGAGGAGCAGCACACTGCTTAAGTTTTCCTCTGGGTCCACATGTTCTCAAGGTCAAGTAAAGCTTATGTGTGTATAGGCTTGATCATTGACCTGCAAAACAAAGAGTCCACCTTTACGTGTGGTTCTTAAAATACTTTCCACTTTACAACCAATTTCTACTTACCATTCTTAACAAGCAGAAGAATTGAAATGACCGTATGCATAACAGGATAAGCGTCTCCACAGGTTCATGCGTGAAGCTAGAGGCTGAGAGTGGACAGTGTCCTCTAAATGAAATGAAGGGAAAACATAATAATGGCTTTTAACAAGGTCACATTGAAAGGGAATGACAGGATAAATTGGACCATTTGAGAACTTTGCCAAGTGTAAAAATTAAGGTTACATTACTAAAAAATCTATCTAGATAACCTTGGGCTCTGAAAAAAAGTTAATGGGAAGTGGACCTAATTATTTGAACTGAGATGCAGAAAATGTAGTTCATGTACCTATTAAGGATACATCAGATGCCCAAGGTATCTGAACAAAAATGCTGACAAAGATCAATTTAATATTGAATGATTTATTTCAGGAGACCTTGAATTTTTTTTTAAATAAGAGATTTAGGGGGAAAGTCTGCTAAAACAAACAAATCCTGAGATAATATTTAATTTAGATTTGGGTCAGTAGATAAGTTTGATTTTTAAAATATGTCTAAAGTTGAGAGTTTAAAAAAGACTTGACAAAAATAGACCAAGTGCTTTTTAACTGAAACCAAAGAAGAATTTTAAAAACATAGAAATAATCAGGTGTAGCAATATTTTTGGTTTACTCCCTTAAAAGAAAAAAAAATCAACATATTTTAGGAATTTAAAGCTTTCAGGTGATTTTAGATGAATTTATATCGTTTGGACAATCTTCTTAAAATATAAAAATGGTAAAAAAAAAGAATCTTATGAAAACTCAGTCATTTAATTTTGAGGAATTAAGAAAAACCATTCCAAGCACTTGGTTAAGTCTTTTCTGTATATTATCTTGTTGATTTTTCAGAATAACTTTTTAAGGAAATAATTTCTGTAACTTCATTATAGATAAAACAGGTTTAGGGAAGTTAGCTAATTTGCCCAAAGTCTTACCTCTTGTAAGCCAGGACTTGAACTCAAGCCTTTCAGATTAAACGGTATGGTTAGACAGTGGGACTTAGACCCTGTGCTGTCACCAATCTGCTAAGTGCACAGAGCATTTCATGTGTGTAGTTCAGCCATGCAGACTAGGTTTTTAGCTTGTCATTCTTGGATAATTAACTGTCTTTGACAAAGTCTGACTGCTCTTGCTTCTCTAGCATTCATTTTTGGTATGACCACTTTTTCTAGCATGTGGAAGAAATGTTTGCATGTTTGGATGTGTCTTTTTGTTAATCAAGATACAAACTAATATGGCAGAGAGATGAAAAGCTTGTCTCCATTTGAGCAACTCCATAGATTTCTGACAAAGCAACAGAATTTGGCGATGCTGATGGTCTAAGAACGATTGAATGGATAAAGTTCCTAATGACAACACCCAGGGAGGTATGATTGGTTTTCTTTTGCTGCTTTCAAGGAAGCGTGTACTCTAGCCAAATTTAGGATGCCCCATAGGACACCAGGAAATGTTACAAAATTTTGTGCAGTAAAAAAAACCTTTAAAATGTATAAGATTCCTTCATGCTTAGCAGCCTTGGATTCCATTTTTAACAAATTTTATAATATACCAAATTTAATGAGCTATTGTCTGAATATAGAGTTTGTCTATTTTAAAAAAGAAAGTAGTAAGACTGAATTTGTTGTGACCTATGGGATCATAAAATTTATAGTCATGGGCTTTGAAATTAAACTGAGTTTGAATTTTAGCTCTGCTACTTCTAGGCTGTGAGGCTGGGAGAAGTTATTTAGCCTCTGTTCCTTGTTTTTCTCATCTCATTGTAAGGATTAAATGAGATCATGTATTACAAATGCATCCATTGTGATCATTTATTATTTTTTATAAACCATACTTGTACAGTCAGTGTAGCAAACGATTTTATAAGCAAATCAAGTTTCTTCAATGTATATATTTTGGATTCTTAAGTCAGTGTATTGATTTTAAGGGGTAAATAACTTTAAAAAAATATATACAAACGTATGTTTTTCCATTTTCTCTTTTCCCCTACTTTCTTATCATCCACCCTCCACCTGTCATGAAAAGGAAAGAGAAAGAGAGAGGAATAAGAAACAGGAAGGAAGGAAGGAAGGAGGGAAGGAAGGAAGGAAGGAAGGAAGGAAGGAAGGAAGGAAGGAAGGAAGGAAGGAAGGCAGACAGGCTAGCAAAGAATGAAATAAAACAAAAATTAATTTTTTTAATTTCTTCATAATTTTTGGAAATTTAACTTCTTTAGATGCTGCTATTTAAAATACATACATAGTTCAATAAATTCAGGAAGGACACTAGGCTGAAAAATTTTCCCTTCAGTAAATCTGACACCAGCAACTCATACAGCTTGTCGGATCTAAGGTCTCACTGGGAGGCACAAAGGAAACAGGCAGCAGAAGGAGACATCAAATGGTGCAGCCTGCAGTTCCCAGCAGTGACTCTCAACGGGACTGCATGCATTAGCATGGTTCCTGCAGGAACTACTGCCCAGCTGGTTGTCAGTGGAAGTGTGGACACAGGCTACCCTCGTTTCTCCTACCCTTATCTGGTTTCCCAGCAGCAGATGGTGATGGTAGTCACATTTTTCCAGCTGTCCACACTACAGAGGAGGACCCAAGTTTGTCTCTACACTCCCTTCTCTCGTTTTGAGGAGTCTGAGGGCTGAAATGTTATGTAAGAGAAAGATCTGGTTTGATACTTTCGATCCCTCTAAAATTCTGTAATTTTTATCTTTAATGAAAATTGCTAAATAGTACAAGCTTGGATAGTGGAAAATTAATAAATTCAAGCACTCTATAAATAACCAAAGTATTAATAAGCATCTCTTTAAGAGTTTGGGCAGAAAATTATCTTAATCTTACATTATTATGGAGAGGGCATGAAAAATTACTTAATCATGAGATACATAATACTTACCAGTAAAATCAATCCAGGGGTAATGTAATAGCAAAATATTCTATTATGATTTTAAAGCCATTATCCAAATTAGTTGCTGAAGAAAGAAACTAAATATAATAAGAACTGTAGAACCATTAGTAGTATTTTGGTCTCACTAAAAGTAAGCTATAAGAATGCTCATCTAAAATTACAAGCATAATTAAAAAATCACAGAGGCCTTGAAACAAAACACAAAATGACAATCATGAAATCCATCAACTGCTCTAATAGCAACTTATGTTTATATGGTGACTTACACTTTGAAATGAGATTTCACAGATGTTATTGTAATACAATATCCTTTGAAGTAGATGGACATGCACCATTATTCCTGTTTACTAGATGAATATACTGAGACTCAAAGAGATTAGGTAACATGGCAACATCAGACCTATAATCCAGTTTTCTTGTCTTCAGAGTAGGTCTTTTTTTTTCCATCTCTGCAGGTCATAGATGTTAATTTTTATTGTGTAGCAGCCACTGGAAACATCTCAATTTGCTCGAAGAACTCAAATACTCATCTATATTTTGTGTATATGTGTGTGGGAGGGATACTGGTGCTAATGTTGTGCTTCTCTGTTGCATTGGTGGCCCCAAATGAAACATATCTCTTGATATTCTTTTCTTTGCATGTTCTGCCCTTTGTATCTGAGCGTGACCTGTGTTTGCTTAAACCAAAAGAACACAACTGAATTGCTATTATTCCAGTTCTGGGCCTAACCCTTAAGAAGGCCTGGCATATTTTGCTTTGTACTCTTGAAAGCCCAAGATATTCGTGAAAGAAGCCTGACTAGTCTGCTGGAGAGGCCACTTGCATAGAGGGATAAAATGGAGAGGGTACTTGGAAAGAGAGAGCCTCTAAGGCAACAAGGAAAGAGAGAAGCTCAGACATACCAGATCCCTGGCTGAGCCCCGTCCCCAGACAATCTGCCTGCTGAATTTAATCACACTAGTGACCCCAGGGGATGACTAACAGAAGAATCCCCAGCTGAGCACAGCCTAGGCTGCAGGACTGGGAGAAAATAAAATGAATGTTGTTTTCAGCTACTAGGTTTTATGGTGGTTTGCTACAGATAGATAACTGAAATAAATGTCAAAGCAATGGGCTTCAGGCTTCATTACCCTTTCCAAGTACACAGTTACTGAATGAGCAAGAATTCCACAATCCTACATCTCAAAATCCAGATGACAGTTCTATGAATTCTGCATTGGATGCGTTTCATCATCAGGGAAAAAGAAAGGCCTGCCGTGAAAGACCAAAACATTCATGAAACTGACTTATTTTGTATCAGAGCAATAATGCTGCTAATTGTTTAAACCAAAAACCCAGGCATGATGTGGCTGCCAAGATATGAAATGACACTCTGTAAACTTGCAATTTCATTTCACATCCATGAATACATTTTCATCCTATGAGGACTGCTGTGTATGCGGGTGCTTTCAATTCTGGGAATGTCATCTGGGAAAAGAGAGCAGCAGCTTGGCCATGAAACTGCAGGTTTGCAAATTAGCAAATTTTCAGCACTCTGTTCATTAGTGAAATCAATGAGACTTTTAAAGGACTGAGAAAAATTGTCAAAATATGAGCATATGAAAATGATGACATGAATGGGACTTTAGAAACTCAGGGGTGAATTTGGGGGAGACACAGCACAGGAAGAATCCTTTGATAAACTCCCAAAGAGGCCACAGTTGGTTACATCAACTGAAGTGACTGCTCTGCCTCTAGGTCATTTGCAAATTTGGAATTCTTGCTTGGAACTGGCTTTTTTGGGTCATCACTTGTTTTAAATTATGTTCTCTTCAGATTAAGAGCACATCAGATGTTAAGTGATTCTCTTCAACTGTGTAATTTTAAAGGAAGTTACTTTAAGATAGTTATTAACTTAACTGTGTATTTAACACTTAATGCAAAAAACAATCATGGTTTTCATAATGGAAGCACATGATTCAGAGGGGGAGGGAAAGGCCTAAACTGGTATATGGTAAGATCTAGCTTTTCCAACTGTTTTATCTTGCCTGCCACTGGCTTGTGTGAATTCTTCCAGAGGCAGCTGATGCTTCTGGAAGTAAGTTAAAGATGGCCAAGAAAAGCTTAACATACAGCCCCCGCCTTCAAGGGGCTTAGAGTTTAGCTCAAAAAACAGTGATTTGGGAGGTTCTTAACCATTCTCACAGTCAGAGAGCCTCAGAGATGCTAATGATGAAATCGGTCTTTCCATTATTTAGAAAAAAATGGGTGCAAGTTAGATATACACATTGCTTTCCTCTCACTTTTTGTGTCAATAGGCAGCACGATTCCCTAGTCCCCACCTCTTATTAGTCACCCCAAATACCTACAATCTTGAAATATATCAACTGCCCTGTAGCGACTTACATTAAATGATGCCTTACAATTTAAAATCCAACTTCGTAGTTTTTTAAAAAACAAAATAATCCTAAAATGTAGGTGAAGCATAAACTACTATTCTTATTTTTTTAAATAAATAAACTGATTGAGAGAGATCCACACGATATGTTTAAAAGTCAGGAGGTTATACACTCATAGATAATAAGTTTTGACTTTTAGCAAAAATTCTCCAGAAACACAATTCTTATTCTGTCCAGTTACCCCAGTTGGAAATCAGAGGGGGTGGCTGTGAGGGGGTAGAAGACTTACATGGAAAGAAAGATGAGTATCCTATGGTGTGCTGAGGATAACTTTTCTTGTGGAAAAAGAAAAGTCATAAGCTCAGAGGCCATGGGATTGCTGGGATGCCATTAGGAAGGAGTCAGCCCCTCACCCGACTTCCCACTTTTAAGTGGGTGTCAACCTGTATGTTAATTGCAGCACTATTCATAATAGCTAGGATGTGGAATCAACCTAGGTGCTCATCAAGGGTAGATTAGATAGAGAATATAAGGTACATGTACACCATGGAATACTACACAGCCATAAAAAAGAATGAAATCATGTCCTTTGCAGCAATATAGATGCAGCTGGATGCAATTATCCTAAGCAAACGAATGCAGAAACAAACAAAAAAAAAACAAGTACTGCATGTTCTCATTTATAAGTGAGAGCTAAACATTGGGTACACATGGACATAAAGATGGGAACAATAGACATTGGGGACTAAAATAAGGAGGAGGGAGGGAGAGGGATAAGTGTTGAAAAACTTCCCTGTTGTGTGCTATGCTCACTACCTGGGTGATGGATTCAATCATACCCCAAGCCTCAGCATCATGCAATATAACTTTGTAGTAAACCTGTATGTGTACCCTCTGAATCAAAAATAAAAGTTAAATAAATACATGAACATGTAAATCATTTCCAAAAAGTACACAGAAACTACTAACTTAAAGCAGAAAAGAAATGACAGGACCAACATGGCAGAAGGCTCCTTTTTTTAAAAAAATCCAATGCTGAAATAATGCATGTTTTCTGGTGTGTAGGAGAGTGTTAGGCTTACCCTGTCTGAGCTGTTTTCACTATGGTGTATGCATGCACACATACATGCATACTCACGTGCATATGTGTATGCACATATGTACATGCACACACATATGTTATTGCTTTCATCTGCTGTATTTAATGGACACATAACCTGGAGAAAACACTGTGCCTTTTCTATTTTCATCTGTACGATACCTGCTGAGAAGCTTTCAGTATCATTTTGAATAGAACTAGAACAAACGGCACGATTTTGTGCAATCTCAACTGTCCTCAAGCTTGAGCTATAGAGCAGAGAACACTTTCCGTCTTCCCACACCAAACAGCATCCTTCCGAAATGTTTGAACAGGACATATTTTCTAGAACAAAACTAAGACATGAACTGGACTGATGGAACATTTAGTTTGAATTTCTGGTCTCTAGTAAATGATTCAAACTCTCTGTGCCTCAGTTGTCTTTTTAGTGAATTGAAGAGGATTAGGATTCTTTCCTGATAGGAAATTTTAACCATGTGAGAAATTTTTTTATATTACTTCGACATGAGAGAAACAGGTTTACTGTAAATATAGGATTGTTATTTTTTCCCAATGGTTCTGTGAACTCAATTAAGAGATAATCTAGTATATACCCTGTGTGCACTGACATTTATTTTATCCTTTCTCATGAGAGCCAAAGGACAGACACAGTTAATCCAATCATGGCAAATGAATAAACCTCCTCCACAGCCCAGGCCAGACATTTCTCATGCTTTGTCTAGCTGTCTCTAATTTTCTGTTTGATTTTCTACCACTCACAAGCAAGATAGAGGGTTGCTTTGGCAGAAATTAAATGTGCAAAAATGTTTTACCATCTGCTGGAATATTCTTGGATGTTATCCTTCCAGTAGCACTCATTATTAAAAATATTTATTGGACATGAACAATATATCAAATTCTGTTCAAAATATGGCTGCCTCACAGTTACTGCTCAAACAAGAATGAAAAAAAATCACATGATTTTAAAATAATGATTGCATTAGTTCTGTCCCTGAATTTTGCTGCTCTAGACACTATTTTTCTCGTCTGAGGAAGAGTGGTACTATTTTTCCCCACTGAGGAAGAGGAAGTTATTTAAGGCAAGAATTGCATTTCTCTTATTTAAAATATGAACAGCCCTTAACACAATGCATGTTAGTAGAGGCTAAAAATGTTGATTCACTGATAAATTTGTAAAGCCTGTTTTACCACCTAAATTGCAAGTTTCTCAAGGGGCAATGACAGGATTTACTATCTCTTAGGTATGTGAACATCTGTTAGTTTTTGGTTTTGTATTTTATTTTCAATGCCCAGAATCTGATGCTCTAGTCTAGGTTTAGAAAAACACCCACTATAAAAGCTGAAACACCAGATACTTGTTTTTCCCAGCCTCCCTTGCAGCTAGGGTACTGGCAGACAACCTAGTTAGATCAATTAGGAGCTAATAATGTTAAGAATAAAGTACTGTGTAGAATTTATTTGCAGCAGAAACATTTGACATTACAGGAGTGGCAGTGGTAGCAGAGTTAATAATGAAGGCTGTAGTGGCCAGTGTTCATAGAAGTGGCAGAAATCCTTTTTCCAAATCCTTCATTGTTTTCCAAGCCTTATTTTATGACTTTGTAGGTAATTATCTAGCCCTGAGATACATTCAATGAATTATCTTCTGCTGAAATTAGGCAGGACAATTTCTGTGGCTTCCATGTTAAGAAACCTAGCTGATGTATTGGGCTTATTCTGAAGCCTCTTCAAAATAGAGTTTTAGTTAACACCCTATAGTCCATTTTCCCAACATCATTTTGTGTTCCACCCATGGAAAATTCTACATTCTGTTGTATTTTTAACTGTTTTTATGCATTAGTCTTTCCTGTCCCATGATATTATAAAGAACTTGCAAGCAGAAGTCACATTATCCTTCTTTTTAACCTCAGAGTCATACAGGGTTCTTTAAAAAGAGTACATGTTGAATACATACTTTACTGATTGATATCAGGTAAATAACATCAGAACAATAGTCATTAGCATTGTGGGTATATGACTCAATAAAAAGATAGATGCCATTTTTTTCTAGACCAAGATAGAGAATACATGAGTTGCTTAAAATTAAAATTCAGTGCCATATAAGAGGAACAAAAGATTTTTACTGAGTTCAAACTGCTTTGAATTTAATTTAGTCAAATCAATTTTTGTAACTAGGCAGTCTTAAAATGGAGACTAATTGTAGGTGTAGCCTTCAGGCTAAAATTAGACAAAATAAGAATAAAAGGATGGATTTTCAATGTCATTGGTCTAATGTCAGCGTTAGATTAATGATAATAGTGCATGTTCTACCCCTTTCTTTATTTGTTCTTTTCCTGCCCCAAACACAATCACATAACTAAGTCAGAGGAAATTGGTTTGAGATTGAGTGTCAAAGGGATTCAAGAAAGGATTGAAGGATAGAACTTGATGCAGGGGAAAATCTCTGAAAATGTGGCCTTGGCTATGGAAATGGGCCTGGGAACTGAGCTGTATGTTTCAGGGAGGGAATTTTGGTAGTTGGTGGTGGGAGGTGGTGTAGAGAACTGCTTGTGTCAGAGCAGAAAAGATTATATCTGTATTTAAATAATTAGAATCTGATTCTACAGATTTCAGTGTTATGACGAATCAATATCAAGCAGTTCCTTCTGTTATTCATTAATTCAACAACCATTTATGGGAGATCTTTTTTCTGTCATGCATTGCTCTAGGCTCTAGACCGAGAATAGTGAGTGAGACAGATAAAATCCTGAGCCCAAGGAGCATATATTCTAGTAAGAGAGATAGATAAAAAGCCATCAAGGAGGCAGAAATATATTCTAGGTATTAGACAGTGATAAGTGCTATAAAGAAAAATAAAGTAGGATAGGGAGATAGAGGGTGATAGTGCTGCAATTTTAGGCAGGGTTGTCAGAAAAGTTTTTCTCTGAGGTGGTTACATTTGGGAAGAGACTTCAAATGAGGAAGTAGGCCGGGCATGGTGGCTCACGCCTGTAATCCCAGCACTTTGGGAGGCTGAGGCGGGCGGATCATGAGGTCAGGAGATTGAGACCATCCTGGCTAACGCGATGAAACCCTGTCTCTACTAAAAATACAAAAAATTAGCTGGGTGTGGTGGCGGGCACCTGTAGTCCCAGCTACTCGGAAGGCTGAGGTAGGAGAATGGTGTGAACCTGGGAGGCAGAGCTTGCAGTGAGCTGAGATCGCGCCACTGCACTCCAGCCTGGGCGACAGAGCCAGACTCCGTCTCAAAAAAAAAAAAAAAAAAAAAAAAGTGGTGGGGGAGTAATCCAATAAAACATCTAGGAAGAGGAAAAAACAAGAGAAAAGTCCCTGAGGCACGGTTGTACTGGACTTGCTTGAAGAAAAGCAAGGAGGCTAGTTTACCTGGCACTGACTAAACCAGTGGAAGAATCATAGGAGATGAGGTAGGAGAGTGTATTGAACACTGTGATGCACTGACCAGATTCCCCTTCAATGAATAAATTGTTGCTCCAGCTGTTAAGAGTGCTATGCGCAGACAAACGTCAGCTGTCAGGCCTTCCAGGGACTGCCCCAGCTGCTAAGAACCACCTCAACCAAGGTCTTGCCCCTTTTGGGGGCAGCCTACACCCAATCACTGATCAATGAGGGAGTATAAAAGGCCAACATCTTGACCTAACTCAGGACAACTCCAAAGAGCCATTCCGGCTTCAGAGCTTGCCATGAAGTTGGCGAAAACTATTGTTGTGCCTAAACCTCAGTTTTCCCTCTCCCTCTGCCTACTCTTCTTTTGTTTTCCTCCCTTCCGTAGATGTCGATTCCAAGGGCATTCCTTAATAAAAACTCTGCCCTCTAAACTCCAGAGGGGTAATTCAACCTGCTTCAACAATGAGGTAGGTGACTGGATTCCACTGAAAGTGTTATGGAAAGACTGTGGGGTTCTGAGCAGAGGAGTCATGTAATCTAATTTATATTTTACAGAAATTACTTGGCTGCTGTAAACTACAGGAGGAAAAGAGAGAAAGTTGGAAGGTATTGAAGTAATCCAGGCAAAAGGTGATGATGACTTAGACTGGAGAAGCATTGATGGAAGTGATGAGAAATGAGTAGGTTCAACATGTTTTCCGAAAGGAGGGCTGAAAGGATCAAGCAATGTTCTTTAACTCGTCAAAGACGCTATAAAACTCAACAATTAGCATCAGAAACAAAAGAGTCAGTTAAAAACATGGCTATTTTACAAGGATTAGTGTTGTTTAAAATGGACAAAAACATTAATATAAGTCAAGTCATCTCTTATATTCATAATCTAAATGCTTTGTTTATGTCACAGAAACAAATATCGCTGGATTACCTGGTAGAGTGCCCAGTTAGTGCTGGTGGGCCATGCACTCTTTATATCAGGAGTTAGCAAATTACAGCCCAGGAGACAAATCCAGCCTGCTGCATGTTTTCATGTGGCCCATATCCTAAGAATGATTTTTATATTTTTAAATGGTTAAAAAAATCAAAACAAGAATAATATTTTATAACACATAGAAATGATATGAAATTCTAATTGCAGCATCCATATAAAAGTTTTATTGGCACATAACCAAGCTCATTTGTTTATATATAGTCAACGGCTACTTTCATGTTGTAAGAGCAGAGTTGTGTAACTGTGACAGAAACCATGTGGCCCACAAAGCATAAAATATTTACTAACTGGCCTTTAGAAAAAGTTTGCTGACCCCTAATTTATCTCACAGAAGTACAGCCTGGTGAAATGCCCAGTTAATGCTGGTGGGGCTGGTGGCCTGTTCACTTACTCTGTTTCTGCTAGATACCAGTGTGATGAGCAATCATTCAGGGTCAGTTTGTTTAGGAAGGGCCTACGAAATTCTGGCTTTTTCCATGGTTCCTTTATTTGTTTCAAGGTCTATTGTGATACCATGGCTGTTAGCAGTTTCTTGTGATAAAACATGGGCTTGAGACCTCTTCAACTGTCCTTGTAACTTTCAACTAATCATATCCACGGTGCAGCATGCAGTGACGAATAAAAGCAAATGACAAATATTTCAGTACCATTTTCCACAACTTTCTATGTGCTCCAATTTCTCCTTGTTCTCCTTGTTTTCCCCCTGCCCCAGCAATTTGGACTTGACATTTAAGCTTGATCTTCCAAGTATTGATCCTTAATATTCTCTAGGGATTTTGCCTCATACTTGCCTTCATGTTCTTCCACTCGTAGCTATCCTAGAGGAAGCCCTAGACTGGCTTTGGCCCCAGGACTCAATCCTAGTACTGCCCTTCCTAAAGGACTCTGCCTTCCACCAGAGTCTGCCTTACCAGTTGGTTGTTTTTCCACTGTGCTCCCACTGTTGCTCCATGGTCATCTTCTCTCCTCTTTGCATGAACACACTCTGCACCCAGCTTCACTTTACCCCATCTCCTTCCTTTGAGCTCTTCTTTGCATCCACTCTTAATTAATGCTCTTCTCTCTTGACCAGAGCACTATATCAATGAAGAGAGGCCTCCTGGGCTTCTAAGGGTGCAGGAACCACATCTTTTGCCAGGAGACCCATCAATTTACTTACTTTAATTATAACAAGAACCATAGTTATTACGACTTACATTTATTGAGCGTATATCTCTGTCTCTGATGGTGCTTGTATTAGGCTGGTAGAGCTGCCATAACAAAATACCACAGACTGGATGGCTTAAACAATAGAAATTTATTTTTCTCAGTTTGGGAAGCTGGAGTTCCAAGATCAAGGTGCTGGTAGGGTTGGTTTATGGTAAAGCCTCTCTTCCTGGCTTGCAAATGGCTGCTTTCTTGCTGTGGACTCACATGGCCTTTTCTCTGTGCATGTACAATACCGGTGTCTCTTTGTCCTCTTATGAGGACTAGTCTGATTGGATTAGGGCTCCAACTTTATGACCTCATTTAACCTTAATTACCTCCCTAAAGGCCTTATGTACAAATACAATCATATTGGGTGTTAGGGCTTCAACATATGAATTTTAGGGTACACAATTCAGGCCACAACAGTGCATTACAAACTTTACTTACAATATCTCATTTATTTCTCTCAACAGTTCCATGAGGTAGGTGGGTGCTCTTATCATTCCCATTTTACATATGCAGAAACTGAGATTCGTTTTGGACAAGGTTACATTTGTGGTACCTTTGGTAGATTTCATACTGAATCTCAGGTCTGATGAAACCCACAGCTCACTCCTTTAATCTTTTCTGTATATGGCCTCTCAAAGATTACCTAGCTATTTTAAAGGATTTACAAAAGTTAACTCTAATTCACTGGATAACTCTTTTTCTTTCATTGGTTATGAACAACTTAGCGACCTCTAGGACTATTTAGTCAAAAACCCTTGCTGCCCACATGATCTGCAAGGCCTGTACTGCCTTAGGCTGATTGTGGAGGAGTCCTGGAAGACAGTGGAAGTCAATTCAATGTAAGGATGTTAACACTGGGGCTGTAGCTGTGTGCAGGATTCTGTGGTTCGATTTTGTAGCATTCTGGTAAAAGAACTATTTGACAAGCTTCCATGATTTTAAGTAAGAAGAAAAATGTGTGTGTGTGTTGTGAGGGAGTGAGGGTGGGTGGGTGAGTGTGTGTAAATGTGGCAGCAGGAAGGGCGGAAGGGGAATGAAAATGAAAAATAAATTAATATTTAAGGAGCATCAATTATGTACTAGAAAATCTGCTTTGCTAAACTATAACATTTTGTTTCGTCCTTGCTAGGCCTGCTTTTTTAATTGAAATTTTTATTGAGATAATTGTAGAGTCACATGCACTTGTGAGAAATAATAGAGAGACCCTGTATATTTATTTTGTGTTTGTGTGTGTGTATATATGCATGTGTTTGTGTTTAGTTCTATACAATTTTATTATACATGTAGGTTTATATCCACAACCACTGTTAAGACTCAGAAGAAATAGTTTCATCAAGGCAAGGACACCTTATGTTCTCCTTTTATAACATGCTTACCTCCTTTCCTGTTGCAAACCCCAGCAACCATTAATCTGTCCTCCATTTCTAAAATTTTATCATTTCAAAAATGTTTTATAACTGGAATCATACAGCATATAATATTTTGGAATTGACTTTTCTCGCTCAGAATAGGTCCCTGAAGAGTCATCCAAATTGCTGCATGTATCAATAATTCATTCTTTTTGTCAATGAGCAGTATTCCATGTATATACGTATCCCAGTTGGTTTAACCATTCTCTTTTTGATAGCTATCTAGGCTGATTCCAGTCTGTGCCTATTACTATTAAAGCTGCTATTGACATTCATGCACAGGATTTTGTGTGGATATAAGTTTTCATTTCTCTGGAACAAATGCCTGAGAGTATAATTGCAGGATCCCTCTAGGTGAAGGAAGAGAGTTTGGGGCCCAGAGCGACAAAGAAACTTCTCATATGGGGCCAATTGCTGGAGTTCCCTCTTGCTGGTTCTTTTCACCCACTTCAGCATCTCTCGGTGGGGTGAGGGAGTCTAAGGCATGACTGAAATGGAGAGCACTTCTCCTGGCTGCTTATTGTTGGTAGGGCTCCTTGTTGATCTCCCTTGTGGGAGTTGCCAGTTCAGGGGTAGGGAAACTCCAAGTCTGAGTTGCCTTCTCTTCCATTGAGTGGGGGCACATGAGACACTGTGCTGCTGGGTTGTCCCTCCAGTGTTGTAGTCTCAAAGGGATTCATCTTCGCATCACCTTTCAGATATCTCCTTTAGTTGTCTCTTTTATAATTTCAGGGGCTTAATGAAGAGAAGCAAGGCAAAAGCGGTCTATGGAGTCTTGGCTAGACAAGAAGTCTAAGTCTAAGTAAAGAGATAGGAAATTCAGGACAGAAAAAGTCTGAGCAATTGGCAATGGGTGTGTTCACTGTCCTTTATTGTCTAGTCAGAACAATGTTATAGAGCAGTGACCCTTACTGGTTTTAGCCTTTTGCATGTGACAGTTTTCCTAGTTTTCATATATCTAGATCACCATTCTCACACCTTTGATTATGGGGTGGACGTGGAGTGGGTAGGCAGACAATAGAAGGTTAATCTTCACACTGGGCATCTGTTTCAAAGCCAAGATTCATGCCTCTTTTATAATTTCTTCGAGCACAGAAATGATTGGGTATGATAAGACCCAACCATAACTCTATGGCCTTATTGAGGTGGATCAGTGGGCAGGTCATCCTTCCCTGTTCTTTAGAACCAACACTGAACATCAAGCTGGCACAAGCTTTGGACAAAAAAACCTGTCAGAGGCGTTGCAAGCATTACATGTTCCATTTGTTGCGAGAGCATGAAAGTTTACCTTTCTGAGAAAGGAGCACTCAGAATTTTGTTGGACTAATTTAATAAGTTACACGATTTTGTATGTCCATCTTTTTCTTGAGAGACAGAAGACTAATAAATCTATGATAGAGGTCAGGGCACTTTCAGCTTCTATAGTAGAATTCGTGTAAGAATCTTGGGAACAATGATCATAAGAATATTATAAGGTAAGTATTATTTTCTCTATTTTACAGATGATGGAGCTGTATCTCAGCAAACATAAGTGACTTAACCTCTGGTTAATAAGGGACAAGAGAATCCACCTACTTTGAATCCTAGTGATGATTCAAAAGCCCATGCTGTTCCTTCAATTTAGTTAAACTTTTATTCAGTGTAGTGTCTTGTGTTAAGATCCGAGGGAAAAATAAGGAGTCAGACATGGTCGCTACTTTCCAGGGAATCACAATCTAGTGGGTACCATGGACTCTTTGTTTTAACTTTATTCACACCCCATCCCCAGCCTTTCTTGTTTTGTCCATCCAATAGTAATTAAAGCTAACCCCTTTACCTATAATATGCTGGCCTTAGCCAAGAAATGTCCCATTGTAAATTTTAAAATTCTGTGATTTTTTTTCTGTTTCTCTCTTCAATTTTCCTTTAGGTGAAAGTTACATTGATACAGACACAAGCTAAAAATGTGATGGCCAATAGGGGACATGATCCATTTTCCAGTGTAAGGAATCTATTACTATCTTTTATATCTGATGTCTTAAAAACGATAGCAATGATTGTGTTTCCATTAAAAAAATTGTTTTTACATGATTTCCTAAATAAGCCACATAAATAGCGCCTATTTAAATGGGAGCTTAATGGGAAGCTTTCATAACAGATTAAATATTTCAATGTTCAAAAATGTAAATTTTATCCATAATAAGACAAAAGTATTTCTTACTTTTTGCATCATCACTCTCTTACCCTGCTATGGTAAATATTTTGTCTCTTTTAACTTCATTTAGATGTGGCAGCAGGTAGAGAAGGAAGACTCCAAGTATAAAACTTTTATAGTCAAGGACATCTAGTTAGAATCTTAGCTCTGCCATTCACTTGCTATATGACCTTAGGCAAGTGGCATAGCCTTGCCGAACATTAGTGTCTTTATTAAGAAAAGGCATGGGAGAATATACCAACCAACAGTAATGTATTCTCTCACAGTTTTGGAGGCCAGATGTCCAAAATCAAAGTGTCAGCAGGACTCCCTCTGGAGGCTCTAGGGGAGAATTCATTCCTTGCCTCTTCTGGCTTCTGGTGGCTGCCAGCATTCCTTGGTGTTCTTTGGCTGGTAGCCACATCATTCTAATCTCTGCCTCTGTCATCACATTGCCTTCTTCTGTAATCTCCTTCTGCGGGTCTCTTATAAAGACATTAACATGGGCCGGGCATGGTGGCTCACGCCTGTAATCCCAGCACTTTGGGAGGCTGAGGCAGGCAAATCACCTGAGGTCGGGTGTTCGAGACCAGCCTGACCAACATGGGGAAACCCCATCTCTACTAAAAGTACAAAATTATCTGGGCGTGGTGGTGCATGCCTGTAATCCCAGATACTTGGGAGGCTGAGGCAGGAGAATTGCTTGAACCCGGGAGGTGGAAGTTGTGGTGAGCCGAGATCACGCCATTGCACTCCAGCCTGGGCAACAAAAGCGAAACTCCATCTCAAAAAAAAAAAAAAAAGACACTAACATGGTATTTATGGTTCACCTGGATAATCGAAGATAATCTCCTTATCTCAAAAGCCTTAACTACAACTTCAAGACCTTTTTGCTTATAAGGTAACATTTACCTGTTCCAGGGATTAAGACTTGATATCTTCAAGTGGCCATTATTCAGCCTACTACAGGATCCATTTAGGTAAAGCTTAGTGGGGTATGTCTATGTATTTTCACAGTCATTTTCTTGTGCAGTTGTTACTAGCCATCCTGATAGAATAATATAATCCTACTTCCCATGATGCTAATTTATCTCTCACTGTAACATGAAGGTTCAGGATCATCTTGTGATATGAACTTGTCCTTTGGAACTTGGAAGCACGAGTATAAAGGTAGGTAGTGGAGGACAAGCGAATATAGGGAGCCAGAAACTGATCTGTGAAAAATAATTATAAATATCACAGTGTATCTATGAAAGAAATTCGATAGAGATTTTTGTAAATTTGGCAATCCTAATAATGCACCTGTCATTGTCAATAACAGGTTGTAAAGTGGAAAGAAACTTCCTAAACTATGGATTTTTAACAAATTTCCATCATTTGCGCTAGAAAAAAGGCTGAATTATCTTTCTGTTTTCCGTATAGAAAGTATTATAAAAGATTAAGGAATATGCAGTCAAAATGTAGAAAATAATGTACAATACAGGTGTATCAGGCAGTTAATTCATCAAAAATATTAGTTAATTTTTAGAAATGTTCATGGTATCTGCCAGGTTTTAAAGATTTTGTAATTTGTTGTGTTTTCTCATTCTAAATAAAAATTAACTTTTGCAGTTGATTTTGTATGTATCTTCTAAAATGGCTCCCCAGAATTGTTCAAATTTTAGGTACAATAAAACCTAGAAGAGCTCAGGCCCTCTCCCGAATGCTCTGTCGTTCAGGCATGCTCTCTTGGGAGTGAGTGAAAGGACAGTTTCTCATATGCATAAAGGGGAGCTGCCTCAGGAGACAGAGCTCTTCAACAATGACAAGAAGTCAGTTTTATTTACAGCTCGGCAAAGCTGGCAACACAGAGCAGTTGCTCTCCAGCTACTTGTCTGGGGTATCTTCCTGAACTTGGTGCTTCTCCCAAGTGTGGCCAAAAAACCAAATACTTATGGTGATTTGTTGAATGAGGGATGTGCAGTGCATTCATCCATTCTTTGCACATGCTCATCTCTTTCCCTGGACCAAGGTAGACCATCAGAGATGTGTGTGGATGTCCCTGGCAAATTACTCTTCCTAGGTTATATTTATATGGTGGCACCAAGGGGAGTGTAAGAAACTTCCCTTTGAACCTGTTTCTGTATTTACTGTAGGGATGCTGTTGAGGAAGTTGTCCATTATATTCCTGTTTATGAGAACCCAGGGGAGACATTTCTCTCTGGCTCTTTTGAGTATCAAGTCTGATTTTTATTGTACGGATGTTGTAAGACATGTGCCTGGTTTTGTCTCTCACATCTCACATCTCTAGTGAAACAATGAGGACTTAGAACGCGCATTTGGGGTATCAATATAACCCCTGGCTCTATCTCAACTACTTTTAATTTTCTCCTTTACCCTGCTTTTCTTCTTTGCTTCTTATTAGTTTTTATCTTATACAATTAAATGTATTCATGTAAGCCACCCTAAAATCAGTATGCAACAATGTGGCCAGAAATAAATAATCATTTAAAAACCATGTTAAGTGATTAAAAAAACAATAAAACATCTAAAGCATATTTCCCCTCAAGGCATTATTAATTACCTGATATTTCTGCACAGGCCTTTTGCGAACAGGTCAGAACCATATTTAGTGAAAAAAGATCCAGATTTTATTAATGAAACTTTAGATATTTTCAGCAGAAAAGAAAAAAATATTTTTTTCCCCATCCACTTTTTTCTTTTCCCCTTTGCATTATATTGTTCATTTAAGGGTACAGAGGTTCTCTGAAGCCCCCAGTTCTTTTTTATTTAAGTAGATTTAGTCAAATTACACATAACAAAGACGACAAAGGCCTTTCTAATCTTCAATGCTTTCTGCTCCTGGGAAAACTCAGGCCTCGTGTTCTTGTTTCCCTTTCCTGAGTCAGCGCTTGACTAGTCCAAGGCTATGGGGCTCCAGGTCAGACAGTTAGAAATAAGCATAGAGAGATAGAAAAAACAACAGCCCATAGTTTAAATTTGAAAAGGAGCCTTGCTCTTTAGGTGGCAGCATAACTTTGTTGTTAACACAATTCTGGAAAGAAGGACTAGGGCTATGGGGTGTCAAGAACATGAAAAACATGGTGTTTCTTTAACCCCACTTAAATTAATTATGATGCTAAACTACAGAGTGGGATAATACCCCTCTGGCTGAAGAGATACCAAAAATATATAGGTAAGATCATAAAGTACTAAGGTTATTTTATGTACCTGAGTCTGAATCCCTTTTTCTTATTCTCCAAGGAAAAGTTTTCTAGTCTTTTGCTGATAGTGACATAAGCTTTATAAGTCTTTTAATTCTGATAGTCTTATTTTTTTTTCCATGTTTTTTTTTAGCCCTGGTGAAAATAGTCTCTAGTTAATGGTTAATATAGTTTTTAGATTACTTCCAAATAAGATATAATTTGATTATTTTTTTCCTTTGTAGGAGAGGAAAAGGTGCAGTAACCTTTCTTACCCATCATAAAAATCACAGCCAACACTCTTGTAACAAAAGATAGGTTAACAAGAGAAAAGCATAACAAATGTATTTAATCAAAATTTTACATAACAAGGAAGCCTTCAGAAATGAAGACACAAAGACTCAGGGAAAATTGTCTATTTTTATTCTTAGTTTTCATGAAGAATGGACAGCCATGTAGAAATATGATTCCACACAAAAAATGTATGATCTAATGGCAATAGACGGAGTGGGAAACCCATTAAGTCCTGCTTGTTTGGCTTCTCCTTGACCTCTGTGTAGCATTCCTTTCTCCCAGGTATGGGGCAGGACCCCTCTGGAATAAGGATCTTATGACCTACTATCAGACAAGGTAGGTCAGAGAATTTCTTTATGGCCAGCTCCTACTGTTGTGCCAGACCTACTGACTCCAACAGGGATAGCACCATGTCCTAGAAGCGGAAGAAGAGAGGAGACCCGGAACCAGCAGATGACACATAGGGTTTACTGAGGACTTACATATAGGGCAGTCCAGTGGTGGTGGGCTGGACCGAAAACCTGCTACCACCCTCCACCTAACAACCTCCATATAACCCAAAACAAAGGACCTTAATCCCCTATATGGCCTGCATTCCAAGGCACGGGCCAGGGGGTCATATGTCCTTCATAGACAAGGAGCGAATCTCTAGGTTTGCCACTCCTGGATTTCTTAGCTCAGAGCTCCAAACACACATTCTTCTTAGGCTTGAGGGTCTTTCTCAGGGTATGCTTAAGTTATTGCTGTCAGATGCATCTGCTATACACCTACACAGAAAGGTGGGGGATAGAGTGGCTTTGCTTCTGAGGCATTCCAGTCTCCTTTAGTTCAGAGTACTCAGCACACTAAAGTGCCATAATTTGGCATGTCATTTTCTGAGCCCTGACACCTTCATTACTGTTATTGCCAAAATTTCTTGCCCCATCAACATGGCTAATTTTTAATTACATAGCTACATTAGATTCACCTTGTAATTTATTTTTGACCTGGTGGCCATCTTATTTAGAGTTTAGGTAGTAATATTTTATTTCAGGATTTATGAATCAGTTTTCTATTTGTCATCTCCCTGACTGTCGAAGTTCTTATGACCTTGACATGGCATTATTTTATGTACTTCCCCAGGCTGAAACTCCATCTTATACACGATTCTCCACTTTATGATTTCCTGTCTGTTTCTATATCCTGTCTACTGGCCATTCACAGGAACACTTCAAATCAATGTTCGCCTTGTGGACCTATGCAAATTACCATCCCGTTTTCTTGACAATCTCTGCTCATGCAGCACCCATTCATGATGGTTTCTTGTCTGCCTTTTCCTGGGCTGCCTTAGAGCTTTTCCAAGTTCACATCCTATATTAAATAAAAGGAACATAAAATTAAAGTCCCAATACAAATCATCCAAACTAAACATCTACCAATGAACTTGCAGGACTGTTTCACTTAGAGTAGAGTATCATTTCTGCTTCAGGATCGCTCCATCTTTGATTCATTAAATGTGTTTAAGCAATAATTGCTATATTAGAATCTTTTCCTTTTGGTTGCTCTGTTGTAAGGCTCTAGAAGTTATGTACACTATGTGTAAATCATGCTGCACATGCATTCTCTTTCTTTACCCCAATCCCCATAATCTGTGTACCACATTAACAAAAGCATCCTAAAAAGGAATCCAAGAAAAATGTTACACATCATTTGATCAGTAAAGACCATATTATACAGTCAAAGGGATATTAAAACAAACAACAGCAATGCTTAACATGCTGAGCACTTACAAGGTGCTAGGCATGTACAAAGCAATTTGCATATAGTTTAACTAATCTAATAACAACCTTAAAAGTGTGTAATTATAGAAATACAGAAACATGTGGTTCTTGTTCTCCACTCTAGAGGGGAAAAGGCCAGCTGGCTGGCTCCTAGAGGAATTCACTACCTTTGTGAATTTCTTGAGAACCAGGACCTGGCTCTCAGTTTCATAGGCCTAAACACCTGATCAGCTTAGTGAATGTGGATTCATCTCTCAGGGGTGAATCATAAGCCAAGAAGGAATCACCATCAGACAAACCCAGTACTCAAACCCACATGCTCAGCATATGCATCGGTCAGGGGCTCAACAGGAGACAGATGGCATGCTGAAATTAGGATATTTGAGGGAGGGCTTAATAAAGGGAGTTATTTATTAATAATACAAAAGTGTGGGCAGGATTAGAAAAACCATACAGGATAGTATGGAACTGAAAGCTAGTAAAAATGTCTCTGTTTCCACCTAGACTTAAGAATGGTAGCCCATTCTCTAGGCCTAAAGGAAAGAGGAGAGGAAGTGGTTTCAATGAAAGAGTCTTGGGGTGAGAGGGCCACCTTGACAAGAGCCGCAATCTTTAGTCAAAGAATTCAGCCAGCCCAAAGCAACCTTACAGGGAGGGAATTGTGAGAATTAATGGCCTGAAATCACTTTTCCTCTCCAGCCTCGAGGTAGGGCTTTCTATTGGTGAAGTCCAACAAGAAGCCACAAGGCAAGACTTTTTTTAAGGCAGTCTATACAGGTCAGCTTCCTGGAGTAAAGGGCAGGGTAGAAAGGGTAGAGGGTAAATATGGACAGGCAAAGGGAAGTCTTTCAGCATTGAATATCTTCTCCTTAAGTCAAACCTGGGTCAGAACCCACTTCACAAATTCATCATGAATAATTACCACACTAGGGGCTAGGAATCCTTAAAGTTAATGTAGTCGGCCCATTGCCCACTGTAGGCAGACTATGTGAGAGGCCAGATCATGATTAGAAATTTATTGGCAAGCATGGACTCAAGGGAAACTAGGAGAATGGAGTGATTTATGATGTCAACCCCTGGGGACTGGAATGCTAAAAGCTATAAAGCCCTGTGGTGTCTATTGCTACATAACAAACTACTATAAAACTTAGTGACTTAAAACAATAAACAAGTATTTTTAATAATTCCTTGGGCTATCTGGGTGGGTTTTTTTGGGGTCTGGCAACTTCTTTGAGGCTGGATGGTCTAGGATGGCCTCACTTACAGGTATGGGGCCTCAGGTAGGATGGTTGGACAGCTGAGGACTCTCTACATGTAGGTTCTCATTCTCCAGGAGATTGGCCCAGGCCTGTTCGTGTGATGTAGGAATAATTCGCAGAAGTAGAGAAGGTAACCCCACTATGTGAGCACTGTTCAAACCTCTGCTTATTTATATTTGCTAATATCCCATTGGCCAAAGCAAATCACATGGCCAAACCCAGATACACGGGTGGAGGAACAGACTCCACCTCTTGATGAGAGGACCTTCAAAATATTGTGGCTTTTTTTTTTTTTTTCAATTTACCATACCTGTAATTCCACGTTAGCAATGGTCTATCCTGTTGAACAGGAAATACTCAAAGTTTCTTCACTTATACTCTTTCTCCCTAACCCAGTGCTTAGGCAATTGTATTTTGTGATGTTCTGCTATGTTTCTATGGTTGATTACAACCCCTACTGTGATTGCAGTTGCTACCAGTTCTTACAGCCATTCTGTGTTTTGAGAGCTATTGGGCCATGAGTCATTGTGTTGATGCTTAAGCTTAATTCTCAAACATAATTTTACTTTCCTTGTTTCTGATTTTTAGGAGACTCTTACATTTAGTCCCCAAGTATTAATAATATGCATTATTATTCTCATTTTACACATTGTGGGATTAGGAACACAGACCGTAGAGGTTGGATCAGAATCCTAGTCTAATAGAATCCACAGCCTGCTCTCTCTCTCTCTCTCTCTCTCTATATATATATATATATATATTTATATACAGTTGCTTCTTAAAATTTATGTGAAAGCACTTTCTAAATATAAAGGAGCATTGTCATCATCATCACTCTTATTAGGATTGTCAGTATTATTGAGAGTAGAGCCCCCCCAGTCCACAGTGAGGTAACAGCATTACAGCAGACAATTTCATCCTTCTTTTTTTTTTTTTTCTCCTGAGCCAGCAATAAGCACTTCATAAGACTTACATAAAAATCAGTCTTGATTAGAAGGTTCTGAGTTAATGGTTTTCCATTCTATTAAATTGCCACTTATTCTTTTAAATTAGCTGTCATTTCAATAGGGAAGCCAATTGGTTGAGCAACCAGGCTATAGGGTGTACAGATTAAGCCATCTGTAGAGCAAGCATGTTTCACGCTCCCATTATATTCCATATAAAGGACAAGAACAGGCCCATAGGTTGCTGAATATTTAGTCGCTGTGTTCCAGAGAATTACTGTCCAGTTTAGGGCCATCAAATTAAATTTAACTATGAGTTACCTGAGTCAATATTCCTCTATATTCAAATAAATTGTAGGTCTCTTAGTGGCAGGAATTGAGATGTATACTTCTTTTGTGTAGCACCTAACACATAAGGCACATATTAAGTGTCTGAGCATATTGTTGATTGATGTATTGACTGAAGGCTGAAAGAAGTTATGAGTAGGGGTTGATGGGGAATAGTGGCTCCTTCTATAAAATACTATTGGGTAAACATTAATCCTTTGGATCAGGAAAGAATTAGGTTTGCCTGCACTAATGGATGCCCAAATCAGAGTAGCTTGCAAAATATAGGGAGTTTACTTTTATTTCACATACCATTAAATTTAGCAGTAGACAATAAAGAGGTGTGGAGGCTTTGTGGATGACATCAGTGACACCATCTCCTTGGGTTTTTCTGCTGCATCATCTCAAGCACAAGTATTTACAACATGCATTATCAATTTATCAGCATCTTACAACGCATATTTTGGGAAATGTTAATCTAAATGAAATCTTTCATTTTGCAAAATCAACAGAATTTAATTCAGCAAATATTTATTGAACAAACACTATATGTCAAAAAACTGTTTTTGAAGCCCAGGAAAAGGATAGAGAAGGAAATCAAGATCCTAAGAGGTGAAGCAACTTGAAAGTTGACACATCAAATGAATGGACTGAGACAAGGCTAGAGTCTGAAGCATGTTCCCTTCTTTTAACAAACATGACCAAGCCTCAAAGAATTACATAGGGCAGGCTTTCAGGCATTATTATAATAATTCTCCCTTTTCAGGTTAGTAAATGTGGCTCAGAGATAGTGAGTAACTTGCCCTAGGTCACCCAACTATCCAGATATTGAACAAAAACTTTTTCCTGACTCATGTGACCCCAGATTTCTTAATTTTTTACTACAGCATGTTTGTTGTTTTCCTATTTTATCTTTGACACAGCAAAATATAGAACCTGCTTCAGGTATGGGAGGTGGCAGGCTCAAAGGAGTTCAGTTCTTAAGTTTCAGGTTAGTTCCTTGTCCTAGCAGGGAGCTCATGCAGGAACATGGAAACAGAGGCTTAGACATTCATGAGGTCAGTGAGCTGGCCATCTTTGATGACAGTTGGCCCACACATTAGGCTGTACCCTGCCCATCTGAGGATACTGCAGAAGCCAGATGTGTTAGTGTCAGACTATTTCAACATTCCTATTGTCGAGACAGAGAGAGAAAGAAAGAGAGAGAGAGAGAGAGAGAGTCTTCAATGCAAGACCCAGACATCATTTCCTTAAGCCCTGGGCAGGGCTGAACTTGCCAGATGTATACAGCAGTGGCTTCCATGAGTTTTCCGACACCTCTTTCATCATCCTTTCATTCCTTACTATATACTGTCTTTGTTGTACATGCCTTTTACATCCCATCCACCACCAAATACTTTCTAAGCTTTCTTCTTTAGATACGTATTTTGAAGTGTTTCCTTTTTCTTTTCCATTACCAGTCTTCAATGATGCATTCTAAGATTACCAGCATGGAGAGATCAGACAGGAGACTGTCACCAGACTCTCACATTCCAGTCTCTTTCTCTGTCCTTCTGGAAAAATCTTTAAACCTATGCTATTTCTATGTTCAAAATGTCAGATATAATACCTAGCCTATATTAACATCCTTTACCAAATGTGGCAAAGACTCCTAGTGTCTTACCCATAATTCTTCTCCTCTTATTTTTTCATTTAAAAAGCCCTAGTTTTGTTCAGGTTAGCAAGGTACCTGGTTAAAACAATAACAACAACAAAAGCATTACATTTGTAATACTTCCTTGAAAATATGGATTGCCTGCCCATTACAGTAAGAAGAAAACACTGGATGAGCTCCTAGAAAAATCTATTTAAATAGGGCTAACTTAGCTAGGAAAGCTAGACTGTGGACTTGACTGATATTCCAGCAACCATCTTGTAATTATGAGAAGAATGGAATTCATGCACTAAGGAGCAGAAAGATAGAAGGCACTTGTCTCTGAGGACTTCATGGAGCTGCCATGACATCTCTGAATTCTAGAATTATTTTTGCTAGAGAAATAAGTCTAAGCCAAATATAGGCATTTTCTGACTAACCTCAATAATCCATCATAGAAAGTAAGACATGATACATGAAAATGCTAATGATGTCTAGTTCCCATTATTTTAAATGAGAAAAATCATGGATTTAAAGGTCAACGAAAACCATCTGACCAATTTCTTAAAACAAAACTAAAACACAGTAAATTGCCAATATGCAAATAACAATTGTGTTGATTTGTAAAATACTCAAAATATCACTTTCTAATATACAAACAATCAATACTGTTGTTAACAAACAATTGGACCTTCCACTTGCAGCCAAAATTGAGTAAGGAGTACCAGATTCACTGAACCAACCAAAACAACCAAAAAAGTACACAAAAATATATGAAACAACAGTTTTTAAGACATTAGACATCATGTAAAAAAGGACAGTGATTCCTGAGATCTGAGAAACAAATGAGGTAAACCCTACCATTGGCCCAGCTTACTAACTTCCAGGCTGAAGTACAGAGAAGAGGAACTGAGGCAGAGCCAGAAAAATTCCCTGAGTTGAGGAGATGTGGCTGAAGATCTGGCAAGAATCAATGACCTCAGCTTCAACCTTAAGAAACTGGAAAAATACGAGCATTATCAAAAGTAAACATAAGAAAGGAAATAATAAAGTTCAGACAAAAAAATGGACTAGAAAAGAGAAAAACAATAGAAAAATAATCATAAAACTATTAGTTGGTTTTTGGAGAAAATCAATAAAATTGATAAAACTTTTGTCAGGTTGATCAGGAAAAAGAGCTAGAGCTAGAGGTGGAGGTAGAGAGAGACAGAAAGAAAGAGAAGACAAATTATCAACATCAGGAATGAGAGAAATGATAGCACTATAGATTCTATAGATAAAGAACGTTATGAACTACTTTATGCAAATAAATTTGATAAATTAGAATAGACACATTTTTTGAAAGGAACAAACTACCAAAACTCACAAAGAAATAGATAATTTAAATAGCCATATATCTATTTTAAATATGTAGTAAAAACTCTTCTCACAAAAAATCCTCAGACATAGATGCCTTCATTGGAGAGTTCTACCAAACATGTAAGTAAGAAATAACAATTCTTCACAAACTCTTTCATAAAATGGGTGACCATAAACAAGTATACAAGAAAATGCTCAACCTGATTAGTCATTAGGGAAATAAAAATTAGAACCACAATGAGAAGTATCTCATACTCCATAATATGCTGCATACATATTAGCATAGCCCAAATTAAAAGATAGACCAGGCCGGGCATGATGGCTCATGCCTGTAATGCCAGCACTTTGGAAGTCCTGAGAAGCGAGGATCACCTGAGCCCAGTAGTTTGAGACCAGCCTGGGCAACATAATGAGAAACCCTGTCTCTACAAACAAAACAAAACGAAAAAACAACCATTAGCCAGGTGTGGTGGCACATGCCTGTATTCCCAGCTATATGGGAGGCTGAGGTGGGAAGATCACTTAAAATCAGTAGTCTGAGGCTACAGCGAGCTATGATCACACTACTGCACTCCAGCCCAGGTGACAGAGTGAGTGAGACCCCCCCGCCGGCCCCCTCCTCTCTCTCTCTCCTCTCTCTCTCTCTCTCTCTATAGATATACATAATATATGTATATGTATATATACATATACATAATATATGTATATGTATATATACATATACATAATATATGTGTATGTATATATACATATACATAATATATGTGTATGTATATATACATATACATAATATATGTGTATGTATATATACATATACATAATATATGTGTATGTATATATACATATACATAATATATGTGTATGTATATATACATATACATAATATATGTGTATGTATATATACATATACATAATATATGTGTATGTATATATACATATACATAATATATGTGTATGTATATATACATATACATAATATATGTGTATGTATATATACATATACATAATATATATACATATATACACATATATATACACACATATATATGTGTACATACACATATATATATACACACATATATATTATATATATATAATATATATATATTACTTCTGGTGGGAATGTAAAATGGTACAACCACATTGGAAAACATTTTTTGTTGTTGCTGTTATTTGAATAGCTTTAAAGGTACTAGTAGTTTTTGGCTACATGGATGAATTGTATAGCAGTGAAATCTCAGCTTTTAGTGTACCCATCACCCCATTGGTGTACGCTGGACTCAACAGGTGATTTTTCATCTCTCGACCCCCCACCCTCCCCACTTCTGAGCCTCCAATGTCCATTACACTATTCTGTATGCCTTTGCATACCCATAGCTTACCTCCCACTTATAAGCGAGAATATGTGGTATTTTGTTTTCCATTCCCGAGTTACTTTAATTAGGATAATGGCCTCTAGCTCCACCCAAGTTGTTGCAAAATACATGATTTTATTCTTTTTTATAGCTGAGTAGTATTCCATGGTGTGTGTATATATATATATATATATCACATTTTCTTTAGCCATTCATCTGTTGATGGGCACTTAGGTTGCTTTCATATCTCTGCAATTGTGAAATGTGCTATGATAAACATATGTGTGTAGGTGTCTTTTTGATATAATGACTTATTTTCCTTTGCGTGGATACCCAGTAGTGGGATTGATGAATTGAATGGTAGATCTACTTTAGTTCTTTGAGAAATTTGTATTCTGTTTTCCATAGAGGTTATACTACTAATTTACATTCCTACAAGCAGTGTATAAGTACCACCTTTTCACCACATCTGCACCAATATCTATTGTTTTTTGACTTTTTAATAATGGCCATTCTGACTGGGATAAGGTGGTATCTCATTGTGGTTTTAATTTGCAATGGAAAACATTTTTGATGGGTTTTTAAAAAAAGTTAAATATACACCTAGCCATATGACCCAGCATTTAACAATAGGTATTTACCCAAGGGAAAAATAAGAGTATATGATTATGCAAATACTTGTATAGGTAGAGCATAGGAGCTTTTTTTTTTTCATAATAGCCAGAAACCAGATATAACCCAGATGCCCATCAGATGGTGAGTTAAATAATCAATTATGAAGTATTTATATAATGGAATACTACTCAGCAGTAAAATGGAATAAACTATTGATATACAGTGAATCTCAAAATAAATATGCTGAGTGACAGAAGCTGGACAAAAAAGTGTATATTAGTATATATCGTATGATTCTATTTACATAACATTCTACAAAAGGCAATTTAATTTATAGTGATAGATAACAGATCAACGCTTTTCCAGGCAGGGAGGTTTGGAGCTGTGAGGGAAATGAGGGAGTTATTCTAAAGGAACACAAGGAGACTTTGAAAGTGATGAACATTTTTATTATTTTGATTGTGGTTTTGGTTTCATGTATGTTGAAATTACCAAACAGTATACTTTAAATAGTTGCAGGTTATCATATGCCAACTATATCTCAATAGAGTTGTTTTTTAGAAAGCAATTGTTTTATTTTCAGTTTCTCAGCTTTTCCTAGCATCAGTAGCATTATAGCTTTACGTCCCCTTTGTCATCTCTTTTCAAAATGTCTGCTTCACATATTATGACATTTTACCAATTGTATTTGGAATGTTTCTTGAAACTTCCCTGACACATTATTTTGTTTTAAAATGTTACAAATGTTTAGATGTTAAAAATTGTCTTAACATAATTTTTACTATAGAAATATAAGGCAAAAAATGATCTACAAATGCAAGGTATAATACTTACATTTATAACTTGGGTTCAGCAGAAAGCAGAGCTGAGGCTTCTGGAGCTATTTGCTTGCACTTTATTAGGGATACAATTCTGGGGAGCAGGAGAGAAACAAGGAGAGTGGAGCAGCTAAAGGAGAACAAATACACAATTGTGCTGTTGAACTTACTGTTGCTAAGTGCAGCAGAATGCTAGGTTTGTGAAACTCGGCCTCCAAGAAGCTATCTCTATAAAGTACATTCAAGGACTCTACTGGGGGCAATATGTGGACAAAAAGGAAGGATTTATCCACTGGTTCCTGTTTCCCACTGGCCAAAGGTTTACTCCACAGGATATTAATTTGCCTATACTTCTGGATTATGTAGGCCAGGGTGAGGGCACAGGGCAGTGAATCAAAAAGAGAGGCTTTAGGAGCAGGCAGGAGGCGATGACACTCTCTGCTTGGGACTGTGTAAAGAAAAGCCCTCACTGAGCTGCCTGCCACCACAAAAGCTGAAAAAAAAAAAGAAAGAAAGAAGAAAAAAAGAAAAAGAAAAAGAAAAAAGGGAAAAAAGCGTGAAGCTAAGAGGATCTGAAATGATGCAGCAGAGATATCTGAAACATGTATGTTCTATAGCTATTAAGAACAGCAGTAAGCCTAAACAAAGTCTTTTTTCTATGTCCTAGGTGTCATATGCAACCTATAGCTCATCCTATTTGACATATGTATCCTACTAATTTGTTTTACATGAGTACACTCTTAATCATGCTTGTGGCACTCATCTCTGAGGTACACTAAATTTACTTGGATCACTTTTATAAACCATTGACTTCTGTGCTCCATCACACAGCAATCAAAACAGAACACCTCAGACGGGCTGAGTATCACTATTTGTAAAGGCTTCCAAGTGATCCTAATGTGTAGCCAGGGTAGAGAATCATTGAATCACTTCAGTCTCCCAGGTGTCCACTGTATGTTCCATGTTTTTACCAATTCCAAATACTATTCACACCTTCACTACTTAATAGAATGCTATTTTCTTTCTCTAAGTTCTACCCATTATTCAGAGTTCATTTTAAATCTTATCTCACCTACATATCTTTTCCTAACCATTTTATCCTTCATGGTTTTTCCCTTACTTGACTCCATCATCTGTATTAGCAAAGCATCTTCTATATCCACTTTAGCAGTCTGTAGTAAAACCCTTTTTTATTTCTTTCCAAACTTAATTGCTTTCCTCTTTCCTTCAACTTTTGGAATCCTCAATGTTAACCTACACGTGTTCTCAACACAAAGATTTCAGGATAAGATTCCCCTGAAAATTGTGTTAGTTCTGTTTATTTTGAACAAGTTCAGTGGGGCCAACAGATTTTAAGATGGTCCAATAATCTCTGCTTTTGTAAGTCCATGCCCTTGTATAATCCTTTCCCCTTGAATGTAGGTGAAATCTGTGACTTGCTTCTGACCAAAAAAATATGGCAAAGGTGATAAGATGTCATTCCCATGATTATGTTTCATTATATAAGGCTCCATCTTATTAACAGTCTCCTTCAATTACTGGTTTTGAAGAAGTTTCCATGAATTCTACAGTCACAAAGAATACACCCTGGGAGAACTTGGAAGTAAATAATTCCTCACTTAAGCCTCTGATGAGAACCCGGTCTGGCTGATACTTTGATTCCAGCCTCATGAAACCCTAAACAGAGGACCAAGTTAAGCAGTGCTCTGACTTTGGACTTACTAAAACCAGGATATTACATGTGTGCTGCTTTAAGCCATTAAGTTTGTAGTAATTTGGGACATAGCAATAAAAAATTAATACATACTTTGGTACTAGAAATGGGATGCTTTTTATCTGAAGTGGAATTCTGTTGTAAGATACCTAAAAATGTAAGAGTAGCTTTATAATTGGGTGGGTGCACACTGGAAGAATTTGGAGAACAACAGAGAAAGTATAAATTGCCTTGAGTGGACTGTTAGTAGAAATCTAAAATTGAAGCATGCTCCTGGTAAGGGTGAGAGCTCAGAAGAAGTGAGGAATAAGCCATTGAAAACTGGAGGAAAGAGAAACTCTTGCTAAGTAGAAGAAAACTCAGAAGAATTGTCTCCTGCATTTATATGTAAAGCAGAACGTGTAAGTGATGAACCTGTTTATCTAGTTAAGGAAATTTACAAGAGAAGTATTGAAGGTGCTATCTCGTTTCTTCTTGTTGCTTACAATAAAATGTGAGAAGAGAGAAATAAATCAAAAGAAGAACAAAAATGAACAAGAACTTGATGATTTTGAAAATCCAGTCTCTTCAACTGGCAAAAAGTTAAAGGCTGAAATTAAAATGGCTTGGTCTAGAGAAAAATTTGACCATATGACTCCACAACTTTTCACTAAAAGTTCAGAAAAATCAAAATATCAGAATATTCAGCCACACAAAGGACGCTTTCAAGAGATTAAGGGTGTGGCTCACAAATCTTAATCTGTAGGGCTTTCGGGCTCTGGTATGATCCCTTCCCCTTGAATGTTGGTGGAATCCGTGATTTGCTTCTAACCAGTAGAATATTGGAAAGGTGATAGATTACCACTCCTATGATTGTGTTCTGTTATATAAGCCTACTAGCAAAGTAGGCTAGTAGTCTCATTTTCTTCATTGCTGGCTTTGAAGAAGAAAGCTTTCATGAATCCTACACATACAAGGAAATGAATTCTGCCAACCTAAGGGAGCTTGAAAGTAGATCCTTCTTCAGTCAAGCTTCTGATGAGAACTCAGTCCTGATAAACATCTTGATTGGAGCTTTGAGAGACACTAAGCAGAGGCCCCTGCTAAGTCGTGCCCAGACTCCTGACCCACAGGAACTGTGAGATAATAAGCATTAATTAAGTTATTAAAGTTGTGGTAATTTGTTATGCAGAACTAGAAAACTAATACAGTCTGACTATTTATTGCTATATTTTAGTCACCATTTCTAGTCACTAAGTGACAGGTAAATTATGAGATTATATGCCTTCCACTTTTAGACATTTATTTTCATTTCTGTCTTATCCACAATCTGCACATGTGGACATTGAGAGTTGAAGCCAAATTTCCTGACCCTTAGAGCACTGGTTCTTAAATTTTAGTGTGCATCAAAATCACCTGAAAAGCTTGTCAAGATACAGATTGCTGGGCCCCAGCCCTAGAGTTTTTGATTCAGTAGATCTAGAGTGGGGCCCAAGAATCTGCACATTTAGTAAGTTCTCAGGTGATGCTACTGCTGCTAGTCCAGGACCAATACTTTGAGAACCACTTCTATGGACCATCTTTACCATAGTTCTTTCTGTGGCCTCCATGATATTCATTTTTGCAATTTACTCTGCCTCTCTTCTCATGATGATTAATATTGTAAGCTGCTGGAATTTCTAGGTTCTGGCTGGCAGTTGCCATGGCAACACACACAGCGTTGCCCAGTGCCTGAGGCCCTGAGTGAGGATGGCACCAGATGAATCACTGGAATAAGTGACTTGCAAGGGGCACAGACATTTTTCCCTGAGTTGTCCATTTCCTTCTGTGACCCTTATTCTTGGTCTTTTCTTTTTTTGGTAATGTCTTTTTTGAGACCCCCTCCAGATTCTTCTCTATGTAATGTAATAATAACAAAACCTTAGATTCATGTCATTCTTCACATTTATAAAACAAGCAATACCCTTTCCAGCACAAAATCAAATTTTATTTGCATAACAACCTTGTGAGGTGTGCTGTATAGGTCTTATTATTCCCATTTACAAATAGTTAATGTAAGGCTCAAAAATATTCAGAAATAACTGATATCCAAAGTTACATAAGGTAGAGAGTGGCAGAGCCAAGTCTGGAGGCCAGAACTCCTGATTTCTAGCTCAGAGCTTGTATCACCCAGGGCCCTAGCAAGAAATAAATTTCACAGTCAAAAGGATAACTGAAGAGAGATTAACGAAGGGAACCCATGAGTGATGGTGACATACCCCAGTCTAGCAACTAGCCTGGAGGGTCAATAGGATAGAGTGGTTAGTAAAACCTGGAAAGAGATATAGCTACACGTGTAGCTGTAGGAGGACACCCAACAAAAAAGCTGTGGCCTTTAGTGGAGGAATGCAGTCACTGCCAACCCAAAGCCTATAAGGAAGGGTGCCAGAGCAATAAACAACACAACTTCTCTCCCCAGGTTATGAGGGAGGCTTAAGATAAAGTAGAGACATTTTGACTTACCACTGTCTGATTAGGTCATTGCAGGTTTCTGAACAGGGAGCAATATATGAAAATGAGGCCCTAGGAAAATTGGACTGGCAGCACCATGCAGGGCTGGTTGGAGGGAGAAACTGGAGCTATGGAGATCAATCAAAAGGATGCTACAGAGCTTAGAACATTTCCATTTCTGTCCACACTGAAGTGGGTCTGAACAAAACGGGCAAAGGCAGACATGAATGTTGTGGAAGGGTGTTATGCCCCCATCCCTAGGGCATCTTTGTTTGAAGGAAATATCCCATTATACATGCATACTCAATATTGATCTTAAAGCCTTTTCAGGATTTAACTGGGGTATGACTGGTCTTTTGGCCTTGGTTTGGGTTCTGGAAAAGCAGACTCAGAGATAGGGATTCAAGTATAAGTAGCTTATTAAGGAGGTGCAGGGAACACCAGCAGGGAAATAATAAGTGAGGGAGGGAAACCAAGAAAGGGGTATTACTAAATCAGCTATCACAGTGAGTGACTGCCACTTAAGACCAAGAGTAAATTCCAGGAACTAGTGTAAAATGCATACCTCAGAATCATTCCACTTGAGCGGTGAAGGAGTTGAAACATTTGTATACCAACTCCTAAGCATCATTGGTTGAGGCACGCTCCCGGGAAGCAATAATTCCTGACACTTCCAGCCTGCCACAAACAAAGGCAGAATTACCTTCTGTGGTTCTGGAAACAGCTTCCTGATGCAGAAATGCAGACACTGGCAATTGGAAGTCATTTTGAGCACAACGAACTGGACATGGGTGGAGCATTGACAATACCTGCTACATTTTCATTTGCAGGATTGTGTTCATCAGCACTACAGTCTCTACTCACTTGATACAGTACCTACCCTGCCATGTCCACATGGAATTCAACTTGCTCATGCACAAAATCAAGCCAGCATGATTGTTTTGAAAGTTATAGCATTGTTGGATAAATACCATAATGGGCAGCGGAATTTGTAGTAAAACACAGGAGGTAAATTTTGGTAATTTTTAAAGGTTTCAGAGGAGAGAAAAGACATATTACCAAATGGCCAGGGGATCAAGGTAGCTAACATATCTGTTTGTGGCTAACCGGTGATCTGTCCCTGGGATTCAGGTGTCAATCCAAAAGAAAAACACAATAAGGAAATGCAAGTACCCATGAAAAAGAACTCATCCTGCATTGCACAGCATATCTGTTTATTGTCTTGACCTGGCTGCAAAAGATACCTAATTGCTCTTACTTCACTCAAAAATAAAAGCTTCAAAGTGCTGTCATTTTCCACTGAGTTTCAGAACAGCTGATCATCTCATGCACTCGCTCTGTACTTAGACCACACTAAGTTTGCATCTCTCAATTCAGCCAGGACATCTGTCCTGCTCTGCATCAGAGCCCTCAGCATGATCTTGAATCTACACAGACACAAGGCAAAAAAAAAAAAAAAATGAGGCAGAGAGAAGCATTTTCTGTGCCACACTGTGCTGAATTATTTACTCCCAGCTCTGGGATTCAGAGAGCTAGTGCTTTCTCAGCCTTGAATTTTATTGCAATACAAAGAAATAAAATAAGTAAATAAGGAGAGAGAGGAAGTAAATCCCTTGGAGACCTACTGGCATATGAAATATCTTTTGAAATGGAGCTTGATGCTGAAATAATTGTGTCATTTAGAGTGCAATACTAATATGCTCACAACTATGGCTAAATGCTGGAGCAAAGAACAATTTTGCAGCAATAAATGTGTGGCCATTTGTTTAAACAGAAAAAAAAATGAACCTAAAATTTGAATGGATGTATTTAATTAAGCACTGGCAAATTTAGACATTGACTACAAAATAATGCCTTCAAGCATTATGTGCAAAACAATAAGTACAGGTAATGGAAATGAGGGTATGTTTATTTCATCTGAGATCGGAATGAGAAAAAGGAATACAGTATGGTCGGGAGGTATTTATATGGCCATAAAAGAGAGAAATCCGCCTCGTTTCACGATATGTGTCACAGACAGGGATTGGGAACATTCTCAATGTATTCTAAAGGGGCTGTAATCATGTAATCACATAAATATAAAGTAACTTTATTTTTGTCTCCCACTACTCCTTTACATATTTCAGAAGGATAATTTCTTCCCAGCCTCTAGGCAAAATCCTGCCCCACCGCCCCCACCCCCTCCATTTCTTTCCTGGGGTGCTTAAGTATTAAAAAATTCCTATGGTCACTTTAAGTCCAAAGTACATTCTCTTTTTAGTGATTATCAGTAGCTATAATCTCCAGGTTCGTGTAATGCTCAAAACTTTGAACATTACTTGCTACTCTGATAGGAAGCCTGGAGAAGGGGAAGGGCAGGAGAGACACGGCCAGCTTTTCCTCTGGAGGAGAAGAAATAGTGCTTCTTTGTCTTCCTCCTCCAGCTGCTCACCTTGTTCCTCACTCCTCCTGCACCAGTGTGCAGGGAGAGAGAAATATACAGAGAAAGAAAGCATGTAGTAACTGGAATGCTTATGAACACCATCCATTTAGTGGCCTGGTTGGCATACAATTCTGACTCTTCCTCATGGATGCAGTTGTGATGTTTTTGGAGATCCTTTACCACACCAAATATTGGGGACCTCTCACTTCCAGATGTCTTGCCCTTGAGTGATGGACTCTCTCCTGTTTCACCTTTGCACTGTTTTCTTAGTCTCTAGCTGTCCCCTTGGGTTCACTGTTAGCTCTTTTCTCTGGAGATCTTTTCACTTGTCCAAGTGAGCCCTCCTGGCTAGTCCCTAAATTGATTTTATGCTCGTTTATTCTGTTTCTGTCCCTCGCTGTCTCTGGCTCTGTCTCTCTCTCTCTTCTCTTTTTCTCTCTTTCTTTTACACACATACACACACACTTGTCCAATTCTGTTTCACAGGAAACACTTAAACATTTATGCATTATTTTCTCCAATAAATTTCAGGATGTTGGTCAATCCCAATGCAGCCACCCATCAGAGCAGCCAGTCTATCCATTTCAGTTATGACGTAGACATTAATCCACTGTGTCTGCCCCTCAAATCTTGGGTAACAAATATTACCTTAAAGCCCCTCTCTTTTGACTTGAGGTAAAAAGAGAGGCACCTTCCGACCTTCTAAACAGAGCTTGCTCAAATACATTACATCTAAAAAATCTTTCTCCAAACCCCGACCCTCAACCATTTTTGCTCATGTGTTGGGTGAGAGTCATAAAACTCATAAAATTCATAAAATTGGTGTTTGGTCATTTCTTTCTGGAAATCCTATAGGAAAGCCTATCTCACAAGTCACTTTGGTATCTGGTATCTATTAGTGTCTCAGCAGAAATTTCTATTTTAACATCCAATTATGAAATAAACAGTGTGAGGAGGCTAATTTTCTCTCAGTCAACCCTTGGAAGTGCCCACAGACTTAGCAATAAGGAAATCCTTGGCTGCTATTTTTAGGTCTGCAGAGGGCTTCAGAACCATGTTTTACTGAAGGGTAGTGCGTTAACACTATTTATTAGAAAACCACCATGTGCCGCCAAGATACTTATAATGTGTAAAATGCTATTTTCCTTTTTTTTCCCCAGAAAAAGAACTGGAGGTACAGACAAATAAAGTGACTGGTCTAGAGACATTAATGAGCTGTTAGAACTTGAGAAACAACTCCATTATTGTGTGGTCAGCTAACTGGTTAAGTCTGTTAACAGACATGTGGCATAATTTAATCTAATAATTTTTTTCTATTCCCCAGGCCTATAGGTTGAGGTTGATCTGAAAGATAGGACTATTTGTGATCCAGAATCAAAAGAGTCAAGAAAAGTCTGAGAATTTCATCCTTGGAGCAGAAAGTGAAAGTGTCCTGGAGCCAAAAGTAGTAACAAAGATGGAGGGCAAGAGATCATTGGATTAAATCATATTGGCAGACCAAATTTCAGAAGAATCAACACACCAGAGACAAGAAGAACTTGAAGTTAAAGCAAAGTTCCCTTATACTGGAGAATTCTTCTGCATTCTCTGCTCAAATATGATGCCCCCCACCATGAAGAAGAGATTCACCTTGGATATAACCACAATTTACCCCCCTCAACAGATCCCAGGAGGCTGCTGCTTACCTACTAGGGAGCCCACCTGCCTCGCTTTCTGCTTCCCCAGTCCTATCCATCTTGCTCCATATGAACTTTCCCAGGCCCAAGCTGCAGATATGAGAATGATAGCTACTCATCAAACCTTTTTCCTTGTCTTGTTGAGCACACAGCTGGACCCCATTTCAAAGCCTCTGCTGAGGTTGGATATGGTCATGTGCCTGAGTCCTAGCCAATAGAATGTAACTGGGAACTGTTGTGTGTCTCTTTGAAATCTGGCTGATGAATACCCACCCCCATGCTACCCTCCATGTTGTTTCCCTTTGTACTGACTTGATGCAATTGAGCCCAGGAAGCTTCAAAGCTATATGCTGAGGATGGATTTGATATCACAGAGGAAGCCTGGGTCCCTACATCACTGCTTTGAGAACTGCTGCCCACCTTTTGGACCACCCATTGTGGACTTAACATGAGCAAGAAATAAACTTTTCTGTTTGAACCATTATATATGTTTGGATTTGTATGTTGCAGCAGCTACAATTATCTTAACCAATACGGACCCCCTGAGAAAAGTTGTTGGACCAATATGCATTTAAGCTCAGGTTTCAATTTTTCACACATGAAAAATTATAAATACATATAACTTTGAGCTTCTTTAGGAAAGAACAAATACCCTAACTGGCTTGGTATTCTCCCAGTAAACAGTTCTTGAAAGGGTATTTCATATAGTAGAAATCCAATGACTACCTGTTCAAAATGTTTAAATGTTCAAGTCTTAAGAAAAAAATGTCAACTACGAGAATATTAAGGATTCATTTACATACTAAGAGCTAAATGAAGTCTTACTGAATAAATAAATGAATGAGTGAATAAATGGTATATTTGATGAAAATAAGTCTCACCTTAAGATTCACAGAGAAATTTGCTTATCTGTAAGATAAGGATTGTGATACCTTGCGCTTTGTACCTCACACGAAATGTGTTAGTATCAAATCAGACAATTTACTTTCAAGCATTTACTTTCTAAATTACCAAGTGCTAGACACATGTGAGTTCTCCAATATAATTTAGATAGATTACTTTATGTTTTGTCAGTATGTTGACAGTTTATTGATAATGGAGTTGAAACTCAAGGAAGGAGAATAATCTGTGAAGCACTTCTGAACATCTTGGAGATTTTTTTAAAAGTTATATTGGTGACCTGAAGATTTTAGACCTCTTAAAATTCTGAATTACTATTAACTTGCAGATAAAATAATGCCATTATTTACCACTGGACTCAAGAGAACATCTTTGTGTATTATCGCTGCCCTGAAATTATAACTAATCATATCCCCTCTGTATCTCCCTAAGATGTATCTGCCACTTCTTAGGTTCCTACTTAGTGATTAAAGTCAGAAAAGCATTAATCAACACTGCTGTGCCAAATACTATGGAAATTCATTTAACCATATTACATAATTGAAATGTCACAATGTTTAAACACTTTCTGTCATATGAAAATATATTGGAAATGTCTAGAACCAAGCTGGCAGAGAACAAACACAAGGAATGTTCTTATAAAACAAATGAGATCTAGCTGGGCATGGTGGCATGTGCCTGTAGTTCCAGCTGCTCAGGAGGCTGAGGTGGGAGGACTGCTTGAGCCCAGGAGTTTGAGGCCAGCCTGGACAACATAATGAGATCTCCATCACTAAAAATAAATTTTAAAATAATGGATAAGAAAGATTTAATGATCCATGGAATGGTTGTTTGTGGGCTTTTGGTCAGAAGCCTGAGAGTGGAGATTAGACAAAAGTGGCTGTCCAATGTGTCAGTGGTGATGCCGATCTCTTGCCAGCTGAAATTGAGAAGTATATGCAGCAGGCTTCAATGACTGCCCTCATTGCTGAAAGAATATATCTTGTATTGCCTGGGCAGGCGACCTTCACCAGGGGTTAAGAGAATTCCTGTGAGTTCATTGTGAGATTACCTCTCTTTCATTTCCCAGTCCTTCATCAGAAAATTCAAGAGACTCCTATCACATCCTAGAATAAAGATTTCCTTTATGCAGGCTCCATCCTCCATCAGCAGGAGTCAAGTGGTAGCCCCAAATTCCGCATATTTCTCTCACTCCTTTCAAACTGTCCAATACTTACTAGCACTTTCTTCTTTGGAACATCATGTCCTATATTTCTGTCATTTCAGTCACAAGAAGTGTAGGGCTCTAGATCGTCCCCTATCCCTTGGACTTTAATCTCCTTATGGCTCCAAAAATTGCCTTTTCTGCCACCATCTCCCTTCTGCCCCATCTCCTGAAAGAACTGGAACTTTCTGTCAAGCATCTATCAATTATCAACCAAATTCCCTACATCCCCTCACATTTCCTTGACTACACTATTTCTTTATTTTATTTGCTGTAACTAAAACTCACCTCTCCTCAAAGGACCCTGCTTGCCTTGCAGCCTCCTCAAGGGGTGGCTGTTTTCTCTCCCAGACCCCTCAAAGCACTGAGTCTGGATGTGGGGTAGTGTCCTCCTCCCTCCTCATTGCTTCTTCCAGATCATTATTCCTCATTTCTCCCTAAGACTACACAGTTTGAATGACTTCAATATTGCCAAACCTCAAAGTGTATTTGAGTCTTCATTTTACTTGATAGATCAGCAGCATTTTACACAGTTGATCACTCTCTTTCTGCTGAGACACTTTCTTCACTTGACTTCCAGGACACCACACTCTCCGGCTTGCTTCCTGCTTCACTAGTTGCTCCTTCTCTGTTCCTTTGCTACTTCCTTCTCATCCCACTTATCTCTAAATGAGAGCCCCTGCACTTAATCTTTGAACCTTGCCTCTTCTCTGGATACACTTACTGCCTTAACAATCTCATTTAATCTCATGATTTTCTATGCTTTCTATATGTTGATGACTCTACAAGTTATAGCTTTATTCCAGAACTTTCTCCTGAACTTGAGATGTATGTATCCAAGGGCTCACCTGACATCTTCATCTGGATATTAATAGGTATTTCAAAATTAACACATCAAAAACTGAGCTCCTGATTTTTTCTTCAGATCTTCTTCTCTTGAAGCCCCTCCAACCCACACCAATCTCAGCAAATGACAATCCCAATCTTTCAGTCATTCAGGCCAAAAACTTTGAAGGCATCCTTGACTCCTTTCTTTCTCTCACACTGCACATCAAATTTATCAGAAAACCCTAATGGATCCTCTTTCAAAATATATGTATGGTATCTGACCAGTTCTTACTGGCTTTACAACTACAACCCTGGCAACTGTTATCTATTACTTGGATTGCTGCAATAACTTCCTAACTGATCCTTCTACTTCTGTCCTTGCCTCCTTCATTTCTATTCTAAAAAAAAGCAGCCAAAGTAATTCTGTTAAACATAAGCAGAATATATCACTCCTTTGATTATAGCCCTACAGTGGCTTCCTAGCTCACACTGTGTAAAAGTTAAAGTCCTACAATAACCCTTCAAAGTTTTTGGCTAAGTATGTAAGATATCTAGTGTGATAGCATTAAGTGCTGAGGTGGAAAATTAAAGCAGGGAATGGAAATAGAGAGCATCAAAGATAGAGTGATGATTGCATTTTAAATAGACCTGAAGGAGATAATAAAGTATGCCATACAGATATTTAGGGAAATAATATTCTATGCAGAGAAAAGAGCAGGTGCAAAGGCCCTAAGGCAGAAGCATGCTGGAATATACAAAGAACAGCAAGAAAGCTTTGTGCACTGGAGTGGCAGGAGATGAGGTGAGACAGGCCTATTGATAATGTCTCTTTCACTAAAATAAAACATGCATGTGGATAGAAATTTTTGGCCTATTTTGTCTACTGTTTTATAACTAGAACTCAACTCTCAGCTAGCATTCTACTCACACTGACCATGTGTTCTGAGTTACAGTGGCATTTTATGTTACAGAATTTTTTTTTTGAGACCAGGTCTGGCCCTGTTGCCCAGGCTGAAGTGCAGTGGCGTGATCTTGGCTCACTGCAACCTCTGCCTCCCAGGCTCAAGCCATCCTCCCACCTCAGCCTCCCGAGTAGCTGGGACTACGTGCACACCACCATGCCTGGCTAGGTTTTATACTATTTGTAGAGACAGGGTTTCGCCATGTTGGCTAGGCTGGTCTTAAACTTCTGAGCTCAAGTGATCCACCTGCCTTGGCCTCTCAAAGTGCTGGGATTATGGGGTGTGAACCACCACACCCAGCCTATGTTACATAATTTCGGTTTTTAGTGTCCATAATTATGGTCTGAAATAGGTCAAGGGGACCCTATGATCGTCCTGGGAGATGAGCATTGAGACTACAATAATAGAATGGATCAGACCATGCTTGAAGGACCTCAGAAGGTCTAGTCAAACTGTCACTAACCCTCATAGTTTGCAGAGTTGCTGGGAGACAAAATCATGTCCAGAACTCTGGAGCCACAGGATTCCTTTGGGTCCCCAGAACTTCTTTGGAAAAGATTATAATGGCTTTAACATCATTAACGTTTATTGGGTTTTTACAATGTAACAGGCATGGTTCTATGCACTTTACACAACTAATTCATTGAATTCTCTCAACAACGTAATGAGGTCAGAAGTATTATCCTCATTTTTGATGTGAGAAAACTGAAGTACAGAGAGGTTATGTGGCTTCCAAAGTCACATAGTTTAAAAGTGGCAGAGACTGGATTCAAATGTAAACAATAACTACTGCCAGGGTACCATGGGAAGTTGTGGTCCAGACACTAAATCAAGCTGCACCCAAGGTGTCCTAATCCTACTCCTTCTTTCTCCACTGGATGAGAGAAAAGGAGCAGGACCTAAGTCTCCTGATTTTGTGGGAATTTGCTTTTCTGTTCCATGTTTCTCCCTCCGCTGCCCTTCTATGCATTGAAATGATGGGCAGGGGAACATTTTCCACCTCTGGAGGCAGGCGAGCAAAGACTCGATGCACTTCCCCACCTCTTGCACTGGCTCATACTTTAATGGCTGGAAGTTTAAAATCACATCCCAAGCTTCTTGGAACTCAAAATTCAGTTATCTGACTCAGTAAAATGTAGCTTTCTCACTTAAAAGGATTTGCCCAAGGGGCCTCTGGGATTTCAAATATATTTAAAAGCAACAACTGTGTTGAATCATAGAATCATAAGGGATTGCATTTCCGCTGGAGAACAGACAGGATGTTTTAAACAGAGGGGGAAATGTTTGAAGTTCGACAAGCTTTGAGTTTCATCCCACCCACCACATCTGAAAACTATCTGAGTCATTTGACGAAGGCAAAATACAGCTGGGCTCCCTTATTCTTAGTGTTATTGTGGCCTACCATCTTGACATTGTGATGCTATCTGTGCAAGAACATTTCACCTACATCTACCAACCCTTTTCTAAACTGGAATCAGGAAGAGTCTGTTCTCCAAAGTCTATCTGGAGTGGAGTGGGCTGAGGGTGGTGTGGAGTAAATATTCTTATAGACAGAAGGCAAATACAGCTCTAGACAAAACAGTGAAGAGAAACAGGTTTGTCCATGGCCCTGAGCTGCTGTCAAGGAGGTTACAGGGCCTTTATCTCTTTCATGGTGCTGCAGTATAGTGTAGTGTGTTTATGAACGTAGATTTGGGAGTCAAAAAGATACACGTTTAATCTTGACCCTACCCACTTATTTACTCACTGTGAGTCCTTGGGCAGATTACTTAACCTTTCTAATTTGATGTTACTTTCCTTATGTAAAATGGGGAGAGTTATTGTGAGGATCCAATGAGAAAGTATTTGTAAGGTGACGGCAACAGTACTGGACCGATAATAAATATTTAATAAATGTAAATTATTAGTATTGTTCTTGTTGTTACTGCCTGTCCCTCAAAGGCCCATTGCTTTTTACCCTTTATTGTATTATTAAAATCTGCTTTCAGATGTTATATTCAACCAAGGGATAAATGAAAACAATTCAAAGTCTTACTTTACATTCTAAATTCTTGATCCCAGATTACCACCTAACATCAAGCTCAGAGGGCAAGGAATAATAGAAATGCAGAGAGAAATTTACCTCCGAAGAAGTAAATTTGTTCCAGGCCTGCCTAGACCTCTACAATGAAGCAGTTAAAGAGCACTAGCTTTGGAGCCAGATTTGCAGGTCAAATCCAAGGAAATCCATATAACTTTGAATGTTGGACAAGTTACTTCAACTCCTTGGGTCTCTTTATAACTGATGAAAAGATCTAGGGGGTCTTAGATCAATGTTTTTCAAATTTATTTATTTATTTTTTTGCCATGGAACTATTAATTTGAATAAACTCTCACAGGGAAATACAATGTATAGATAAAATGTATTGGATACAGGAGGTAAGTTTCCTGAGCCGCTCTCCTTAGGCATTGGGAATATTTTGCGAACCCTCAAGCAATGCAGTAGCACTGCATACTACTCAACTGTGTGATCGCCAAAATTCCCACTGTGTCTAATGCACTAGGTATGCTGCCTTTTTACCTTAAACACCAGGCTACGGTCCCATCATCCTCTCAACCTGTTCTGCTTATATCTACCTGTCATCTTGGGCTTCCTCATACTTGAAACATATTCTGGTTTCTCTTCCCCATAGGATCCATATCAGTAGTCATAGCCTCTCACCCTTAGACAATTATAAATAGCATACATCTTTCATTTGATCAGCACAGTGTTAAAAAATGTATTGCAATCTCTTTAGGCAAACATGCATTCTCCAGCTAGGCTCCATTACTCCCTACTGCTTTCTCTTATCCAAGTCAAACATTTATATTACTTGACTGGCCCCAGAAGGCATCTGAATTCACAATGTCAAATCTTCCATGTCATTCAAGGCCCTCATCAAATCTAGCTTTTGGACTCCTCTAGTTAGTTGCTCTCATCTCAATGATTCTATTGTACTTACAATACAGTTATATAAATAAAAATAACAAAAATATTAAAAAGATAATAACTTAAAGGTTTAATTTCAGAGAACTAATTTCAAAAAGAGAGCAGCCAGTTGACTTCTTTTGGATCTCTTATAACAACTTATAACAAGCACACAATCTTCTCTTGATTGAGTAGTCAAATATGTAATCATGGAAAAAAATTAATTTGAAAAGATGCTGCTTAATAATAATGATCAGTAGTATATTAGGGTAACACTAATTTCAGTTAAGAAAAACCCTCAAAATTTCAAAAGCTTAACACAATGGAACTTAATTTCTTACATACAAGTCCAGTGTGGGTGTACTTAGCATATGAATAACTTAAAAAACTCTTTTATTGGCCGAGCACAGTGGCTCACATCCCATCACTTTGGGAGGCCGAGGTGGGCAGATCACGAGGTCAGGAGATCGAGACCATCCTGGCTAACATGGTAAAACCCCATCTCTACTAAAAATACAAAAAAAAAAATTAGCCAGGCATGGTGGTGGGCGCCTGTAGTCCCAGCTACTTGGGAGGCTGAGGCTGGAGAATGGTGTGAACCCAGGAGGTGGAGCTTGCAGTGAGCCGAGATTGTGCCACTGCACTCCAGCCTGGGCGACAGAGCGAGACTCCATCTCAAAACAAACAAACAAACCTTTTATTTTCAAATGATTTTAGGTTTACAGAAGAACTGCAAATATAGTACAAAGAGTTCTCAGATACTCTTTCCTCACCTTCCCCTAATTCTAAGATCTTATACAACCACGGTACATCTATTTAAACTATAAAATTAACATTGATACAACACTACTAACTAAACTACAGACTTTAATCAGATTTCACCAGTTTTTCCTTTAATGTCCTTTTTCTGTTCCAGTGTCCAATCCAGGATATAACATGTCTCTTTAGTCTCCTCCAATCTGCTACAGTTTCTCAGTCTTTGTTTTTCATGACTTTGGCATCTCTGAGGAATAGTGGACAGGTGTTTTGTAGAATGCTCCAAAATTTAGGTTTGTCTGATGTATTCTTATCATTAGACCAGGGCTATGGATTTTTGGGAAGAATATCACAGAGGTAAAGTGCCCTTCTCATCGCATCATATTAAGGGGTGCGTGTTATCCATAGACCTTTCACTGCTTATTAGACTTGATCCCCTTGATTAGGGAAGCATCTGCCAGATTTTTTCATTGCAAAGTTGCTATTTTTTTTCTATCCTACACTCTATTGTTTGGAAGCAAGTTACCAAGTGCAGCCCACACTCAAGAGAAGAAAAATTAAGTTCCACTTTCTGGAGAAAGGAGTAGAAAGAAATTTGGGGACATATGTTAAAACCACCACAATAATAAATAAATATTGGGTTCTGTCTGCAGCAATTATTTTTTTTTTTTTTTTTTTTTTTTTTTTTTTTTTTTTGAGACGGAGTCTCGCTCTGTCGCCCAGGCTGGAGTGCAGTGGCGCGATCTCGGCTCACTGCAAGCTCCGCCTCCCAGGTTCACGCCATTCTCCTGCCTCAGCCTCCCACGTAGCTGGGACTACAGGCGCCCGCCACCACGCCCGGCTAATTTTTTGTATTTTTTAGTAGAGACGGGGTTTCACTGTGTTAGCCAGGATGGTCTCGATCTCCTGACCTTGTGATCCGCCCGCCTCGGCCTCCCAAAGTGCTGGGATTACAGGCGTGAGCCACCGCGCCCGGCCGCAGCAATTATTATTGCTGTGTTTTGACACTGATTTTTTATTTCTCTAATTTCTTCAGTATATATTGTCTGGAATTGTAACAAGTTTTTCCTCTCTCCAATTTATTTATTTATTCAATGATTATATAAGTATGAAATCATGGATATTTATTTTCCAGGTTATAATCCAAAATTAATATTTACTTTGTTGCTCAAATTGTTCTAGCTTCGGTCATTAGAACACTCTCAGGTGAGCTCCTGTGCCCTTTTTGACATGCCCACATTTAAAAAATTTATTTTCTATTTACTTTTATTTTTATTTATTCACTAGAATTTCCTTACTTTCTATCACTACAGATATGCTAAGGTCATTCCCTGCCCTATCATTTCAATCAGTATATTCCAGTTAGAGTTGTGGATTTCTCTTTGTCCTCTCAGATCTAATCTTTTTTCCTTTTTTTTTCCACACCTCTACTGTTAGGTGCATAAACATTTGGGATTATTGGGAGTGTTAAAAGATAAACTGAGATACATTAAAATATTAAAGAGTTTATTTGAGCAGATAGTGATTTGTGAATCAGGCAGTGGTTTGGGGCTCCAGTAAAAGGACACAGGGAGGAAACTTTTATAAAGTGTTCATGGAAGAAAGACAAAGAAAACATTTGATCAGTTAAAGTGAGGCAATAGCCTTATTTGGGTCATTCCAGTGGAAAAGTCCCTAGTTAGAAGTTAGATGATGGTTTCTGATTGGACGATCTTAAAGTTTGTTTTACCATTTACAGAGTTGGGTTTCAGTTTGCTTACATAGGAACACAAATTGCTGGAACCATCTCAGCCTAATGGCCTCCCAAGTAATTTTTTTTTCTCAGAAGCAGTGATCCCTTTATTATTATGTGATCCATCTTTATCCCTGATAATATTTCTTTTTTTTCTCTTTTTTTTTTTTTTTTTTGAGATGGAGTTTCACTCTTGTTGCCCAGGCTGGAGTGCAATGGTGCAATCTCGGCTCCCTGCAACCTCTACCTCCCAGGTTCTCTCAAGCCATTCTCCTGCCTCAGCCTCCCAAGTAGCTGGAATTACAGGAGCCCACCACCATGCTCAGCTAACTTTTGTATTTTTAGTAGAGATGGGGTTTCGCCATGTTGACGAGGCTGGTCTCGAACTCCTGACCTAAGGTGATCCACCTGCCTCGGCCTCCCAAAGTGCTGGGATTACATGTGTGAGCCACCACGTCTGGCCAGTGTTTCTTGTTCTAACCTTTACTTTCGTCATAATTGATATAGCTACTCTAGCTTTCTTTGGTTAGTGTTTGTACAGTGTATATTTCTTTATCATTTTACTTTTAATCTACCTATGTCTTCATATATAAAATGGGTTTCTTGTAGAAAGTACATGTTTAAGTCTTAATTTTTAAATTCAATATGAAAATCTCTGTGTTTTGTGTTTTTAGACCATTCAAATTGAGCCAAATTATATATGGTTAGACTAAAATCTATCATCTTGTTCACTGTTTTCTATTTGTTTCATTTGTTCTTTTTTATTTCCTCATTTCTGCCTTCTCTAAGTGTAATTGAACATTTTGTAACTTTATTTTTTCTCATCGATCAAATTATTTGTTTATACCTCTTTAAAAAACATGTTTAGTAGTTTAAAATATACATTTAAAAATAATCTTAGTCTACCTTCAAAGACTATTATACTGCTTCATGTGTAGTGTAAGACCCACATAGTAGCATACTTCCAATTCATTTTCCTATCTCTTATGCTTTTGACCCACATACAGAGGAAAAGGCGGTGTGAAGACAGAACAGAGATATTTAAAGATGCTGGCCTTAAAGATTGGATTGATTCAGCCCCAAGCCAAAGAATCCTGGAAACCACCAGAAGTTGAAAGAGCCAAGGACAAAATTCTCCCCTACAGCTTCAAGAAGGAGAATGGTCCTTCTTTGATTCTGGCCTGTGATCCTGATTCAGCCTTCTGCCTTCCAGAACTGTGAAAGACTAAATCTGTTGTTTTAAATCACCACATTTTTGGTGATTTGTTACAGCAGCCAGAGGGTAATAATAACATCTAGGTTTCTTTTTCCTGTTGGTGTTTTCTGAAATTCTTGGAGCTGTGATTTGGTGTCCGTCACTAATTTTGGAAAATGCTCAGCCATTATTTAATTATTTCTTCAAATATTTTCTTCTGCTCTGTTCTCTCTTCCCTTCTGGAATTTCATTACAAATGTGTTAGACCATTTGATATTGTCTCATAGCTCTTGGATCTTCTGTTTTTGTCCTCTCTTTTATCTCTTTGTGTTTCAGTTGAGGTAATTTCTGTTGACATGTTATGAAGATCACTGATTATATCTTTGTGTGTTGAGTCTACTGATGACCACTTTGAAGCCATTCTTCACCCTTGTCACTGTGTTTTTCATTTGTAGCATTTCTATTTTGTTTTTTCTTATAGTCACCATCTTCCTGCTATAATTAACTACCTATTCTTTCATGTTATCTATCTTTTCATTTAGAGCCTTTAATATATTACTCATCGTAAATCGCCTACTAGTTTCAACATCTGTGTCATAATTGAGACTGCTTCTGATAGTTGCTTTGACTCCTCAGACTGTTTTTTCTTTCCTTGTTGTATTCCTCTAAATTTTTTGTTGAAACATAGACATACAAGACAATAGGCACTAAGATTTTTTTTTATGACTGGAGATGAGCATGCCTTTCCTTCTGCTATGCCTTTAATGTGAGAGTTTGTAATAATATAATAAGAAAATGGGCTGAGTTTGAGGTTTGCTTTCCACTTGGCTTTGGGTCTTTCTCTTTGTCATGCTCCCCAAAGAGAATTTTTCTTCTGCAGCCTCCCCAGTTCATTCCACTGGTAGTTTTACTTGACACCTGCTAGTGTGGCAGTGGAGGTATGGGGGATGGAAACGTTATCTAATGTTCTGACTAAGCCTCAGTCTTAGGCAAATTCTATGAAACTAGGTCAAAGCTTGTGTTTCTTTTCACAAGTATTCCTTTCCCCCCTCCAGACATAATGCTAGGCCAAGCACGCGTTCCCTTCTCACCCCAGGAGCAGAAGTATTTTGTTTTTTTCCTGGCTTCCTCAGGGTTCTCCCCATCTCCCCTGTGTCCATCTATGAGGTTTCCGTAGGAAAATCTTAAAAGAAGGTGTGAACTTTTCTGTGTCTGCTTTCCCCAAGGGCTTTATACTCTTATACTAGCTGACACCAGGCATTTAACAATTTGACTTTTTAAAATTCTAGTTAAATTCTCTTTCTGGCTTAATTGGCTTTTGGCAGCCTCTGTGCCAGGTAAACAAAGGCTAGTATCCCATTTCTCCCTGCAGACACCAGTTTCTCTCTAGGGTTCAGGTTAGTTGTTTGCCCTGTGACTTCGGTTGTCTCATGTGTTCAAAAGAAGTCATTAATTTTATTCCTTTTTTTGTTCTTGTTGTTTAAAGAGCAGGAGCAATGTCTTTTCCAACTTTGTACATCTCCAAGCTGAAACTAGTGGTTGAAATTTTTCATACCTGGATTCAGGGACCTAGACTTCTTTCTCTTGTAGCTTTCCTATCCACTAGGGCTCGCATATGATTATTTATACTCATAGTTGACTTTTACTTAGAATAAACTAGTAGATGTTAAATTGCTGGGTGTTGCTGTGTGCATTCTCCAGGAAACAGACTCTAAGACAGAGATTAGTATTCAGCAAGTTTTTTTTTAGGACATACTCTTAGGATTAAAACCCCTGGAAAGGAAGGGAAGAAGGCAGGATTGGACAAGACAGAAGTTCAGCTGAGATGGAATCTCAACAAAGGGTCAGTTGATCCCATGGAAAGCTCTGGAGCAGAGAGAGCTCTGAAGAGTTGTCCTGTATGCAGTGAGGAAGCTGAACTTTTATGCCTTCTCATCGGTCAGTCATTGAATGAGGGTGTATCCAAAATAATACCTTGTCAAGGCAAGAGTCTCCAGCTGAGGACAATTTCTTAAGAGGACTGAGAGCTGAGGACTATTATCTGGTAGCACTGGAGGAATAAGTCTTGAAGGGGATCTGGGCAATGCATCACAGCTTCCACTACATTGAGTCAAAGAATATGAATATTTTAAGGCTCTTGATAGGTATTGTGAAATTATTCTTCACAAAAGTTGCTCTAGAAAAGGTGTACTTAAGTACTCTTGTACTTAGTTTTCTCATTGGTAATGTAGAAATAATTTTAACAATTTGCCTCATAGAGTTATTGTGAGAATTAAATGAATCAATATTTATGGTATGCTTAGAACAGTGCCTAGTATATACTAAACACCAAATGCTTCTTAGCTATCATAATTATTGCATCATTTTGCACTGATACCAGAAGTACATAAAATTGCCTATTTATTTGCACTATAGCCACCTATGGGTATTTTCATTAAAACTAGAAATTTCCAATTTGAAATATGTCATGATGTTTTATTGACCACTTATATTTCTTCTATTGTAGATTATTTTCTGATCCCCTTTGCCTATTTTCTATTAGAATGTAATTTTTTCTTACTAATCTGTGAGAGTTAAAAAAAAGTCTTTAAGATATTTATTATTTAGCATTATGTGTCATAGAAGTTAGAAATATATTGCTAATCTGTATATCTTTTAGCTTAATTAAGCTAGATTATTATATTTTTACATACTTTCTGTAGGAGGCCTAGTTAGTGGATCAATGTCAGAATAACATTAATGATGATGATAAAAATATTGTTTAATGACAACTAATATCTAGTGAGTATTTACTACCCTAATATGGTAAGAAACACTCATTCTTTCATGCATTATCTTATTAATTCTCAGCATACATCTCTATGAGTTAAAATATTCTATTATGCCCATTTAATAGATATGAAAACTAAGGATTAGAAAGATTAAATAACTTGCCCCAAAGTCATAAATGGTGGAGATGGTATTGAAACTCAGGTCTGTTAGATTCTAAAGCCATCATTTCCTAAGGTGTGTGTTTTGTGAAACGCCATCCCATGAGACATTATGTATACACATGCACAAATATGTACATGCCACATCAAATTGATCTAGTAGAGTTTTGAATATCTGATTCCAGAAATAGTCTATATAGATACCAGCATATGAAAAACTCAAAGGGACACTTTAGGAAAGAAACTTGTCTAACTTGTTTAACCCAGGATTTCCCCCAAATTATTTAATTATAGGTATTTTATTTCCCATTATACCACTAACCGACTGTAGAAACAGTGCTCTATTTCACACACCTGGTAAAATGCTGCACTACACTACTCAGTCCCTCAACGACTGAGGGCAGTGCCCAGCTGTCTGGGATTCTGTTCACTTATCATTGATACAGATGAAAACAAAGACAATGCCCTAATCAAATTAGCCGGTGACTCAAAGTGAGGAGGAAAAGCTGCTACACTAGGTAACAAAATAAGGATTTAATAATCTGGAACAATGAACAGAAGTAAATAAGATACAATCTGACAGGGATAAATGTAAAATCCCGCAGTTAGGTTAAAACAAAAATCAATGACATGAGTGCAATTTAGAAGGAAGTTAGATTTCACAGTAGTTTGTGTGAGGAAGCCTGGGGGATTTAATTGATCATAAACCCAATAAAAAAGCAATTTAAATGTATTCAATAAGCAAGGGAACTACAGTTTTAAACCTACATTAATACATGATAGTGTTTAGATTGTCAAAGATTGGTATCCACTCCCCTGGTTGTTGTGCTAGTCAGAGAGCGTCTGGAACATTGTGATACATCTGGCAGCATGCTTTAAGACAAATAATGAATGGCAATCCAGAACCTATCCAAGTGGTGTTGACTTAGATAATGAGGAGTCCAGCAGCCATCACCTTTTGAGCAGTAGTAGAAACAACTCAAGCTGTCTACTGTGGAAAGAGTAGGTTCAGGGTGGCCACTGGGAGTGGATGATTGTACTGAATATGTTTTGTTTGTTTCTATTTATTTTCCATTGTGCTTTGTACCCTAGGAGGCTCTCTGACCTCTATCTGCCAGTGGGAGGCACCAGGAGGAGATCAGAGATAGGAGGGGAATGAGGTAGGTATTTATTCTCTTGGCTGCCTCCCTGATGGCTCACTGGGTGATTCTGTCCTCCAGCTTCAGCTACCTCTCAGCCTATCCTTCCCCTTGACACTTCAGGCTTAGGACTCTGTTCTTGCTGGCTCTAGAGTGGTCCTAAGTTTTGCTTAACCCTGCTCACATCTTTATAAATAACCCTTTTATCTTGCTCTCCTCAATTACTGCCTGAGCGTGTGATCCGTTGCCTGCTAGGACCAGCCCCAGACTAATGCTGGGATAATTAGGATGATTGTCTGAATATTTCAAGGGCTTTCATAAGGCAGAGGGTAGAATTAAGACAAGAGGGTGGAAGTTGTGGACAGATTGGATTCATGTACTCATTTATTCATTCAACTAATCTTATTAAGCCTCTACTATGTGCCAAGCCCTGTGCTAAGCATAAGGCAGTGCTCTAAATGCTTACGGCAAAGAGAGTTAATCTAGGTTGAAAGTTAGGGAGGCTTCCCAGATTTAAAAAAAAAAAAAAAAAAAAAAAGAACCCAAAAGATGAGTAGCAGTTGCAGGGTAAAGAGAGGAGAACCTGGGAAGAAATGTTCCAGGAAGAGGAATTTACAGGTGAGAAGGCTGGAAGTGAGAGAGAAACAGACTTATTATAGGAGGTGAAAGAAGGTCCCAGTGTCTGGAGTTTCTCTATCTGCTGGTTGGGTGAGAGGAGCACATCAAGGGATGAGGCTGAGAGATGGGAGTGGGGCTGAACATGCAGAGCTATTGTGAACATGGACTTGATTTTAAGGGCCATAGGAGCCCCTTGAAAAGTTTAAAGCAAGGGAGACACCTATTATGATTTTCTCTTTCCATTGCAGAGCAAAAGGAACAAGAACACCCAAGAATATTCAGATATAAATCACACTACCTTATCAAGGAATGAGTAGCCAGCTCCTGGAAGTATCCAAGGAGAGACTGGATGACAGCTCTAGCATATTTTTAAGGAGGCAACTACACTGAGTGAGAGGTTGGACTACCAGACATCTATGGCCCTTTCTAATACAGAAAATTTTGAGACTCCTCTGGCCTGGCCCCCATTCTCTATGGTGGGAATAAAGACATAGTGGTTTGAGAATCCTTTCACTGACATCCAAAACTGGCAGTGCAATATGCTGTTTTTTTTTTTGTTTTTTGTTTTTGTTTTTGTTTTGTTTTTCAGCCCCTACCCTTGGGCCTAGAAGGAAATATACACATCCAGACTGGAACTTCTGATAAGACACTGGGCTCTAGTGTTTGTGTTCTCTCATCCCAGCTGACACAGGAAGGACACTGGCCACAATGAGTTCCAGGGAATGGCTCAGCCAGCATCTGACTTTCGGGCCCGCTAACAGCTGGCTCTATAGGGTATTAAACAAGTTCACCAGTTTTTTTTTTTTCTTTTAAAATTAAACTCTATGAAACATAAGAAAACAAACATCTCGGGCCCTGGGTCAGTGCCACACTCTGGCCACAGTGAGGACCGGGCAAGGTTCGAGGGCTCTGAAGGCAGAGGTGTTGTCAAGCACTGTGGCACTCTTGTTTTGGAACTCACTCTCAGGGACTGGGCAGATCTGTGTGTGATAACACAGCTGTGGTCCGATAATTACAGAAACCTTCTCATTATGCTTGAGTGGGGGCCAAGGCATGGCCCTGCCACTGCCATGCCTTGGCCCCCACTCAAGCATAATGAGAAGGTTTCTGTAATTGTCGGCCTGTGAGGCTGCAAAACTGGCACTGTTTAGAGCAAGTTGGCTTTTACAGCAAGTTGGCTTTTACAGCCAGCACTGGCATCTGAGGTGTGCCGGAGAGCCCCTGTTCCTGCTTCCTGCAGGCAAGCGCCCCTAGTGCCTGCTTCTCATCTCCTAACTCGGGCAATCTCTTTGTTCCTAAACCCACTGCATCAAACACAGCAGCTCTGTCAGTGGGGCTCAGTTTTCTAGTTGATATTCCATTCAACTTCTGTTCACATGACTCATCTTTCTTCCCCCTTCACATACTTCTCTTTTTTCTAACCCCGGAAAGGGATTCATTTTCTTTAACATTCCAGGTATAGAACATGTTTAATCAGAGCCTGGATAGTCCCTGCTGTCTGGGTACAATGACAGGAGAAGCAGCTTGGCTTTCTAAGCACTTCTTATGGCCTTAAATGAGGACAGATTGATTTTAGCCGAAATACCCATTAGCGAAAGATAATTAGAAAATTATCAATCTATACGTTGAGTCGTAACAATTTGAATGAGAGCACAGGATAGGTCATCCTGATCCTGACAGATCACCAGGGCAACAGGAGAGGGCCTCTGGGGAAAAGAAGAGCAGGGAAGAAGGAGCTGACTTGGGCTCAACAGTCATGAAGGCGGGAGCGAAGCAGAGTGAAGTGAATGTGCGAGGGTTTAATTTGCCTCATGGAAAATATCCTATTATCAAAAAGCTGCTTCCTCTACTGGCATTTTTACTTTTTCCAATAAAAGGGAAGAAGTACAGTTTTATGTAACACATACAGCAGAGAAAGTAGAACGGTGACCCTGTGAAAATTACGGCATTAAAAGCAATAAGCTTGCCATTGCCAATAAACCACACAGACACCATGCCATGCCATCCTGAGTATAAAGATGACATTTTTACAGTTATTCCTATAGTAACTTCTCCCACCGCAACTACATTTTGAACATCATGCTTTCACAAAGAGACTCTTTCTAAAGTTTGAGGATTTCTGAGGTTTCATTATTCAAGGCCCAGGTCAGGCATCCCATTTTCAAGAAAGCCTCACAGCCTTGATTACATGCTCCCATAGTACCTTTCTCTCATGGCAGTTAATTCACTTCTGTATTTGCTAATTGTTTACTTATCTTTCCAACCACTAGACTATGAGCTTCCTGAAGACAATCATCATGGATTATTCATTTCTGAATCCCTGGTGTCTACCAGTACCTGGCTTTATAAATGTTTATAGAGTTGAATAATTAATAAGCCTTATTTCTTGCCCCATCCTTTAAGCCAAGGAGACTAAGTTAAGCCGTAGCAACTGAGTTAAGTTAGATACCTTCACTAATCTCTCCTAACCCCAAGGTGCTATAATTTTAGAATCTGCTGTCTTCTGCCTAAATCAGAAAGTAGATGAGGTTCTGAAACAAGAAAATTATTTGGCTGGATGAGAATGTTAAAAGGGAGAAAACAATTTCTCCTAAGCAGAATTCTTCATTTAAAATGGAGAGGAGAGGTGTGGCAAGGGTAGAATGGAATTGAGGCTAGGGGTATACAAAGATATATGCCCAAAATTATAGAAAGGGAGAAACATCAACTCTCATTTTCTTCTAAAGAAAAGTCAAGAATTGAAGTCTATATTATAAGCAGTTATCACCAGAATCCTGACTACAGGAAAAAAATGGAAAGCCCTTCTCCTTTTTTTCTGCAAATGAAAAATTCTGATTGTATAAAAATAATTTAAGGGTGAAGGCAAGGACTTGTTTCCTTTTAGAATCAGTGGCTGAAAAGATGGTAGAAATAATTGAAGATCAATTTAAAATAGGCAATTTAATTGGGTCTTTATTTTTCAAAAAAAAAAGGAGAAATTTAAAACATCAGGCTTACTCTTCTGAGTTGTATAAAAGGAATACAGAACATAAAAATTCAATATAGAACAAATCAGATACATACCGAACTTTCATTCTCTATTGTCCACACTTATAGGAATGAGAAAGAGAATTAAAGAGGCAGAGAGAGAAAGAGGTGAGTGGGGGAGGCTTTGGATAAAGTAACAGAAAGGAGAGAAAGACACTTGTAAGCCTAATGGCCATAAAAACATAGCTAGAAAAAGACACACACAATAAAGACCCAGATAGAGGTTTCCATGACCTAAAATATCTATTCTGTGTTATTTTAGAATAAGTTAGTAAAGACTTTTAAAAGCATGTTTTATTTTTGACTTTCAATATCTCTTGGTTTCAGAGTTTATGAAAATTTGATATTTGTTCTTTGTGTGTTTGTGTGTGTGTGTGTGTGTGTGACAGAGAGAGAGAGAGAGAGAGAGAGAATGAAAGACTCTAAAGGAATTAACATAAGAGGTATGCTGAGAAAGTTTGTTCAGAGTAAGGAGTATTTCAGGAAGAAAATATTTTGATATTTTGAATGTATCGCTGGGTAATACTACTTTGGCTGCTGCTGAAAGAGACAAGATGGAGTGGGAGAGGGTCAGAAAATGGGTTTCATTGGCTGCTATTTGTTTCCTTCAAGATCTTCTGGAACATCTATTTGTTCTCACCTCATACTAGTCAGAGTTCCTGGGGTGCAATGGGGCTTGGGGATCCTTACACTGCTCTTAACAAGCTGTTTCCTTCATGACCCAGTGGAAGTGGGTAAATAAAATCTGCGTATGAGATTTTTCCATCTTATGAAAAATATGCTTAAAGTAAAACCATTCCTTGTGAGTAACCACGGCCTACCAATGTGTCAACTAAGTTTATTACGGGGAACATTTGTAGATTTATTCCATGCTGAACCTTGTAACTTTTTATTCTTATGTGACTATATATTGAAGAAATCCTAAAGATAAGCAGCTTTGCACACTTTGTTACTCTTATTATTGTATATATAAAAATATTCTATTTTCACGTATTTAATTCTATAGTTATTGATTCAGAAAAAGGATAATATGTAACATCGCGGGCTCACTGTTTTTCATGAACTTAATGTGCTCATGAATCATTGAATGTCTTGTCACTGACTGCTTCTTGCGTCCAAGTTATTGTGTATTATTGATCCACAATGACTTTGTAATAAAATCAGTTTTTTTCTATTCTTTATATTAATGCTCGTATTTAAAACTCTGTAACTCAATTGTTATTTTGTTTTGAAACAAAAACCTTTCATGAGTTTATGCTATAGGCAAGGCATCATGCTAGTCACTGGAAATGAATGCCTTGTTGCAGTGACTCTGTGGAGCAAATGGCATCTAAACTCACTTCTTGATTTATAATCTGTTTCATTTCTCCTTAACTCCCCAATCTATTTAATTAAATGGATCCTTAATATAAAATGTTCTTTAGCAAAGGGAAAGAGACCTATTTAGGTGTGTGTTCTAAATCAGGAGTCCCCAACCCCCAGGCCCCAAACCCTGCCTGTTAAGAACCCAGCAGTGGGCCAGGGAGCATTGCCACCTGAGCTCCACCTCCTGTCTGAGGAACAGCGGCATTAGAGTCTCATAGGGGCGCAAACTTTATTGTAAACTGCACGTGTGAGGGATCTAGGGTGCACATTCCTTATGAGAATCTAACTAATGCGTGATGGTCTGAGGTGGAGCAGTTTCATCCCGAAACCATCCCCCATCCCCACCCCACCCCATCCATGGAAAAATTGTCTTCTGCGAAAAGGGTCCCTGGTGCCAAAAAGGTTGGGAACTGCTATTTTAAATAAACCAGCACCAGGTATCCATCCTCTAACTTTTTCCTCTTGGTCATACGGTAAAATATAATCAATAAAAATTTTTATAGACTGCGACCTCTTCCTGTCAGGATAGAAGTGGTTTACAGTAAAGGAGATATTCAGATCTTTATCCTAGACCAAAGTTTGGCTGTGCTAGCCCTTGGTACAGGGGAGTCAGAGGCTTGAGTTTAGGTCCCTGAACAAGATGGAAGGAATCCCAGCTGTAGCGTTAGAACATCGATGAAATTCTCCACTAATCTACTCCTCTCCACCTGAACTGAAAAAAGTCTTCTTTCTTTTTGCTCAGTGCTAGTGTTCTACTAATAGAAGTAGAGACATACTTCAATATGGAGATAAACTTTAATAATAGAAATAAGAACATTTATTTGGTCATGTCATAATGACCAAGACAAAGTTAACTCTGATTCCACAGTATATTTTAAGCCAAAATATACTTGCTTTCTGAACCATAAACATGGCTAAAATGACCTTTCTTTTTTTCCAAAGAAGAGAAAATCCTAACAAATAGTCTCTAAGAAAATATCTAAAACACTTTGTAAGAAACTTGCTTTACTTTTTCTTAATCTCTAAGATTAGATAATACTGGAAGAATATTAGATCTTTGAATTCAAGTCACACTGAAATAGGCATGGCAAAATGAATATTTAAAAAAAGGGAAGAAAGAGAAATTGATTATACTGGAGGTTTGAGATCTGTGATCAAGAATGTTTCACAGAGGAGAAGACCTTTAACATTTTTAGCTCATTCTTGGACCATGGAAATATTTTGACAGAGAGAGGAGGGAAAAATTATCAGGTTTAAGTGAAAATATGCCAGTGTTATAGTGTTTGGGTATTTGAGGAACAAGGATTGGTTTAATGTGGTCATGACATATCACTGGGAGTGGCTGGACACCAGGCCAATGACTTATTTTTAAGCTAATTTCTACGTGTTGCTAGTGGGAAATTGAAAAGGGTGTCAGGAGGTAAATAAGTGTATATAAATAAAGCCAAACTATTTTATTGATCTATATCCACAAAATCTGTCAAATCAGAAGAGTCTGTTCTCCTGAAGACCTATTTTATACTGGATACCAGGCAGAGAACTGGTACATAATTATTATTGGCTCAACTCCTTTAGACCTAAAGTATAAGTTATCTATTGCCTTACGTAATGCAGCATAACAACTCACTTCCTCTTTTACCTGTCTCCATCAAATAAAACCGTAGCTCTTGTGTCTGTGGATCAGCTGGGCGGTTCTTCTGTTCTGGGCCAGGCTAAAATTATCTCATCTAGAAGCATTCATGTAAGCAGTTAGCCAGCTGGTTGGCTGGGAACTGACTGGTGTTTGATTACTTCTCTCGAGATGGCTCTCCTCCATGGGGTCTCTTATCCTCCAGTAGGCTGGTCCAGCCTTGTTCACAGAGCTCTCTAGGATTTGAGAGAGCAAGAAGTATACAAAGCCTTCTGAGTCCTAGATTTGGAACTGTAACACCATCACTTCCACTGTATTCTGTTATCTAAAACATGACACAGGGCTTCCAGGGGTGGGAATATAAACTTCACTTCTTTTTTTTTTTTTACACTTTAAGTTCTAGGGTACATGTGCACAACATATAGGTTTGTTACATATGTATACATGTGCCATGTTGGTGTGCTGCACCCATCAACTTGTCATTTACATTAGGTATATCTCCCAATGCTATCCCTCCCCCCTCTCCACACCCACAACAGGCCTCGCTGTGTGGTGTTCCCCACCCTGTGTCCAAGTGTTCTCATTGTTCAATTCCCACCTATGAGTGAGAACATGTGGTGTTTGGTTTTCTGTCCTTGCGATAGTTTGCTCAGAATGATGGTTTCCAGCTCCATCCATGTCCCTACAAAGACATGAACTCATCCTTTTTTATGACTGCATAGTATTCCATGGTGTATATGTGCCACATTTTCTTAATCCAGTCTATCATTGATGGACATTTGGGTTGGTTCCAAGTCTTTGCTATTGTGAATAGTGCCGCAATAAACATACGTGTGCATGTGTCTTTATAGCAGCATGATTTATAGTCCTTTGGGTATATACCCAGTAATGGGATGGCTGGGTCAAATGGTATTTCTAGTTCTAGATCCTTGAGGAATCGCCACACTGTCTTCCACGATAGTTGAACTAGTTTACGGTCCCATCAACAGTGTAAAAGTGTTCCTATTTCTCCACATCCTCTCCAACATCTGTTGTTTCCTGACTTTTTAATGATTGCCATTCTAGCTGGTGTGAGATGGTATCACATTGTGGTTTTGATTTGCATTTCTCTGATGGCCAGTGATGATGAGCATTTTTTCATGTGTCTGTTGGCTGCATAAATGTCTTCTTTTGAGAAATATCTGTTCATATCCTTCACCCACTTTTTGATGGGGTTGTTTGTTTTTTTCTTGTAAATTTGTTTGAGTTCATTGTAGATTCTGGATATTAGCCCTTTGTCAGATGAGTAGATTGCAAACATTTTCTCCCATTCTGTAGGCTGCCTGTTCACTCTGATAGTAGTTTCTTTTGCTGTGCAGAAGCTCTTCAGTTTAATTAGATCCCATTTGTCAATTTTGGCTTTTGTTGCCATTGCTTTTGGTGTTTTAGACATGAAGTCCTTGCCCATGCCTATGTCCTGAATGGTATTGCCTAGGTTTTCTTCTAGGGTTTTTATGGTTTTAGGTCTGACATTAAAGTCTTTCATCCATCTTGAATTAATTTTTGTATAAGGTGTAAGGAAGGGATCCAGTTTCAGCTTTCTACATATGGCTAGCCAGTTTTCCCAGCACCACTTATTAAATAGGGAATCCTTTCCCCATTTCTTGTTTTTGTCAGGTTTGTCAAAGATCAGATGGTTGTAGATGTGTGGTATTATTTCTGAGGACTCTGTTCTGTTCCATTGGTCTATATCTCTGTTTTGGTACCAGTACCATGCTGTTTTGGTTACTGTAGCCTTGGCCTTGTAGTATAGTTTCAAGTCAGGTAGTGTGATGCCTCCAGCTTTGTTCTTTTGGCTTAGGATTGTCTTGGCAATGCGGGCTCTTTTTTGGTTCCATATGAACTTTAAAGTAGTTTTTTCCAATTCTGTGAAGAAGGTCATTGGTAGCTTGACGGGGATGGCATTGAATCTATAAATTACCTTGGGCAGTATGGCCATTTTCACGATATTGATTCTTCCTACCCATGAGCATGGAATGTTCTTCCATTTGTTTGTATCCTCTTTTATTTCGTTGAGAGGTGGGGTGTAATTCTCCTTGAAGAGGTCCTTCACATCCCTTGTAAGTTGGATTCCTAGGTATTTTATTCTCTTTGAAGCCATTGTGAATGGGAGTTCACTCATGATTTGGCTCTCTGTTTGTCTGTTATTGGTGTATAGGAATGCTTGTGACTTTTGCACATTTATTTTGTATCCTGAGACTTTGCTGAAGTTGCTTATCAGCTTAAGGAGAGTTGGGGCTGAGATGATTTGGTTTTCTAAATATACAATCATGTCATCTGCAAGCAGGGACAATTTGACTTCCTCTTTTCCTAATTGAATACCCTTTATTTCTTTCTCCTGCCTGATTTCCCTGGCCAGAACTTCCAACACTATGTTGAATAGGAGTGGTGAGAGAGGGCATCCCTGTCTTGTGCCAGTTTTCAAAGGGAATGCTTCCAGTTTTTGCCCATTCAGTATGATATTGGCTGTGGGTTTGTCATAAATAGCTCTTATTATTTTGAGATACATCCCATCAATACCCAATTTATTGAGAGTTTTTAGCATGAAGGGCTGTTGAATTTTGTCAAAGGCCTTTTCTGCATCTATTGAGATAATCATGTGGTTTTTGTCTTTGGTTCTATTTATATGATGGATTACATTTATTGATTTGGATATGTTGAACCAGCCTTGCATCCTGGGGATGAAGCCCACTTGATCATGGTGGATAAGCTTTTTGACGTGCTGCTGGATTCAGTTTGCCAGTATTTTATTGAGGATTTTTGCATTGATGTTTATCAGGGATATTGGTCTAAAATTTTCTTTTTTTGTTGTGGCTCTTCCAGGCTTTGGTATCAGGATGATGCTGGCCTCATGAAATGAGTTAGGGAGGATTCCTCTTTTTCTATTGATTGGAATAGTTTCAGAAAGAATGGTACCAGCTCCTCTTTGTACCTCTGGTAGAATTCGGCTGTGAATCCATCTGGTCCTGGACATTTTTTGGTTGGTAGGCTCTTAATTATTGCCTCAATTTCGGAGCCCGTTATTGGTCTATTCAGGGATTCAACTTCTTCCTGGTTTAGTCTTGGGAGGGTGTATGTGTCCAGGAATTTATCCATTTCTTCTAGGTTTTCTAGTTTATTTGCGTAGAGTTGTTTATAGTATTCTCTCATGGTAGTTTGTGTCTCTGTGGGATTGGTGGTGATATCCCCTTTATCATTTTTTATTGTGTCTATTTGATTCTTCTCTCTTTTCTTCTTTATTAGTCTTGCTAGTGGTCTATCACTTTTGTTGATCTTTTCATGGGAAGCTTGATGGACAAAGTTATAGCCTTGGAAGAGCAGTGACAATTGTGCCATTTGTGCAACCAATCTACCTCAGAATAGCAAGCTTAAAAATTGAAAGGTAGGTATCAGGTTAAGGAGAATTAAGGTACTCCTAGGCAATGAGGAATTGCATCAGGCTCTGGTTTTGTACTTGTGTGCGCGTATTTTTTTTTCTTTCACAGTGGCATCATGGAAAAATTAAAGATCGTAAAATAACTAGATAGAGAGCAACAAATTATATCAGAATTAGGATCTTGTTTTTAGAAAGAAATCAACCTCTTCAAGCCTGGCTCAAAGTATGTAGTGAGATAATCTGTAATTTAAAATATTTTAAGAAGAGCTAATGTTTTATGAGGAAATATAAAAACACATTTTTAATCTCTATTTGAGCTAATCAAACTGGAAGTATTAATTTCATGAATGTCAGTTTGGGTACAAAGCAAAGTTTCATAGTTTGTGATTATAACAACAAATGGCAAGGTAGAAAGAGACCATCTTCTCAGGAAAATTACACTTTATTCTTGGAAAAAGAACAAAACTGACCTTTTCCTGCCTCCTGATGGCAAATAAATTGCAGAGATCAGCGTAAAGCATGACCCACCCTATTATCATCATAGTTTTTGCAGCCCATTTAACTTTTGTTTTCAATATGTGCTTGAATAAAAGCCCTAATTTTACTCAGGGCATCTTCCAGCCTTTTTTCAAATGCCACTTGAGTGGATGCAATAAGCACTGTTATAAGAGAACAAGAAATACTGAAAGTGGGATTATAATTCTGGTATTAATGCTGTGTGCTCTTGATTCTTCTGCACCCTAATTTCCTCAACCACTTAATTTTAAACTTTTCCTGCATAAAAGTTATAAGTACACATGAAATCACATTTAAAAAATACCCCGTTCATTGTTGGGAGATTAAATTGACACAATATTTTTAGAGGGTAGTTTTGATGTCAAAAGCCTTAGAATTTTGCATACTTTTTAACCCAATGATTCTACTTTTAGGGATTTATTTTAAGGAAAATAAGTCACTTGCTTTAGCTGCAAGGATACTTATTTTTCTAATTTTATGACAGCAAAAATATTGGAAACAACCAAATGACCTGAATTGGAGGTTTGGATAAGTAAATTACAGTGTTTCCATACATTAAAATGCTAAGCAGCAGTGAAAAATGATGAGGTGGAGAATTTTTATGAGTATATGCTGAATAGTTTTCATATCACTAAATGAAAATGCATGTAACAAAATAATATGTTCAATATAATTGTATTTTTGAATAAAGTATGCATATACAAAGAATGAGAGAATATGTACTGAAATGTTATTAGTGGTGATCTATATTGGAGATAGAGTTGGGTTTTATTTTCTTATTTTTGTTTAACACTATTTTTATATGTATTACTTTTATATGATGATTTTATTGTTTTTTTCTTATAATAAAAGATTTATGGGATAAGATTTATAAATATAGAACATTTTTATGCTTACCTCTTGAATCAGGACAATATAATAATGAGAACTCAAATTTAAAACTCTGCATCTTTAAAAGGTTTGCCAGCTGACATTTGTCCTTGTCACAGACAAAACACTTTTCTATTTATGTTTACAGCATTGAAAAATGCACAGTATCCTACAGTACAAGGAAGGAGATTTATAATAAAGTCCTTCATCTCAGTGTATGAGTATACCTGTAAATCATTCACAGACTCACATTAAGTATAAGCCTCAAAGTAGCAAATGTATCAAACAAACAAATTGTGAGCATGTCTGCACTATCTGCATCTTTGTTTCTCTGTGTAAGCATGACCGTCTTGCTAAACTCTCATTCCACAGCCACCTAATTGTTCATTCAACACATATTTATTTCAGGGCTATATATTAACAGCTGTGTCTAGTACTATGATTCTGGAAAATTAGGCTGCCAGTGGCTTCTTGGAATCAGAGTCCTTGCAGACACTCAACAATGCCTCCAGGATAATGCAGATTCTGCATGCAATATCAAAAGAGCAAAAAACATTTCCCCTGCCTTCAAGAAACTTGTTTTCTGAACAAAAAAGGAAAAAAATACATGCATTAAATGAGTAGGAAAAAATGTCATTCATCTATTTGTTTAACAAGATATATTTTCAACTTACTGATGATGGGCAGCTTGTCAGATAGAGTGAAGAAAATATATGTTCCAATTTTAGAATATAATTCAGGGTCAGTTAATGCCAGATACTGTAATTTAGGGATGGGAGAGAGTAATCTTAGTCCCACAAAACTTACTTCAGTGATGGAAGGGACCTCACGAGTATCTTGTCCAAACAAAGCTAGCATGATTTTATAGAGCTGGAAATTAGACAGATGGGGAAGGCTTTCCTGTAGAAATAGAGCTTAAAAGTGGAATTGAGATGATGGGTGGAATTTGCTAGAGAAGAATAACAGAGGAGTACTCTACCAGAGGAAGAAACAAGCAAAGGGACTGAACTGGGAGAGAGTATGCTATGGTCAGAATTTGTCCCCCAAAAAGCGTGTGTTGGAAACTTGGTCCCCAAAGCAACAATGTTGTGAGATGAGGCCTAATGAGAGGTGTTTAGGCTGTGAAGTCAGAGTGAATAAATTAATGACATTATCACAAGTGTGGGTTCATTGTCACAGGAGTGGATTTGCCCACTCTTGCGCTCTTTTTCTCCTTATGTTTGTCTTTTCACCATGTGATACCTTCCACCATGATGCAGCAAGAAGGCCCTTTCAAGATGCTGGCACCTTGATCTTAGACTTACTAGCTTCCATAACTGTGAGAAATAAGTATCTGTTTATTAGAAATTACCTAGTCTATGGTATTCTGTTACAGCCGTGCAAAACAGACTAAGACAGGGTGTGACTTATAAGTGGGCCTAAGAGGTAAGAGAGAAAGCTGAGCACTTACCCAAGGTCCAAGCACAGACAGAAAGATTCTCTACTGATTCATAACATACTGCAGGCATCAGAGAATGGAGCTCTTGAGACATTATTCTCTCTCAAAAGAGAGATAGCAAGTAGATAAACAGTCCCAAATGGTTGTTCACCTTTATTCCTTAAAGAAAAAAAATAAGGGTTACACATAAAATGAACAATTGTAAACAATCTGTAGACTGGAAAAAAAAGAAGCCCTGTAGATTTTCCAGCTATGTAGGTGTTTCTAAGGTCATGTTTTTGAAGCAAGAATAAAAGCAATTGATATAAATTCTACTTTTACCACTTACCATAACACTAAGTCCTTCTGGAGTTCTCAAATCTTAGGACCATTCTTTATTTTATAATGGAAGGATCATATTTCCACTTCTGGGCAGGATAGAGTAAGAGGGACTAGATTTATATTCCCACCTGAAACAACCACAGAAACGAAACAAAATATGTGAAACATCTATGTTCAAGTAACTGGAAATCAGACCGTGAAAGATAGCGAGTCTTGAGAGATGGAAACAAATGAAGTAAAACTTTTGATTGCCACAACTTATCATTTTGAGAGGGTTTACATGCTGTGGTGCAGAAAGGGGAACCTAGACAAAGCCTGATGGTCTCACTGAGTGGAGACAGAGCTGAATGTCTGGGGAAATCAAGGCAACTAGAGATAGCTGGACAGAGTACCAGAGAGGAGAAATGTGCATAGAGAGAGGGACCTGAAGATTTTCAGAGCATTCTGCTCAAGTGCTTAGTACAGTACTGATCAAAGCACATGTATAGATAAAACACCTGAGGCTGGGGAAATACCCATAGATAGATAGAATTACAGATAGCAGTGTCTGGCATTCACGCTGAGCCAAGAATAGTGTGTTATCACCAACCAGGCTGAAAAAGTCACAACTTGTGGGGCACTGGGTAGAGTACTCAGGAAGTTCTTGCCTCAGTAGTGGGGAATAATTAGCTCTGATAGAACACCACACCAGACTTATCTAACAAATCTTAAAAGTGCTACCTGAAAAGACTGAACTGTTTCCAAATAACCTAATTGTATCCCTGAATAAAGCTTAAGAACACATAGGAATAGAAAAATATCCAGAACCCTAAAGAGAATGTGGTACATACACACCATGGAATACTGTGCAGCCATAAAAAAGAATGAGATCATGTCCTTTGCATGGACATGGATGGAGCTGGGGGCCATTATACTTAGCAAACTAATGCAGGAACAGAAAAACCAAATACCACATGTTCTTACTTATAAGTGGGAGCTAAATGGTAAGAACACATAGATACATTGTGGGGAACGACACACACTGGGCCTGTTGGAGTGTGGAGGGTAGGAGGAGAGAGGGGATCAGGAAAAATAACTAATGGGTACTAGGCTTAACACCTGGATGATGAAATAATCTGTACAACAAACCCCCATGACACGTTTACCTATGTAACAAACCTGCACTTGTACCCCTGAACTTAAAATAAAAATTTTTTAAAAATCCAAAAAAGTAAAGCTTATAATAACTGGCATCAAATCAAAGAAAAAAAAAGCATGAAAGAAAGCAGGAAAAAACATTCAGAATGAGGACAATCAATTGATCAAATCTAACCCAGACCTGACACAGATGTTAGAATCAGCAGATAAGTACTCTAAAATAGTTACTATTACTGTATTCTACATGTTCAAAATGTTAAGTAGAAACATAGAAGATATAAATAATGCATGAGAAAACATAGAAAGTGCCATGAAAATTATGATGTCTGAGATGAAATACATACACTGAAATTATCAGAAGATTAGAAATGGCATAAGTAAAAATTAGTGAACTTTAGAACATAGCAACAGAAACTGTCCAAAATGTAAAGCATAGAGAAAAAAAGATTCAAGAAAAAAAAGGAAAGGAAAGGAAGAAAGGAAGAGAGATTCAGTGAGCTGTGGGATAACTTCAAGCAACATAAGAGATATGTAACTGGAGTCCCTAAAAGAGAAGAAAGGAGAGAACAGGAAAACTTTTTGAAGAAATGATAGGTATAAGTTTTCCAAATTTAATGAAAACTATAAACACAGAGATTCAAGAAGCTCAAAGAACCCCAAACACAAAAAAAAGGTAAGGAAACTTTTCCCAGGTGCATCATAATCAAATTAGTCAAACCCATTAATAAAGCGAAAAATTGTAAAGCACCCCCAAAAAATAAGATATATACAGAGAAATAAAGATCCAAATGACATCACATTTCTTGTCAGAAACAATGCAGACTTGAAGACAGTGGAGCAACTTCTTTAAAGTACTGGAAAATAGTAAACTGTCAACCTCTAATTCTATATTTGGTCAAAACTAACTTTCAAAAACGAAGGCAAATAAAGGCTTTTTCTGAATTAATATTAAAAGAATTCATCAACATTGGACCCACAATGTAAGAAATATTAAAGTCCTTCAAGCAGAAAAAAAAATGATACTAGAAGGAAATATGTATCTATGCAAAGGAATGCAGAGCACTAGACATGGTAATGTGGACTACCTGGGTAAATTTATAAAAATTTTGTTCATAATTTAAATATATTGAAAAGATAATTGACTATTTAAACAACAAAACCAACCAACAAACAAACTGAATGTATTATGGACTTTATAACATATGTATAAGTAAAATGTATGACAACCATAACATAAAAGATGAGAGGAGAAAAATGGAACCACACTATTGCAAAGTTTTCATCCTATATATGAAATGATATAGTATCACTTGAAGGTAGACTGTGATAAGTTAAAGATGCATAGTATAAACACTAATGCAATCATAAAACAATAAAATAAAATTATAGCTAATAAATCAACAAAGGATATAAAATAAAATGTAAAAATAATAAAAAGAAGGAAGAAAAAGAGGGAAAAAGGGAACAAAAAGCAGATGGGACAAATAGGAAGCAAACAGCAAGATGGTAGATGCAAACCAAAGAATGTCAACAATCACATTAAATGTAAAGGCTCTAAAGATCTCAGTAAAAGGCAGATTGTCAGATTGTAAAAAGAGAACAAGACCCACTTGTACACCACCACCAAGAAACACAATTTAAATATCATGATACGAATCAGTTAAAAGGAAAAGGATAATGAAATAACTTTATGCTAACACATTAGTCAAAAGAAAGCTTTAATGGCTGTATGATAGATAATAAAGTTGATTTTAGGGCAAGGAATATTACCAGGGATAGAGAAGATCATTTCATAATGAAAACAGTGTTAATGCATCAGGAGAAAATATTGATCCTAAAAGTTCACTAACCCAATAAAAGAGTTTGTTTGTTTGTTTGTTTGTGTGTTTTGAGACGGAGTCTCGCTCTGTTGTCCAGGCTGGAGTGCAGTGGCACGATCTCGGCTCACTGCAACCTCCGCCTCCCGAATTCAAGCAATTCTCCTGCCTCAGCTTCCTGAGTAGCTGGGATTACAGGCGCCCACCACCATACCTGGCTAATTTTTAAGTATATTTTTAGTAGACACAGGGTTTCACCAAGTTGTCCAGGCTGCTCTTGAACTCCTGACCTCAGGTGATCCGTCTGCCTCGGCCTCCCAAAGTGCTGGGATTACAGGCATAAACCACCACTCCTGGCCAAGAGTTTTAAAGTTCATGAAGCAAAAACCGATACAGCTGTAAGGAGAAATAGACAAATATACAATTATAATTGAGGATTTTAATAGTTCTCTCTTAATAATTGATAGAACAAGTAGACAGAAAAGCAGCATGAATATAGAAGACTTGAACAACACTATCAAACAACTTTACCTGACTGACATTTATAGAACAACCCACTCAATAAGAACATCAAAAAACCTCTCTTTCAAGTAAACAAGAAACATTTATCAGCTGGACCATATTCAGGGATATAATACAAGTATCAATACATTTAAAAGTATTATTATAAGTAAGTCATACAAATTAAGTTCTCTAATGAAAATAGAATTAAATTAAAAATCAATAACAAAAAGATATTTGTAAAATCTCCAAATATTTGAAAACTAAATAATGTAACACACTCCTAAATAACACATGGATTAAATAAGAAATAAAAAGAGAAATTATGAGATATTTTATACTAAATGAAAATGAAAACATAACATAGAATTTATGGGCTGCTGCCAAAGCAGTGCTTAGGGAGAAATTTATAGCATGAAATTCATATATTGGAAAAGAAGGTCTCAAATCAATGACCTCAGCTTCCATTGTATAAAAAAAAAAAAGAGCAAAATAAGCATAAGAAAGGAGATAATAAAGATCAAAATTTATATCGACTAAAAAGAAAACAGAAACAGAAAAGAAAATCAATAAAATCAAGAGTTCAGGAAAAAGAGAGACACGATACAAATTACCAACATCAGCAATGAGAAAGGTGATATTACAGATCCTGTATATATTACAAAGGGAAGAAGGGAATATTATGAATAACTCTATACTAATAATGTCAACTTAGATGAAATAGAAATATTTATTGAAAGACACAAACCACAAAAACTTACTCAAGAAGACATAGAGAACCTGAATAGGCTTAACTATTAAGAAAATTGAATTTGGAACTTAATACCTTCCCGTGAAGAGAACTCCTGGCCTAGATGGCTTCACTGATAAATTCTGCCAAATACACAAGAAAGAAATAGTACTAATTTTATACAACTCTTCACAGAAATTGAAGAGGAAGGACTACTTTCAAACTGGTTCTATGAGGCCAATATTACGCTCACGCCAGAGCCAAACACTACAAGAAAAGAAAACTACAGACCAATATCTCTCATATTGCATTAACATAAATACAAAAATTATTAGCAAAATTTTACTAACAATACATAAAGAGGACAATGCATTATGACAAAGTGAAGTTTATCCCAGGAATTCAGTTTTGGTTTAACATTTGAAAATGCAAACAAACTTACGAACTTCACCATATAAACAAACTAAAAACTAAATGAAACCACATGATCATTTCCATAGAAATAAAATTCACTTGACATGAGTCAACACATGTTTCTGATAAAAAATAAATAAAAGTAAAAAACTCTTGGGAAACTAGAAATATAAGGGGACTTCTTCAACTTGATAAAGGGAATTGTGGTAGGCAGACTCTAAGATAACTTCCAATGATCCCTGCCTCTTTTGTAATCCCTTCCCTGATTGTAGGCTAAACCTAGTGGTGACTCATTCATTTTTTTCTCTTTTTTTTTTTTTTTTTTTTTGGCAGAGTCTCCCTCTGTTGCCCAGGCTGGAGTGCAATGGCAAGATCTCGGCTCACTGCAACCTCCACCTCCCGGATTCAAGCGATTCTCCTGCCTCAGCCTCCCAAGTAGCTGGGATTACAGGCATGTGTCACCACGCCCAGCTAATTTTTGAGACGGGGTTTCACCATGTTGGCCAGGCTGTTCTCGAACTCCTGACCTCAAGTGATCCGCCCACCTCAGCCTCCCAAAGTGCTGGGATTACAGGCATGAGCCACCGCCCCTGGCCGATTCACTCTTTATGATAGAATTCTGCAAAGTGATGGGGTGTCACTTCTGAGATTAGCTTGCAAAACGAGTGTGGCTTCTATCTTGCTTGCCGTCACTTGCTCTGAGGAAAGCCAGTGGCCAAGGTATGACTTCCCTATGGACAGCACCATGTGGCAAAAAACTGAGAGTCCCCTGGCCAACAGCCAGTGAGAAACTGACACCCACAATCAGACAGCCTGTGAGAAAATGAATCCTGCCAACAACCACATGAGTGAGCTTGGAAACAAATCTGCCCTGAACTCAGACTTCAGATGAAACAAAAGCCACAGCTAAGACCTTGATTACAGCCTTGTGAGAGACTCTGAGGCAGAGGCACCCAGCTAAGCCATGTCTTAGCTGGGATTCCTGACCTACATAAACTGTGAGATAATAAATGTTTGTTAAGTTGCTATGGGTTTTGTTTTTTGTTTTTTTTTAATTAACTTATTTATTTTTTATTTTTGTTTAGATATAAGACCTCACTCTGTCACTCAGGCTGTAGTACAGTGGCATGATCCAGGCTCACTGCAGCCTCAAACTCCTGGGTTCAAGTGACCTCCCATCTCAGTCTCCCAAGTAGCTGGGACTATAGGCGCATGCCAACACACTTGGCTAATTTTAAAATTTTTGGTAGAGACAGAGTCTTAACATGTTGCCCTGGCAGGTCTCAAACTCCTGGCCCCAAGCAATCCTCCTGCCTTGGCCTCCCAAAGCACTGGGATTACAGGTGTGAGCCATTACTCCCAGCCTAAATTGCTCCTTTAAGGTAATTTGTTATGCAGCAATGGAAAATGAATATAGGCATGGCACGTGCAAAAAAAAACTACCACTAACATCATACTTAATAGTGAAAGACTACATGATTTCCCCCTAAGATCACTAACAAGAAAAAAAATTTGCTCTCACCCCTTCTGTTCAACATTGAGTTAGAGTTCTAGCCAGTATAATCAAACAAAGAAAATTAATAAATGTCATCCAGCTTGGAACGGAAGAAATAAAACACTTTTTGTTCTTAAACAACATGATAATCTGTGTAGAAAATCCTATTGCAGCTACAGAAAAAAAGCTACTAAAACTAAAACCCAAGTTTAGCAACTGAGTTTCAGGATACAAGTTCAATATACAAAAGTCATTGGTATTTCTATATATAGATGGTCCCTGACTTACGATGGTTTGACTTACAATTTTTTACCTTTAGGATGGTGTGAAAACAATCTGCATTTAGTAGAAAACAGTATGATAGTCTACCACAATGCTGGGCAGTGGCAGCGAGACACAAATCCCAGTCTTCCGTGCAAGAGTGAGGGTAAACACCCAATGTTCTAAAGTGTACTGTGTTGCCAAATGATTTTGCCCAACTATATAATGTAAGTGTTCTGAGCATGTTTAAGGTAGGCTAGGCTAGGCTATGATGTTCGGTAGGTTATGTGTAGTAAATGCATTTTCAATTTATAATGAGTTTATTGGGACATACGCACACTGTAGATTGAGGAGAATCTGTACTAGCAACCATGAGAAATTGAAGTTCAATAAACAATAACATTTATAATAGCATCAAAAATACAAAACAGATAAATCTGGAAAAAGATGTGAAAGACTTGTACACCAAAGATTACAAAACACTGCTGAGAGAAATTAAGCAAGAGACTTGGTATAATTGAGATATGAATTATCCTTAAATTGATCTATAGATTTAACATAATTGTAATCAAAGTCTCAGCAGGCCTTTTTAAATAGAAAATGAAAATTAGATTCTAAAATTTATAAGAAAATGCAAGAGACCTCAAATGGCCAAAACAACTTTGAAAAACAACAATTTTGGACGAATTATAGTACCCGATTTCAAAATTTATTATAAAACTGTAGTAATCAAGAGAGTAAGAGATTAACATCAAGACAGACAAATAGATCAATGAAATAAAAAAGAGTTCAAAAATAGACTCATACATATATAGACACCTGATTTTCAACAAACGTGCAATGGCAATTCAATGCAGAAAGATAGCATTTTGACAAATAGTGCTGAAACAATTGGATAGCCTTATGCAAAAAGAAAAATCTTTGGTCCATAACACCTCATACCATATACAGAAATTAATTCAATATTTATCCTAAACCTAAATGTAAAAACTAAAACTTCAAAACTTCTAGAAGAAAATCTTCGTGACCTTGGATTAGGCAATGGTTTCTTATATACCATATCAATACCATGATCCATTAAAAAATTGATGAACTGGACTTCAGCAAAGTTAAAAACATTTGCTCTTCAAAAGACACTCCTAAGAGAATAAAAAGAGAAACCACAGACTGGGAGAAAATATATACAAAGCATATGTCTGATACAATACTTGTACTCAGAATATATAAAGAACTCTCAAAATTCAATAATAAGAAAACAAATGACCAATTAAAAAATGGGCAAAATATTTTGACAGACACTTCACCAAATATATACTGATGACGAATAAGCACACAAAAAGATGCTCAATATAATTAGCCATTAAGGGAATGCAAATTAAAACCACAATTAGATACCACTACACATCCATTAAATTAAATTGAAAGTACAAAGACTGATGACCAGACCAAGATTTGGTGAGAATGCATAGGAACTGAAACTTTCATAGCCTGCTGCTGAGAATGTAAAATAACGTATAATAATAATATGTTATAATCATATAAATGTTAAACATATACCTATCATGTGATCTAGCTGTTTTCATGTGTATTTACCCAAGAGAAAATAAAGCACATGTTCATACAAAGACTTGTAAGAACGTTCATAGCAACTTTATTTGTAACAGCTCAAAACTGGAAGCAACTCAGATTTCCATCAACAGATGAATATGTCAACATCGTGAGATTTCCATACAATGGAATGCTACTCAACAATGAAAATGAATGAACTGTGATACATGCAGCTGTATGGATGAAACTCAAAATAATTATGCTGAGTGAAAACACACAGACTTCCTCCATCCAAAAAAAGAGTACATAGTGTTTGATCTTATTAATCTAAAATTCTAGAAAATGCCAACTAATCTATCTAAACAAATTATCTAAACAAACTAAACTAATCTATGGCAGAGAGTAGATCAGTGGTTGCTTGGGGAAGGGCACGAGGAAACTCCTGGGGGTGATGTATATTGTGCTAATGATTTCACAGCTGTATACATACGTTAAAACTTGTCAAATTATTTTAAATATATGCAGCTTATTTCAATTATGTCTCCACAAAACTATTGGAAATGGAAGACAAAAAAAAACCCTGGAATGATTATAACTCTTACGTGAAGAGACTATTACAATGATGAAATTAAATACTGTATACTCAATGACTTTGGAAATAAACTGTACAATGTGAGCTGCTGTTATTAGCTGTGCATATCCTTTATCAATTTAAAGTGTTGATGATAAAGTTTACTTATACAAATTTTCACAAGACTTTTCTTGCGTGTGAGGAGTATGCCTGCAATGATTATACCACGTATGGTAATTTTAGTTCTTTTAAGCCTAGTTTGGCATAAATCAGCATTCATTTGCCAGAACATGACATGTATTAAATCTTTCTTCCTCCCTATCTTTTTGTCTTTCAATCTTGACCCTGATTACCTTCCAGATGCTCTATGAGGATAGCTGGGAGCATTATTAGGTTCATCATTTATTCAGCATGTATAACCAGCTATTTAAAAATTTACTGCAGAGATGCATATCATCATTGAAGTTAAAATAAAACACACTAAGTATAAGCTCCATTTTTCAAAGGGCTTATCCAATAAGTCAAACCAGAGAAAGTAGAAAGCCTGGCTTCTAACTGCAAAATCAGGAAAAATATCTGTGCCTTGTCCAATCAAATATTTGAGGCCAAGCAAACTCTTTGGGAAAGCTTAATTCTTTTTATAAACCAATTTATGAGTTTAGGGCTAAAATGTTTTAGGAGCCTCATTGCTAAGCCAGAGGAATCAATATTTTTCTGTTAACAGGCAAGCTGTCACATAAACAAATCAGCTGAAAACCTCCATTTAGCAACTCAGGAAAAATGCCTGCTCCAGAGGCACACCAAAGCCAGTTCTTTGCTCTATTTTGGTCTCCTAAGCTGGGCCAGCAAAAACCTCACCAGTTTCTGTTCTAGTGAGTATATGTATCACTGTTCTACATGTATTTAAAAGATTCTAATTAATTTTGCTAAATAAAGTGTTTTAATTTATTGATTCAAGAACAAAGATTTTCTCTGTTATTTGGGAAAGGGGAGTTTAAGACCTTATGTTAGTTCCATTTATTATGTCCTTTCTTCTTCTGGAGTTACAAATGTGATAGATCATAAAGTCTCCTGACAAGGCTGAGCTCATAACTTTTAAGATTTGGAGAGGAAAAGAAAGACCCCATGACTAAGACAACTACTTTTCTTAGGGCTTCCCATTTGCAGGGGTATTTCACTGTCCATGTTATTATTACTTTTTGCCTTTCTGAATCCTAAAATAAAAGAAGTGCTTACAATCATTTAATGGAAATAGGAGTGAATGCTGTTAAGATGTGCTACATGGTGCTGAGCAAATCTTTGACTTATCATCATGCTATGCTAAGACCTTCTCCCAGTTTGAATAAAGTGAATAGTCATTCATTTAAGCAACACCAAGTCAGCCAATTCTAGGCACCAAGAATTGTGCTAGATGCTAAGGATCAAACAACCTTTAAGATGTCGTTCTTTCTTTGAAAGGAAATGATATGTGAATGTAACATATTTCATGTGTGAGCTGAGGTATAAAATGTGATACACATACATCCTTTTTGGAAACCATTTACTGCATAAAGCAAGATATTCCTCTGTGTGTGTATTCATGTGTATGACAGGTGTGTGTCTTTCGGCTTTTTGTTATAGCACAATACTGATAAGGAATGTGTCAGGCAGCATTTACCAAAGTTGGTCATGTACCACCTCCATCAGAATCACATGGAAGTGCTTGGGAAAAAAAAATGGTCTTGGGCTCCACTCCAGTTCTAATTATCAGAATCTGGGAGGTAGGACCTGGGAATCTGAACATTAATTCAGTTCCTAGGTAACTTGGTACACATCAAGTTTTAAAAAATGCTGCTGGAATGGGAGAAAATGTTCTCAAATTAGGCATCCGACAAAGGCCTAATATCCAGAACCTATAAGGAGCTTAAGCAAATTAACACAAAAAAACTAAGAACCCCATTAAAAAGCAGGCAAAGGACATGAACAGACACTTCAAAAGAATACATACATGTGGCCAAAAAGTATATGAAAAAATGCTCAGCATCACTAATCATTACACAACTGCAAATCAAAATCACAATGAGATACCATCTCACATGAGTTAGAATAGCTACTATTAAAAAGTCAAAAAATAACAGATGCTGGTGAGGTTACAAAGAGGAAACTCATACACTGCTGGCAGGAATGTAAATTAGTTCAGCCATTATGGAAAGCAGTTTGGCAATTTCTGAAAGAACTTAAAATATAACTGCCATTCTACCCTGCAATCCCATTATTGTGTGTATACCCAAAGGAATATAAATCATTCTACCATAAAGACATGTGCACTATTCATAATAGCAAACACACGGAATCAAGTAAATGTCCTTCTACGGTAGACTGGATAAAGAAAATGTGGCAAATATACACCATGGAATACTATACCTCCATAAAAAAGAACAAGATCATGTCCTTTGCAGCAACATGGATGGAGCTGGAGGCCATTATGTTAAGCGAACTAACACAGCAACACAAAACCAAATACTTCATGTTCTCACTTACAAGTGGGAGCTACACATTGAGTACACATGGACGCAAAGGAAGAAACAATAGACACCAGGGCCTACTTGAGGGTGGAGGGTGGGTGAAGGGCGAAGATCGAAAAACTACCTATCAGGTACTATGCTTATTACCTGGGTGACTAAGTAATCTGTACACCAAATCCTCACGACATGCAATTTGCCTATATAACAAAACTGCACATGTACCCCTGAATCTAAAATAAATATTAAAAGTAAATAAATTAAAAATAAATAACAATTTTAAAATAACCATTTTAAAAAGTGCTGTATGAACAAGTTACAAGAATGATATCAATTTTTAAAATGTGAAGGTGGCCTCTTGGATATAACGAGAGAAAAGTACAGATGGTCTCCCACAACTCCTGAAAAAGGCATACAAGCTTCGTTGTGTCCATGGTGGCTCAGGGTCACTACCTCTGAAATAGCAGTGTTATCTTCCCAGGGAGGAAAATAAATGTTTGCTAGGGGAAAGTTGGACCAGCAGAGAAAGGCAGCGGGAAGAAAAGGCTAAGTACTCAGGGAATTAGTGCTTGGTTCTCACTCTGCTTCTACTGCCCACTGGTTTTGTGAGATCAGAAGAATCATTTCTCTGATCGTTACTTTTATTTTTTTAACGGAAGGCAAAAATTACATAAATACACTTTTGCCACATATAATATAAATCAGTGCCTTCCCTGCCTACCTGATTAGGTCATTGTGAGGTGCCAAGGAAATAAGACATGGCAGTCACTTGAAAAGAATAAAGGGTTTAACAAATGCAAAGTATTCAGCTTATTCTCCCGTTACCATTTCTCCTTCTGAGAGTATCCGAAAGCAAAGTAATGTCCTTTCTATTTGGCTCATAAGTGGGAGATCTAGCTGGCTTTCCTTTACCTCTAACTTTCAAAGACTAAGTAATAGCTGTCCCTACTGTCCCTTCTCCTCAGTCCTGAAGCAACCACTGGAATTCAGAGGAGAGACCATTGTGGTAGGATTCTTGGAGCAAAGGCCACATGAGAGGCCCACTGTCTATGCCTTCCTCAACATTTAATTTCTCTTTTAATAGAAGAAATCTGTGAGCTCCGAACCATTGGGATTATTATCCAATGTTTATACTGAGCATAAGAAACCCGTAACTCGTTGCCATGGCAACAAGATTTCCTGTGTAATTTTTTTTCAAATTGGACTTCCTTAAATGAAAACATCTACAGCACTGCTGCTCTTTGTCACAAAACGGAGGGGCACTGTATTAGTTATCTATGACCATGTAACAGATTACTCCAAAACTTAGCGGTTTTAAACAAAAAACATTTATCAACTCCCAGTTTCTGTGGTTCAGAAATCCAGGAGTTGCTAGATGGGATCTTCTAACTCACAAGGCTGCAATCAAGATGTAAGCTGAACTTGCAATTTCATCTTGGGAAGGATCAGCTTCTAAGCTCACTCACATGGTTGTCAGCAGGATTTAGTTTTCTGGGGACTGTTTGTTAGACGGAGGATGTCAAGTTCTTGCTGGCTGTTGGCCAGAGGCTTCCCTCAATTCCTTGCCACATGGACATATTTGTAAGGCAGTTCACAACATGGCAGTTTGCTTCTCTCAAAGCGAGGACTCTCTGAGAGAGAGAGAGGACTAATCTCAGAAGGGACATCCCGTGACTTTTGCCATATCCTGCTAATTAAAAGCAAGTCACTAAATCCAGCCCACACTCAAGGGGAGGAAATTACACAAGGGCATGAATACCAGGAAGTAGGAACCACTGGGAGCCCTCTTAGAAACACTTATTTAAAGGTCAATTAAATAGTAAATTAGGCTCACTCATGTAATCTCTGCACTTTGGGAGACCTAGGCAGGTGGATGACTTGAGGTCAGGAGTTTGAGATCAGCCTGACCATCATGGTGAAACCCCATCTCTACTAAAAAAATACAAAATTAGTTGGCCGTAGTGGCACACACCTGTAATCCCAGCTACTTGGGAGGCTGAGGCAGGAAAGTCATTTGAACTCAGGGGGCGGAGGTTGCAGTGAGTCAAGATAGCGCCAGTGCACTCCAGCTAGGGCAACAAGAGTGAAACTCTGTCTCAAAAAGTAAAAAAATAAATAAATTAGTGATTTGTCAGTCAATGAATTACATTTGTCATGTATCTCCTCTATGTACATGGTAAATAGTGTTCAGAGTACAAAATATGCTTAATTCTCTACTAAAGCATTTGCCCTATCACATCCTGTTATCATATATAATCTATTTCTTTGTGTTCTTTAAATCTATAGTTATAGCATAGAGAAAGTAAAAGTTATTTGAGAACATGGAATGACTTATTCTAGGTAATCAAGTTGGGGAAGTATTCATGAGCACATAAATAGTAGGGAATTTATAGAGGCAATATAGTATAGAGCTTGATGATATTGACTCAAGGAGTCAAGGAGTTTTAAATTCAAATCCCCACTCAGCCATTTGGTAGCTGTGTGACTTTGGGCCAATAAGTTAATTTCTCTTAAGTCTTGATTTATTTGCCTAAATAATGAGGGTTAAAATAGTTCCTCAATCATATGATTATTGTAACGACTAAATGAAGACACATATTTAAAAAGAGGAGCACTGGGCCAGACACATATTAAGTACTTAATAAATACCATGTTATTATATGATTTACTGGGATCCTGAAGTAGGATGGAGGTCACTAGATCACTTCTGTTTGAGGAATCTGGAATTAAGCGTTCATTCTACTATTAGTTAGAACTCCTGGGACTATAATATCATATTTTCCTTTATTTTCCCCATTGTATGAAGAGTTTGATTGTGCTTTAATGTCCTCTAAGAATATGTTTCAGTTTTTACTCTCACATATAACTTCTTCTGGGGGTCAATTTTTATAGTTTTGACATATTCCTTAGCAAAAAACCACCATTATCATTTTATGGTGACCCATTTTCGGGTAAATATGATGTATTAGAGGAAGAATCCTGCCTCCACCAAGCTTGAAGAGTGATTTATGTACAATGACAGGTTAAAATTAGCTAGTTTTCCACACTGATATAAAACGGGTACTGGGAATTTTGTTCTTCCTGGTCCCTGACTCTGCTCACTTAAAAGGTGATTTATTCTGATTCACTTCTCTATTTTTTCTGACTTTGCCATTATTTTCTCATGAGCAGACATCACTTCAAGTTTTCTTAATGCTTTTGTCCGAGATGGGGGCAATTCTCTGGAAATCACTAGCCAAGCCTTCTTGAGCTTATTTTGACGAGGCTTTGTTTATTACCTGCAGCAGAGTCCAGCGTTTAGATTCTCTACTGAGTTTACTTCAGCCCTGATTTGGGGATTTTTTTTTTTTTTTTTTTTTTGCCCCATTCTTCCTCTACTACTTCCCTCATGCTTTCATCGCATCTGGTACCAACGAGGGTGCACTGGTGGAACTAAGAGCCCCTGATGTGCTATACCTTCCTGGGAACCTGGTAGCTTCACATTCCTGTTTATTTGCTCCTCCGAGTTCTTATTAGTTTGATGCCTTTGGTTGCCTAGGGAATAGGAAATAATACGTGTTTTGATTGATAGCCTTGAGTTGTAACAGATAATTGATACGGCTCATCCTCAGCCAGTTACTGACACCCAAACCATAGTTTTGTATGACAAGAATAGTATCTCGTTAAAAGAAAAGAACACTGGATATCAGCAGGTTACTTTTGCAGATACCCTTTCAGGTATTCCTTGAAAACAACTGAACTAGGCTTTCACCCTGAAACTTGAGTAAACTCTGTGTTTAACATTGCTAAAGAGTTTAAAACCAGCCAACCTCTTATTCTCTTCTGCTAAGAGATTTTTACCCTATGTGGATTCAAATAGGGTGATGGGGGTGCCAAAGGAGTCAACAATTACTGAATGCTAACTGCTTCCCAGGCTCTGAGCCTAGTACTTAACCAGGTTAGCTCACCTAATTCTCACAAGAACATTAAGAAATATGTATTACTAGCCTCATAATACAAATGGAAAAATTGAGGCCCCGAAAAGCTCCAGAATTACACATACATCATTGATCTAGGATTTAAGCTCATCTCTTACTAAATCTCAAGGTTATTCCTACTATGCTGACCAAAAGGTTGCTATGGTTGAGGCCCAGCTACATGTCACAATAATAATAGTTAAAATCTATATAGCACCTCCTAAGTTTTAACCAATTAAATCCTCATAACAATACTGTGAGGTAGTCATTATCTCTATTTTACAGATGAGGAAACTGAAGCATGCATTTCTCAACATCATAGAGCTTACAAGTGGCAAAACCAGAAGCTGAAGGCAGGTGGAATGGCTCCATAGTCTCAATAATGTACATAACCTTCTATACTCAGCAGCATATTTGATTAATTAATCAGGTCATTAGCAAATCCTCTTGCTTCAGTTATCTACTGTTACATAACAAACTACTCCAAAAACATAGTGGATTGAAAGAATCATTTTATTTTGTTCATGGTTTTATGAGTTGGGGATTCAGGAAGGGCTCAGTTGTACTCTTCCTGACTCCATGTGGCATCGGTTGGGATGACTGGGGCTGAAGAATCTATTTCCAACATGAATTCACATATATGCCTGGTGCCTTCTTTTTCCCTGTGTACTCTCTCTCTCCATATGTCATTTCAACTTCTATGCCACTGTCCAGCCTCGTAAAATTCTGTTATTGTTAATGCCCAAGAAAATTATCTAGCAAGAGATATCCATTCTTGACCAAGATTTGAAATAATTTTCAAAAGAATATAAAATCTATTGAGGGCAAGGGCCGTAGATGAGACAAAGCTTATTTTGTGAAATAGCAACAGACATAGACTTTTTGTCATTTGGACCAGCTTAACACAAATAAGTTTTCTGATCATATTGGGCACATATCAACTATCCCAGGGTGTGCAAGTGGGCTTAAATCTTCAAGAATATTGAATGCAGATTGTGCCTGAAGTTGGCCTCCCTTTGAAAGAATATGCTAATCAAAAGCTATTAAACTGACTCCAGGGTCTGCAGAGCTTGTCACATGACCTGGTTTCAGCACTAACATGCCTCTGCACCATGTGATATTTTCCATAATGTGCTTTAGTGTCTATAGATTCAATACGGAGGTGTGTCTGCTGTGTTGAGTCTATGATGCTTCCAATCTTTTTTTGTAAAATGTATTTTGCTGATTTTTTAGAATTTCCAAATATCTGTCAAAATAACAATGAGAACCTTTCTATGAATGCAGCACACTGCTATAATCTACACTAAATTTGGAGAATTAACTCTGCTACCATCCCTAACCATTTAGGTGTTTCAGTAAATATTTATCCCACATACTCATACTGTTTGCTACCGGATGTTATTACAAAAGAACGTAGCAAAAAAACTTCTTTGATGTGGCTCATTTATCATATTGGACATCAGTGTTCAAGCTATTACTACTGTTGGAATTATGTGTCTTCAGGAATTTTGTAACAGTGTTCTCAAGGCATGGTGTGAGAACCTAGGAGCTCACAAGGGTAAACAAATCCATTTCAGCTGGATCCAGATCTTGAACCACCACACATGAAGGATAGAAGCATACCTCTTTCTTTAAGCCTAAGATTAAATATATAGATATTTAGCATCTAATCATACAAGCCATCTTTGAACAAAAGATGTTGTCCAAGCTTTCTTGGATGCACTGACTATGCCTTCCAACATGCTCAATAATGAGAATGAGTTTAATGTGATCATATGGGCTCTTTGAAGAACAGGACATCTAAGCAGCACTCACATCTTGTTTCTGGAGTGTGATAAACTCCTTGGTGTTCTTTCTGAGGGGAAGTATTACATGACTTAACCTCACCTGATATTATCTCACCTGTTCTTTAACAATAATTAATACTAGTTACACTCAGTTATCAAGGACCTGTTTAAGTGTAGGACCTTTGGTTCCACCCTGAACTTGGCCATTGTTTCATTCTTGGATTCTGACTATGGCCGGGTGCTTTGATGAGGTCTGATCCAGGGACCAATGGATAAAGACTTTGCTGAAGAAGTTAAGAAACCCTTAAAGAAGATTGCAATAAGCACATTAATATATCCCTGTTGAAAAGGAAAATGAAATACCAGAATACCATGGCTTCATATCACTGTGGCTGATATATACCCTACTCAATATATACCTGATGCAGGTCACGTTTGCAAGAACTAGACTCTGAGTCAGATATCTGCCAGCAAGAGATTTATGGGGGAGTCCTTTTGGGATTAATAACTGGAAGACTGAATGAAGCAAGATTAAACAGAGGGCACTGTTGAATTGAGAAGCAATTACAACAAAGGCCTCAGCCAATCGTATGGAGACCTGAAGACCTGGGATGGCCCTGAAGAACTTTCTCAAACTGGGGCAAGTGGGTCGAGTCTTCATACACCCAGATATACCAATCACTGGGTATCAGTTCCCCCGCAGAAAGGGAGCATGACTTTGGATGAGGCAGATCTCTTCAGCAGAAAGCAATTTCTAGAAAGGGTGAACAGCTAAAGGATGTATGTTGCCAACAATCCCAAAACCTGAGGGAGTCGGTACTTTAATCCTGAAGGCAGTATCTTAGCAGCATACCACAGCATCCTCTACAGTGTTTATAACATATAAAGTAAGGAATTAAGGATATTTGAGTCTTCCCTGTTCTTAATCTGTACCAAGTTTTTATTCTTCAGACAATGCCTATTCCTGAGCCACTTCATGATACACTGAAAAAGACATTTCATGAATGTCAAGCAGTTGTTGATTTCTCAGCCTATTAGTGCACTTTCATGAATATATATTATTTTTTCTTACAACTCATGCTTCACATTAGGGGAAAAACATGCCAAATAGTTCTAAGGTATTGATTGCATTCTACTCCAAAAACAATGTCTTCTGCATAACCAAAATCTTACACAAATTGAAAAATAAAGATCTTGCTATTACTTCAGGAATCAAATGCTTTATAAATATCTCTATCGTCATGTCTTAACAATTTTTAATAATCCACTTACTATTTTTTTCTAAGATAAGCCTTCTTTCTTTATTTCAATGTATTTAGTTCTATAATGTTTACTATATGTTGGTATTGTTCTAAGTGGTTTACGTACAGTAATTTACTTAATTCTTACAATCACATGACTTAGGTAAAATTATTCAATTCATTTTACTTATGAGCACATCAAAGCATACAGAGGGTTAAGTAACTCACACAGCTGGTTAGTAGCAGCTGGGATTTCAACCCAGGCAGTCTGCCTCCAGGGCCCCTGCTCCTCGACACTATGCTATACTACCTTTGTAATATCATATGCTAACACCTTGTGTCTTCTGACACTTTATGGAATTATGGATGTGAAATCTTCATTTCTCACCTCTTGATGCGTATGAAACACTATGTTAATCCTATGGGATCCCAGACAGTTCTCTTAAATGTATGTTTGTATATCTGATGTGTAGGGGGATGTGGTGGAGGCAAAATGGTGGTGATGGTGGTAAGGTTATCAGCATGTAATATGAGTGAAGGAGACAAGATTTTTGTATGTATAAAATTTATGTTATTTTAAGAGGCAGTAATCATATTATCATGTCAAGATTACAGCCTAGTCCTAGAATATAATTACTCCTGATGAGAAAATTACCTTTAAGCAGTTCCATGCAGTCCAGATTAGTCAGGATAGCCTATCAAAATCATCTACTTTTCCATGTAAGGTTAATTAAGAAACGTTAATCAAAAATACATACCCATTGGCCAGGCATGGTGGCTCACGCCTGTAATCCCAGCACTTTGGGAGGCTGAGGTGGGTGGATCACTTGAGCCCAGAAGTTCGAGACCAGTCTGGGCAACATGGTGAAATCCCGTCTCTACAAAAAAAAAAGAAAAAAAAAATATATATAAATCAGTTGGGCACAGTTGCGTGCACCCATTACTTAACCAGCTACCTGGGAGGCTGAGGCAGGAGAAGCTCTTGAACCCAGGAGTCAGAGGTTGCAGTGAGCCCAGATTGCGCCATTGCCCTCCAGCCTGGGCAACTGGAGTAAAACCCTGTATCCAAAAAAAAAAAAAAAATTGATTTAACATACATATCCATTTTTCCAGACCATTTCATGGTAAGAATGTTTTCTCTTTTTTTTTTTTTCACTATGCTCAATTCCTTCTCAAAATATCTTGGAGTTCTCCCAATTTCATCTTAAATGTCACAGATATGCACCAGTTATTGTAACAGATATTGCCAGCTACATTCATTCCTAATGCTGATGCCCTATGTACCTCTCTTACGTTACGCATTTTGGAAAACTTTCTCAGAACCCTCATCAAAACTAGTGCAGCTTCCAAAAGCATGGGCAAAGAGAGTTTTCATTACTTCATTGGCCACTCCCACCTCAACTCTGAAGCCAGTCTTGCCATGTGACTAATGAGGCAGCCTCACAAGAATTATTTTCAGGCTCTCTATTGTGTCTCAGCTGCAGAACTGTGGGCTAATAGGAATGGTGCAGAAGCTGCTTTGCCCAAACTACTCTCCAGTCTCCTCTTGGTGTTGCAAAATCAACAAAGCTGTTTCCTGCCTAGATAAGTATGGGCAGAGAATCTGGGCTGCACATGGTCTAAAATCACGGAAGCAATTCTCATAGATGGGTATGACAACAGAAGAACTAAGATTGTTTTTTGGAACTTATTTTCTAGCCATGCACCCTGTACATTCCCCAAACCATGTGTTGAGTCATATTCACTAATATCATAGGGGCCAAAGTGAAGAAATCTTGTATCTCCATATTCACTAGTGTAACAGATGACCTCGAATCAACCAGTTAGAAGGCAGGCTTAAAAGGGGTCCTCCTTGTTTATTAAAGTGGGGTTCCTGGGGCCACAGAGCATCCGTGGTCTTGTTACCAGACATCTGTAAGCATATGAATGCAAATTTACTAACTCTACATTTAGATTTTGATAATATAAATATATTCAATTAAGCATAGTCTTTATAATGCCACCGACCAATTAATGTGGTCTGTTACTATATTTCAATACCTGTGTGTGTATAATTAGGTTTACTATCTCATTACTGTTAAATAATATCACTTTACTGTTATTTCTGAAAATGAAGTAGATGTAATATATAAAAGATATCATTATCCTCCAGTAAAAGACAAATGACCTAACAGCCAACACAGTAAGAGCAGAGGTTTTACAGTAGTTTGAAAAAGAGACAAGTCAAAAACAGGCTTACCGAAGCATTCAGTAACTCCGTAGAGAAATAAAGGCTTTTCCCTGTCCTGAGATTAATGGTGGATTGCCTGAGGGTCACACAGTCAAGGTTTATCTGGCTCTGAGTAGCAGGAGAATGTAACCTGAGGACTTACCAGGTTCAGTCTCAGCCTGAATTTATTCTTTCTTTTCTTGGGGTTGCTCATAGCTCTGTTTAAAAATATCTGCAGCAAAGATGGCCGAATAGGAACAGCTCCCGTCTACAGCTCCCAGCCTGAGCGACGCAGAAGACGGGTGATTTCTGCATTTCCATCTGAGGTACCGGGTTCATCTCACTAGGGAGTGCCAGACAGTGGGCGCAGGCCAGTGGGTGCGCGCACCGTGCGCGAGCCGAAGCAGGGCAAGGCATTGCCTCACTCGGGAAGCGCAAGGGGTCAGGGAGTTCCTTTTCTTAATCAAAGAAAGGGGTGACGGACGGCACCTGGAAAATCGGGTCACTCCCACCCGAATACTGCGCTTTTCCGACGGGCTTAAAAAACGGCGCACGACGAGATTATATCCCACACCTGGCTCGGAGGGTCCTACCCCACGGAGTCTCGCTGATTGCTAGCACAGCAGTCTGAGATCAAACTGCAAGGCGGCAGCGAGGCTGGGGGAGGGGCGCCCGCCATTGCCCAGGCTTGCTTAGGTAAACAAAGCAGCCTGGAAGCTCGAACTGGGTGGAGCCCACCACAGCTCAAGGAGGCTTGCCTGCCTCTGTAGGCTCCACCTCTGAGGGCAGGGCACAGACAAACAAAAAGACAGCAGTAACCTCTGCAGACTTAAATGTCCCTGTCTGACAGCTTTGAAGAGAGCAGTGGTTCTCTTAGTACGCAGCTGGAGATCTGAGAACAGGCAGACTGCCTCCTCAAGTGGGTCCGTGACCCCTGACCCCCGAGCAGCCTAACTGGGAGGCACCCTCCAGCAGGGGCACACTGACACCTCACACTGCAGGGTACTCCAACAGACCTGCAGCTGAGGATCCTGTCTGTTAGAAGGAAAACTAACAAACAGAAAGGACATCCACACCAAAAACCCATCTGTACATCACCATCATCAAAGACCAAAAGTAGATAAAACCACAAAGATGGGGAAAAAACAGAACAGAAAAACTGGAAACTCTAAAAAGCAGAGCGCCTTTCCTCCTCCAAAGGAACGCAGCTCCTCACCAGCAACGGAACAAAGCTGGACGGAGAATGACTTTGACGAGCTGAGAGAAGAAGGCTTCAGACGATCAAATTACTCTGAGCTACGGGAGGACATTCAAACCAAAGGCAAAGAAGTTGAAAACTTTGAAAAAAATTTAGAAGAATGTATAACTAGAATAACCAATACAGAGAAGTGCTTAAAGGAGCTGATGGAGCTGAAAACCAAGGCTCGAGAACTATGTGAAGAATGCAGAAGCCTCAGGAGCCAATGCGATCAACTGGAAGAAAGGGTATCAGCGATGGAAGATGAAATGAATGAAATGAAGCGAGAAGGGAAGTTTAGAGAAAAAAGAATAAAAAGAAATGAGCAAAGCCTCCAAGAAATATGGGACTATGTGAAAAGACCAAATCTACGTCTGATTGGTGTATCTGAAAGTGATGGGGAGAATGGAACCAATTTGGAAAACACTCTGCAGGATATTATCCAGGAGAATTTCCCCAATCTAGCAAGGCAGGCCAACATTCAGATTCAGGAAATACAGAGAACGCCACAAAGATACTCCTCGAGAAGAGCAACTCCAAGACACATAATTGTCAGATTCACCAAAGTTGAAATGAAGGAAAAAATGTTAAGGGCAGCCAGAGAGAAAGGTCGGGTTACCCTCAAAGGGAAGCCCATCAGACTAACAGCGGATCTCTCGGCAGAAACCCTACAAGCCAGAAGAGAGTGGGGGCCAATATTCAACGTTCTTAAAGAAAAGAATTTTCAACCCAGAATTTCATATCCAGCCAAACTAAGCTTCATAAGTGAAGGAGAAATAAAATACTTTACAGACAAGCAAATGCTGAGAGATTTTGTCACCACCAGGCGTGCCCTAAAAGAGCTCCTGAAGGAAACGCTAAACATGGAAAGGAACAACCAGTACCAGCCGCTGCAAAATAATGCCAAAATGTAAAGACCATCGAGACTAGGAAGAAACTGCATCAACTAACGAGCAAAATAACCAGCTAACATCATAATGACAGGATCAAATTCACACATAACACTATTAACTTTAAATGTAAATGGACTAAATGCTCCAATTAAAAGACACAGACTGGCAAATTGGATAAAGAGTCAAGACCCATCAGTGTGCTGTATTCAGGAAACCCATCTCACGTGCAGAGACACACATAGGCTCAAAACAAATGGATGGAGGAAGATCTACCAAGCAAATGGAAAACAAAAAAAGGCAGGGGTTGCAATCCTAGTCTCTGATAAAACAGACTTTAAACCAACAAAGATCAAAAGAGACAAAGAAGGCCATTACATAATGGTAAAGGGATCAATTCAACAAGAAGAGCTAACTATCCTAAATATATATGCACCCAATACAGGAGCACCCAGATTCATAAAGCAAGTCCTGAGTGACCTACAAAGAGACTTAGACTCCCACACATTAATAATGGGAGACTTTAACACCCCACTGTCAACATTAGACAGATCAACGAGACAGAAAGTCAACAAGGATACCCAGGAATTGAACTCAGCTCTGCACCGAGCGGACCTAATAGACATCTACAGAACTCTCCACCCCAAGTCAACAGAATATACATTTTTTTCAGCACCACACCACACCTATTCCAAAATTGACCACATACTTGGAAGTAAAGCTCTCCTCAGCAAATGTAAAAGAACAGAAATTATAACAAACTGTCTCTCAGACCACAGTGCAATCAAACTAGAACTCAGGATTAAGAATCTCACTCAAAACCGCTCAACTACATGGAAACTGAACAACCTGCTCCCGAATGACTACTGGGTACATAACGAAATGAAGGCAGAAATAAAGATGTTCTTTGAAACCAACGAGAACGAAGACACAACATAGCAGAATCTCTGGGACGCATTCAAAGAAGTGTGTAGAGGGAAATTTATAGCACTAAATGCCCACAAGAGAAAGCAGGAAAGATCCAAAATTGACACCCTAACATCACAATTAAAAGAACTAGAAAAGCAAGAGCAAACACATTCAAAAGCTAGCAGAAGGAAAGAAATAACTAAAATCAGAGCAGAACTGAAGGAAATAGAGACACAAAAAACCCTTCAAAAAATTAATGAATCCAAGAGCTGGTTTTTTGAAAGGATCAACAAAATTGATAGACTGCTAGCAAGACTAATAAAGAAAAAAAAGAGAGAAGAATCAAATAGACACAATAAAAAATGATAAAGGGAATATCACCACCGATCCCACAGAAATACAAACTACCATCAGAGAATACTACAAACACTTCTACGCAAATAAACTAGAAAATCTAGAAGAAATGGATAAATTCCTCGACACATACACTCTCCCAAGACTAAACCAGGAAGAAGTTGAATCTCTGAATAGACCAATAACAGGATCTGAAACTGTGGCAATAATCAATAGCTTACCAACCAAAAAGAGTCCAGGACCAGATGGATTCACAGCCAAATTCTACCAGAGGTACAAGGAGGAACTGGTACCATTCCTTCTGAAACAATTCCAATCAATAGAAAAAGAGGGAGTCCTCCCTAACTCATTTTATGAGGCCAGCATCATTCTGATACCAAAGCCAGGCAGAGACACAACCAAAAAAGAGAATTTTAGACCAAAATCCTTGATGAACATTGATGCAAAAATCATCAATAAAATACTGGCAAACCGAATCCAGCAGCACATCAAAAAGCTTATCCACCATGATCAAGTGGGCTTCATCCCTGGGATGCAAGGCTGGTTCAATATACACAAATCAATAAATGTAATCCAGCATATAAACAGAGCCAAAGACAAACACCACATGATTATCTCAATAGATGCAGAAAAGGCCTTTGACAAAATTCAACAACCCTTCATGCTAAAAACTCTCAATAAATTAGGTATTGATGGGACATATTTCAAAATAATAAGAGCTATCTATGACAAACCCACAGCCAATATCATACTGAATGGGCAAAAGCTGGAAGCATTCCCTTTGAAAACTGGCACAAGAGAGGGATGCCCTCTCTCACCACTCCTATTCAACATAGTGTTGGAAGTTCTGGCCAGGGCAATTAGGCAGGAGAAGGAAATAAAGGGTATTCAATTAGGAAAAGAGGAAGTCAAATTGTCCCTGTTTGCAGATGACATGATTGTATATCTAGAAAACCCCATTGTCTCAGCCCAAAATCTCCTTAAGCTGATAAGCAACTTCAGCAAAGCCTCAGTATACAAAATCAATGTGCAAAAATCACAAGCATTCCTATACACCAACAACAGACAAACAGAGAGCCAAATCATGAGTGAACTCCCATTCACAATTGCTTCAAAGAGAATAAAATACCTAGGAATCCAACTTACAAGGGATGTGAAGGACCTCTTCAAGGAGAACTACAAACCACTGCTCAAGGAAATAAAAGAGGATACAAACAAATGGAAGAACATTCCATGCTCATGGGTAGGAAGAATCAATATCATGAAAATGGCCATACTGCCCAAGGTCATTTACAGATTCAATGCCATCCCCATCAAGCTACCAATGACTTTCTTCACAGAATTGGAAAAAACTACTTTAAAGTTCATATGGAACCAAAAAAGAGCCCGCATTGCCAAGTCAATCCTAAGCCAAAAGAACAAAGCTGGAGGCATCACACTACCTGACTTCAAACTATACTACAAGGCTACAGTAACGAAAACAGCATGGTGCTGGTACCAAAACAGAGATATAGATCAATGGAACAGAACAGAGCCCTCAGAAATAATGCCGCATATCTACAACTATCTGATCTTTGACAAACCTGAGAAAAACAAGCAATGGGGAAAGGATTCCCTATTTAATAAATGGTGCTGGGAAAACTGGCTAGCCATATGTAGAAAGCTGAAACTGGATCCCTTCCTTACACCTTATACAAAAATCAATTCAAGATGGATTAAAGACTTAAACGTTAGACCTAAAACCATAAAATCCCTAGAAGAAAACCTAGGCATTACCATTCAGGACATAGGCACAGGCAAGGACTTCATGTCTAAAACACCAAAAGCAATGGCAACAAAGGCAAAATTGACAAATGGGATCTAATTAAACTAAAGAGCTTCTGCACAGCAAAAGAAACTACCATCAGAGTGAACAGGCAACCTACAAAATGGGAGAAAATTTTCGCAACCTACTCATCTGACAAAGGGCTAATATCCAGAATCTACAATGAACTCAAACAAATTTACAAGAAAAAAACAAACAACCCCATCAAAAAGTGGGCGAAGGACATGAACAGACACTTCTCAAAAGAAGACATTTATGCAGCCAAAAAACACATGAAAAAATGCTCACCATCACTGGCCATCAGAGAAATGCAAATCAAAACCACAATGAGATACCATCTCACACCAGTTAGAATGGCAGTCATTAAAAAGTCAGGAAACAACAGGTGCTGGAGAGGATGTGGAGAAATAGGAACACTTTTACACTGTTGGTGGGACTGTAAACTAGTTCTACCATTGTGGAAGTCAGTGTGGCAATTCCTCAGGGATCTAGAACTAGAAATACCATTTGACCCAGCCATCCCACTACTGGGTAGATACCCAAAGGACTATAAATCATGCTGCTATAAAGACACATGCACACATATGTTTATTGCAGCACTATTCACAATAGCAAAGACTTGGAACCAACCCAAATGTCCAACAATGATAGACTGGATTAAGAAAATGTGGCACATATACACCATGGAATACTATGCAGCCATAAAAAATGATGAGTTCATGTCCTTTGTAGGGACATGGATGAAATTGGAAACCATCATTCTCAGTAAGCTATCGCAAGAACAAAAAACCAAACACCGCATATTCTCACTCATAGGTGGGAACTGAACAATGAGATCACATGGACACAGGAAGGGGAACATCACACTCTGGGGACTGTTGTGGGGTGGGGGTAGGGGGGAGGGATAGCATTGGGAGATATACCTAATGCTAGATGACGAGTTAGTGGGTGCAGCGCACCAGCATGGCACATGTATACACATGTAACTAACCTGCACAATGTGCACATGTACCCTAAAACTTAAAGTATAATAATAATAATAAAATAAATAAATAAATAAATAAAATATCTGCAGCTTTAAAAAAAAAAGCAGGCTTACCTCAGCCTCAGAGCCTTTGCACCCACTGTTCCCTCTGTCCGGAACACTGAGACTTCCTCACCCAGTAACACCCAAACACTCACTCTTTCACCTGCTTCAAGTTTTCTCTACAAATACCACCTTCTCCATGAGGCCTTTCCTAAATTACAAATTGCAGCTCCCTTTTCTCAAATCTCCTTTCTCTAGATTTTTTCTCCTTAGCACTCAATATCATCTGACACACTACATATTTCACTTATTTATTTGGTTTTCTATCTCTATCTTATAACACTAGAATGTAAGCTTCATGAAGATGGGGAATTTTATTTTGCTCACAGATATATTTGCAGCGCCTAGAAAAGCATCATTAGGAATAACAGGTGCTCAACCAGTGCTTGTCAAATGAACAAACACATGAATGAATGAAGATTTAAACTGTAAATACCAGTTTGCCTTTATTATCATCTTATTTGTCACATAAATGTCATTAATTTGTATTTTCTCACTTCCTAGTTTTGCTTACTTTTCATTTGGAAATCTATTTTTTATTTATACTGGTGTAATGACAATACATATAAGCAGCTTATTATACCTAAGTGAAGTAGCTTGGATATTTGTCCCCTCCGAATCTCATGCTGAAATGTAATCCCCAGTGTTGGAGGTGGGACCTGGTGAGAGGTGTTTGGATCATGGGGGTGGAATCCTCATGAATGGCTAGGTGCCACCTCCTTGGTGTTAAGTGAGTTCTCACTCTGAGTTCACAGGCGCTCTGGTCATTTAAAAGTGTGTGCACCTCCCTCATCTCTCTCTTGTTCTTGTCCTCACCATGTGAGATGCCTGCTTCCCTTTCCATCATGATTGTAAGCTTCCTCAGGCCCTCACCAGAAGCAAATGCAGGCACTACACTTCTAGTACTGTCTGTAGAACCATGAGCCAATCAAACCTCTTTTCTTCATAAATTACCCAGCCTCAGGTATTACTTTATAGCAATGCAAAAACAGCCTACCACGTCTAGTGCTTGTTCCTACATGTTTAAATAACACAAGAAGAAATAGTAAAGATAACACTTACATGCAGTCTTTCTTCCCCTTTAAAAGATATTTGTATGTTGTCCAGATTTAAAAAACTATGTTGGATAAGAAGATTGTTGGCTACTGAGTCATCAGGAAGGGATCCTGTTTGCTGGGGCACTCTGCGATTCCATCTTTGTGTTTGATCTTTCAAGTTCCTCCTGCCTCCCTGCACCCTACCTTGGGCAGCAAAAATTGTACAAAACAAGAAGTGGGATGTGGGCTGTTGAGTAGCATCTTTACAGAAAAATAAAGTACTGTTATGGAAGTGAGCTTCTCCCCTGCCCATTAGTGTTACTCAAAAATTGCAACAGCTTTAAGAATCCATCTTTTAAATAAGATCTCATTTCTCTGAAATTGTGGCTATTGTAAAGCACATTCAGAGGTTTATATAGTAGTGTGTATTTTCCCCCTTAAGTTGATGGTTGTGACTATTAGGCAGTTGTTGAATGTACCAAAAAATCAATTGTTCTGGGGATGATTTCTCCACCAATTGTTCAATCCCAAAGTGTCTTGATGGTGCTAGCTCAGTGCTTCAAATGCTTGCTAAGCTCTTTTATCAGCCATTTCTTTGATTATTCCAGAAGGCTCAGGACAGTACTTTCAGATACAGAAGGAACTCTATAATTTTAAAGGTATTTTATAAATAGGCTTTTTCAGCCTCAATCTTAGAGGTGGATATAAAACACTGTATTCTGGGGTTTAGAACACTCTCCCTCTGCTCACCCCTTATCCCTGCGTCAACCATGGATATACCACAGACAGAAATACTTAAATCTTTCATTTAGCTACAAAACAATAATGGTTTTGGAGCTTAAGCCTCAGAAATATGAGTAAGAAATCCAACCATCACAAAATCACAGAGAAAAGAGAAAAGAGGATATTTTAGTTCATATGTAGAAAGTATAGATTACAGACAGGAAAATTCCTCTTTCTCTTCTTCTCCTGAACACACAAAATATCTATTGCTATAGGATTCTGTAGCTAAAGAAAAATAAAATCAACCTTAGGGAAAAATTATTCCCACATGGTCCTGACCATTATACCGCATCTTTCTGCCACTTAGACATTCACCCTTTATTGTGTGCATTATCTTAGTACTGCATCAAATGCCAAAAAAAAGCACGATTACACTATCTCCTTTAAGAAGTGTGATGTTGGATCCCATGTGTCCAGTGGGAGCCTCCTGTCCTCTTCCTTCAAGAGTACTCCTGGTACAGGTAGCCAGCATAATGTACAGTTGGCTCTCTGTATCCCTGTATTCTGCATTGTCAGATTCGACCAGCCACGGATCAAAAATATTTGAAAAGGTACACTGTTGGTGGGAATGTAAATGAGTAAAACCACTATGGAGAACAGTTAGGAGGTTCCTCAAAACAACTAGAAATAGAGCTACCATACAATCTAGCAATCCTGCTGCTAGGTATATACCCAAAAGAAAGGAAACCAGTATATCGAAGAGATATCTGCAGGCCCATGTTTATTGCAGCTCTGTTCACAACAGCCAATATTTGGAAGCAACCTATGTGTTCATCAACAGATGAATGGATAGAGTAAATGTACTTATACACAATGGAGTACTATTCAGCCATAAAAAAAGAATGAGATCCTGTCATTTGCAACAACATGGATGGAACTGGAGGTCACTATGTTAAGTGAGATAAGCCAGGCACAGAAAGACAAACATCACATGTTCTCACTTATTTGTGGGAACTAAAAATAAAAACAACTGAACTCACAGACATAGAGGATAGAAGGATGGTTACCAGAGGCTGGGAAGGGTAGTTGGGAGTGGGGGTGGGAAGTTGGGATGGTTAATGGGTACAAAAAAAATGGAAAAAATGAATAAGACCTAGTAATTGCTAGCACAACAGAGGGAAAACAGTCAATAATAATTTAATTGTACATTTTAAAATAACTAAAAGAGTATAATTGCATTGTTTGCAACACAAAGGATAAATGCTTGAGATGATGGGAACCCCATTTTCCATGATGTGATTGTTACATATTGCATGCTGTATCAAGGTATCTCATGTATACTATAAATAGATACACCTACTATGTACTCATAAAAATTAAAAAATAAAAAAATTTGAAACAAATATTTAAAAATAGTAATACAAATAAAAACCAATACAACAACTATTTACATAGCATTTACATTGTATTACATATGATAAATAATGTAAAGGTGATTTAAAATATCTAGAGGGATGTTCATAGGTTATAAAAAAATACTGTGTAGTTTTATATCAGGTACTTTCACATCCATGGATTCTGGCATCCAAGGGGGTCCTGAAACCAATGCCCCATGGATACCAAGGGATTACTGTATACTTTTACCGCAATGCTTCCCCTTTCTCAGTCTCCCGTAGAGAGTATGGGTCTCATTTAACTGCTTCACTTAACTCCCAGTCCACCTATGTGGTTATCCTAACCATACAATTACTTACAGCAAACAGATATGGGCAACTCATATCCATCTGTGAAAGTCTTATTATGTGCAAAGCTTTTTGCAAACATGCTTCCTTTTTATTGTCTAATAGGATCTAACACATGAATCACACATTCTCATTGAACATTCTTGTTGAACATTTCTAATCACATTTTCCTAAAAATGTCTTTGCACTTGTCAGTAGCATTTCAATACCCTTCCTGTTGCCCAAAGGAATGATCAAATGTATACCTGATCAGGTATACATTTGATTAGCCTGTTCCATTCTCCAGGTCCTTTTTTTTTTGAGATGGAGTTTTGCTCTGTTGCCCAGGCTGGAGTGCAGTGGCACGATCTCGGCTCACTGCAAGCTCTGCCTTCCGGGTTCACGCCATTCTCTTGCCTCAGCCTCCCCAGTAGCTGGGACTACAGGCGCCCACCATCACGCCCGGCTAATTTTTGTATTTTTAGCAGAGACAGGGTTTCACCATGTTAGCCAGGACAGGTCCTTTTTATCTCACACTCACACTCACACTTCCTAACACTCACCAGAGGTTCATCTTGTCACTAAACCAATCCTCTTAGCCATGTCTTCTCCTAGGATGCTACATTAGTTATCTATTGCTGTATAGCAATATTACCACAAATTTAACGGCTTCAAACAATACACACTTAATATCTCACAGTTTCTGTGAGTCAGAGATTCTACATGACTTAGCTAGGTTCTACGTGTCATGGTCTCTCAGAGGCGTGGGTGTTGTCCAGGGCCAGAGTCTCATCTGAGTCTTGAGTGCAGAAGAATCTGCTTCCAAGTGCATGTAGTTGTGGCAGGATTCAGTTCCTTGAGGAATGTTCACCGGAGGCCACCCTCAGTTCCTTACCATGTGGGTCTTTCTAACATGGTAGTTTGATTTTATCAGAACCAGGAAGAAAAAGAATCTGCTAAGACGACAGAGTCACAACTGTATGTAGTCTAATCATGTAAATGACATCCCATCACCTTTGCCATACACTATCGGTTGGAAGAAAGTCACACATCACTTTCATACTCAAGTGGAGGGGATCATACCAAGATGTGATAGTGAGGCAGGGATAATTTGGAACCATCTGTCTACCACAGATGCTCCACAACCAAAAAATGATCTCTCAAACTTTACTAATAGAAATTAAGGCCGGGTGCGGTGGCTCACGCCTGTAATCCCAGCACTTTGGAAAGCTGAGGTGGGCGGATCACTTGAGGTCAGGAGTTTGTGACCAACCTGGCCAACATGGTAAAACTCCATCTCTACTAAAAATACAAAAATTAGCCGGGCATGGTGGCACGTGCCTGTAATCCCAGCTACTCGGGAGGCTGAGGCAGGAGAATCGCTTGAACCCAGGAGGTAGAGGTTGCAGTGAGCTGAGATTGCATCACTGAACTCCAGCTGGGTGACAAAGTGAGACCTTGTCTCCAAAAAAAAAAGAGAGGAAGCAATTAAAAATTAGCACATTTGCCAAATAACATTAGTTGTAGCAGATACTATTGATATCACCTTCATATTTCCCTAGACTCAACCAATTTTAGTGCACCCTGGCTGACTTCCAACTGCTAGCTTCTGTATCTCTGTGCTTGAAGCCTTCTCTTGTGGCAGGAGACTCCCCTGTCCATGCACATCGTCGGTTGCAAGTGAGGTAGAATAAACACTCCCTGAGAGAAGTCCTTAATCAATGCCTGATGGGATCTGGTGGATAAATACCCCAGCTCTCTTGCCCCTTGGTTGGAATAACTGAGGTGTGTCCTATACTGCCCCACAGAGTACCCCAGATGGATTGCTCTCCGGTTGCCCATATGCTAACTAGCTTGATAATACACCTGTGGTTGGCTGCCTGCCCTGCTGTGTTTCTCTTCCCCCATTATTTTCTGGCATTTCTTGGGATCACCTCCCAAGTAAACTACTTGCATGCTGACCTTTCTCTCTGTAATCTAAGCCACCAGTAGTTTCCTGCCATTTCTCAGGGCATTGGGCTGGGATGGAGCATCAAGGACAAGGCATGTTTTAGAAATACAATTTCAGGAACTTTGTGATTAAAAAAAAAAAAGTAGTCCAGTGTTGGTTTCATGCAAAATGATAACCCTGCCCCTCATTTCATTCTCCAAACTTGCTTCTCCTCTCTTTTGTTAAGTAGGATCTTGAAGTTGCCTTTGACATTTACAGCCAGTGTGAATTTTAACAGAGTGCATATGTAAGCCCGACTTCTTAAAACAATCTTCAAGAAACCTCACTGCTCTGCCGAAAATGCACAATGAGCAGAATTAGCAGCTGTTATCTGCTTCCACCTCTAGAAAGTCCCCCAGCTTCCCATGGGTTCAGTGTGGATTTTTCCCAGTGCTCTGTACCCAAAAAGAACCTAAGAGGCATCAAGTAATAATCACATGATATGACTGCTTAGGCCACCTGTGTTCAGCAACCTTGGCTAAAAGCCTCACGGGGCCAAACTATCCTCAGTGAGAATTCCTGACACTTGATACTGCTTGCAGAATCTGATCTTTCACTTTTTTTAGAAATACGCAAAAACGCATTAGAAATTGGTAAGTGAGGTCAAGAAAAGTGTTCTTTGAATAGGTGACATCTTGAAGAAATGGCTCATGGAAATCTTTTAGTTTTAATAGATTTAACACATACACAGTCGTATACATGAAACACCCACGCATAGTGATATAATACATGTCCTATAATTTGGTACAATGCTCTGTAAAATATGCAGGCAAATCAGGTATACTGTTCCATGTTATAGTTGAGGTTACTGACCCTTATAAAGTCAGGCAGCTAGTAAATAATGCAGCCAGAGGTATCTCTTTCACTTATACTTGAAGGCCATACTTAATTTCCTCTAAATTTATCTCCTTTTCCTTCAAGTCTACTGTTACTTAAACCATGATACTGCTAGGGGATGAGAGGAAAAGAACGGAAGGGAAGGGGAGTGGAGAGAAGGGGAGGGGGCAGGAGGGGAGGGAAATGAATAGAAAGAGAGAAAAATAGTAGGGTCCTTTTTATTAAAAAAAGGAGAGAAAACAGAGTGATATGGGAAGATAGAGGAGTTGGAACACTACATTTTCCTCCCTTCAAAATTATATGTACTAGGCTCAGTTTGTGTGCCTTGCCAGAGCTTTACTCTGTCTGCTTTCTGTTTAGAGTGGCCCTAGCAATAGCTTGCCTTGTCCCTGTCATCATGGAGCCAAGTAGGTTATTGCTGCTGCCCTGTCCACTGTTAGAGATTAACTAGTTAAAAAAAAGATCATCCTATCTGTGCCCTGGATGATGTGGACCCATAGGACTGTGGCTTTCCCAACAGCTGATAAGAGCAATCCTGTGCTGGGAGTGTCTTAGGTTGGATTGTGGAGGAAGCAGACTCGGAGAAGGGGGTTTGTACGCAGGAAGTTTATCGGGGGGCTCCACCAAAACAAAGTTGCTGATAAGGAATTGAGGGAAGCCTGCTTGCCAGACTGGGCATAGGGAAAAGTTTGAATTTCAACCTAATCACAATAATGACCTATGCCGTAGGGAGCTCTGGGGCTGGGATGGTCCTTCAGAGATATCCTGAATTAGGGGAATGGGAAGAGCCTTTGTTCACTCGTCTCTCATCAATCAGACATTGGATACGGGCTATCCCTGGGGAGGGGAATGACCTTAGAAAAAGCAGTTCCCTTTAGCCAAGGACAGGGGTTGGCCTGTGGGCCATAGCCTGCCTGCCTCCTTTTTTTTGCAAATAAAATCTTATTGGCACACAACTACACTTATTCAATTATGTATTGCCTCCAATTTCCTTCACACTACAATGGCAGACTTGAGTAGCTGTGGCAGAGACTAAATTGCCTGCAAAGCATAAAATAGTAACTATGTGATGTTTTACAAAAAAGAAAAGAAAAAAAATTGTTTACTGACCCTGGGCCTAGGGCAATTCCGAGAGGGATCACTATGAGCCATTAGAACCCAACATTCCTGGCAACTGGAGGAAGGAGCACGTAGGTCCTACACACCACATCATCCACTATAGGAAATTAATACCCCATAAAGCAAACTGGACTAATGAAAGATAGTGGACAGATGGGAGCCAGAAGATAAATTCTCTTTCTTCCACCATAATGGACTGTTCTGAGATGTAATGGTTCTGACAGCCTTTTTGAAGATGTCTCATAAGACTAAGTAATTGCCTACACTTGTTACAAAGCAATGGCTAGTTTAAAAACATATCCTTGAATATTTTTCTCTTGCCCTCCCTACTTTGGTACCTCCTTTCCCCTCACTCCTATTTTTTTTTTAATTTTCTCTCTTCAATAAAGTTTAGCACATAAGCTTTTTGCCTCAGACTGTTTCCTAGGTAACCCAGGATAAGACTTGTAAAATCAAATATTTAGAATTTGGTATGGAACTAGTATAAGGTTAGAATTGTGGGACATTCAGAGGAATGAGGACATATTCCGCCTGTCATCTCATTTCCAATCTCAGGGCACTTTTCAAAGATAACTCTCCTCCAACCCCCAAGTACCTATTGGGTGTAAACTTTGTCCTAAGGTTACTCTGAAGTATTAATACTTCTGCCCTTCTTGCTCCCATTTGCCCACAACCAAGATAGAATGCTTGTCCTTCTTCCCGAGGCTTCTGCTCCAGTTCTGGGAAGCATGTTTATTATATATGATATTCTTTTTACTTACCCTGAGGGTATTCCTGTTGATCTTTCAGGGTATCACCATTCACCTTGTGAGTTATAAAACCACCAAGGAAGAAAGAGTAGTTCTAGCCAAGATACAATTTTTAAGAAGACACACAAAACAAAATGGAGAAAAAGGGCCCTCAGGCTGCTCTGCACTTCTGAAGTATAGCTCTAAAAAATAAAATAAGCAGGCCACACACAAGGAAGCAAGCTAACTTTGTTTTGCTGAGAGGACTCTTTTCCTTGGGTTAATTCCAAGAGGGAACAGGCACCGAGTGAGTCACAGAAAAAGTAGGACAGAGTTTGCCTTTCAGGGAATGCAATAGTGTGGGCGTAACCACGGCCCCTCGAAGATGCTCAGCAGGCACGACTTCCTGAAGCTCAGGCTGTGTCAGGTAGAAGCCTACCATGCAGATCTCCCACGGCCATGTGAACTTGCTCCAGTTCTGCTCACATGCCTACCACAAGCTGAGTTTACAGGAGCTCAGCTTTGTGTTTAATCTGTCTTCTTGGTGAAGAGCTTGGGTGGGGCAAGGTTGGATCTATGGTTGATAAGGTAACTCCAAACCAGGAGTTATAGCAATCTGTGGGGCAGACAACATAGAAATTTAAGCGGCATGGGTTGAGAGCTGCTCAATGAGATGTCACCGAAAGGGTATCCAAAGTGGGTCCTGAGACCAATGTGTGGCACCAAAGGTGAAATATGCTAGAAGAGGAATTCAAGGAGGAGATGATCCTAATGGGAAAAGGAAAGTAACCCTGTATAGTACCAGGTACAGAAAGTCACTGCCCTTGGCTGGGTATTTATGGGCCTCGGTGGTTTCATGTGATTCAAAGGATCAGTGGCAGCAGAGACACTGTTCTAAAGTCACATCATAAATTTCAGCGGGGGAGATAGACTCACAATCTGATTAACTCATGATGTAGTAGTTATTTTGTGGCAGCTTTTTCTTCCCAGAAGCAAACTCTTTCTTCAAATGCAAACTGACCAGGAAACATAATAGATAAAGCAGGTAAGAGAGAAGCAGCTATAGTTAAGATTGAAGTAGTAGAGATGAATAGGTTAGATATACCTCCTTCCACTCCAAAATCTGGGCCTCTGAGGCCTTTCTATGCCATTTCTAGTACTCCATGTGATATTCTTTGAAACAAAAATTCTATGCTAACTTAGAGCAGGTGAGTAGGAGTTTAAGGTAGAGCATTGGTGGAGTGGGATGAGGAACACAGTTCCCATTCTTCCTGCCACGGATGAATTGATAAGTTGGATATTCTAGAGTGCAATTTCTACCTTTACAGTGCCCATGGAGAACATGTGTAAGTGTTCATAGTTCTAGTCATTGTTTTGAAGACACTGACCATCTCAAATGCTGCACTTCAGTATCGTGTGTATGTGTGTCTGTGTACAGTAAAAGAAAGACCTATGTCCTGCTTTTTATCCTCCAGATAAATTACTCAATACTTACATACCTCATCAGGACAAAACATCCACAGTGATGACCTTTGATCAATGCAGGATCTTAACATTTTTTCTGCATCATCAAAGACTAAATTATCTTCAAAGTGGCTTTAGTGCTAAATGCATTTTATTATATGTCACTTGTTTGAAAAACTGTCACTTTCGGTGAGATGCAGTTAGTAACAGTCTACTTCTACTTAGTGGACATTTAGTTCCTAATAGTGTAGATTAAAAAGAATGTATTTGTGCTTGTTAGAACATCATCTCACAGCTTCTCTGTCATCCCTAAGAACGCTCAAATCTCCTGTCCTTGTTGCCTTCTCTACTTCACTTGGTGAAAATTATATAGCATTTTATTTTGCTTCCTTACTTTGACTGTGTTCTTTTCAATCTTTTTTTTTCTGCTCTGGGCTTTTTAATCACCCATCTTTTTTCCCTTGTTGACAAATGTAGCATATGTTTTCACCTAGTTACCAAAACCACCCACTTCAAAATCATACCCTTTGTCAAAATGAATCCACATGCTTAAGGAAATTCTTCAAAGAGCCCCCATATGTCTGTGTTTAATACTGACCTGTTGGTTTAGAGACTTCTATAGAATTGCCATCCTGGAATTTCTTTTCATTGCTTAGTTTATTGGCTCTCAAGTCTTCCCCATGTTTCTTATTCTTGGATTCTTTCTATTTTTGGTTTTTTTAAACTACATCCTCAAATAACTTATTTTTTTCAGAAGTATGTGTAATTACTAAACTTCCTCAGGCCTTTCCCATCTAAAAATTTCTTTGTTTGGTTTTAGAACTGGTTAATAATTTTCCGGGTTATAGAATACTATGCTGAAAAAATGTTCCTTCAGGACTTTGAGACATTGCCCTCATTGTCTTCTAGCATCTAATGTTTATAATGTTAGTATCATTATGATTTCTTTTTCCATTCTCCACTGACATCCCACCCCCTAAAAGCTTTTGGGATCATGCCTTTGTCACCGTCATTCTGAGATTTTAGTTATGCGACACAGTGGGGGCTTTTCTGGGTTTATTCTACTGGACATTTATAGGACTCTTAAAAATTGAAGATATGATTTTATGAAACTCTGTGAAGTTTTCTTCTATTATTTCTTTATTTTCTTCCCTCTATTTTCTTGCTCCATTTTCCTGGAACTCTAGTTACATAGAAATTCAACCTCCTGGATGTGATCTTCATATTTCTTAATTTTTATTGTATTTTTTCTTTCTTTTCTTGAGTATATTTAACATGTTCTATTTTTAATTTTCAGGAAAGTTTCTTTTTCTATATATGTTCCCTTTCATAAATTCTATTCTTATTTTATGTATGCAATATTTTCTCAAATATCTCTGAGGATTTTAAATAGCATTGTTTTAAACTATCTTCTATTTCTTGAATTATCTTTTTCCTCTCGGGTCTTTTAAAAAAAATATTACATTGGGTGCTTCTATTGTGAGTTGGTTTTGTCAAATGCCATGTAATCCTAGATTATACATTTGAAATTAGAAATGTAAGAACGCATTGCGTTTTTAAAAAGCAGTTGTTATTGATTTCATCTGGTGCTGTGTTAGTCTCCTTCTCTGCCTAAGAGGGAAGGCGTATCATCCGTGAAGGAGCTTTATTTTGGATGGTAAAGGGACAGAAACAAGAGAGGCAGGTTGAGTATCTCTCCTATTGTCAAAAGAAGAAGGCCTTTACTGTATGGTACCCAAGAACTATACAAAGTCTCCAGACCATTCAATTCGTTTATAAGAGTAATTCTTCTGTTTGAAAGTCGAGATTGTCTCCCCTTATGGGGGTGTTGGGTGGCATACCTGTTGTAGCTATTTCTGAGATGGTATTTCCATTAGTCATTGTGAGTTCCACTTCATTTCCCACTCCACCTCTTTATACCTGATAACTCCTAGCTCAGAATCCCTCCATCTTCAGAGGCTATGCAACTGCCTCTTCCCCTTCTGCTTTCTTCTGTGTCATAAGCTATGGCATCCACCACTGTTTCATCTGTCAAAATAACTCCTTATGCTTTCAGTCTTTCAGATACTTGTCAAAATCTCCAGTCAACCCCTGGCCCTTTATCTTCTCTTTAGTTCTGTATAGAAGTATTCTCTTTTATACTTCTTTACTGTCATTTCGGTGGGGTTTGGAAAGAAGAAGTAAAGTCTGACATTCTGAAGAAGCCTGAATTAATTTTAGATAAACATTCTACTGAAGTCGGTTCCATGGCAAAGAGAATTATAGAAAGGAGTCAGGCTATTTATGCTAATTTTTATGTAGTAGTTCCATCTTTTAAACTTCCAGAAGTTCCCTTGATATTCTAAACATTAAAACGCTGGTTGACATACTCTATTGCTAAATTATACATGATGTGAATTTAACAATTGTATGCAAATATTAATTGTTATTAAACTATACTGTGCAATTAAAATCTGTATGAACATGTTTACAAAGTTTATAGTTTACAAAGTATTCACATATATCTCAGTTGAGCATCATTATTAGCCTTTAAGGTAGACATGTCAGGTTATACTAGCTGCAAAATGGTGGTTAAGAGAATCAGACTGCTTTGTTCCCAGTCCTGGAGTGACTACTTAACTTGCTGAAAACTATCTTAATCTTCTGTAAACTACTTAACTTTCCTTGTAATCAATTTTCTTATCTGTAAACTTAGATTAATATTAACTCTCTCAAAGGGTAAGGAAAAGAAATTATAATACCTGTAAACATGTAGAAATGACATATAAAAAGTGTTCAAGAAATAGTCCATATTGTTATTGTTATTATTATTTTCTTTATCATTGTCTCATTACCTTTTACAGATGATAAAACCACATGGCATGAGTCAAATCACTTTTAGACTCAGTAAATTAGAAACAGATTTTGGATACAAACTCATGTGTTGTGACCCCAAATTCAAGTTATTTCCAGTACACCATATTGTTTCAGCATGTATGAGAAGATTAAAGATCTTGTAAAGACTGTTTAAATTGGAGATGGTCATAAAATGGTTTCTCCTGTCTTTAAACGCTAACCAAAGATGTAAGGCTGTACAAATCCTATGGATGAAAGTGAGGTATCTATTTAAAATGGACATTCAAGATATTTTATCTGTGCTTCCTTAAAATTAGTTTATTAAATCTTAGCCACAAAGTCTCACAGTTATTAAGCAAACATTTGCCTTAGTTAACGGAAATCCTTGAGAATATGAACCAGACCATTCATCTTTGCATTCTCAATGCAGTATAAACAAAACTTATGTAAAAGTTCAAACTCAGTGACATTTGATTAAACTTACTTAAACAATGGGGCATTAGAAACAATACCAAACTCATATACTCATTTCTGTGTTCTTGGGCCCTTTAGAGGCATTTAATTTACAAAGGTGAGACTGTCACCGCGTGTACTTTTTAGGAAAGTTTATAGCATTACTTTTCTCTGGATCTCAGATGAGCTGAACTATCGACACATGAATACACAGAGGGTAAAAATTAAAAACAAACCAAAGCAAAAATCCCAGCTAGAGGCCCAAGTGATCAAAAACCTTCCAATGCATGCATTATCATCCACTACTAGTTACTCTCATTTCTGATCCTGAGATGAGATTTGAGGATATAGGTTCTAAAATACCTTTGCTTTGGTTTTTTTTTTTTAAATTTTTTTCCTTCTGCTTTTATGATGTGGACACACTCCAGAGTATTCCCACATATTCTTTCTGAAGCTTCAGGGCAGTGGAATCAAAGCCTTCCAGGGCAGGGAAGTTTTGTGTATGGCAGAAAGAAAAAAGATGATATATGAACAGGTTTGGATATTCCAGGGATATTAATGGTATCGCGTGAAAATAAATAAGTATTGCTAAATAGCATGCACATTTCTTTTATCCTTCTTCATCACATTTTTCAAAAATCCAATGTCACAGAGGAAAGATATGTTTTAGCAATAGAAGATGTAGACAGAAAAATTAGAGTTAATTTTTTTTTCTTATCACAAGGCTCCAGAAAGGCACAGATTAGAGTCTTGGAGTTAATACGCTAAAACTATATACAGTATAACATTGAAACTATGATAGACCTTCAGTGAATTTCACAGGTAACACAGGAGAGCTTCCAAATCATGATGATAACTTGCACATATTTTCTAACAGATGGTGTGGTTGTCCACATTTTTAGGTGTGTTAGATGGATTTTTCAGAATGTAGCTTATATCTATTTGATGTCAATTGATTGAGATTGTCACAACTCGGTGTCCACATTGAGAGTTATTACAAAACAGGGTCAGATTAACTAGTGGACCAGAAATCCCAATACATTATTGATTATAAAAAATATTTGGGGCTCCTGCAGGACCTGAATTAAAGGCTGATTAGAGCTCCAACAGAGCTGACTGAGAAAGGGCAGCCTTGACTCTTCCCAGTTCTCATGTCAAGAGTTGGGAAACAGAAGGTCCTACCAAAACAACATCTCAATATGGCAATATTTAAGGTGGGTGTACTAGCCTATTTATTTCTTGCTACTGACTACCCTCTGACACTAGCTCTGTATAATGCTCTCCCAAGAAAGAGCCGACAGCCAGACATAGTTCTAAAACGTCAGCAGCTACAGCGGACCTCAGAAGTTCCATTTCTAAGGACTTGGCACAGAGGTTTGAGTTTGCCATTAGATCACACCTACTTCAGCATTTTGTTACTAGAGGTCGGTCAGAGGTTGATTTCTTTGGGAAGCCGACTCTGAGTTGGAAATTAGCATACAGGAAGTTATTAGAGGGGGCTCTTGGGAGAAACACCAGTAGTAGGGAGGGGAAGGAAAAGGATTGGGCAGAGGGAGAATCAAGCTACAATCAAGTCTCAATGGCAGATCTCAGCCAGCTCCATAGAGAAATCTGAAGCTGGGATGGCCTTTCAGAATTATCCTGAGCTGGGCCCAAATGAACAGGCTTCTTAAGGTCACACATTGATCAGTCATTGGGTTTGGGTCATCTCAGGAAGGGGACGTAAACTTGAGCCAAGTGTTTCTCATTAGCTGAGGCAATCCTAGGGAGGACGGAGGCTGACAGCTGAGGGCCATGTGCTGAAGGTACTCTCAGCAGCTGTAATACTAAGGGGAATCTGACAGAGCAGGAGCATTGCCATCTTGGACAAGTACCACCATTTTAAGTTTCACCTTGATCAAAACCCACCAAAATCCAAAGGGCATCAGCCTAATGGCTAAGTTCAGCATGACCATAAATCACAAATAACATCTCCAACCAGAAACATTCCAAAGCCCTTCCCAACCAGAGACATGCCAGCCCCGAGATAACTTCCCCTCTGGCCAGGAAGATGTCAGCCTCAAGATAACCTCCCCTCTGCCCAAAGACATTCTAACCCTGCCATAAATGTCTCCCCCACACAGAAACATTTCAAGCTTGTGATAAGCCCTCTCACCCTAAAACCATTATATACTCTTAGTCTGTAAGAGAGAATGCTCCTGACTGAAGTTGGCCAGAAGCCCCTCTCAGGTGTATTTCTCCAAAATGAACCTGTCTTTGACTGTTGAGCCATTTTTCATGTTATGTTCCTCTTTCTTTAACTCTTACATTTGGTGCCAAAACCTGGGATGGGTGCTGGCGGTAGAGGCTCTCTTGCAACCCAGGAAGCAGTGGACCATGGTAGCTCATCTCACTGGATCCTGAGAGTCTCAGGCCATCCACCCCATCTTGTCTCTCACTTCATTTTTCAAGCAATTTGCATGAGGAAGAAAACTAACCTGAAGGGGACTGCGAGGCTCTGGCCGGGGCTACTCCCCAGTGGGTCCTCAAAACCCTCAGGTCTCGGGAATCCACCTCTGACCACCTGCAATGGGTATTTCACTTTCTTTCCTCCTCCTCCCTCATCCTCCCTTCTCTCTCTCTCTCTCTCAATCCCTCATGCAGCTCCAGTCTAAGAGGCCATTTGCCAGTTCCAACAAGGACATCCAACATCAGACACTAATCCAGACAACTGGTAAGATGTGCCCTCCACTGGCTTTCTCACAGTACCCAGGAAAGTCAGGTCTGCAGTCCTGGTCCTCGGAGGACCAGTGGGACTAAGCTACAAGAAATCTTGGGGATACACAGTTTCTTCTCAGCTTGACCATCCTCTTTAGAAAGAGGACTCTGGGTCTCTGCCTTTTGTCTGGGGATGCCTAGAACAAAAACAGACACCCTCAGTTTCTTCTCACCAGTCCACATGGGTGCCAAACAATCCCACATTCCTACGTCCTCTCCACTGGGCTGTCTCCTTCTCAACCTTGCCAAACTTGGCTTATAGGGAAGCATAAAGCCAAAGCATTTAGTCCTTTATTGCAACACAGCCTGGCCCCAATACAAATTAGATAATGACAACCAGTGGCCTGAAAATGATACCTTTGACTTTCAAATCCTCAGGGACCTTGATAACTTTATAACCAGGAATGGCAAATGGCAAGAGGTTCTCTATATTCAGGCTTTCTTCTACCTTAGATCCTGACTCTCCCTATGTCAAGCTTGCATCCCTCATGAAATCCTTCTTCTTAATGCAAACCCTTTCTGTGTCTCTCCTTCCTCTGAAACCCCTTCCTCCAAAACCCCTTCCCTCAAAACCCCTTCCTTCAAAACCCCTTTTGACCTGGCAGATGAACCCCCTCTGTATTCTCATCCCCCTGCATCCGCTCCTTGCCTGTCTGAACCTTCTGCTGCTGTGGCCCCTCCTGCCCCCAAGCCTTTAGCCCCAAACCCTGCTCCTCTTCATTCTCCACCTGTTATCCATTCAACAGCTACCAATCAAACCTCCTCGGCCACTCCCCCTCTCTGGGAAGTGGTTGGGGTTGAAAGTATTGCTCATGTTTATATCCCTTTCTCCATGCCTGATTTGTTGCAGATCGAACAGCATCTAGGATCTTTCTCTGAAAATCCTTCTCACTATCTCAGGGAATTTCTGCATGTAACCCAATCTTTTAATTTAACTTGTCATGATATTTATATAATTTACATATTTCTAACCTCCACTCTCAGTCCTGATGAAAAAGAGCACATCGAGCTTTCATCTGAAACCCACGCAGGTGAACTCCATAACTAAGCCCCTATACAAAATCCAGTGGCCAGTGATGCAGTCCCCTGTAGAGATCCAGATTGGACTTATCAACATGGAGTCAATGGCATCAGGCAAAGGGACCACATGATTACCTGTCTCCTCACAGGCACGGGCAAAAATGCCCATAAGGCAGTTAATTATGAGAAACTTAGAGAAATTACACAGGAGCCCCAGGAGAATCCTGCCCTTTTCTTATCACGCCTCACTGAAGCTATGCTAAAATATACCAATCTGGACCCAGAATCTAGAGAAGGGCAAACTTTTCTCTACCTCCAGTTTATTTCCCAATCCTCCCCAGATATCCGGAAAATAATTAAAAAACTTAGAGGAGGGTCCGCAAATATCTCAGCAGGACCTCCTAAATGCAGCCTTCCATGTCTTTAATAGCAGAGATGAGGAACAAAAAATTTTAAAAAGACAGACATCTCCATTTAAAACACCAGATGCTCACCTCTGCTGTCCAAAAGTCAGTTACATAGAAGTCTCCCAATACCCCAAAGGGAAACTCCCTCACCTCTCTGGGAGTCTGTTTCTGACATGGCAACCCTGGACACTGGGCAAAGGCTTGTCCTAACCCCCAGTGCCCCACCAAAGTGTACCCAACTTGTGGTCTTTGGAGACACTGGAAAATGGACTGCCCCCAACAGGTACATCCTCCCCATTCAAGTGCGGCTCATAATGAGGCCCCCCAACCATCACAGGAGGAAATCTCTTCACTGCTGGCTCTGACAACAGAAGACCGAGGGTGCCCAGGATCCTCCACTCCCATGTACAGTGAGTTCACGGAACCCAGGGTGATTGGGACGGTATCCAGTAAGATTATTTCGTTTCTCCAGGATACTGGGGCGAGTCTATCAGTATTAACTGAATATCAAGGCCCAATAGAACATTCATCCATTTCTGTTGTTGGCATGAAGGGCATACAAGAAACCCCATACAAAATGCCACCTCTATACTGCTCATTTCAGGGAGTCACCCTCACTCACTCTTTTTTGGTCATTCCTCATTGTCCCACTCCTTTGCTAGGAATGGACATCCTACACAAACTAGGGGGAGTCATTCATTTATGGGCCCTTCACCAAAGCCACAAAGCCACACTTAGTTATTATTATGTCAAGAACAAAACCCTTCCTCAGACACTCCACATCAAATAGACATAAAACCCAAATTCCTCAACCAGGTAAATCCCACAGTATGGAACACTGACTCCCCCGTAATAACTACCCACCATTCTCCAATTCAAATTTCACTGAAGGATCCTAAGTGCTATATAGTAGTCCCACAATATCCCCTCAACCCTAATGGATTACGGGAACTCAAACCCATCATCTCCTGACTTTTGGCTCCCAATATTTTAATCCTCACTCATTCTCCCCACAATACTCCTATTCTCCCAATCAAAAAACCGGATGGCTTCTATAGACTGGTTCAGGATTTGCAATAAATCAACTCTGTTATTGTTCCTGTTTATCCTGTTGTCCCAAACCCCTACACCCTCCTATCGAGAATTCCTCCCAACACTATTTCTCAGTATTGGACTTCAAGGATGCCTTTTTTACTATTCCTCTACATTCCTCCTGTCAAAAACTTTTTGCTTTCACTTGGACCGACTCTGACACAGGCTAATCCCAACAATTCATCTGGACTATCCTCCACCAGGGGTTTAGAGATGGCCCTCACTATTTCAGTCAGGCACTTCAGTTGGACCTTTCCTAACTACCTCTATGATCTAGCACCTTGCTTCAGCACGAGGATGATTTACTTCTTTGCAGCCCCTCTCTAGAGCATTTATTCAACACACCACCAGGCTTTTAAATTTTGTGGCTGAATGCAGGCACTGAGTGTCCAAAAGGAAGGCCCAATTAACCTCTCCAAAAGTCTCATACCTAGGATTAATCATAACTCCAAATACTCGAGAAATTCTGCCAGCGTGAAAGCAAGGCGTTCAACAAATCCCTTGTCCTAAAACAAAAAGGGACTTACTTTCTTTCCTTGGATTAGTGGGATGTTTCCAATTATGGATAGCAAATTTTGCCATTATTGCTAAACCCCTTTATGAACACACAAAAGGAAATCTTGACCAACCACTCACTCCCACTCCAGACCTTTATCATGCTTTCTCTCACTTAAAACATTCCTTATTACAAGCCCCAGCTTTAGGCCTTCCAAACCCCCTGAAACCCTTTCATCTATATTTACATAGTTCTCATAATCAGGCCCTTGGACTATTAGCCCAACCCATGGGAGATTCCCTCCAACCAGTGGCATATTTTTCAAGACAACTAGACCCCATTTACAAAGGCTGGCTCCCTTTGCTTAAAAATTTTGGCCACAGCTTCTCTGATTATCCCTGAGGCACAAAAACTCACGTTCTATGTACCCCTTCAGGTATTTTCTTCTCACAGTCTGCAAGATATGCTCAGCCATAAGGTGCTCACCTCCATCTCATCCTCTTGCTTGAAAGCCTTACATTCAATTCTCCTCCAACCCTCTATCTCTCTTCATAGATGCTCCCCCATAATCCCACCACTGTTTTGCCTTCAACACCAATTTTGGACCCCAATCAACACTCATGCTCTGATTTAATTGAAAGTTCTCTCACCATGTTTCACCACCTTACTTCCACTCACATAAAGGGAGCCCCAGATTCATTTATAGATGGCAGCACATCAAAAAACCATCCCCTCCAAGCAGGATATGCTATCACTGAGGGATATCATGATGATACCCACTTTCTCCCACCTACAAGAGTCATAGAGGCTGCCCCCTTGCCTTTGGGCACATCCTCTCAAGAAGCAGAATTAGTTGCCCTAATAAGAGCACAAACCCTAGCAAAAAAACAAAAAAACAAAAAAAATGTAAGTTAATATGTACACCTATTCTAAATATGCCTATAACGTCATCCATTACAATGCCCAAATTTGGAGTGAGCAGGGCTATCTCATGGCTAAGGGAACTCCTATAATTAATGGAAAACTAGTCCATCATTTACTAAAGGCAGCTTTACTTCCAGGAAAGGTTGCAGTTATCCATTGCAAAGGACATCAATCAGATGAAAGCCACATTTCTTTATGAAACCGTGAGGCTGACTATTGGGTAAAACAAACCTCAACCAATCATCCAATCCCTCAATATCTATTTCCCCTCATGCAACATATCCCCTCCTTTTATCCAGAACACCAAATACAACAACTAGTAACAGGAAGGGCACAATTCAAACCCCAATACTAGTTCATACAAAACAAATTAGTCCTACCTGACCCTGAAAAAAACAACTCTTTTACGGGGCATTCACAACCTCTTCCACACCAGCCATTCCCCTCTACAGCATTTCTTAAGTTCCCATATACACATAACCCCAGATATAAAGGAACAGCTAAAAGCCATTTCCCATCAATGTTCTGTTTGCCAAAAAGCTTCACCCCACTCCAACACTAGACCCCCTTCTTACCCAAACCATCAAGCCAGGGGACACCTTCCAGGACAGGATTAGCAAATTGATTTTACCCATATACCCCCAGTTAAAAAGGTTCAATTTCTTATAGCTCTGGTTGATACCTTTTTGGGATGCATCGAGGCTTTTCCCACAACCAACAAATGGGCTTCTACTGTCACCTCCAAATTAATAACAGAAATCATACCCAGGTTCGGGGTGCCTCTTTCTTTTCAATCTGACAGTGGTCCTGCATTCAGCTCTCAAATTACTCAAACACTTGCACAAGCTCTACAAATCACCTGGAAGTTAAACATCCCTTATCGACCTCAATTTTCAGGAAGGGTTGAAAAATGAATGACATTCAAAAAACACCTCACCAGGTATTCACTCCAAACACATAAAGACTGGGTTACACTTTTACCTTTGGCTCTCCTAAAAATTCGGGCACTCGCATGTAAACCCTTAATGCTCAGCCCCTTTGAACTCATGTACGGGAGACCACTTGCCCCCTTTGTTCCACCTCACATTCAAGCACCACCTCTACCAACTCCTCTCGTTTGCCTTCTTCTACATACTAGCTGCCATTTCATTTGGGAATATGCTGACAAATACCTGCCACAACCCGTAGCCAACTCCTCTAATCCCTTACTACAGCCAGGAGATTGGGTCCTGGTAAAAGATCCCAGCCCTACCCCTAATACTCCCCTCACACCTAAATAGAAGGGACCTTACTAGATCATCCTTACCAAACCCACAGCAGCAAAACTGCAGGGACTCCCTAACTGGATTCATTATACTTCTCTCAAGAAAACTGACTTTCCTTCACTACATACCCAAACAACCAAACCTAAAACCCCTTCAGCCTTCTCTTGTGTCTCCTCAGGACCCATTTCCCTTCACCTCACCTGAATCCCAGAGGAAAAGGAAAAGAAATTCACATAAACTGCTTATGTCTCTTTTTCCCCCAAACTTTCATCACTTCCTAACCAACCTTGTTATAGACCTTCAGTGGTAACCTTATGAAACTCCCATTATATATCCTGATCAGCTCCTTATTACTCTATGGGACCTATGGCTTGAGGCCATATGGCTTGAAGGAAATTTCCAGGACTTTTCTCCTATCTAGGTAACCCTTTTCTCTTTTTGCTTGTTTTTTTTTTTTTTTCAGTATAAATTCCCTAAGTACGTCAACCTCACCAATACAACCACTCCTCACTGCTCTCAAGCTTGAACACTCTATAAACCTTACACAGTCCCTCTTGCTGCAAGCTAACTCTTCCTTTGCTCCAGAATGCTGGATGTGCTTATAGCTGTCTTCCTCAGCTTACTCAGCCCTTCCTGCACCCCTTCATGACCTTTTAACAGGGAGCATAACCCTAATTTATAAACTCCAAAAAGGAGCTTCCTTTTTTGAAAGAGCTGACACACTGGTTGGCGATTATCCTACTTCCAGGGCCAATCAAGCTAACAAATTATTTCAAACCTATTACAACCCGCTACAATGCCTTAAGCCCCAAGACCCTCCTGTTAAAGGGCCTATAACTAAACATACCCTCCTTTTACAACAAGCCTCACTTTGCTTTTCAGCCTCTGAGGGAAATCTCCCTGTAGGATTCTTAACACCTAGCCAATGCAACTGCACTATCATTATTATACACCTCTCTGACCATCAAACTAACCGAGTTGACTACCAAGTATCACCTGAAGCAAACAAAGCATTTCTACATCTGGCTTGTTTTACGGCCTCTCCTTTAACCAATACCTCCGGCCTAAAGTGCTGTCTCTGGGGCCCACTTTTTCCATGGCTCAATATCAATGGTGCAATGTCCAATCACATTAAATGTGTAAAAAATAACTCTTCTTATATCTCTACTATAGTAGGTGTCTCCCTGGCCTCCTCCTTGTCCATCTGGAGTAATGAACCACAAGAAAGAAAAAAAACACCCATTTTTAATTCACTTATTCTCTTTCCATATTGCTGCCTGTATTTATGACAAAGGCCTGTTCTTTTTTGTGTGGCACCAACACATATCTTTGTCTCCCCACTAACTGGACCAGAACCTGTACCCTAGTTTATCTATCTCCTTCCATGGGACTAGTTCTTCCTGATCAACCTTTGCCCATCCCATCCGTCCAATATGTTAGGAAAAGAAGGGCCATCTACGTCATTCCTTTAATGGCCACCTTGGGTATAACCTCTGGACTTGGATTGGCAGCAAGCAGATTAGCCACCTCCATAACATACTTTAAGACTCTTTCAACAGAACTACAGGACTCATTAGAAGATATAGCCCAAAGCTTTATAAGAGTCCAAGACCAACTAGACTCCTTGGCTGGTGTAGTCCTCCAAAACAGATGGGGACTAGATCTTATAGCAGCTAAAACGGGGGCCTCTGCCTCTCATTAGGGGAGGAATGTTGTTTCTATCTCAACCAAATGGGCCTAGTAAGAGACACTGTTAAAAAAAACTTAAAGAAAGGGCCGAAAAGCTAAGGAAATACCAAAACAACCAAATAGATTCTTGGTTTGGAAACAAAATCACAGCATGTGTCATCCCATTCCTGGGACCTCTCCTAATAATAAGCCTAGGACTAATGTTCTTACCCTGCCTAATTAGTCTTTTTCAAAGATTTTTAACTGACAGGATCATGGCCATTTCACAGACAACTACCCCAAAACATCTACAAATGGTGTTACTCCTGCAATCAATCCAAGACCTGAAAATGCTCCATCCCCCCATCAGCAGGGAGGAGCCAGAAAGAACACGCTCCCCGTCATCTTTTTTATAACTACAGGGTCTGGATTGACAGAGCAGGAGCATCGCCATCTTGGACAAGTACTGTCATTTTAAGTTTCACCTTGATCAAAAACTGCCGAAATCCAAAGGGCATCAGCCTAATGGCTAAGGTCAGCATGACCATAAACCACAAATAACATCTCTGACCAGTAACATTCCAGACCCCTCCCTGACCAGAGACATGCCAGCCCTGAGATAACTTCCTCTCCAGCTGGAAAGATGTCAGCCTCAAGATAACCTCCCCTCCACCCAAAGATATTCCAACCCCACCATAAAAGTCTCCCCACACAGAAACATTCCAAGCTTGTGATAAGCCCTCTCACCCTAACACCAATATAGACTCTTAGTCTGTAAGAGAGAATGCTCCTGACCGAAATCAGTCAGAAGCCCCTCTCAGGTTTATTTTGGAGAAATAAATCTGTCTTTGACTGTTGAGCCACTCTTCATGTTTCTTTCCTCTTTTTTTAACTCTTACAGCATCTAGGTGGTGGATCACTGCATTCACTACAAGGTCTAATTTTGGAGCAGCCAAATCTCAGTTCAGACATAAAGCCTGGCCTGAGATTTGAAGAATGTACTACTGTTCCCAGACCAAAACGAGGATGGGGTTGCTTACTCTCACAGCCCAATAACGAGATGCAGGTGAACTGGGAAAGAAGAGAGTTTATTTCTGTAACTAGGTACATGGAGAAGGCTGGGAAAATATCACCAGACCAACTCAAAATTACAAAGTTTTCTAGAGCTTATACACCTTCTAAGCTATATGTCTATGTGTAGGTGTGCATTCATCTAAAGACATAAGTGATTAACTCCTTCTAATCTATAACTAAGGTCTGAGTTTTGAAGACCTGCCTCTGGAGCCTCAGTAAATTTACTTAATCTAGATGGGTCCAGGTGCCAGGGTGATTACCCTTATCTTGTCTCCTGCTAAATCATGGAGCTTTGAGGAGTTCCTTTAGACCACCAATAAAACTTTTTTGTGGAGGTCTGGGGAGTTTCTTCAGATCCCCAATAAAATTTTGCTTAATCCTAAACAGGTCCTGTTAAGAATTCCTTTGTTATCTTGTCATTCTTCAAGGTCCAGAAAAGGCCTGGGCAAAACTCTTGGTGTGCTTTTGTTACCTTCCAGCCTTTGAATAAGGGCACTGGCTCTCTCAGCTTTTAATATTTAACATCACCACTCAGTCAGTGCTGAAACAGTTGTTATGGAGGCCTGGGCTAGTGAGACCTGGCCTGCCATACTACTCCCTGTCGTGCATCCTGCTTATGTGTGAGAGGTAGAATTTGTCCTTGTTTAATATTAGGTTTAAAAGCAGAAAACTATCTGGCTTTGATAGATGTTACTGCCCCATACAGAGCTCCAAGATAGTGCTAACAAGAAGAATGTTAAATATAGCTAATATTGAATGGGTGTTCACCATGTGCCTGGTGTTGTTCTAAGCCCTCTCCATGTGTGACTTCATAAAATCCTCACTCCAACCCTATGAATAGGTAGTTTGGCATCTCACTAATGAGGAAGCTGAGGAGACAGAGACAGTGAGGGGACCATGAGTGCCTTCTCTTCTGTGACTCAGAGAAGATGAGGAATTCAGGGGTGGTGGGCTATCCCAGGTACATCACTGATCTTTGGTATTCTCTTACACCATCTTACACTCAGGTGTTACCAGGGGAGCAAGGTGTACTCTAGGCATCTTGAAAAGATAAAGTATCAGCCAGCAGATGTGTTGGGTGCTGGTCTGAGGCCAGGCTTTCTAAGAAACGTCATACTCTTCTGGAAGGCTTTTCTGAGTTCTAAATACAAGAGCAGCCCCCAGACCAACTCGAAAACATGCTTCAATCTGTTTTCAATCTAGGTTCCCTGTACATAAAGAGAGAGATCTTGTTGCTATATAGAAACTTAGTCTCCCCTTGGCTTTATAAGCCCTGGGTGATAATTTCATCTCTGCTGCTAATGAGACAGAAAACCTTGCCTATAATGGGAAGCAGTTGGACTAAAGGGTCTTTAAGGCCTTTTCTAGCTCTAAAAGTTTTATGTTGCTATTAAAGTCAATAGTAATTAATAAAGGGAGTTCAGAAGGAAAAAAGAATCAAAAACACTCTGCAAATATAAAAGTGTCATGTGTTACTATAAATAACTGAATGTGGTTCTTACCTGTGGTCTAGATTCACAAGACAAAATTAATTCCTTTCTTTTATAAACCTGGCTATGCCCTAGAAGTTTCAACGCATTTTAAAATTAAAATGGAGATTGGCTTTCCATCTAAATCCTGCCTGCTGTCCTCCCATTTCATCTCCTACTTTGCAGACTTAGTGATGATGAAAACACCAAGGACATCCTCAAAGAGAAGGTTATTTGAAGCAGCTGCCACTCAAGTCTTGCCCTTTGAGACTGTTATCTTTTCACTTTGTCTTCACCTGTGCCCCTCGCAGCTCATGGAGCTAAAACTTGAGGAGCCTCAGGGAACAAGCTCTATTTGAATAGGTAAATTATAGACGAATTATAGAACACAATTTGACAGGAGGAAAAACTGCTCAAGTGCAACTTCTCAGTTCCGTTCTACAACATCTGTTGAGTACAGACACTGTGCTTAGAGATGTCAGACACATGGGCACAGCTCCTATCTCCAAGAGGCCCTCAGTCCAGTGGGAAAAGAGAGATAGATTCAGAAATGTCAGAGAAATGATTGGTTTAACAGATGTAGAGAAAATGTGTGCAGATGAGAATAATAATAATAGCTATCACTTACTGAATACTTACCAAAAGCCATGTGTTTTACTAGCACTTTTTTATTTAATCATTTCAACAACCAGAAATGGAAGGTATTGTTATTATTATCCTCATTTGATTGTAAGGTAACAGGCTTAAAGAGGTGAAATGCTTTGCCTCAAGTGACTCAGCTAATATATGGCAGAGCTTGAGTTCAAATCCAGATCTTTTTAACTTCAAATCCTTCACTGTCATTTACTGTACTTTTCTGCCTCCCCCAAGGCAGACACCCACTATTCTGACTTAGAAGTTTGCGGGATGAATTATACTGAATGTGGAAGACTGATTAAGACATGCAGTAAAAATAGGAAGACATATATTTTGGATAAAAGGAATAGCCCAAAGAAAGCTGAAGATATGGAAAAGTCCCAGGACTTTGTGGGTGGCAGTGGGAATGCCAACTATACCAGTGCTGTGAGGAGCACAGTGTATAGCAAGGTGTGGAGGAGGGACTACAGAAAGGGTTGCATTGGCGGGATGGGAACAGACTGAGTATAGCTGTGATTTCCATCTGGCAGCATACCTGTGAAAGTTTCTCAACAAATCTTTGTGCAGTTCTGACATTCAATGTAATGTATTTTTGCAAAATTGTATACACATCTCACACACACACACACACACACACACACACATGCACACACATGAGTAGTGAGATCTGTCCCACAGAGTTGAGCTCAGCTAATTAAAAAGTTATATTGTAAAGCAGTGGTTCTCAAACTTGAACGCTGGCCAGGTGTGTGGTGGCTCACGCCTGTAATCCCAGTACTTTGGGAGGCTGAGGCGGGTGGATCACCTGAGGTCAGAAGTTCGAGACCAGCCTGGTCAACATGGTGACACCCCGTCTCTACTAAAAATACAAAAATTAGCCAGGCATGATGCCACATGCCTGTAATCCCAGCCACTCCGGGGGCTGAGGCAGGAGAATTGTTTGAACCTGGGAGACGGAGGTTGCAGTGAGCCGAGATGGCACCATTGCACTCCAGCCTGGGTGACAAAGTGAGACTCTGTTTGTAAGGAAAAAAAAAAAAAAAACTTGAACATCCAGAAAAATCCCCTGGAAAGGTTGTTAAAGCACAGAACGCTAGGCCTTAGCCCTAGAGTTGCTGAATCAGTAGGTCTGGGATGGAGTCTGAGAATTAGGACTTTTAACCAGCGTCTGGGTGATGCTTATGCAGCCAGTCTGGGGGCCACGCTGCATGGCACTGATGTAGAGCAGGGTGTGACTCTGCTGTGAGTGCAAGATAAGAGGTTCAGCACTTGAATATTATAGCCATAAGCTTCCTGTAACCCATGTCACACATCTGTGCTCCTCTCTCCCTCTTTGTCCCTCTATGCTGTTCAGTTTCAGGCCCTACTCTGCAGCAATAGTGGTCTTTCAAAAACATGAGTTTGATTATGTCACTATTCTGTTTAAAAATGTTGGTGGCTCCCATTGCCTTTGTGTGGCATGTGAATCCTTTCATAGCCTTTCTTTCCTCTTTAGTCCTATGCATTCTCCCATACAGAATACCTTGCAGCTCCCCAAAGGAACTACATCTCCTTACCTACATCTGGAATGCTAACTTCTATGGGTCTACCTCTCGTCACTTGGTTAAATTTCATGTCTCCTCTAGGTCTTATCCTCGATATCAACTCCAAGTGAAGGCCTTTCAAGACCTTAGGTGATGTCCCTCGAGGACCTCTGTAAAGCACTCTTGCACAGTATAGAAATGACCTGGTGACATGGCTGAGCTCTCCCATCCATAAACTGGTATCTCCTTGAAGGCAGGCACAGAGCCTTGGCACCTAGTGTATAAATAAATAATTTAATAAATTATAACATGATGTTATGTGAGATCTGGCAAAAATAAACCATTATGTCTGTTCTTCCTAAAGCAAAGGATTGTGTGCTTTCTTAGAGCCTGAGCTACCATGATAAAAACTCGCTCACAAATAGCATGAGAAAATGACAACATGCCATTAGTAACCCAGAAGAAGCTGTATGTGTTTTTGTATTTTTTTCATCTGGGCTTTACAAACCACAAAAGCAACTGTTTTGCCTTCACAAAGAACATATTTTTAACAGCACACTTTCCCAAAAGGATACTCCTCCCTCTGTTGCATTTTGAGCTATCCTGATTTAATTTAAAGTTTGAAGATGGCGTCTGACCTTATCTATCAGTGGCTGAGCCGTTGTCTCATGGAAATGCAGTTTGAAACTCATTAATAGGGTAGCCTGTATATTATAACTTAGAAGCTCTGGGTTATCACTGATGCTTGCAATTGCTATGGAAACCGGGTTCATATGCACCTTTCAAAGAGTCTGCTTTAAAACAGGAAAAAAAGATGAAGAAAAAGAAGGCTTTGTGAAAGAATAAGATATTTTGTACCCAGCGTGGATAAGCAGGTTCAGTGATGCAAAAATGCTCTGCCTACACAATGATAAAAACAATTTTTTATCTTTTTCAGGAGCTAATAATGTATAACCTTGTCTTAGAGAACTGTGTTTATACTGGTAGAGAAGAATGCTCAAGGCAGCTTTCCCCAGTGCCCACACAGAGACACACAAACACAGACACACACCCACCCACAATTTTCAGTTTTCCCCAGACTTTTTGCAATCTGCATTCTTAATTCCTCCAAAGGCCTCTGCACATGCAGCTTTGGCTGCTAAAGCCCACCCAGTGTGGACTGGCTGAGAGCTCAGTCTCTTCTGCTTCCCCTTGAATGTGTATTGAATGTTGCATCTGTCTCTTATGGGCTGAATTTTTCAATTATAAAATGATAGTGCTAATTTGATCAAGTTTCTTATTAAAAATTCTTGGATGTATTCCTCCCCAAATTTGGGTTTTGGAGGCTTCATCCCTCATCTCCTTGCCCACATTTCTCCCTAATAACCTAAGTGTGGTATTGTGTTAGGTAAACAATAGTGTATCATCTTGTGGAAAATGATTCTTTAGACACACCTCCCTCCCTCATGTAGAACCATGTGTTATTCCCTCCAATGTTTTCATCTGCTTATCTCCCCACTTGTGAGTCATCTATTATTTTTCCTTATCACTTCTGCAACCCCATTCCTCCCCTAACTGTAGCCAAATGTGAGCTGGGTTTCCTTCTCTTCTGAGCAAGAACAGGTCACGAGGGCTGAGCTTTCTGTCTTCACCTTCAGACAGAAGGAACTTGAAAGAAAGAAGAACGCATCTGCAGGCAGCTGTTCACTCCGCAGGCATCTGGAAACCACTTCTTTGCATTCAAATAGTTATGTAACCCCACATGTTGGAAGGCTGAAGAGACCATCATACTCAAAATGGAAATGACACTGTTGCAACACATAGAATATCTGAGAGAAGAAAGGGTTTCTAATGTCTTGACTATCTATGATATTCCATAAAGTTAAGGGATTGATGTGCATGGGCTGGGAGGACTGAGGAACAAAGGACAGAGGTTGAGGTAGGTACGAAAAGGGTCTACTAACTACTTTAGAATTTGAAAAAACTATTGATACCAAATCTGCCCACACTCTGTACAAAAAACAAAACAGCCACTGGTGCAATTTTAACCTGATAATGCATGAAAAATGGCTATTTTTGATGAGAAAAAGTTCAGTCATTTCCTTGTAAACACAAAGAAAATTAAGAGAAACTGTGAAGTTACTACAAGAAAATTCAACAAGAACTCTTATAATATATTCCCTCTAAATTAAACAGCAAATCACCCTAATGTGTTTTTCAGCCTGAATATTTATCAGCCTAGATAATCTACTTTAACAATTATGTTTTGCATTTTTAACAAAACCTTTTCTGCAAAAGTTAGTATAACTAGAAGTGAATATAAATTAGTCCCCTTTCAAGTCTTTAACATATTAAAAAGCTATAGAATATATACATTAACCCATGGTTTTATAAAAGGAATATGGCTTTATAAAATTAAAAGCAATATCAGGATCTGTATTTGTGTTAAATAATTACAATAACATCAAGCAGACATTTCCCACTTAATCTATGACTCTCTAAGATTACCATTTAATTCTGCATTACAATTTAACTAAGTAATTTAGTACTCGACGCATGCGCTACAGAAAACAAGAAGCAGTGTATTACAGTAACAAGGTTTGTATTTCACAAACAATTGCAAGGGTGAAGCAGATATCTTCTAAGCGTCGCATATTCACAAACAATTGCAAGGGTGAAGCAGGCATCTTCTAAGGGTCGCATGACTGGGTTTGCAGTCCACCGGTCAGAGGAGCTTCCTCTGATTCTTCCGCAGCAGTCTTTTCTTCGTTCGTGGCTTGTGGTGTTTCTTCGTTTTCATCGTCTTCACTTTGTAGGTCTTTCCACATTAATTGTCTAGCTAATTTGATGTTCAATTCTTCGTTGTAGTGAAGCCTTCTTCTCATTTCGAACTGCCGCTTTTTCTCCTGTTTGTGGAGGAGGATTTTTCTCATGTAGGCCTCGCTGATCTCTTGCTCCTCCACCTCACAGCTGTGGTCCGAAGCATCGGTGGCTTCCTTTCCTTCGACACCACGCACTGAATCTTCTCCTTCGACATCGCGTACTGAATCTTCCCCATTATCTTGCACACTCATGTAGGAATTGCCGGGCTCATTTGCCTTCATTAAATCGTAATCTCTGTACGTTGCGCGGTGTGCCGCAAGGATGCTTGATTCGTCCCACTTTTGGGATTTCTTTCTCTTCGCATCTTGAATAGTCCCTCCAGACTGCTGACCGGAAGTCGCCACCGAGGAATCCGACGAGCTTTTGTTTTTCAGGATCCCCTTGATGGGCCGGTGCGAGGAGGTGGAGGCTGACATTTTGCGGAGAGAAGGGCTGCGAGGGAGTTGGGCCGCTGAGTAGCTGTACACCGCCCTCCAGTCTGAAACTGCAGGGCGGTCTGTCTGGGCAACAGGTCCCAACGCCCTGGTTAAAGCACCAGGGCCCTGGTGTCACAAAGGGCGCTGCGTATGACGTCACGATGGTCGCCGCCTCCGCCACCGCTGCCGTAGTTGCTATGGTTACCGCTATGGTTGCCGCTACCATTGCCGTCACCGTTGCCGCTACCGCTGACGTCACCGCTACCGTTACAGCTACCTTTGCTTTTGCCGTTGCCGCTGGCTTTACCGCTGACGTTACCGCCTCGTGGCCCATGCTAACGTCATTTTTTTTCTCTTTTAACGGAAAATAAGGTAGGAAATACCCTTTGGTTGTACATGGAAAGGGGAAGCATTGTTTTAGAAACTTCTATACACCCTGTCTGCCCACAGGAAAGCTATGTAAAATATTTCTCATTGTGGGTCACTGTCAAAACTTTGAAAGCCACGACTTTGGTTGGAAAGATGAGAGGCCTCAGCTAGAAGGTGATGACCTTCTGCTCCTCCCTCCTGTGCCCATCCACACTCTCCCTCCACCACGCATACCTTGGTCCTCCTCTCTTCTCCCTGTCTTGGTGAATGACCCCAACATAGAGCTAATTATATCAGCTGGGAATCTGCGTGTCCTCCTCAGTCCCTTCATGTTGCTCATTCTCCAATCCAGCCCTCGGATGTGACCTAAATATTTCAAGAGGCTTATTTGATCTCTTCTGCCACCACCGTGTTTCAAATCACCATTTTCTCTTATGGCAACTTCACTCACAGTCATTGAACTGGGCCCCCAGTATCTCCTCCTCCTGCTGTCCAATCTCTTATCCACCCTCAAAACACCCATCAGATCTTCTTCCTCTCTCTTTCAAACCCTTCAACGGCTGCCCACTGTTCTTGACATAAAGACCCAAATTCAGAAGAGGCTGAAAACAGCTGTTATGATCTGCTCAGTTTACTCACGTGTCTATCTGCAGCCTTCTCCCCTTAAATTCTTCCCACTCTACCTCCAGCTTTCTATTCTGATCTTCCAATTGTGGGAGTATTCATGAACCTTCCTGTCCCAAGAGGTTTTTTTTGTTTTGTTTTGTTTTGTTTTGTTTTTTCCAGGTTCTTCGTGCAGCCTGGAGCACCCTTTCAGATTTCAGTTCAATCATCATTGACTTTCAGAGGCCATTTCCTGACCCCCAACAGCAAATAGACCTCTCTTTGCTTTCATGGTGTCTCTTATTCTCTGTGACAGCATTTTGAGTCATTTGTAATTTCTTATCTGTGTACACTAGATGACAAACATCAAAACATAAAAGGAAGTGACAAAGATTCTCTCCTTTCACCAAACTTTAATCAGGCTTCTCTAAGCCCTCTGCTCGACTAGGCCTAAACTTGGGCTTGTAGAATCCAGTTTGAGCAAGAATCCTACTAAGTTAATTTAGTGAAAATTCCCCACCACTGATAACTGACTTCCCTGAGTAGCTGATCAAATTCCTCATGCCCCACACTAGATATCTTGTCACCCTGTTGGGTCAGTCTGGCAAGAATTCCCCTTAGCCCTGATGTTTCCTTTCAGTAATTTTCTATTCACTGAGTCTCCATCCTGCCCTTTACCTATTCTTGTTGGAGTGGCAGTCAATGCCAATTTTATTCCCCTACACGGACCCCATTGCAGTGGTTCGTGTACCTACTGTGATAGTCCTCCATGGAACAGAGTCTTTCTTACCATCTTTAACAAGTGTCATGAATAATTTTTTTAACAGTTATGTTGGCTGTGACTCAGATAAGATCAGATTCACCATTGGACCCCTGGAGCTCTCATCCAGAACCTAAAGTATGCACCTTTGAAACCTTTGTCTTCACTCTTGGCTGACTGATCAGGAATCCATTGGTAAGCCCAACTCTTGAGCCAGTGCTCCAGATGGCAGTCTGTTGAAGCATGGTGAGGATACATTTTGATTCTTATGATTCTGAGTATACTCTCTGAAGCTGGGTTAGAGTCTGAAGCTTTTTATGAAAGGCACCTGAGCTTCCTGCACTCCAGCCTGGGTGACAGAATCAGACCCTGTCTCAAAAAAAGGAAAAGAAAAAGAAAAAGAAAGAGAGAAAGAAGGCACCTGTTGGGCTGGAAGTCTTTCTTCCTGGCTCTTTGTTTGGAATGGAGTTATATATATTCTCTGATTCCTGGGCCTGGTCCTGGCAAGAAAATTCTTCCTGTCTCCCACCCTTATTTAATTACTTCCTGGCTCCCTGGCCTGGAATATTTTCCTGACTCTTCTGTTTCAAGTGAGGATCCACTCCACAACTACTGGGCTGGAAATTTTATTTTTTCTGGCTCTTTGTGAGGCCTCTCTTTATAGAAATTGTTCAGTTGTCTGAAACTCCTCCTCTTGAACCCCTGCTGAGGCCAGCTCTGTCTACTTCCTTTCTTACTCGCATGATTTTGCTGAGGATTATTTGGAACTCCAGTGGCCTCTTTGAGGAACTTGAGATCTCCTCAAACTGGCTCCTCTATGGTCTCTTCCTTCCCATTGCTTCTTCCTCTTACCACCTTCAATCCTCTCTTCAGCTCCCTTGAATTCTTTGATATGTTCCCCTCAAACCCCTGCCTGCTCCACTTCTCTGTCCACCCCTGCTAGACATTTTCCTTCTTGCTCCAGCTCAACTCCCTCAGTCATTTGAACTTTAATCCTCTCACTCACATCAGGGCCTCTCGAGGGACTCAGAGATACCTGAAAGCCACTATCTGAGGCTGAAAAAAAAAAAAGGCTAATTAGAAACAGACTGGATATTTTATCTACTCAGATGGACTCTGGAATCATCTAGACATTTGCTTGACGTGCCCTCAGTCCCTGATCTCAAATTTAGTCTTCAGCCTTTATAGGATTACATATCAGGAAAAAGAAAATCTTGGAGGTCCTTAGAGGTCTCCACAAAACTTCATAAAAAGCTTTAGCTCTTTTTTTTTTCTTCAGCCATTTACATTTTATTTATTCCTTTTAACATGTTCTTTCTTAAAACAATTACGTATTTTATAACTGATACTTCATCATATTCTTTTTTAACTTTCTTTTTTATTGTTTTTTTTTAAGTTCTGGGATACATGTGCAAAATGTGCAGGTTTGTTACATAGGGAAACATGTGCCATGGTGGTTTGCTGCACCTATCAACCCGTCACCTAGGTATTAAGCCCAGCATGCATTAGCTATTTTCCCTAATCTTTAGCTCTTGTTGAGTAGGTAACCTCAATTTGTCCCATTTTTGTCAGAAACACAATTCAGATAAAAATATACGTGGAGATAAACCGGTGAGTTTTGTATTACTGTGTTGCCCGATTCATGGCTAAAATTTTAGAATAAAAGCTGTAAGATCTCTCTTTGCATCTGTATGTTTATATATGCTTGTATGTATGCATGCATATTACATAAATGACATTTCCCTACTTCCAGATGGTATCAACAAATTAATTTATAAAATCCCTCAAGGAGTTCTATTCAAATTGGCTTACAAGATAAATGAGACATATAAACTAAATATTCCTAAAACTCCCAGAAATATAGGAACTAACTCAAATGGTTTTCAATTTTATATGACTTGGGTAAATCTTTGGGAAATTAGATTACTTTAATTTTGTTGGTTTAATTAAAAAAGGGTATGTCCTCTGAGTTATCAGCATTAAATATAAGATGAGCATACATATTTATTCTACCTGGGTTTAGCAGTATGTTATCTCTACTAAATATTTAAAGTTAAAAAAAGTATAAATTTAACCTAAGAATGAATGAAGAAGTGCAGTATCCATCACTTCATGCATATCAAGCAGAGCAGTTAAACAAAAGCCCACGTATTTAACATTTTTAGGTTTTTGTTTTGTTGATGCTTGCCTAACATGCACGTGCTATAAAATTAGTTAACAGAAAAATAACTTGAAGTGATGTTTTAGCCTTGTATGATGTTATAATTATTATAACCTAAAAACAGTTTCCAAATATTTGGTGATGTGAAACCTTAAGAGTTATCCTAAGTTAAATTAGGTAATAGATATTAATTAAATAACTAGATCATTTCTAAGCAAGATAAACTATTAAAACACTACTAAATCTAAGTTTATGTCTATATACTTTTGGGTTCTTATTTTCACATGGAATAGAGAGGCTAAAATATAGTCGAGCCTCTTAATAAACATGAAAAATTGTATTATAAAATAATAGCCTATACCTGTAAGAAATGTGGGAGGGTATATTCATAAAATTTGCTAATGTGCACATACAGAATCCTGGTATGTGACAGACTTCACAATTGCCCACTTCCCAGTTTTTTTCTGTAAAAGAAATGTGAATGATGGCTAAAAAATATTATCTATCTATATATATATAATTAACACCACTGGAAATAATAAGACTGCAGGGAAACAACTTTGTATGCAAAATATACAAGGGTAGTAGGTTAGATTTTTAATAAAGTGTATAAAATATGAAAAATGCGTTTTCATTAAGGAAAAAAAGAGTCATTTTGTCCTAAAGTAAGATGAGTGATTGTTCAAAATGAGAAAGGGGAAAAGAGTAGGACTGAAGCTAAATACATGTTTTTTAAAAGTTGTAGAAGTTGTGGAAAAGGAATTTTATGTGTAGTCAAGATGCTAATATTTTTATAAGGATTTTTTTAAGCTCAATAATGTACTAATCCAAATCTATAATTTGGTTTCCGCTCTGTTAAAAGGACAAAGTTTTCTTAAATTATTGTAAAAGATTTTTCTTTACCTGTTTAATAATTCATCTAGGAAGGAAAGATGCTGTGTCTTATGTAGATAAATTTCCTGTGCTTCATGTTGTCTTTATCACATATTTAATTACTTTTGAAAGCAAATCTTTTCAATATTAAAAAAGCTAGGGTTATTTTTCTCGAGTATGTTACTTACTATATTTACCTCTGGAATCTTTTATTGCCACTTTGATTAAATGGATAACTAAGTATATTTCATAGCGATCTGTAATCCTATTTAATCAAGTGCTCAAACCTTTTGACATTTTTGACAGACTTCCCAAAATCAAATACTAAATGATATCTTTTTGACTTGGAACTAACTGACATTTACCAGAGGGCTCTCTTATTAAAGAACTTGTTCTTTCACCTTGTAAAAGAGAGATATTAAAGTAATTAGGTTTATTTCATATGTTAAATTATATGAGAAGCATTGTCAAATAAGAAGTGATGCTTAACCTTCTATAGATGATATGTATATGAATATAACTTATTAATATGTGTTTCAGAAATTGTATGAAATTCCTAAAAATTTATCAATGCCCTTACTGACCACATAATGGTCATAATTGCAGTTATTATCTTAAAATGCTGTATGCCAGAGAACTAACCAAATTTCTTGTCAAATGAACTCTCTTCAGATCTTTAATCATGATCATTTTAAGTCTTCTGTCACTCACAGACAGTTTTTGTTTTACTCTGATTCTTCTCTGAAAGCATCTACAATCAGCTCCAGGCAATAAATTTCCATGATGGCATCAATTGAATAACTTTGCAGACATGCCACTGGACTGAGTAAGAACTTCCAGACTTAATGAAGAAACTGATAGACTCATAAAACTGCTAACCCTGAATCAAGGAAAACAAGGATTTGTGACATGGGACTGAGTGAACTAATGAGGATGTTTATACTTTTGTATATTTTTGTTTTAAAACATTGCTGGTTCTTTAATGTTAGTTTCCAGATTCAAGGACCCTTTTCCTCTATTCTCTTAAGCTATCTATAACTTATAGCAATTTAGGAGATTATACTTTTGTGAACAAAAATGAATATTTATCTTTCTCTCTACCTTATCCCTCCCAGAATTTGGAACCTCTTATTGAATATTCTCATTTTCATGGCAATATAGTTATTTGCCTAAGTTCAGTAAGAATATGTTTTCCTTGTAACTAGACACAACTGGAGAAATTGGTTATATTGCCAAGATTTTGACCAGAATGTCATATTAGGGAATGATGGGTATAGAATTAGCTTTAAGGAAATAAAGTTGACTTTATAGAGCCAATGCTTACAAAACGCTCTTGGAAAAACTGGCCTGGTACCTGCCTTACAGGGTTCCCAGCATTACAAGTGAGTGAGGGAGGTTACTTCCTGGCAGATTGTATAAGTCAGGGTTCTCTGGAGAAACAAAACCAACAAAAATACAGATCAATAGATAGATAGATAGATAGATAGATAGATAGATAAGAAGAGATTTATCATGGGAATTAGCTTGCATGATTATGGATACCAAGAACCAGAAAAGCCAGTGGTGTAATTAAGTTTGAGTTTGAAGGCCTCAGAACCAGGGGAGCCAATGGTGTAACTCCCAATTTACGGCAGTAGTCTCGAGAACCAGAGGGATGCTGATGTAAATCATGGAGTCTGAAGGCTCAAGAACTAGGAGCTATGGCCGGGCGTGGTGGCTCACGCCTGTAATCCCAGCACTTTGGGAGGCCGAGGCGGGCGGATCACGAGGTCAGGAGATCGAGACCATCCTGGCTAACACGGTGAAACCTCGTCTCTACTAAAAATACAAAAAATTAGCCGGGCGTGGTAGTGGGCGCCTGTAGTCCCAGCTACTCGGGAGGCTGAGGCAGGAGAATGGCGTGAACCCGGGAGGTGGAGCTTGCAGTGAGCCGAGATCGCGCCACTGCACTCCAGCCTGGGCGACAAAGCAAGACTCCGTCTCAAAAAAAAAAAAAAAGAACTAGGAGCTCTGCTGCCCAAAGGCAGAAGATGGATTTTCCAGCTCAAGAAAAGAGAGAGAATTTACCCTTCCCTGCCTTTTTGTTCTATTCAGGTGGGCCCTCAAAAGACTGGATGATGCCCACTCACATCGGGGAGGGTGGGTCTTCTTTACTCAGCCTACTGATTCAAATGCCATTCTCTTCCAAAACCACCCTCACTGACATACCCAGAAACAATGGTTTACCAGCATCCATTAACCCAATCAAGTTGATACATAAAATTAACCATCATGCAGGCCCAGGAACCTCAGGGTACCTTGGGGACCTTGAGAAGAGAGGAATTCATCTAAATCCAAAGATATTGCAGGTGAAATTTGGTAGGAAATTCTTGGCTTGGCTTCATAGTCTTGAGAAGGTTTTGAAAGTCTACTTTGAGATTACTTATGAAAAGTTCCAGCAAAGCAGACTCTAAAAGGCCTATGTGATTAATTACCATTCTTTTTGTATTTATGTAAATAGGCAGGCTGAAGCTAATGAGATCGGATTTATTTTACAAACAAGGGAGATGACTATAGAAAGAAATTTTGTTTCAGTGGAAAACTATAGTGCACCCATTATCAGATTATAGTCCTGTTCATTGTGTTTGGTTTTATTATCTACCTGTAAACTGGACTGGATTCTGAATTTTTCTAGTTTTCTTTTTCTGGTTATAACTCTCCAAACTAATGCTTCCAATTTTTCTCCCACCCTCCTGACTTGGTATCACTGAGACCAAAAACTGCCCTTTCCATAAAGTCCTGCAGATTGAAGCTGGACTTGATATAAACTTCAAACGATATAAAACGTAGCAGATCATCTGTAGGTAATGATCATTACTTCATACCTACTGCTGTGTGGCCCACTTAGAAAGTTCACTGAAACACCTGATGTCATCAGCAAAGACATTAAAACTGCAAATCAAACCAAGAAATTTCTCATATTGCCACTGCTGTCCTCACTCCCCCATCTAAAAATGTTTTGAGCTTAAGTCTAGAAATCTTCTTGACTACCTGCCTACTGGATTCAACAACTGTTTCCAGCCATAATCTTTGTTTTTTTTTTGTTTTAATGAAAATTCCCATCATTAAATGCCTGACTTCTTGCACCATTCAGCAAATATCTGAATGTTTCTTCTTTCCTTGAACAAGAGAAGAATGACAAAGACTCTCTCCTTGATCTAACTTTAGTTAGGCTCCTCTGAGCCTCTTATTGATTAAGCCCGAACTTGGACTTCCCTCTGTCCTTGTAGAATCCAGTTTGAACAAGAATCCTACTGTTCTCAGACCAAACCAAGGGTGGGGTTGCTTATTCTCGCTGCCCAATAACAAGATGCAGGTGAACTGGGAAAGAAGCGAGTTTATTTCTGTAACCAGGTACAGGGAGACGGGTGGGAAACTATCGCCAGATCAACTCAAAATTACAAAGTTTTCCAGAGCTTATATACCTTCTAGGCTATATGTCTACATGTAAGTGTGCATTCATCTAAAGACATAAGTGATTAACTCCTTCTAATCTATAACTAAACTCTGAGTTTTGAAGACCTTCCTCTGGAGCCTCAGTAAATTTACTTAATCTAGATGGGTCCAGGTGCCGGGGTGATTACCCTTATCTTGTCTCCTACTAAATCATGGAGCTTTGAGGAGTTCCTTTAGACCCCCAGTAAAAATTTTGTGGAGGTCTGGGGAGTTTCTTCAGACCCCCAGTAAAAACTTGCTTAATTCTAAACCGGTCCTGTTAAGAATTCCTTCGTTAACTTGTCATGCTTCAAGGCCCAGGAAAGGCCTGGGAAAAACTCTTGATGTGCTTTTGTTACCTTCCAGCCTTTGTATAAGGGCACTGGCTCTCTCAGCTTTTAATATTTAACGTCACCACTCAGTCAGTGCTGAAACAGTTGTTATGGAGGCCTGCCTGTTCAGCTGTTAGTGAGATATGGCCTGTCATACTACTAAGTTATTTTAGTGAAAATTCTCCACCATTGGCACCTGACCACCCTGAACAGCTGATCAAATTCCTCATACCCCATTCTCCATATCTTGTCACTCTGGCCTGCCTTCAGCAAGAATCCTGTTGAGTCAGTCAATAAAGTCTCCTCCTTAACCCCCGATGTTTACTCTTACTGATTTTCCCTCCACTGACCCCCCACATTGCTCCTTGGCTATAAATCTACACTTGTCCTTGTTGGATTGGGAGACAAGCCTCCTTTCTCTCCCTTACTGTGAGACCTCACTGCAGTTGTTCCTATACATATTGTGATAGTCCCATATTGATTAGTCTTCCTTGCTGTCTTTGATGAGCGTCATATTTTTTTTTAACAGAAAGTTTCTGTTTTGCTCACTACTATTTTTATCTTTGTATTTCCATGACATGATGCTGTACCTGGCACATAGTAGGTATTACAAAAATATTTCTTAAGTGAAAGATAAGTGATAGATGATAAGGTATTGGGAGAATGAGATTTTCGAGTGGAGGAAAAGGAGCTCCAGAGCCCTTATAGTCAGTTGGAATTTGTCCAGTCACTCACACGGACATATGTGGAATTTGGAGATTGTTACGAAAAGTTACTTTGGCACATTTTCTGTCCTTCATAGGCCTCATTTTTCACAGGCAGAAATATCCTTTGAAAAACAAAACAAAAAAAAAATTAAGATCCAGTTTCACATTTTCCCCTCCAGGTCGCAGTCACAAGAATTTTTTTCCTTCTGATAACATTTTGCTTCCTCTTCTCTCCCTCAAGGTCTTTCTGCGTTTTAGAACACAAAAGCAAAAGCATGAAAGAATCATAAAACTTTTACAAGGGCCTTAAGCACCTTAAATTCAAGTTGTCCTGTATTCTCTAAAGTCCTACTAACTTCGGGAACTCTGCAATCACTTTAAAACTGTGTTATTCATTCCAGAAAAAAAATGTACTGCTAACATACTCTTTGAAAAAAGCTGTATTGTGTGATGAGAGTTTTCAGGGATTCAAAAGCTGATACTCAATGCTATAGGAAAACCCTCTGGTATGTCAGGACAAACAAACAAACCTTCATTATTCAGAAATACTTTGGGCTCCTCTTAAAAAGCCTAACTGAAAGGCATCACAGACCAACACACACAAGACTTGTCCTCCTTGCTAGTGGGCACAGTGGACCTGTACATGTTAAGCTGTAAACAGGATGTTTAGGGAGACATCAATTCTAGTGCATTGGAAGTTTGCCTTTGTGTGTACACAGCACCCACCCCCGACATGTATATTGTGATGTGAATATACAAGCTGCTCAATATATAATGAGTCAGCCATCCTGGAGTTCTTGCGTTTTCTGAAACTCATCATTCAGTGCACAATGGTAATTCAGGCTAGTGCAGGAGCACTGTGATTTGTGATCAATTACGTGGGTCACAAACAAAATCATTTAAGGAAAAAAATTAGGCATTGCAAATTTAGGTTACACATTATTTTTAAATAATTCTTTTTCATTTACCATTGGCTAACTTTCTCCTTAATGAAAGTCACTCTAAGAAAAACCCAAATTTTGTGTTCTTGTCATCAAACTAAAAATTCTAAATATAGTCAACACAGAAGGATACGTGTCACTATTATAAGCCTAAAAGTTAGAAAACATCAGCCATCTTTCCAGCATACCTCTTTACACAATTTACTGTTATTGCCCTGTTACAAGGGATGAGCAGATGTCTGAAGTTCCATTGCACCACATCTCTCTGCTCCCCCTCGCCACACGCTGGGGTAAACTACACCTATCCTACTCGGTGACACATTATATGCAATTTAGATACAGGCCTAGAAATTTCTGCTTTCAACAGATACTTAGTAGCCCTCTGTATTAGTCCATTTTCATGCTGCTGATAAAGACATACCCAAGAAAGGGTATGTCTTTATCATGGGAAAGACATACCTATTTATGGGAAGAAAAAGAGGTTTACTTGGACTTACAGTTCCACATGGCTGGGGAGGCCTCAGAATCATGGGGGGAGGTGAAAGGCACTTTGAACATGACAGTGGCAAGAGAAAATGAGAAAGATGCAAAAGTGGAAACCCCTGATAAAACTGATCTCGTGAGACTTATTCACTACCACAAGAACAGTATGGGGGAAAGCCCCCCCATGATTCAAATTATCTCCCACCGGGTCCCTCTCACAACATGTGGGAATTATGGGAGAACAATTCAAGATGAGATTTGGGTGGGGACACAGACAAACCATATCACCATCCACTATATTTCCAGTGGGAGAACCTTTGTTGTGTAGAAAAAACTGCCTTCTTGTCACACAACCAGGAAAAGTTGGGCATGCAGACACTTTGAAGGGTGAGTGGGAATGGAATTTATTGGGTGAAAAGGGGGAAAAAAAACTCTCAGCAAATTGAGAGGGGTTCCTGTTAACAGGCCCCCAACTCACAGATTTAATCCCAGGTTACAACAAAGGAACAGGAGAGGCCAGGCTCCTCCCCACTGCAAATGGCACAAACTTCCCGAGGCTCCACCCTGTCCTCCCAGTGCACGGCCTGGTTGGAGTTTCTCTGGGAACCCCTTCCCACCTGGCTGTCTCATTCCCCCCTCTAAAGAAGTACATCTAACTGCCATTAGAATAAGGATAAGGATAAGGACGAAGACCAATTTTAACTGCTTTCTGCTGACAGGGGGCACTTTTTTGGGGAAAACGGCAGTCAGAGTTCCCTCAGAGGCCTATCTAAGGTTTCTCAGCAGAAGGAGCCATCATCAGAGGCTCTGATTCCATGACCGTTTGGAGTTTGATGGCCTGAGGGAAAGAACAGACAAACCGGGTTATTAAAAATCATGTATCAAAACGAAACAAGGGGAGGGGTAAGGACAGTTCAAAAATTCCAAGGCCTTTTACTGGTTTGCACAGGGAGAGGGAGGCCAAAAGCCCGCCTGGTAATAAACTTTACCCTTTTGCCAGCATGTTGGGCTTCCGGGTTCCATTCCCCTGAGCCTAATCCTAAGCCAACCAGCGTAAGATCTGGGAAATTAACTTTTCCCATTTCGGAGGATGCATCTCAGGGGAGTGTCTTGTAGTACAGAGACACAATTACCTATCAGTGAAGAGAGGACAGAGAAGGAAAAATGGAAAAAGGTTTTTTTCAGAGGAGTCCCAGGGGTTCATGATACATTTGAAAGGGGTACAGACTGAAGATTAATTGCTACTCATCTAGAAAGAGGGGAGCAGGTATCTCTGGTTCCTTTCTCTTCCTGGCAAATACTTGGGGTATGTGAGGGAGGGAAAGTGAGTTATTCCTCTTTCTTTCCTCCATCCTTGTATCCTCTAGTCCTGGCAACCGTGACAGGCTGCTAGCCATGGGTGTTAAAGCGGCTTTCATCCATGTTAACAGGAGAACCTAGGGGGTGGGTGTATCTGCTCTTACCCATATACCCCCTATCTCCCCTGCTGTCAGTAGCCTTGAATTACTTTGACCTCATTTATGCCATGGATACTAATGTGACCTTTATCCATGAAACGGGAAGCTTGGCTTAATCGGCAGGAATTAGCCCTGCTCACCTGCACTGTGCTTTTTAACTTCCATTATCATCTGCCTCCAGATCCCTCAGATGCAGTTTTCTTTCCTAGGACTTTCACCAGAAGCTTGGAATTGAGTTTGGGACAAAAATGTGCCTCCAGGGGGTTGCATGGACTACTTATCATAAGCCAAATGCTAAGCTGAAGCTGTGGTATTGAATCTTCCTCCAACAATGGAGATAAAAGGATGCGTTGTGAAATGCCCAGATAACTGGTGGCTATAGTTATGCTTGCTAAGATTTGGGTGCATGGTGCTTGACTTTAGTTAATTCCCTTGGTCTTAGTCTCCCAAAAAAGAGACCTCTGGGTGATGGGCAACCTATTTAGTCCCATCACCTGGCAGGATTTGCAGTATAATTGCTCAGAACTAGAATATCGATCCAGATTTCTACATTACTCATCCCTTTTCTTTCTGAGCTGCAGCCAGAGTTTGCTGGTTGGTTCACAGGAATAAGCAAAGTTAGTCTAAAATGTAGGCGAAAACTTAAAAATGACTAATGAGTTTAGAATTTAATGACAAATGTATAAGTTTTGAAGCATAATTTCTCTCTCTCCAGTCCTCATTTTTGTTTAAAAAACAAATCATGACAAATAGGACTAAGTTTTTTGCAAAATAGACTTTAGCATTATAGTTGACATCACTATGTGCATAAAATGCAGCAAGAATAACTATTTTTACATACTTGAGATTCCACAAGGAATCTCAGAGAAGACCTTTTACAGTGGTGCCCAGACATGGGTTTGTATCCTTAAATACCTGTGAGTTGGGTGATCCTCTCCTCTTAAGGACCCAAGATAAACTTGGAGCTCCTGGGCCTGTTACAAAGTGACATCCTTTACAGACCACAGTTCAGGAACTCCGTATAGGAACTGTGTAGGCAAGGGTATGAGGCCAGTTTTCCCAAGGGGCTTTTATCAGCTCTGCAAGTTGAGCTTGACTTCTTAAAGGGAAGCATGCTCTTTCAGTCAAAGCCTTGGTAAAACAACGAGTTTCTACAATTGTGTCCTGTTGCAAAAGAAAATGGATTCTTACTGCACTGATGCAAACAACTATATTGCCATAAGTTAAGAATACTCACAGATAGTTTCCAAATTCTAGAGGAACCAGGCAGAGAGAAACAAACATGCTCCAAATTTTGTTCACAAGAGTATATCTCACTCAATTATTAAAGGCCATAAATAGTTCAAAATAAGTTTCCTTGACTCTGAAAAACAAAACAACGATCAGCAATATTCCAAGCAAAAGTCAAAAAGATTGCTTCAGTTTTCTGAGTTTGGTCCATTTAGTTGACTCTTGTTTTGCTAGATATTCATAAACATTTGAGCTCTTCATGAATCCTGTATATTTTTCCTTTATTCCAATGTCACAGTCTCCAAAGTTATCAGAAACCTATATTTGAGAGCACCTGTCAGAATCCTATAGCTTATTATAAACCCTCTTTTAAAAAGGATCAAAACAAAATAACAATTGTTTGTAAATAACAGTGTCCAGGGTAGTAACAGTTAGAAATGCAATTGACAAAGAAGTTTGGTTTACAATAACTTAACATAACAACCTTAATTATGATTGATAGCATATACTTTAGACATCATAGTTTTAGAAATCCCATACAATTTTGGAACATATATTAGTATTGTTCACCAAAATATAACCTAAAGAAAATTGAACACCATTTTGGCAATCCCATGTACCTAAACATGTCAAATAATCCTGTTTACCTCTCTTTTGGATACTCCAGGGGCCCTCTGAAGTACCCAAAAGCCAGGCATCAAGAAAGACAATTTTGAAACTGAAATCTAATTTCAGGAAGCCTGTTAAGTGTTAGAAATTTAGAACACTTGATGTTATGAAATAGAATTCCAGATTACCATGAATTATTTATTTTGCCAAAATGATGACTCACAAATTTTAAAAAAGCAAAAACCTTTTATAACCCTTTACCAGTTTTGCTAAAGACCAGATTAGTGCCTTAAGAGTACCTTGTTGTGTTTTTATTTCGATGTTCAATTTACAGAAAAACCATATAATACCCTTTTGAATTTAGTCAATATGTTCACACACAGAATTTTTGCAAGAATAATTTTTGCAATCCTTCCACCACTTGTTTGAACTTTTAGCTTTATCTTGTATAATTTAAAACAATTATTTACCCCGGGCAAGAATTTACATTTCCATGCCTTTTTAATAATCTTTTACTAAAAACACATTTTACTGTTCTTATATACCTCACATGTAAATCTATTTCCAGTAGTTTCAATTACATGTTATAATGGTAATGCCTAGCAATTTTTAACTTAAATGTAAAACAGGGTAAGTTGTTTTAATTATGTGCTGGGGCAGCCAAGGTTTGACTCCTTCCAGCTTAATTAAGGGTGTGGTTCATTCCATATGTCCCCAGGCCTTACCAGTTGTGAAGCAGGCAAGTCAAGTAGTTCTCAAAACCCCAAAAGCAGTTTCTAACCTTAAAATATTTAGCAAAGCTAGCACCTGACCTGCATAATTTAGTCCACCTATTTATATTTTGATGACATCTGCTTTTTACCAATAATCTTTAAGGCTGTTTTTATTTCTCAAAGATTAAAGTCATGTGAACTGAAAGGTACCACAGCTTTTATCTTCCCTTTAAACAATATTTGATCCAAGAGCTTATCTTCCTTTAGGCCAATTAATTAGAGCTCTTTTTATAGGCGTCACACACAGAGCACATATATAACTACACAGACAGGAAGAAGAAAACCCAGTCACCATAAAATCTTTTGTTTGCCAATCTCCTAACTGGATTATTGACTTCTGGGTGGAGCCCTTTAAGAGACAGGGCTAGGAAAACATGCAGCTTCTAAGGCCTAATAAATAGGCATAGATGCAGCAAAAACAGATTTTGAGAGGGATCTATTCGCTTTTAATTCCTGAGGTTCCATGAGGAAAACTGAGGTCTCTCCCCTCTAATGTGTGCTTTGAGAGTGGCAAGGCAAAATGGAGAAAAATAATTCAGTTGATTGAGAAAAAAACCTTTTTTCAGCAAAACAAGATCAAAGAAAAGAAAAACATAAAGGCCTTTTAAATATACCTATAACTTGGGTATCCACTTTTAATTAAGCTGAGCACTCTTTAAGAAAGTCCTTTTGGCCAGGTGCGGTGGCTCACGTGTATAATCCCAGCACTTTGGGAGGCCGAGGTGGGTGGATCGCAAGGTCAGGATATCAAGACCATCCTGGCTAACACAGTGAAACCCCGTCTCTATTAAAAATACAAAAAATTAGTCAGTCATGGTGGTGGGCACCTGTAGTCCCAGCTACTCGGGAGGCTGAGGCAGGAGAATGGTGTGAACCCAGGAGGCGGAGCTTGCAGTGAGCCGGGATTGCACCACTGCACTCCAGCCTGGGCGACAGAGCGAGACTCCATCTCAAAAAAAAAAAAAAAGGAAAGTCCTTTTAACTCCTCTATTACTTGACTTTAGTCACACCAAGTGGCCAATATTTCTGGCTTTCAAACTTTACTAAAGGCTCAGAGAAAGGAAAATCCAAGGCAGTTTATGGAGGGGAAGAGAATCAACAGATAGCAAATGTTGCACAGATATCAAACCAGAAAGGACTCATTCCCTAAGCCAAGATTGAACCCTGGGCTGCCATTATAAAATTGCAGAGGACAAAAGAAAGGCATTGCCACATGGTTACAGGCCATGCTCCCAAGGATATAAAACAAGATGGAGGCCGACCACAAAGTTTGCTACAGAACCTGCAGAAAGACACACAAAGCACACCAGATTGGCTACAACTCAAGACCACCTTCACAAATCTTTTTTCATAATTAAAACTTTACAGAGAATATAAACAGTGCTCTCCATCATTTCTGGCCCAGCAAAACATCTTCCAAAAGGAAAAAAAAAACCTCCCTTAAAAGTAAACTGCTGGCTGGGTGCAGTGGTTCATGCCTGTAATCCCAGCACTTTGAGAGACCAAGGCAGGTGGATCACCTGAGGTCAGGAGTTCGAGACCAGCCTGGCCAACATGGTGAAAACCCATCTTTATTAAAAATACAAAAAATTAGCTGGGCATGGTGGCAGGTGCCTGTAATCTCAGCTGCTTGGGAGGCTGAAGCAGGATAATTGCTTGAACCCTGGTGGCGGAGGTTGCAATGAGCCAAGATCATGCCATTGCACTCCAGCCTGAGCAACAGAACAAGACTCTGTCTCAAAGAAAAAAAAAAAAAGTCAACTGCTGACAGGGTAGAAAAAAGAAAAAGATTCCTGGGGAAGAACCTCTTATTCTTATGCAAATAGGTTCCTACACCAGGGAGAGAAAATTAATTGCTGCCCAAAGGAGTTGGACCCCTTGGCCAGGTTAGGGGAAGGCTCCCTTGCCATGCATCCCAGTCCTGGCCAGGAGGGGAGTGGGGGAGGCACCATTCACTGGTCCATCCCGCACGCACCTGCAACCGTTGGGGTTGCAGTTTCCTCTACCCTCAGAAGAGGTCCAAGGAAAAAAAGGCTTAGAAGTGAAAGGAAAAAAGATTTTTTGGTTTGCATAGTACTCAGCCTCAAGCTCCATGTCTGGTTGCCAAAAATGTTGTAGAAAAAACTGGGTTGTTGTCACACAACCAGGAAAAGTTAGGTACACAGACATTGTGAAGGGTAAGGGGAAACAGAATTTATTTATTGGGCAAAAGGGAAAAGAAAAAACTCTCAGCAACGCGAGAGGGGTTCCTGTTTACAGACTCCCATCTCACAGATTGAGTCCCAGGTTACCACACAGGAACAGGAAAGGCCAGGCTCCTACCCCCTGCAAATGGTGGGAAATTCCTGAGGCTCCACCCTGTCTTCCCAGAGTGCAGGTCAGTCAGAGGTTCTCTGGGGACTCCTTTTTTACTCGGCTGTCTCACCTTCATCTGAAAGCCACAAAACAATGGAGTAATGCTTCAGTAGTCTTCATTGTGTTAATATTTGGTAAATACATCTAAAGATGCATTTTGTTCTGTTATGACAGCTTTTTAAATAAATAAAAACACATATCACTGATGTGTAAAATGTAATTTTAACTCTCAACTGTTTGCACAGGAGCCATGTATTTGGCAGAGCGCTATTGTTAATCATGGCAGTAGATCACTCCCACAGCTTTGTTTCTTCTGCTGAGAATCACATCTCTTCCTCTATAGAAACATTCCCCAAATGCCCTAGGTATAAGAGTTCGTTCAGAAGGAGAACCCAGCTAGAAACGAAAAAATTCTCAACCAAAGGTGGGAATACCTATGAAACCAAGAGGCACCACAAACAAGGAAAGCATCCTAGATGTCCCACTGGGTGCCATTAGTGAGAGGTTAGTAAAACACTGAGAAGGCAGTGGACTCTTCCAGGAGCAATCATGCTGCCAGATGTGGAGATTAATACTCATTCAACCACGTGGTATCTGAAGTCATGCATCAGTACATCCAAGAATTGTATACTTAGAGAATTATGTTATATACTGCATGGTATCAGAATCAAAATGCTATTTGGTTTTGCATCTACGTTTCTTGCCCAAACTCTTTGTCATACTGCAAACACAAGTTTCTGATATTCTACCAAATAGATCTCTCTTAGAAGCATACTCTGAACAAGGACTCCAATGCAAGTAGTTTACTTGGGAGGAGACTTGCAGAAAACACAGCTAGGGGAGTGGAGAAGTAAGACAGGGAAGGGAAAAGGCAAAGAGTATCTTGTCAAAGCCGTTAACTACTGTGGGTACCTAGAGCTTAATCCTGTTGCTAAGCTCTGGGAGTCAGTGTAGGAGAGTTACCTTCATGGCCCCATCTCGACCCACAAGTGAGGGAACTAGAGTATGTTTATACGTCAGTTGTTGTCATCTTTACATAAGGGCTACTGGGAGAGGAGATGGGCATTAATTCCCTAGCACTGGCATCCCAAGTGTTGATTTTCTGGGTGGTCACTTGTTTCCAGATTTATGCAAGCACATTGCTTGAGAGCAGATGATAAAGGAGCTAGGACATCAATGAGAATTTCTGATGTTACACAGTAAACATCAACTTTCTCTTCCTCCAAAGGGATAATCTTATTTTGAAATGTTAAATAAAAAAGAAAAATGTCATCAATGACAATGTCTTCCAGGAGTTACACAGAAAGTAATGTCAAAGATAATCAGAAAATAGGCCTTGCAAAGATTGGTTGAAGTCTTTTAAGTAGAGAAGTATTGTTCCTAATCAGAAACACTGAAATGTCTTGCTTTTATGAAAATGAAAGAAGGCCGGGTACAGTGGCTCAGGCCTGTAATCCCAGCACTTTGGGAGGCCAAGGTGGGCAGATCACTTGAGGTTAGGAGCTCAAGACCAGCCTGGCCAACGTGGTGAAACCCCGTCTCTACTAAAAATACAAAAATTAGCCAGGTATGGTGGCGGGTGCTTGTAGTCCCAGCTACTTGAGAGGCTGAAGCAGGAGAACTGCTTGAACCTGGGAGGTGGAGGTTGCAGTGAGCCGAGATGGCACCAGTGCACTCCAGCCTGGGCGACAGAGTGAGATTCCGTCTCAGGAAAAACAAACAAACAAAAAAAAACAAACAAAAAAAACACAAAAGGATGTTCATCCTTTTGCTCTTGATCCTGCTTTGTTATAGAAGGAGCTATTGATAAAATAGAAGATGCTCTTATCAACTATTTTTCTCCATAAACATCATAAACATCTACATAAACATCCTGTTGGTAAGCTCCGGGAGTCAGTGTAGGAGAGTTACCTTCATGGCCCCGTCTCGACCCACAAGCGAGGGAACTAGAGTATATTTATACATCAGTTGTTGCCATCTTCACATAAGGGCTGCTGGGAGAGGAGATGGGCATTAATTAAAGTATTACTTTGGCTAAGAAGGAAATCCTAAAAGCCATGCCATACAAACTCCTTATTGCCTAGCTGAGAAGGCCGAGGACCAGAGATGTATGGTGACTTGCCCAGGGTCACACAGGTGGTTACTGGCACAGCAGCCTTCAAGTCAAGGTCCTCAGGGACTGCCATGGCAGTGCACTTTTCTATTCCCTCCACACCCCCTCAAGAAGTGGTGGGAACCAAGGGACCTAGCACTTGTCTCATATTCAAATCAAATACCTACACTAGTTTAGATAAAATCCCCTTCTCATCTCTGCCTCCTTCACCTGCACTATTCATCAGTAGTACTGGCACAACTGAAGTAGCAAAACCACCCCTTTCAGAAGAATTAAAAACCTGAACCTCATGTTCTCTGAATAGCAAGTTAAAATGAAGTGTAATAGCAAGTTAAAATAGCAAGTTCAACTTGAGCAAGTTCAGCTTAAGGCACAAGTGGAAAAGTTTTTTAGGCAAAGAATCTATAGGTCAGCTGACCGAGTTTTCTAGTTCTGGCTGAGCCGTAGTCAAATTAGGGCAACAATTATGTGTTCCAGGGCAGCAAAATTCAATTTTGCCAACAACACTGAGATTCCTTGAGGCAGCCCTTTAAAGATGACATTAGAGACAGGATTATTTCCTATGTGTACAAATATGGCTGGGAAGAATAACACACACACGGAGATATAAGCTGATGTGTGATTCATTCTATTCTGAAAACAAATTTTCCTGTTATTATATATCTTTATTTTTTAGAAACAGCATTATAAAAACAGCAAGAGAGTGTAATCGAAAAAGAAATGAAACGCCGCAAGTCTTTTTTATGATGTTTTACACACAAAAAGAAAAATAACTCAGAGAATCGTCAGATTTCTTAGAAGATGCGGTAAACATATTGTTAGCATCCCCATGACTCACTATCAAGATGTTGTCTGCAGGGAGGTGGGGCCGGAAAGCTGTCGCCAAATTCCAGTCAATGATTTATAGTATTTGTGACTACCACATGCAAAGAGTGTCAGCTGGCAATTTATTCTAGCTGATGTAATTCGACAGAGTTTTCTTCTTTTCTGACAACCAGTCCAGTAAGTAAGGTTAACACATTTCACCTCTAATAATCACAGGTAAACCTAGCAGTGGAGTTTGGTTCTGTCTTAGTCATGCCTATGTGTTGGTTGTGTTTAAACAGATCCAGCAAAGCAGTTCTTGGCAGCCATTCAGACATTCAGACACTGTGACAGAAAGGAGGGAGTCAAAGGGAGTAGAACAGTGGTTGTCAAACTTCAAGGTACATCACAATCCTCTGGAGGACGTGTTAAAACACAGATGGCTGGCTTCGCCCCCTGAGTGGCTGACTCAGTAGGTCTGAAGTAGGCCTGAGAATTTTCATTTCTAATGAGTTCCCAGGTGATGTTGCTGTTGCTGGTGGTCCCAGGGCCACATTGAGAACCACTGGAGTGGAACCTGGTCCTGTCCCATCTGGCAGGTGACACAGACAAATGGAGGTCCACAGCTGGAGCCAATACTCTTTACTCTCTGGGAAGTTGAGTGAGTGCAGAAGTATGAGAGGGAGGAATTCATTCTGCCATAGGTACCAGCAAGGATATAGGTATAGATATAGATATAGATATAGCGACTTTTGAACTAGGCACTGAGGTGGAGAAAAATTCCTCCACGGGGAGAAAAGCCAGGGAAGGGGACTTCAGGCAGAGGATGGGTAAAGGCAAATGGTCTTTGGGATTGATCCTAATATGCTGGAGTAATAGAATGGCTACTCCTTTTATAACTATCTACATGAAAGGGCCCATAAGTCTGTTTAATCAAACATTCACATTAACTACCTAAGGTAATTGCACATGTAGAAAAAACAGTAAAAGAAGTTGACAGGGAGGGCTTCCTGGCATTCACTCCAACTGATTCTCCGCTGTTGTCTGCACTTTCTCAATGCAAACGAGGGTTGCATGAATATTTTTCTTCAAAGGCAGAATAAATTCATCTTAGCTGAGAGGGCTTGATTATGCAGGGAAGCTTGGTTGTCCTCTTTTAAAATGATCAGAGTCCAGCAGTGGCTTATAGGCAGCTTCAATGGTGCCAAACAAGCAACAAACATGTGTAGGTTGGATCCATGTCCAAGCTGAATTACCTTAAGCAACAGTCATAACCTCCCTGAACCTTAGTTTACTCATCTATAAAATGCAATAATAATATCTTGCCCCTAACATATGTTACCTGGGACAAAATAAGAAAGGCAATCCTGAACTGTAAAGTGCTAAGACAGTGATTATCAGAGTGTGCTCTTGGATGGCTTTCAGCCTTTGATGGTCAAAGATTTAGAAAATCTGTTTGAGTGATAGTTATGATTATAATTGCAGACTTTACCATAGAAGACTATAAAAAAGAACCTGGAATAAACGGCTTGCTGTAAATTTGTTCATTTGAAGACAAAAATATTCATATATGTGGTTTAATTTAATATATAGAGACTGTTTATTTCCCCCTACTCTTCGCCCTCCCCTTTCCATGCAGCAGAATCCGAATTTATGCCTGTGTGTATTGCTATCCAGAAAAAATGGTTGCATGTTCAAGTCTTCTTTGCATCTAGGTGTGACCATGACACTAAGTTCTGCCAGAAAATGTCTCATCTGGGTCTTTTGAGAATTGTTTTTACAGGGAGCTAACTTAGCCAGGAAAGATGCTCTTTTGTCATCCTTACATTTGCCTGATGCTAACCAGGAGTGTGGATGTAATGGCTGGAGCTCCAGCAGCCTTCTTGGATCATCACACAACATAAAACATGGGAGCCACAAGCTAGGATGACAGAAAAGAATGAAGAACCTTTGTCTCCTATGGCGGGCAACTCGCTTTTGCCTAGCTCCAGACTTTTTTTTTTTTTTTTTTGAGACAGAGTCTCGCTCTGTTGCCCAGGCTGGAGTGCAGTGGCACGATCTCTGCTCACCGCAAGCTCTGCCTCCCAGGTTCTCGCCATTCTCCTGCCTCAGCCTCCCGAGTAACTGGGACTACAGGCCCGCCACCGCGCCTGGCTAATTTTTTGTATTTTTAGTAGAGATGGGGTTTCACTGTGTTAGCCAGGATGGTCTCGATCTCCTGACCTCATGATCCGTCTGCCTCGGCCTCCCAAAGTGCTGGGATTACAGGCGTGAGCCACCGCGCCCAGCCTCCAGACTTCTTTTAAGTGAAAAAAACAACAAAAACAAAAAATAAAAAACAACTTTTATCTGACATATTCAACCATTATTATTTTCCTATATTTGTGGCTGAACTTTATCTTATTCAATACACATGACTTAAATTACCTGTTGCTAATGGTTGCAGGACTTCATTATCGCTGCACTGTCACATCACTACATGTGTGACAATTGGTCTCCTCTGATGGTATTGGCATCTCAATTCACATTCTCCAGATGCATTAAAAAACATTCGTGATCCAAGAACTGTTCCATCTAGGTGCTGAGGGTCAGACTTAACTTGACTTCCTTCCTAGTATCTTACCTGTCAGTAGACTTTGATGGTACGTATTAATAATATATCCTGATACCGAATTCAAGACCTTTTTTTTTTTTTATTTTGAGATGGAGTTTCGCTCTTGTTGCCCAGGCTGGAGTGGAATGGCGCTATCTCAGCTCACTGCAGTCTCCACCTCCCGGGTTCAAGTGATTCTCCTGCCTGAGCCTCCCGAGTAGCTGGGATTACAGGCATGTGCCACCATGTCAGGCTAATTTTGTATTTTTAATAGAGACAGGTTTTCTTCATGTTGGTCAGGCTAGTCTCAAATTCCCGACCTCAGGTGACACGTCCGCCTTGGCCTCCCAAAGTGCTGGAATTACAGGCATGAGCTACTGCACCCAGCTGGCCTTTTTATTTTTTATTTTTTGAGATGGACTCTCTCTCTGTTGCCCAGGCTGGAGTGCAGTGGCATGATCTCAGCCCACTGCAACCTCCACCTCTTAGGTTCAAGCGATTTTCCTGCCTCAGCCTCTCAAGTAGCTGGGACTACAACCGCCTGCCACCACACCTGGCTAGTTTTTGTGTTTTTGATAGAGACGGGATTTTCACCATGTTGGCCAGGCTAGTCTCAAACTCCTGACCTCAACTGATCTGTCTGTCTCGGCCTCCCAAAGTGCTGGGATTACAAGCACGAGCCATCATGCCCGACATCAAGAACTTTTTCTTTCCTTCCTTCTTGTGTCCTAAAGATTTCTTGAGAGACCCTGTGCCCTGATGTTTCCACCTTCTTCCCTTCAAATGCTGTTTGAAGAGAAGATGCTGATGTATTCCTAATTATGTTAATACTGCTCAATGTGATCATTTTCCCTAGGGGGTTGTCATTGTAATAGGCAGTCTATACATACTCATTGTAACATTGGGGTGGTGGTATTTTAGGCACCTGATAGTGGTTGTGGGATATATTCTTTTGGACAGTGTAATTTTCCTGGTACCCATGAGATCTCATCTCATAGATGGTTCCCTGAAGTTAAGGCTGGCCATATTTGTCCAAGAATGTTTCATTCAACAGCCAATCTCAGTGGCTCTAATGGCCCAATTTTCCTGGACTCCAATTAGCACTAGATGGAAAGTACTCCATATGTGGGGATCGTATTTCTGATGTCCTTTGTTTCTCCCTAGCTCCTGATACACACAGTAGGGACTTGATAAATGCTCTCATTAGTGAATATGAGAGATCAGTACAGGTGCATCCATCAGGCAGTGATTGTTTGGGGTTGTTACAGCAGATGACTGCCTTAGCCCTAATAGAAAATCCTCCTGCAGTGGATGGACACAACTTTTCAAGGAGATCAGCTCCTATCTCAATGGAAAATGCTTTCTTTAGGTAATTGTGCTCAAAATGGTATATTTTATCTGGCTTTTTGAGAAATATGCACTTAAAAGGAACAAAACAGAATATTGCTTCATGGCTCAGGCAATATATCTCTGTCTCTATTGTTTGTTTAAGTCTTATTAGGATCAGTCGTGCCATGAATTATTCCATTTCCCATTTCTCCCTGCCGTTATGCTTCTAAGTGTTTCAGAAATAAAGCCAATTTTTTTTTCATTTTACTTTTTTATGGGAAAGTGAAAGTATTGAGTATGACAAGGTCTGTCATCAACTAATGAGAAATGGCTCTTGGGGCACTTATGACTATTATTAAGATGATGTTTTCCCTTCTGAGTATGAGCAAGAAACTGAGATGTATGGATTGTAAACCAATACAATGAAGGACCATAGAGAATACAGTAGCCACAAAAATTGGGTTTATAAATTTAGACTTGGGTTGCTCACATTTTCAAAGGCATCTTGAAAAATTTCCTTTAAAGAAAAACAGAGAAAAGCAAAGAGACATGAGGGAAGTGAGATTCAGTATATCATGAGGTTTATTACTTTTCAGTAGGCTTCTTGCATTAGTGACACAATCTTTCCACAAAGAAAAAATTTCCTCTTATTGTTTATCAAAGAACCTGTAGAAAAGTCATTTCCAGATTAGTTTCCAATGACAAGATGAAAATCATTAGCATGATATGCACGCATAAGTAATGCATTGCTGCAAAATGAGACTGGGTATCACACTACAGACATGGGGTGATGTATTAGAAAGCCACTATAAAGTATTGAACAGTTAAAAGCACCATTTTCCTTGTTCTTTTTTTGACAACATAATGAAAAGTTTCAAAGCACGGTTATCTTTCGGATTATAGTACCACTTTATTTTTATAATTTCTTTTCTCAATAGATCTTTAGGTATATGCCAAAAGTTACGGGGATGAGAATGGGTATGAACATAAAAACTCAAAATCAAAACTGTCACAACTAATGCTTGGAATCTTGAAAGTTAGAGCAGATCCTGAGTTATGAATTGCAATTTTGTGTGGAAACAATCTATCAGCAACTGAACGCTGAGTAGCAACTGCTCTCCAGAAAATAGCTTGCCTCTTTTGGTATAGCTATACTTAAAGGATGAAAGGTCATCCAAAACTGTGGAGGCATGGAAGCAGGAATATATGGTCAGGCTTTATTACAGATGCTGACATCATATCTGGTCCTGTCATTTTTACCTACATTTCCATTTAGAAGGAATTCAACATTTATCTAGGCCAGTGCTTCTCAAACTTTGATATGCTTATGAATCATTTGGAGATCTTGTTAAAATGTAGATTCTGACACAGCAGGTCTGGAGTGGGTGCTGAGATTCTGCAGGTCTAACAAGCTCCCAGGTAAGACCTCCCCTGCTGGTCTGTGGAGGACATTTTGAGTAGTAGCAAGGTATAAGATCAGTTTTGGTATTTTTGCCTATAGTTTTTAGATATCCTAGTTTTTGTAATTAATTATGTCACAGGTAAATTGTTAGCAATACTAGTTAAATAACCAAGATTTCCTGCCAGTCTATTTCTATGATAGCTGCATCTATGGTACACTTCTATGTGTATTTCTGTGCCTATTTTATCTATATCTTTCAATGGAAATAATTCAAGGTTATCCCCTTAATAATGTTACTCTCCTTGACATCTAGCTTCTGATATGCTATTCTTAGTGAAAGAAAAAAAAAAGGTAGATTCCTGCCAGACAATTACACATAGGTCTGGTTATGCCTCTTGGAATGTATTACACATGTGAATGTCATCTTCCGTAAGTGTAGAAAATATTGGGAATTGCTAGTCTAGTTCAGTATTTCAACTGAAGCTTTTATTTCCTTTATAACATGCCCATTGCTTAATCTTGGCTTGACAGTCCCAGTAATGGGCAACTCCACATTCTAAGTCACCATATCACATCTTTGAAGAGCTCTAAGGATTAGAAATCCTTCTTTATATTGAACAATCATTTTATTGTCTTGTAGCCTCTATCTATTACTTGTAATCCTATTATTTAAAATGGAAAGGAGAAAATCTACATTTCTTTATGAGAGGTTATCAATTATCAGCCATCAAACGTGCCCTAGGTTTCTTGTCTCCAAGTTGGAGACACTTCAGGTACTTCAACTCCATTACAAATGCATGATGTGAATACTCAGAGTGGGCATATGGGATAAAATATGCTTTTTTTTCTGCTCCATATCCCCCATTTCCAGATGTTCCTGTGTCTCCTCTCAAACATACTTTCAGGAAAGGCTGTGAAAAGGTTTTCTCCCAGCTCAGTTTCTCAGCCATCTATATTTCCCCTCCCTGAGTAGCACATTAATCCTATGTGTCTGTGTGTGTATTTCTTTTGAACATAAATGCATATTAGTGCACAAAACGTTTTTTAGGGGGTGACATTTACAGTGCATTTAATTGATTAAATGTGCTTTAATTCATTTAAACAGTCCTTATAAAAGACATGTGGACTATTTTCAATATTTTACTCTTAGAAACATTCTGCATGAATACTTGGAATTGCTTAGTCAATTGCTATATTCATTTTTAATTTTGACAGATATTGACAAATTGCCTTATGTAGAGTTCTAACAAACTTAACTCCTAACAACACTGAATGAGAGTGTCTGTTTTCCACAAGCTTGCTACCACAGTTTGTTATAAAGGTTTTAGTTTTTGTCAAACTGGAGGATAAAAAAATGTCGATGTTGTAGTGGCCAAAAGAAACCTTCCCCTTCACTCTCTGAATGTTCACTGAAAATCAACTGACAAAAGGAAGATTAATAGGAGAAAAGACTTACAAAATGTATTAACATGCACATATGTACACGAGAAACATATAAAATATGAAAGCTCAAAGAAAGGTCCAGATGGTTGTCTCTATTATACCATCTTGAGGTTACAGAAGAATAGGGGATTGGAGCATGGGGAGACAAGCTAAGGGAGGGAGAGAGAAAGAAAGGCAAGGAGTAAAGACAGCCTTGTTATGTAGATGAAGACTCACAGGTAGCAGCTCTCAGAAAAAATAAGTGGCAGCCTGTGGTCGAGTTAATCATTACCAGATCTGGATAAAGGGGAGGACCTCAGAAAAAGTCTGGCTGTTTATTTCACTAATGTAGATTTTTCTCTACAGATGCAAATCTACTCCACAAAAGAAAGCTTTTCAGGGCTATTCCTGTCTGCAGGCCCTCTGAACAGCCATCCCAAAATATGTCAAAAAAGTATATTTTGGGGAAAATATTTTTGGTTTTTATTAGTCCCCCATTTAAAACTTTATTTTTACAAGGTTTCACATATTAAAGCCCAAGTGACTGACTTTAGAGAGATTCAGATAAGAGATGTGAGATTGGCAATATGGGAAGGACAACACAGATTGGAACAAGCAGCCCATATCTTCTCAAATCAGTCTTAGTCCTGCGAATAGGTCAGTTCTGTTAAATAGCTGTGTCTCATTTCAGAAGGTGATATTGCAGATGAACTCTCAAAGGGAGGCCTCTATTTATAATGCAGACAAACAGATCTTCAATAAGAGGTATTTCTGTGGAAACAGAAGAAAAACAAAGATTGATGTCTAGAGTAGTCTATAAACTAGTTTTTTTCTAGAGTTTCTGAAAGATCCTCAGTAGAAGTGGGCAAGTAGTAGCAATATGACAGATTTTCCTGGATAGTACTTCAAATCAAGTGTTGCCGTGAACTTTGGAGTAGTTGATGCATCAATGGGAATTAAATTTGTTTCTATGTAGGTTGCTGTGGTGATTTCTCCCTAAGTTTATATAAACTTGTCTAGCTTCAGTTTATAGGATTTAAAGAAAAGAACAATTTTAATTTCTAGTGATTTTAAGTCAGAAAAGTGGGAGGAAATTTGGAAACATTAGTCTGGAGATTCATAGCCAGATACTAGAGAGAAATAAAATTTAGGATTTAGTCCAGATTACAGATAAATAATAATTATGGTGGAGAACATATACCAGGACATATCAGAATTATAGGAATCTCATATAATTTTGGAGCACATTATATTAATAACACATTTATACAAATATATCTCAAGGAAAGTTAAGCATAATTTCTTATTTGACAATGCTTCCTACATAATTTACCATATCAAATAAGCCTGTTTATTATTCAAAAAGTAAACCAAAGTATTTTATTATTTCTTATTAATACTATATGAAAATCTTATTCAAAAAGAAAAACCAAAATCTAATTGTGTATTAGTGTATTTTTGATATTATGGCTCAATATAAAAACACTTAAAATACACATATTTAATTTTAGTCAGTTTAACCACACAAGTTTTTCCCCAATTTTTGATATTCATTTAGTTTTATCTATATCTTTTTTCTTCATTTTGAAACAACCTTTAAACGACCTCTAAAATAGATAGAATTATTTTTTTCTCAAGAAGCAGAAATCCTCATGCCTTTATAACTTTTCTTACCAAAAACATAACTTGCTTTTCTTGTACACTTTATGTAAAGAGTTATTTCTCTTATTTTAATAGCTTTAATCACATATATCAATTTGGATTTTAGCCATATAAAAATAATATGTCAAAGGATATAAGCCTAAACTTATATTTAATCATCAATGTTTCTGTATGTTAACTTACTTAGAAGTGATTATCTATTACTTAGTTACATATTAAGTAATTACTAATGATTACCTATTACTTAGTTACATATTAAGTAATTACATGTTAATAACATTGACTTGAAGATCTTAAATTACTGAACAAAATTTTCAGATGATGACAGTTACCCTTCCTAGTGTCTCCCCCAGTTGTGCTGGGTCCTGAATACCCACGTGGCACCTAGGATAGCTATGAAGGGCAGGGCTTATCTGGATCTTGAATTTGCATACCAGGTGTAATGCTCAGGAGAGGGAACAGAGATGTGAAGAGGATGTATTGAAGATCTGACCCCTCCTAGCATGGCCAGGAGGCACATCTGGGCCAGAGAGGATGGGACTATATTGAGCTTAGCTCTGCCCTGTAGCTCTTGGTCCAGGCACCGAGGACATGCATATGTCCTCAGGCCTTACCATGGCCATCTGTCTAGACCTCAGAATCTAGAGGCTCAAAACCAAAGATATAAGCTCACAGTAAGATGTGTACCAGGCTTTGTGGGAGCACAGCAGCCAGCCCTTATAGCTTTAGCTTATAGACAAACTAAGTAAGTATCAAAAACACTGCAGAATGAGCAGTTTTATGACTTTAAAAAATGTAATAGAGACAGCATAAGCCTGTCCAACAGTAGACACAGGTAAAAATGTCTGAATTATATTTGATACTGACAATTATGAAGACATTCTTATTTTGTCAACAATTTTAAAACTAGCTTTATTTGCCAAAGATTATCTCAGATTACATAGAAATATCACATACACATAACACACATAGACATATAGACATACAGACACAGCCAGAAACATATCTTGTACTGTTCATTAAGATTCTTTATTTGCCAGCTTCTTTCTCCCATTCAGGTAATCAGTCTTTCAATTACTTGTTTCTTGCCCTAAGCAACTGTTAACTTGGAAACCCTAAATTTGCCCTTCTAAAGGGATGATTTTTGGGTAAAACAAGGTAGAAAATTTACATATCAAAGACATTGAACTTAGATCTAAACATTATTATTTGCCAAGACAAAGAAGGGTATAGTTAAAGGCCCAGTTAAGGCAAGATAGCTAGGAAAAGTACCTTAAACAAAGATAAGGTTTATTATGTAAAGTTTAAGTCAATGCCTTTCTCATAGTAAAAGCTTCTAGTGGTTGAGCTACAGAGAGGGCGATGCTCTTGCACATGAAAATTTTTTATATATGTAAATTTATTTGACAAACAGCTTAAAAATAGCCACCCAGATGTCAGAAGGTTGTGCTTTGAAGATCAATTTAGTTGGATAGGTGGATTTTTAATTTAGTTTCTGTTTCTTAATGGTATTACTGAATTCAGGGCAGAGCCCATTAATAAATAAAGCTGAAACCACTCACAACTTTAGGTCTCCATGAGGAAGACAGGTGACATACAAAAGGTTCAGTGGCAGTTTGTCTCTGTTCCTCAAGGAGTCTCAGAGCCTCCAGAAGTCTCTTTTAGATTCCTTTATGTGATAACCAGAACTCTTATGTGTCCTTTCAGTAATTTTTCATCCATTGACTACCAAATGGAAGAAATAGAGACTTGAAGGGGGAACATATCGATGACTAAAGGCAAGTGGACAAAAGATCAAAGTTGGCAAAAGAAGGAGCCAAGGCAAATGAAAGAATGGAGTCCTGGAGAAGCCAGTTTGGAAAGCTTCCTAAAAAGGCCAATGAAATTTTACATTTTTTGTTTGTTTGTTTTGAGCAACAATTATGCCAACAAGAAAGGAAGCAAACAGAGGGACTGAACACACAATTAAAAAGAGGTTTCAGGCCAGGTGCAGTAGCTCACGCCTATAATTCCAGCAGTTTGGGAGGCCAAGGTGGGCGGATCATTTGAGGTTAGAGTTCGAGACCAGCCTGGCCAACATGGTGAAACCCCGTCTCTATTATAAATACAAAAATTAGCCGGGTGTGGTGTTGCACACATGTAATCCCAGCTACTCGGGAGGGTGAGGCGCGAGAATCACTTGAACCCGAGAGGCGAAGGTTGCGGTGAGCCAAGATTGTGCCACTGCACTCGAGCCTGGTGAATAGAACCAGACTCTGTCTAAGAAGAATAAAAAAAATAAATAAATAAAAAGAGGTTTCAGTCAATTAAAAAAAAATTTCCATGGGAGAAGTAGTATCTAAAAGAGTACAGAGAAGTATATACATATGTGTGTGTGTGAATCTATAGTCTGAATATCAGCTTTTAATTAGGCCAATTTGTGACCATAGAGCTCTTAAAAAATATTTTCAAATCTCTCATGATCAGATTTTAGTTGGGACAAACAGCAAATATTCCTGTCTTTTAAACATGTTTTCTCTTCTTTCTTTTAAACCAAAGATATTTACCAAGTGACTGAAAACCAAAATCAATTAGCCTTTTGTGACTTAACCAACGACACATGAGGCATCTCCAAAGAAGGGCAAAGAGCAGTTTTTTTTTTTTTTTTTTAACAAATACAGAGCCCCTGCAAAGACACCTAGAAGAAAAAAGAGGCTTAGAGACAACCAGAAAAACAAAAGCTATCCATAGAAAGGGAAAGGATCAGTAACAACTGGGTACTACAAAAAGCTAAGAGTCACACAAATATAAATTCAAAACAAATAATTCAAACTAATTCTTATAAATGTTTTTTTTTTTTCTCCCAACTTAAAAGATTTACATCTCCAAGAGACTGATTCCCTGACAGAGAATTGAAACCCAGGCTACAGCAGTGAAAGATTGGAATCCTAGCCACTAGATTACAGGCTGGAGTGCTTTTTATGTAACTCCACCGGGGAATTCAAAGCAGGCAGTTAGAGCATACAGAGGATTTTAAACTTCGTTTTAAATATAATTTCTGCCTTTTTGTGATGTTGCCAAGGGAGTTTCTAAAAGCTGTATTCCTTTTGTGTCTTTTCATAGCTACCTATAAGATAGCTGTTTAAAACAATAGCACTCCAAAAGGTTTTTTTTTTAATATAGCTAATTTATTTATTCCATAAGTGACTTAAGTCAATGAGTGTTCTTAATGAAAGTCTCAGAGGTAATTTCTCAGGTTTAGAATACCATGGACATAAGTGGTGTTTTTAAAATGGCACAGAAGATGCAACCCCCCATGATCCCAAAGAAAAATTTACTGCCAGATATAAGCTAAGATAGCAAAAGAATCTTGTTGTTATAGATGGTTAAGGATGGTGTCTCCACTATTTCACAAATTCACAGGGGGCTGCCAGTCATGAACCCACTAATCCATGACATCAGGTAGGCCTTCCTGGGATTGGACTTTCCCAGGACTAATCAGGCATCAAAGGTTGAGACAACAAAAGCCCCTTTTGGACTGGACTTCCTATTATGACAAACTTTCCTGAGAGCTTACCACATTCAGAACAAAGAGTGTGCTCCTTAATATCTTATGTGTCTTGGGGTTCTTGGTCATTTCAGACTGGCAACCGGACGTTACCCAAAAATCACACCCTCTGATGGAAGAGACCAAGAGAATGTTCCCTCTTGGTCACATGTCAAGCTTTCAAGGACATAAAAGAAGATGAAAGGTCCTCTATGACAAACGACACAGAAAGACAGTGACAAAGGAAAAACTAAAGACTGCTTCTGAGAGGAAAAGGATCAGACAATATAAATGTCATACCAAAAAATACACCTGAGTTGCTACACTTAAGACTAGTCTGTATAAATGTTTTTCTCACATTAATCTTAGTTTTAGAAAAGGAGAAATACACAGTTATTTTTACCATTTGCTTGACCAGATTCTACAGATAGACTTTCAGAAATCTGTCTGGTGAGAAATTCTTACCCTTCTGCTGACTTGTCAGATACTGGCTTCCCTTGACTGTGGCTTCCAGAAGAGGAGAGGAGTTTTAGTTATTCTACTCATAGTGCCAAAACTGTAGGGGCCAAGGGAAATCTGTCCTTTTGTCCTCTGAACATTCAATGAAAGTCAACTGACAAAAGCAGAAGAAGAAGAAAAGGCATACAAAATTTATTAACATGCCCATGTGCATGAGAGTCATACAACATATAAAAATTCAAAGAAAGGGCCAGATGGGGCCGGGCATGGTGGCTCACGCCTGTAATCCCAGCACTTTGGGAGGCTGAGGTGGGTGGGTCAGGAGGTCAGGAGATCGAGATCATCCTGGCTAACACGGTGAAACCCTGTCTCTACTAAAAATACAAAAAATTAGACGGGCGTGGTGGCGGGCACCTGTAGGCCAAGCTACTCCAGAGGCTAAGGCAGGACAATGGCATGAACCTAGGAGGCAGAGCTTGCAGTGAGTCAAGATTGTGCCACTGCACTCCAGCCTGGGCGACAGAGCGAGACTCTGTCTCAAAAAAAAAAAAAAAAGAAAGAAAGGGCCAGATGGTTGATGATCTTTTTTTAAATTATACTTTACGTTCTGGGGTACATGTGCACAACGTGCAGTTTTGTTAGGTATTTCTCCTAATGCTATCCCTCCCCCAGCCCCCCACCCCCTGACAGGCCCAGGTGTGTGATGTTCCCCGCCCTGTGTCCGTGTGTTCTCATTATTCAACTCCCATTTATGAGTGAGAACATGCAGTGTTTGGTTTTCTGTCCTTGTGACAGTTTGCTGAGAATGATGGTTTCCAGCTTCATCCATGTCCCTGCAAAGGACATGAACTCATCCTTTTTTATGGCTGCATAGTATTCCATGGTGTATATGTGCCACATTTTCTTTATCCAGTCTATTATTGATGGACATTTGGGTTGGTTCCAAATCTTTGCTATTATGAATAGTGCTGCAATAAACATACGTGTACATGTGTCTTTATAGTAGCATGATTTATAATCCTTTGGGTATATACCTGGTAATGTGATTGCTGGGTCAAATGGTATTTCTAGTTCTAGCTCCTTGAGGAATCACCATACTCTCTTCCACAATGGTTGAACTAATTTACACTCCCACCAACAGTGTAAAAGCATTCCTATTTCTCCACATCCTCTCCAGCATCTGTTGTTTCCTGACTTTTTAATGATCACCATTCTAACTGGCATGAGATGGTATCTCGTGGTTTTGATTTGCATTTCTCTAATGACCAGTGATGATGAGCATTTTTTCTTATGTCTGTTGGTTGCATAAATGTCTTCTTTTGAGAAGTGGCTGTGCATATCCTTTGCCCACTTTTTGATGGTGTTTTTATCTTGTAAATTTGTTTAAGTTCTTTGTAGATTCTGGATATTAGCCATTTGTCAGATGGGTAGATTGCAAAGATTTTCTCCTATTCTGTAGATTGCCTGTTCACTCTGATGATAGTTTCTTTTGCTGTGCAGAAGCTCTTTAGTTTAATCTGATCCCATTTGTCTATTTTGGCTTTTGTTGCCATTGCTTTTGGTGTTTTAGCCATGAAGTCTTTGCCCATGCCTATGTCCTGAATGGTATTGCCTAGGTTTTCTTCTAGGGTTTTTATGGTTTTAGGTGTTACATTTAAGTCTTTAATCCATCTTGAGTTAATTTTTGTATAAGGTGTAAGGAAGGGATCCATTTTCAGCTTTCTAAATATGGCTTGCCAGTTTTCCCAGCACCATTTATTAAATAGGGAATCCTTTCCCCATTGCTTGCTTTTGTCAGGTTTGTCAAAGATCAGATGGTTGTAGATGTGTGGTGTTATTTCTGAGGACTCTGTTCTGCTCCATTGGTCTATATCTCTGTTTTGGTACCAGTACCATGCTATTTTGGTTACTGTAGCCTTGCAGTATAGTTTGAAGTCAGGTAGTGTGATGCCTCCAGCTTTGTTCTTTTTGCTTAGGATTGTCTTGGCTATGAGGGCTCTTTTTTGGTTCCATATGAACTTTAAAGTAGTTTTTTCCAATTCTGTGAAGAAAGTCAGTGATAGCTTGATGGAGATAGTGTTGAATCTATAAATTACTTTGGGAAGTATGGCCATTTTCACAATATTAATTCTTCCTGTCCATAAGCATGGAATGTTCTTCCATTTGTTTGTGTCCTCTTTTATTTCATTGAGCAGTGGTTTGTAGTTCTCCTTGAAGAGGTTCTTCACATCCCTTGTAAGTTGGATTCCTAGGTATTTTATTCTCTTTGAAGCAATTGTGAATGGGAGTTCACTCATGATTTGGCTCTGTTTGTCTGTTATTGGTGTATAGGAATGCTTGTGACTTTTGCACATAGATTTTGTATCCTGAGACTTTGCTGAAATTGCTTATCAGCTTAAGGAGATTTGGGGCTGAAACGATGGGGTTTTCTAAATATACAATCATGTCACCTGCAAACAGAGACAGTTTGACTTCCTCTTTTCCAATTGAATACCCTTTATTTCTTTCTCTTGCCTGATTGCCCTGACCAGAACTTCTAATACTATGTTAAATAGGAGTGGTGAGAGAGGGCATCCCTGTCTTGTGCTGGTTTTCAGAGGGAATGCTTCCAGTTTTTGCCCATTCAGTATGATATTGGCTGTGGGTTTGTCATAAATAGCTCTTATGATTTTGAGATAAGTTCCATCAATACCTAGTTTATTGAGAGTTTTTAGCATGAAGCGTTGTTGAATTTTATTGAAGGCCTTTTCTGCATATGTTGAAATAATCGTGTGGGTTTTGTCATTGGTTCTGTTTATGTGATGGATTATGTTTATTGATTTGCATATGTTGAACCAGCCTTGCATCCCAGGGATGAAGCCAACTTGATCGTGGTGGATAAGCTTTTTGATATGCTGCTGGATTCGGTTTGCCATTATTTTATTGAGGATTTTTGCATCAATATTCATCAGGGATATTGGCCTAAAGTTCTCTTTTTTTGTTGTGTCTCTGCCAGGCTTTGGTATCAGGATGATGCTGGCCTAATAAAATGAATTAGGGAGGATTTCCTCTTTTTCTATTGATTGGAATTGTTTCAGAAGGAATGGTACCAGCTCCTCTTTGTACCTCTGGTAGAATTCGGCTGTGAATCCATCTGGTCCTGGACTTTTTTTGGTGGTAGGCTATTAACTATTGCCTCAATTTCAGAACTTGTTGTTGGTCTATTCAGACATTTGACTTCTTCCTGGTGTAGTCTTGGGAGGGTGTAGGTGTCCAGGAATTTATCCATTTCTTCTAGATTTTCTAATTTATTTGCATAGAGATGTTTATAGTATTCTCTGATGGTAGTTTGTATTTCTGTGAGATCGATGGTGATATCCCCTTTATCATTTTCTGTTGCATCTATTTCATTTTTCTCTCTTTTCTTCTTTATTAGTCTTGCTAGCAGTCTATCTATTTAGTTGATCTTTTCAAAAAACCAGCTCCTGGATTCATTGATATTTTTGAAGGGTTTTTTGTGTCTCTGTCTCCTTCCGTTCTGCTCTGATGTTAGTTATTTCTTGTCTTCTGCTAGCTTTTGAATTTGTTTGCTCTTGCTTCTCTAGTTCTTTTAATTGTGATGTTAGGGTGTCGATTTTAGATCTTTCCTGATTTCTCTTGTGGACATTTAGTGCTATAAATTTCCCTCTACACACTGCTCTAAATGTGTCCCAGAGATTCTGGTACGCTGTGTCTTTGTTCTCTTTGGTTTCGTGGAACATCTTTATTTCTGCCTTCATTTTGTTATTTATCCAGTAGACATTCAGGAGCAAGTTGTTCAGTTTCCATGTAGTTGTGTGGTTTAGAGTGAGTTTCTTAATCCTGAGTTCTAGTTTGATTGCACTGTGGTCTGAGAGACAGTTTGTTGTGATTTCTGTTCTTTTACATTTGCTGAGGAGTGTTTTTACTTCCAATTTTGTGGTCAATTTTAGAATAGTGTGATGTGGTGCTAAGAAGAATGTATATTCTGTTGACCTGGGGTGGGGAGTTCTGTAGATGTCTATTAGGTCCACTTGGTCCAGAGCTGAGTTCAAGTCCTGGATATCCTTTTTAATTTTCTGTCTCCTTGATCTGTCTAATATTGACAGTGGGGTGTTAAAGTCTCCAATTATTATTGTGTGACAGTCTAAGTCTCTTTGTAGGTCTCTAAGAACTTGCTTTATGCAGCTGGGTGCTCCTATATTGGGTGCATATATATTTAGGTTAGCTCTTCTTGATGAATTGATCCCTTTACCATTTTGTAATGACCTTCTTTGTCTCTTTTGATCTTTGTTGGTTTAAAGTCTGTTTTATCAGAGACTAGGTATGCAACCCCTGCTTTTTTTTTTTGCTTTCCATTTGCTTGGTAGATCTTCCTCCATTGCTTTATTTTGAGCCTGTGTGTGTCTTTGCACGTAAGATGCGTCTCCTGAATATAGCATGCCAATGGGTCTTGACACTTTATCCAATTTGCCAGTCTGTGTCTTTTAACTGGGGCATTTAGCCCATTTACATTTAAGGTTAATATTGTTATGCGTGAATTTGATCCTGTCATTATGATGCTAGCTGGTTATTTTGCCCATTAGTTGATGCAGTTTCTTCATAGCGTTGATGGTCTTTACAATTTGGTATGTTTTTGCAGTGGCTGGTACCAGTTGTTCCTTTCCATGTTTAGTTGTTCCTTCAGGAGCTCTTGTAAGGCAGGCCTGGTGGTAACAAAATCTCTTAGCATTTGCTTGTCTGTAAAGGATTTTATTTCCCCTTCACTTACGAAGCTTAGTTTAGCTGGATATGAAATTCTGGGTTGAAAATATTTTTCTTTAAGAATGCTGAATATTGGCCCCCACTCTCTTCTGGCTTGCAGGGTTTCTGTGGAGAGATCTGCTGTTAGTCTGATGGGCTTCCCTTTGTGGGTAACCCAATCTTCCTCTCTGGCTGCCCTTAACATTTTTTCCTTCATTTCAGCCTTGGTGTATCTGACAATTATGTGTCTTTGGGTTGCTCTTCTTGAGGAATATCTTTGTGGTGTTCTCTGTATTTCCTGGATTTGAATGTTGGCCTGCCTTGCTAGGTTGGGGAAGTTCTCCTGGATAATATCCTGAAGAGTGTTTTCTAACTTGGTTCCATTCTCTCCGTCACTTTCAGCTACACCAATCAAATGTAGATTTGGTCTTTTCACATAGTCCCATATTTCTTGGAGGCTTTATTTCTTTTCACTCTTTTTTTCTCTAATCTTGTCTTCATGCTTTATTTCATTAAGTTGATTTTCAGTCACTGATATCCTTTCTTCTGCTTGATCGAATTGGCTATTGAAGCTTGTGTACGCTTCATGAAGTTCATGTGCTGTGTTTTTCAGCTCCATCAGGTCATTTATGTTCTTCTCTACACTGGTTATTCTAGTTAGCCATTCCTCTAACCTTTTTTCAAGGCCTTTAGCTTCTTGCGATGGGTTAGAACATGCTCCTTTAGCTCGGAGAAGTTTGTTATTACCCACCTTCTGAAGCCTACTTCTGTTATCTCGTCAAACTCATTCTCTGTCCAGTTTTGTTCCCTTGCTGGCAAGGAGTTGTGATGCTTTGGAGGAGAAGAGGCTTTCTGGTTTTTGGAATTTTCAGCCTTTCTGCTCTGGTTTCTCCCCATCTTTGTGGTTTTATCTACCTTTGGTCTTTGATGTTGGTGACCTACAGATGAGGTTTTGGTGTGAATGTCCTTTTTGTTGATGTTGATGCTATTACTTTCTGTTTGTTGGTTTTCTTTCTAACAGTCAGGACCCTCAGCTGCAGGTCTGTTGGGGTTTGCCGGAGGTCCACTCCAGACCTTGTTTGCCTGTGTATCACCAATGTAGGCTGCAGAACAGCAAATATTGCTGCCTGATCCTTCCTCTGGAAGCTTCGTCCCAGAGGGGCACCTGCCAGATGCCAGCCAGAGCTCTACTGTATGAGGTGTCTGTCAGCCCCTACTGGAAGGTATCTCCCAATCAGGCTACATGGGGGTCAGAGACCCACTTGAGGAGGCATTCTGTCCATTATCAGAGCTTGAATGCTGTGCTGGGAGAACCACTGCTCTCTTCAGAGCTGTCAGGCAGGGACGTTTTAGTCTGCAGAAGCTGTTCCCAAAGCTGCCCCTACCTGCAGGTGCTCTGTCCTAAGGAGATGAGGGTTTTATCTATAAGTCCCTGACTGGGGCTGCTGCCTTTTGTTCAGATATGCCCTGCCCACAGAGGTGGAATTTAGAGAGGCAGTCAGCCTTGCTGAGCTGTGGTGGGCTTCGCCCAGTTTGAGCTTCCTGGCAGCTTTGTTTACACTGTGAGCATAAAACCGCCTACTCAAGTCTCAGCAATGGCAGACGCCCCTCTCCCCACCAAGCTCCAGCGTTCCAGGTCGATCTCAGACTGTTGTGCTAGCAGCAAGAATTTCAAGCCAATAGATCTTAGCTTGCTGGGCTCTGTGGGTGTGGGACCCACCGAGCCAGGCCCCGAAGGGAATCTCCTGGTCTGCTGGTTGTGAAGACCATAGGAAAATCACGGTATTTGGGTAGGGGTGTACCGTTCCTCCCGGTACAGTCTCTCACAGCTTCCCTTGGCTAGGAAAGGGAAATCCCCCGACCCCTTGCACTTCCCAGGTGAGGCAATGCCCTGCCCTGCTGCGGCTTGCCCTCCGTGGGCTGCACCCACTGTCCAACCAGTCACAGTGAGATGAACCAGGTACCTCAGTTGGAAACGCAGAAATCACCGATCTTCTTTGTCAATCTCGCTGGGAGCTGCATACCGGAGCTGTTCCTATTCGGCCATCTTAGAAGAGAGACCAGTTGATGCTTTTATTACATCTTGAGGTTACAGGAAGAATAAGGGCTTGTAGCATGGCAAGACAGGTTATGGGAGAGACAGAGAGAGAGAGAGAGAGAGAGAGAGAGAGAGAGAGAGAGAGAGAAAGGCATAGGGGCTTTATTATATAGTTGAAAACTCACAAGTAACAGCTCTCAGAAAGAACAGATGAAAGCCTGTGTTTAGTTCAGCTCTCCTAGATCTCCTAAGCTAAGTGGAAGAGGCTCAGAGAAAACCTGGCTGTTTATTTCATTAATGTAAAACTTTTCTCTACAGATGGAAATCTACTCCACAAAAGGCAACTTTTCAGGGCTATTTCTGTCTGTAGGCCCTCAAAATATGTCACAAAAGTATATTTTGGGGTGAAATATACTTTGATATGATTATTAATATAACCTAATTATATGAATACAATTCCTTTAATATAATTTTAATTATATTAATATAATTCCTTTAATATAATTTCACTTCTTTTAAGGGAGGCTGAACATCTTATTTATTTAAATGTTATTTTATTATACATGAACTACCTATTTATATCTGCTGCTAATTTTATTAGGTTATTCATCTGTATTTTATTGATTTGAGGAAACTATTTATTAGGCTAATATTGATATATTATTAGCTCTTTGTCTGTGATGTTAATTGCAAGAAATTTTCCCTAGTTGTCTTTTTAAAAAATGGTTTTCTATTTCAATTTTTAAAATGTAGACTATTAATTATTATCAATTGGTAATTAATTATTTTATAGTGATTTATTTATTTGATCTATTTTGAATTTATTCTGATGCATTTGTAATGTATGTATTTAACTTTTAAGACATTTCAAGATGTCATCCGATTGTTATAACTTTTTAAATGAATTATGTTTTTTGTAATTAAGTCAAAAAGCCACAATTTTTTCTGTGTATTTACACTATATGGACATTCTATTCTGTTGTATTGAACTGTCTCTCACATGCCAATATTGATAGCAACAAAAGATAGCATACAGGAGAATAAACTTGAAAAAGGAATATGTAGGAATCATATAAAATAACTTTAAAATACTCTTAAGAAATCCAAATGAAAACTTCAACAAATGGAAAAGTATACTATGTTCTTGGATAAGGACACTCAATATCATCAAGATGTCAATTCTTCTTAATTAATTAATTTAACATAATAAAAACATTAATAGATTTTTGGAAGGATAACCAGAGAGGCTGATCCTAAAGTTTATGCTGAAAAATAAGTGAGTGAAAGTGACCCAGGGTTTTTTCTCAGTCACTTGTTAGCTGGAGACCCCCAACCAGACCTTACTTGGACTCAGGTTCACCGCAGGAGACACCCCGTCCACTCAGCCTGCCAGTCCACACCCGCCCACGCTCTGGTGCGGATCCTGTAGCTGCTGCAACTATGCACTCAGATCCTGGTGGGAGGGGGCATGTAAGTGAGCGAGTGTGGGGTCTGTCTGGTCGTTTCAAGCACCAGTACAGAAGCAGGCTCTGTGCAGTGCTTGAGGCTGGGCCAGGCATATCGCAAGCCACTCCTGTGGTGGACTCCAGCATCCAGACAAGGGAATGTGGCACCCAGGAAGGGGTGCCCACGACCCCAAAGCCCCAGAGTGGGGGTTGCAGCATGCTAATTAGCTCTTTTAGTCCTGCTGTCCACAGCCCGACAGACAGAGGCTTGTTAACAGCTTTGTCAGCCCCTTGCCCTGCTCCAACCCATGGCTCTAGGGCTGGCTCAGCCCCGCCGCTGCTTCTGTCTTGTGGGGTGGCTGCCCTCCACCAGCAGAGGGCGGAGGGCCATGGTGTTACAGCTTTCTCTGTACCCACATTCAGTGGGTCCCAGGCTCTTGTCCCATGTCCAAGAAGAATGAGAATATGCTGAAAGTCGAAGGGTGAGGAGGATGGAGAAGAATTTTATTGATTGACGAAATAGCTCTCAGTGTGAGGGTGGTCCCCCAGCTGAAGTTGGGTGGTTTCTCCCCCAGTGTGAATGGGTCTGGGGCTTTTATGGGCTCAGAATGGGGAGTGTGTGCTGATTGGTTTGTGAGTATGCTAAAAAGGTTAAAATAAAGATGGGCACAACAATGTAAAAAGCCAATTAAGGAAGGATGGGTATATGTAAAATAGGTGAAGGGTGGGGATCAATTAGAGGAAAGCATGCCAAATGGGAAGACAGGTTCTCAATCCAGTCTGAGAATTTACCCAGGACTTGTAGCTTGGCTTTAAGGCTTTAAACTGTCTTTGGCTTGAGGATCAGGTTTCACCGGGGACCTGTCCCTGTCTGCCTAGGATTTGTCTGCCTTCTGTAGCTATCAAAAGCAGTCAGGAAAATTCTGATAAGAAAGTGTGATGAGAGGAGACTAATACTACCAAATACTTGAATGTATCACCAATCTACAATACACACAAAGTATTATATTGGTGCATGTGTGTACACTTTGATATGTATTTCAATCAGTATATCACCAGCATTTGATTTTAAACATTTTTTTAAAATTATGGATTTAGCTATGTTCTTTTTTCAATGACTTTCAAATGCAGGGTATAGAAGAAGGATAGTTTTAGGTGGGGTGGGAGGCTGAGGTGAGACCAGAAATGCACAGAAAAAGTATTGTCATCTTATGGACTATTGCTTTTTCAGTACATCTTGACTGCATGGTGGTTTTACTAAAATTGAACCATGATTTGCTTCTGAAGGACATTTAAATGACCTAGATTATTTTACCTGACTTTTCTAGAAGTATCTTTACTTTGAAAAAAAAAAACCTGCACTGTCTCTTTTTCTCATTTTAAATTCCTTTTCTGTTTCCTATCATACATATATCATCCAGTGAGATATAGACCATAACAAAGACAATTGCTGAATGTCCTAGTCCTACAAATTCTATCTTTCAGAAACACATATTCTAAGAGTACTTTTACTCTCATATCCTCTGGAAAGTGCAAATAGAACCAAAACAAATAAACACACTAACAAAAAGGAATGAACCACATGATTTGAACATAGGTCAAATTAAGCCTTAAATAAATCTGTATTGGATTTTTAAAAATTTACAGAAATAATACATTATCAGTCAACACATTTAAGCAAAAAATGTCTGTGCAAAGAAAAAAGTGATCAATTCTATGTACTCCCTTCAATCCTATGTTTAGTGTATGCACTTCTTGTTGGAGTTTGTTTTTATAATTGTATGAAACATAATTTTTAAACAAGATATATCTATTGCTCTGCAATTTTCTGTTTTTTTTTTTTTAATATTTTGGGGCAACTATTGCAGGTCTATTTGAAAAATACTATCAAGTATTTTTCATTTAATATTTAAATCAGCTTAAAAATAATTTCCTTGGGCTTTCATTCCACTTTTGTGATCCACAAACTACTTTTGTTAAGAGGAAGATGAACACCAATCAAAGTGTTTTCTCAGGGCACTAAAATGAAAGTTTCAATGAAAGCCCAGGTCTTTGTCTGTATCAGATTATATACCAAGATGCTATAATGGTGCCTGATACATAGTAAGTCCCTGATAAATATTTATTTAATGAATCAATTTCAGCCAGTCAGTGTCAAAACAAGTGGAGATTGGGTGGGAAAATCAGGACAGGCTGTCAAGGGAAGGACTAAAAGGGCTAAAGCATGCCGTACATTTGTTAAATGTTTGCTCTTGACGTCTTCCAGTAAGAGTGAACATATTAGTCAGGGAAATCGTGTCTGTGCCTAAATTTTTTTTTGATTTTGATGGCTGGTCTTGTAGCAAAATAGTTCATATTGATGCTAGCAATGTGATAAAATGGATACATGTATTATTTGCCTTTTTAATGTACTAAGATTATCCTTGGGAGATTAAAAAAAACACAACTGGAAAACACTATATAATCAATTCGTTTTTTTTTTTTTTGGAGTTAGGATCTTGCTCTGTTGCCCAGGCCAGAGTACAGTGGCATGATCTCAGCTCACTGCAACCTCTGCCTTCCCAGGTTCAAGTGATTCTCCTGCCTCAGCCTCCTGAGTAGCTGGGATTACAGGTGCCCGCCACCATGCCCAGCTAATTTTTGTATTTTTGGTAGAGACGGGTTTTCCCCATGTTGGCCAGGCTGGTCTGGAACTCCCAACCTCAAGGGAACTGCCTGCCTCAGCCTCCCAAAGTGCTGGGATTACAGGCACGAGCCACTGCACCTGGCCTAATTAATTAAATTCTATCATGTGATTTATTCTCTTCCCTGATAAAAAGAGATAAAAGAAACCAGAATATTTCACCACAAAATATACCTCTTTGGCATATTTTGAGATGGTTGTTCAGAGGAGTTGCAAACACAAGAATAGCTCTGAAAAGCTGTCTTTTGTGGTGGAGATTTACATCTGTAGAGAAAAATCTACATTAGTGAAGTAAACAGGCAGGCTTTCTCTGAGGCCCTCCTTATCTGGATCTAGGAAAGATGAACTCAAAGGGAAAGGGGACTGAAGTCTGACACTTTTAAGTTTTGACAGATAAACTTTACCACAGGCTACCACCATCAATTTTTTCGAGAGCAGTTCTCAGAGTACCTGAGAGGTCTTTATCTGCATTCCAAGACAGCCTTGGCTTTCCGTGCTTTCCATCTTTCACTCTCCCATAGCTTGTGAAGCCACCCACCCCATGCCTCATGCCACCCCGCAACCCCTCACAAGCCCACTCCTGTATTCTTTCTGTAACCTTAAGATAGTATAGAAACTTCAACCATCTGACAACTCAGTGTCAGGACCAGGATCTAGTAACCTGTCTTAGTACCAGGATCTAGGGGACATGTATATAGATCTTGGCAGTAATAGTGTAACTGCCCAATGGGTTCACCTTGCCCCCTGCCTAGACAGAGCTGATTTATCAAGACAGGGGAATTGCAATAGAGAAAGAGTAAGCCACACAGCTGGCTGTGTGGTAGACCAGTTTTACTGTTACTCAAATCAGTCTCCCCAGCACTTGGGGACCAGAGTTTTTAAGGATAATGTGGTGGGTGGGGGTGCCGCCAGTGAGTCAGAAGTGATGATTGGTTGGTTCGGAGGTGAAATCATAGTGAGTCCAAGCTGTCCTCTTGCGCAGAGTCAGTTCCTGGGTGGTGGCCACGAGATCAAATGAGTGAGTTTTTCTGTCTGGGTGGTGCCAGCTGATCCATCAAGCGCAGGGTCTGCAAAATATCTCAAGCACTGATTTTAGGCTTTATAATGGTGATGTTATCCCCAGGAGCAATTTGGGAAGTGTCTGAATCTTGTAGCCTCCAGCTGCATGACTCCTAAACCATAATTTCTAACCTTTTGGCTAATTTGTTAGTCCTACAAGGGCAGTCTAGTCCCCAGGCAAGAAGGGAGTTTCTTTTGGGAAAGGGCTATTATCATCTTTGTTTCAAACTATAAACTAAGTTCCTTCCCAGTTAGTTTGGCCTACGCCCAGGAATAAGCCAGAACAGCTTGGAGGTTAGAAGCAAGATAGAGTTAGTTAGGTCAGGTCTCTTTCATTGTCACACACACACACACACACACACACACACACACACACACACACACACACACACACACATTGTGAGGAGCCTTATCCTTAGTGCAGCACTATCCCCTAGAAGTAGGAGGAACCTGGGTATTCATTTTGTGAATCAGGAGAGAAAGACACTTGGTCATATTTTGTGCTACTGCAGTGATGACTCTTATGTGAACTCTTCCATGGCCTTTGTCTCTATCTGGGGACAAAAATCATCAAGTCATGTGATTTTCAGATGATCTAGGACATCTAGAATTTTGAAGTTGTTACGCAAAGCAGGAGAACAAAGACTTCTTTGCTTCAGGGGAATTAGTTACAAAGGGGAATTAGTTACAAAAATAGGGGAATTTGAACTTGTTTGTATGCAATTCTACACCTTTAAGATGCAAATCATTTTGAAAAATACTGTGGACTTTGGCAGTTAAATAAAAGGCCTATTTTCAAAACATTGCCTTATGTGTGTGGGTCATATCAGGTGATCTCCTTTTGATACTACTTGGAGTTAATGAAGGGGCAATAACTTCTGGCATTAATCTAATGAAGAAGACAGTAAGGATGGAAAAGACCAGGTTCTGTCCTCTTCTGTGACTAGGAATCTTTATGAACCCAGATAAATTACTTAACTACCTTGAGCCTTGGTTTCCCTATGTAGAAAAATAGTAAATGCTAATGTCTTCCTGTAGAAAAGATCAACTGAAATAATGTGTGGAACACTAGCTCAGCACCTGGCACATAGGAATTGGTGAACAAGGCTGACTAGTATTATTACTTATAATAATAAAATATATATTCTCAGCATGAAAGTATTTATGTTAGAATGTTTTACTATAAATTCTTTACACTCCTCTATTGAAGAGTAATCTAACCAACCTGTGGACTCAATTTCTCTGCTCTCATTTGGCCAGTACTATAGTTTGTTTTTAAACTCTTATTTTGGCTAGAACTTCAGTGCCAGAAAGCTTGATGGAGAAGAACATAGAAGAGAGAATATTGATTAACAATTGCATTTTCTTGCAATCTAGCCTTGAATTTATTTGGCAAGATCAGTCCAGAGTGGTGGATGAAGACATCTTTTGCCCTCATGTTGGCCCAAGAAAAACTGTTAAGAATTGATTTTCTGTTTCATTTTAATGAGCTCATTCTGAGTCATTATAGTTTCCATAGTTAAGTACTTCTGAAACACAGATTCTTTAATTGACAGATTATTTCAGCTCTCTCATTGCCATTGCCATCTATTATGCTGAGTGATCTTAGTATTCAACTGTCATTGAATTAATATGTATATATGTAGTAGAAACTGATATGAAGAAAAGTTACTGCACAGAGGCTTATTTATGACAGAAAAGCAAATATTTCAAATCTGTCAGAGTGTGACTGTGTGGTTATAAGGCATGCATTTTTGATGTATAATTTAGTAGTCATAATTTTGCATCTCTCTAAAATAACATGAATTTTTAGTCGTGTTATTGTCCTCTAAACATTTTTTTGTCCTTCATTACTATAGATTATAAGATATCAATAAACTTGGCCTTTAGCTCATTCTCTCTAGTCTTTCCAGTTAGGTCTGTACACAAACCAGAAATAAACAATCAAAGAAACTAACAAACAAAGAAAACCATAAACCATTAAATCAGATTGCTTCTGTTCCTTCTAGCACCCATTCTTCACCTGTGTGTTTCTTGAACCAACTGACAATTTTTGGAAACTTCTTCAAAGCTCAGCAATGGGCTCTCCTCTCTTTTCCTCTTTACCCTGCTCCTAGGTCATCCCATCCATGCTCAAGGCTCTATGACCCACCTATATAGCCTCTTATTTTACATCTCTACTTTCATGTTTTAAAGATTTTCAAACTTAACAATTCCAAAGCCAAATTCTTGATAACTCCTTACTGGTCTTTTTCCATTGTGTTCTATTTCAGTGAATGCCATCATAGTCCTACTGGTGGTACAAAATCAAGCAGAATAAATAAAACAAACAACAAAGCTTGGAGTCACCCTTGATAACCTTCCTCTTCCTCATCCCCATACTCTATCAACTCTTGCTATCATTAAGTCCTTTAGATTTTTATCTCCAAAATATACTGAGTTTGTCTATCATCTCCATTTCTACCACAGTCTGTCCAGTCCAAGCTATCACATCTCCAACTTACACAGCCTCCTAACTGATCTCCTTGCATTCATGTTTCCCTTCTAATTAGTTATCCATCAAAGAGTCTGAGTGGGACTTTTAAAATGCAAGTCTGATCATGTTAGCCAAGCCTCCTCTTCCCCAACTACCTCAAACGGTAGAAGTGTTCCAGGACCGAACTGCGTCCAGCTGCGTGTTCTCATGGCCCAATAATGAGATGCAGATGGACTGGGAAAGAAAATAGTTTATTTCTGTAACCAAATAAAGAGAAAATGTTGGCGATAATTAGCCAGACCAACTCAAGGTGCTAAAGTTTTTTCCCGTGCTTATATATGTTTAGATTATATGCCTATGTGCAGTACTGTATTTGCCTAAGTCTATAGGTGATTAATTTTGTTTTAAGTTGAAGGTCAGAGGCTAGGAATGTCCTCTAAATCTATTTAATCCATGAGGGCCCTGGTACCAGGGTAATTAAGAAGTGTCTCCTAAATCTACTTAATGCAGGCCCTGGTACTGAGTGATTACTTCTATTTTACCTACGTTTTGAGTCCGGAGAGTTGCTTCAGACCCCCAGTAAATTTATTCTACCCAAGATTGGTCTTGGTACGAGGAATGTAGGGCTGTCTTTGTTATCTTGACTCGCTCCAGGTTTCATAGACCCGAGATGGGTTCTGGTACAAGGAATGTAAGGCTGTCTCCATTATCTTGACTTGCCCCAGGTTTCAGGAGAAGCCTGAGTAAGGCTCTTATGGAACATATGTTTCATTTCTGGCTTTGATGTCCAGGCATCCATTTCCCTAGGTTTAATTATTAACTTAATTTTAAGGCAAGCACTGTGGAAGTTTGCTTGTATAACTGGAGTGCTATGGAAGCTTGTCTGTGTGACCGTCAGGGAGAATTGGCCTGGCACAGAAGGGTTCTACAATTCATAAGAAGAAGACCACAATCCTCACAGGGTCTACACAGCCTTGTATGGCCTGCCCCATGGCTTTCCTTTCTTGTCGTGTTCATGCTGCTCTTGGAGTTCCCCTGTTCTAACCACACTGGCTTTCTTTCTGATCCATCAGCTGGCTGTATTCCCTCCTGCCTTACCCCCAGGGTAGATGATTTTCGTTCCTCCCTCAAATCCCAGCTTGGTCTCACTTCCTCAGGGAAACTTTCTCCAATTCCCCTGACAACCTCAGGTCCCCATGGTATATGTGTCATGATGCCATGCATTTTCCTTTCAATTTAGAGTGGACATTTGTCTTTTTTTTTTTTCTTTTGGCCTACCACTAACCATTCTTCTGACTTGAGAAATTCCCTACTGTGGATATTCTGGAGTCAACATATTTGGGAACAAACACAGTTGACTCATGGTAAGCATATAGTTCAACATGTGGGGAAGAACATACAGTATGCCGTGGGCACCTGTCAGCACATTGAACAGTGGGAGTGGCGATCGCTACCAGACATCTATGGTGGTGGATTTATACTGCTATAACAAGTGATCACCAACTTGATGTCTTAAAATAACACAAATTTATTCTTTCATAGTTCTAGATATCAGAGGTCTGAACTGTCACTGGGCTGAAATCAAGGTGGCTGCAGGGCTGCACTCTTTGTAGAGACTCCAGAGGAAATCCTGTTTCCCTGTCTTCTATTCTAGAACTGCTTTCCTTTCATTTCTTGGTTCATGGTCCCTTCCTCCATCTTTAGAGCTAGCAGTGTAGAATCTTGCTTCAGTTATCACATTGCGTTCTTCTTCTTTAGAAGTATTTCTCTCTACCTTACTATTATAGGACACATGCATTTACATTGAGTTCACCCAGATAATGCAGGATAATCTATCTAAAAATTTTTAACTTAATCACATCTGCAAAGTCCCTTTGTCATGTAAAGTAACAGAGGCACAGGTTCCAGAGATTAAGACTTGAACATTTTGGGGCTATTATTCAGCCTATCACAGTCTCTCTCCTGTATTAGATTTTCAGCTCTAGGAAGGCAAGGCATGCATCTATTTTTGTTTTGCTCTGCTTAGCAGACTCTTTGACCTGTAGTAGACATTTAGAAAAAATTTGTAATGAGCGAACATATTTTAACATATCATTTTGGAGGGTTATCTGCCATATGTGGCTCACTTAAAAATTTTTTAAAAAAAATTTGTGTGTTGGAATTAGAGCATATTAAATTTCTCATTTATTAATTCTTAATTACTTAATATCAACACTAAAATTATTGAGAAGGTATTCAACAAATGAAATATATAAATTTAGAGCTATGAGATAATTTGTTCCAAACTTTATTTCCCAGAAGTGGAAACAGATCTAGGAAACAGAAAATGACTGGCTTAAGAGTAGACTGTGAAAGAGAGGCCGAGTTAGTATTTGAATTGAGATCATGCTTGTATTAGTTAGCTTGGGCCACCATAAAAGAATACTACAGACTAAGTGGCTTAAACAACAGAAATTTATTTGTCAAGGTTCTGGAGACTGGAAGTCCAAGATCACATTTCTGGCAAAGCCTCTCTTCCTGGCTTGCAAATGTCTGCCTTCTTGCTGTGAACTTACACGGCCTTTTCTCTGCAAGCACTTGGAGAGCTCTCTCCTCTTTATATAAGGACACCAATCTTATGGATTAGAACCCCACCTTCATGACCTCATTTAACCTTAACTACCTCCTTAAAGGTCCTACCTCCAAATTCAGTTGCACTGGAGGTTAAGGCGTCAACATATGAATTTTGAGAAAACACAGTTCTGTCTATAACAATGCTGATTGAACCAAATGAGATCCTGTGAATATAGTGAGGTCGTTTCCACCACTTACAAGTTGTGACAGTAGGAGAAAGTTAGTTTTTATTTCTGTGCTTTACTTATATCTTCTGTACCTTTAATATTTGTACTAAGGATTAAATACACACTGCATGTAAGTAAATCTAAGATTACAATAAATGTTAGTGACTAGCCATTTCCTTAAATAATTGATGAAATATTTAGGCATCTGAATGCATTTATTTATTTGTGACTTTCCTTTAAGAGCAATCTCTAAACATAGAAAAAATTCTACAAAAGAGACTATGCAAGAAGGATGCAATGCAAGGAGGATTATGGATACTCTAAAATTCTTTAGAATAGATGTTTAGAACCTAAATGTTGACCAATTCATAGTTGTAATGGCCACAACAGTTAATTTATCTTGATAGCCCACATTGCCAAATAACTGAAAGCTAACAGACACAAAAGGTAAAGATTTAGCAGCTTGATTTTAACCTTTAAGTATTTGTCACAATAAGCATATTAGGGAGTTTAGTCCTAGCTTTGTCCCCTGAGATAGAAAATCATAATTCCATAGCACTGAGTAAATGTCTCCCTGCAGAAATAAATCATAAAAATGAGAGTTTAGAGATTTCTGTCAGAAGGCACTTTAATCTTACTCATCACAACACAGAAGGAAGGAGAAGATGATGAGAAGGGAACCCTGTGTAACATAACAAGGTTTCCACATTCCCAGAAAGCTAAAATAGGGAAACAACGAGGTCTTGGGAATGTTTATTGTGATCAAAGAAAAAAGTAGAGAGCAGTGTATTTTTTGCAGAAAATTAGAGCATAGGGCACTAGGAGGCTTGTATAATTATGATCACTGTAGCACTGTTTATCCAAAAAAAAAAAAAAAAAAACACACTGGAAACAGTGTAGCTCTCCACTAATAAATGAGTGATTAAGTAAGTCGTAGTGCATTTGTGCTCTGGAATATGACATAGCAGTAAAAACAATGATGTAGGTCCCTAGGAATATACATAGAAAAAATATAGATATGCTGTTAAGCTGAAAAGCCAAACTGCTATTTATGTTAAAAACAAAACAAAACTGAATATTATTTATTTATACTTTATGTAGAGAAAAACTTAAAGCATGCACACCATAATGACAGAAGATTGTCTTCTTTTTTTGGTTTTAGGGGGAGGTAGTTCTGTGATTGGATGCAGTAGACAAGAAATATTTCAGCATTATGCATTTTACATGATTTTTTAAATTATAAAAGTTTATGTTAGTTATTAACTGTTATATTATGGTGATTTGGCTGGAATAGAATTCTAGGTGAAAACCATTTCTTTTTTTAATTTTTTTTTGAGACAGGATCTTGCTCTGTTGTTCAGGCTGGAATGCAGTGGTGCAATCATGGCTCACTGCAGCCTCGACCTCCTGGGCTCAAGCAATACTCCTACCTCTGTCACCTGAGTAGCTAGGACAACAGGCATGTGCCACCACGCCTGGCTAATTTTTTATTTTTTTTGTAGAGTTGGCATCTCACTGTGATGCCCGGGCTGATCTACAACTCCTGGGCTAAACAATCTTCCTGACCTAGCCTTTCAAGGTGCTAGAACAGGTGTGAGCTACTGCCTGTAATTATTAAGAAAATTTTTTCTTAGTGATACTTAGAAAGATTGTTCCATTGTCTTCTGACAGTAGATTTAGATGATTATGTTAGGTTTAAGTTAATTCTCATTCCTCATTTTCTGTATCTCTAATATTTTCTTTCATAATTTTATTCACTTTGCCTTTTGGGGTGAATATTCTGGGAAATTTTCTGAACTTTACCTACCAACTTTTTTTTTAACTCGATATTCCAGTAATTACATTTTTAATTCCAAAGAGATCTTTATTGATCTTGGATCATTTCTTTATCATTGCATTGTCTTCTTGTTTTATGTATACAGTATCACCACAAAACTCTGTGCACTGTGCTTTTGAGTTTTCATCTGCTCCTAAAATTATCTCTCTCTAGAAGCTAGTTCTCTAACTTAATCTTTTTCATTCATGATTAGATTTCCTTTCTAATGTCTGAAGATTCTTGGCTTTTATTTCAAATATAAGAATTAACATTTATAGGAAGGCTGACTGCAATGTTAATTTTATGTATCAATCACCTGACTGGGTTATGAGGTGCATGGACATTTGGTCAAACATTCTGAGTGTGTCTGTGAGGGTGGTTGTGGATGAGATTAACATTTGAATTGGAGTGAGTAAAGCAGATTGCCCTCCCTAATGTGGGTGGACCCCACCTAATCAATTGAAAAACTGAATAGAGTGAAAAGGCTGAGCAAGAGAGAACACCTCCTGCTTGATTGCTTGAGCTGTACATTGATTTTTTTTTTCCAGTCTTTAGAATCGGTCTGAAACAGTGCCTTGAGCCTGATGACTTTTGGACTAGAATTTACACTATTGACTCTCTTGATTCTGGCCTTCAGACTCACTGGAACTACACCATCAGCTCTTCTGGGTCTCCAGCTTGCCAACTCACCCTGCAGATCTTGGGACATAATACATTATCACTCCCTAATCAGAGCCTCACATAATCACTAGCCATCTATAATCCCTAGAACTAATTCCTTATAATCTCTTTATGCACACATGCACATATATACACGTATACACATCCTATTCCCATATGTTCACATCTTATTGGTTCTGTTTCTCTGGAGAACCCTGACAAATATACTGACCAAGAATATTTTGCAGGCTGGGTGTGGTGGCTCACACCTGTAATCCCAGCACTTTGGGAGGATGAAGGATTGCTTGAAGCCAGGGGTTCGAGACCAGCCTGGGCAACAAAGCAAGACTCGATCTCTACGAAAAATGAAAATAAAAAATTATCTGGGTGCAGTGTCATGTGCCTGTAGTGTCAGCTACTCAGGAGGCTGAGGCAGGAGACTCACTCGAGCCCATGAGTGCAAAGCTGCAGTGAGCTACTGATGGCACCACTGCACTGCAGCCTGGGCGACAGGGTGAGACCCTGTCTCTAAAAATAATAATAAAAAAGAATGTTTTGCAAATGGCTGAGGTTTGTTAGTCATGAAATTTACATTAAAGGGATCAGGTGGAATGCAGTCTGGTACAGAATGAGGAGGCTATCTTCCAGGGCACCCTAATCCATCGCTGATGCCCTAACTTATCCCCAATAATTTGATTTCTTTTATTTGGATAACCCTTTCTTTCAATATGATGAGACAAAAATGTACAATATATTGTATGCTGTTTTGCCTGCATATATTGGAGACAGACTGTGGAAGCCAATAATTCCGTGTATAGATTTCATTTTATCATTACTTCTAACTCTTGTACCTTTTATGCCTGCAAGCTCCCATGTTGAATTCTTTCCCTGGTCTCTTCCAAACCAGTTACTCCTTTTCTCTTACCCACTGCAACCGATTCCTGTGTATGCAGTCTAGGCTTTGATTTTCTCCTTTCTGCTTTATCTGTTATTATTTTTATATTCTCTTTCCATATTCTAGAAATTGTTGAAATCCCTTATCTGATAATAACTTGCATTTCCATTTTTTCATTCTTATTGGTTCACCCTTTTTTCAATAGTTTTGATATCATTTTAATAAGGTTTCTTGAGGGACAAGAAAAACCTGTATGTGGTCATTTACCATCATTAGCAAAAGGAGGGCTTTGAGAGTCCTTTGGTTGTAAAAGAAAAAGAATGTTGAAAGGAGGGAGTTCTTTTGATTATTCTTATTCTGCAGTAATGCTATCTTTTAGGTCAAAACTAGCATGTGTCATATATGATTCTTAATAGTTCTGTAGTAGGGTAAAACTAGGCCTTTAAGAACATTAATAGGAGTGTGTGTGTCTGTGTATGTTTACCTATGAATGTGTGATTGTTTCCTTGTGTAATATTGGAGGCTCATCAAGAACCAGAGCTCTTACACGTGAAGTATTCATTTGCAGCAAAAGCTCTAAAAATATAAATGATACAAAGACAGGCAAACAGACAGATAGGTAGATAGGTAGATAGATAGATAGATAGATATTTCTTTTTTTTCTTTTTTTTTTTTTTTTGACATGAAGTTTCACTCTTGTCACCCAAGCCTAGTCGAGCAGAGGGCTTACAGGAGCCTAATTAAAGTTTGGTCAAAGGAGAGTCTTTGTGAGCCACCGTGCCTGGCCTAGATAGATAATTCTTGATATGAATCTAATCTTTGAGCTTGGGGTTAGAGTAGAGGTGGAGGTTAGTTTAAAGTAGGAAAGACAAATAGTGGACTTTCTTGTATAACAACAGCATTATTCTAACTTTGGTTTACAGGTGTGGCAAAACTACAAAGGTCCAATTACAAATGTCTATTTCATTATGTTGCTTATGAGGCATAAGGACAGATGTGAGGCAACTCACAGGAAGAAAAGGGGTATCCTTTCTGATCCTATGATTAAGTAGCTCTTCTTGGCAGATTCAGGTTTTATTAAAACACCTCTCCTCCATCTTTCCTGCTGGCTAGTGACACACATGGTTTTCTGGCCATCCTTCCCCTCTACTTGAGTGTACTGGCCTCCATGATCTCAGAATATCCTTCTGAAATTCCTCCTAAGCCAGTATGAAAGTATGTAAGTATGTGGTTCCTCCCTTTCTGGGTGGTTATTTAATAGTAAATTTCTACCATTCCTATTCATCACAGTCCAGGTAATAAAATGCAATTTAAAATTGAATCCACATTTCTGAACAAAACGAGGCTTTGATTTATGTATAAAACCACATTATCCTTCAAGACTTCTCTGACCCATTCTGGATAAGGAGAATGAATATCTTAATCTCAGTGGTCATTGTCTGAGAGGTCAAAGTTAGACTTCTCTCACATATTTCATAGATTGTTGGAATTTTAGAGCTGAAAGGGTTCTTACTCATTTCACAGATAAAGAAACTGAGGCCCAGAGAGATACTAATTTGCCCAAGGTCAAGCATTTAATTTGTCAAAGACTTGGGTCTAGATCTCTTGTCCTCTATTATATTAAGTTCTTAATAATCAAGATAATACTAGCAGCCAAGTTTCTATAGCTACTAAGTGCCACATTTACAGTTACATTTATAGCAGTTCCAAGGTAGTTATAAAATTTATTATCTCCATTTCCCAGATAAGAAATATGAAGCAAAGAGAGGTTAAGTAACCTGTCTTAGGTCACACGGTTACTTCCAGACCCATTTGAAAACCAAGCTTTCTGGCTCCAGAATCTATATGTTGTGTCATGACACCATTCTGATTCTCTACATGGGAAGGCCCTCATTTCAGTGATTGTGTTTCTAAAATGAAAGTCTTGGCCGGGTGCAGTGGCTCATGCCCATAATCCCAGTACTTTGGGAGGCTGAGACGGGCGAATCACTTGAGGTTATGAGTTTGAGACCAGCCTGGCCGACATGGTGAAACCCTGTCTCTATTAAAAATACAAAAATTAGTCAGTCGTGATGGTGAGTGTGTGTAATCCCAGCTACTTGGGAGGCTGAGGCAGGAGAATGGCTTGAACCCAGGAATCAGAGGTTGTAGTGAGCCTAGGTAGCGCCTCTGCACTCCAGTCTGAGCGACAGAGTGAGAGCAAGACTCCGTATCAAAAAAATAAAAAATTAAAAAAGAGAGTCTTATCACTGGTTCCCAGTGTGATAAAATAGTATAAATAACACTGTAAGCACTGAAATACTTCACCTGAGACATTGTCAATAATAAATTGGGCAGGAAAACCAACAAAGTTGGATAAGAAAATGATAGAGGAGAGAAATCAGGAAGACTTACTGTTTTAGCCCAGATATAAGCTGCAAAGACACTGGTACACAGCTGGGACATTGCCATTGGAAAATGAAATAATCAAACATGGACAGAGTTACCTAGAGTTGCAAAGGTTTTTTGTATTCTCCTTTTCTCACTAGGCATTTTGCCAGTAGCCCTTAAAAAGCAGGTCATGTCTTCTGCTGCACTTTCAGACTCTCTACATACTAGTACAAACTGGAACAAAAAAACATTCATCACTGTAAAACCTTGCCTTTCAGGCTCAGATGAAAAACTTGGCTCCAGCTCTCTTTGTAACCTTGTGTGCATTTAGAAACCTTGTGACTGTGAGCCCATGCAGTTCCACCTTCTAAGGGAAGTCAGCTCCCAGCATCTGAAATCTTTATAAACAATAGCTGTATCAGTTATCTATTACTGCAGAACCAATCACGCCAGTGTAAAAAGTAAAGTAGAAGTTCCTCTTCAAAGAGACTTTCCTTCCCATCTAATTAGGAATAAATAGTAATTTCTCTTAGAAGCAAAATTTATTCAAAGACCTGTGCTAACATTCTTAAATATCTGCTAGCCGTAATAAAGAAATCAATGTACTTCATGTTCTTTGCTCCCACAATTTAGCCTAAATATTTGCCCTGGCATGCTTATACTAGTCCAAGCAAGAATTAGGTCATAGCCTGTTCCTCTTCCTTATGTGAAAGTGTTTTTACCTTTCTCAGCATTCCACAAGTTACTTCCTCCTTCCTTTGCTCTCCTCTGCCTTTGCCTCTTTTAAAAAGTTCTAAGTTGCTAGCCAATCAAGACAAATACAGAATGTGAGGTCCCGTTCCAGCCAATGGAAACCGGACACAGCAGTAAGGCGAACGCGTCAAGTTATAAATGACCCTGTCTCCTTTGTTCAGTGTACTCTCGTAGCAGAACTGCTGGTGAGTGTACCCTTTCTGCAGAAGGTAAAAATGGCCTTGTTGAATAAATTAAATTTCTGTTCAAATGCTGTTTCTTTACAGCACTGAAGAACAAGCATTTCAAACACCAGTAGTCAAGGACATAAACAACAATTTATTATTTCTCATGATTCCATGAGTTGGTTGAGTGGTTTTTCTGTGAATTTTGCCTGGAATCACTCATACAGTTGTATTCAGCAGAAGAGGCCAGTGGAGTCTGAGTTCTGCTGGAATAGCTGAGAAGGCTGGACCTTTCCCTCCACATGGTTTTTAATTCTAGACTTTTTGCAGCATAGTTGTCTCAGGTTTCTAAGAAAGCAAGAGCAGAAGATATAAGACCTCATTGGGCCTTAGTTCAGAGCTTGTACAGCATGACTTCTATCACATTCTACTGGACCAAGTGAATTATAAGGCCAGTTTTCATTCAGTGTTAAATGGGACTGGCCAGATGCAGTGGCTCATGCCTGTAACCCCAGCACTTGGGGAGGCTGAGGTGGGTGGGTCATTTGAGGTCAGGAGTTCGAGACCAGCCTGGCCAACATAGTGAAACCCTGTCTCTACTAAAAACACACAAATTAGCTGGGCGTGGTGGCACATGCCTGTAATCCCAGCTTCTTGGGAGGCTGAAGCAGGGGAATTGCTTGAACCCAGGAGGCAGAGGTTGCAGTGAGCTGAGATCATGACACTGCACTCCAGCCTGGGCAACAGAGCGAGACTCTGTCCAAAAAAAAGTGTTAGGTGGTACTGAATAAATCCATGAATTCAGGGTAGTATGATTCACTGGGGTCTATTTTGTAGTAATCTATCACTCAGGCCTTTTAAAGCCAGGTCAGTAGCAGCAGCTACTTTTGCCTGGAGTAGCCACAGCTCAAGCAAGAGAAGAAGTAAGAATTCATTACTGAGGTTCCCTTATAGAAAAAAAATCATACCAAGGGAAATGCAAGAAATATAGTTATTTATTGAGTCTTTTCTTATTTTAAATGATTCTCATGGTATGTAAGTGGCTCTTATATTATTTTGGCCATAAGAGGGTGGGAGCAGTATGGAGTTTACCCCAGGATGCAGTGGAATATTTCTGGCTTAAAGTTGGTTAAGGTTGAAAGAGGGAGGGAAGGAATTGTACAGAATGCAATGTTGTCACTGGGCTGTCATACTTGAAAATCAGGGTTAACAAAATAAATACTCACGTAGAGAAAGGGAAGGGATTACTGCAAGAGTATTAACTAAAGCTTTCTTTCCCCCACCAGCATGCTCAGTAGCAAAGCTGGAAAAAAATTTCCAGTGATACATTAGTTCTTCCCCATCCTTTATTGGGATATGCTTACAAGGACATAGAATAGCAAGGAATTGTGCTTGTATGTGTGTGTGTTGGGGGGTGCAGTGCTGAGGCACAAGAGAACTTCTGAAACAGATGCTTCAAAAGGATATATACATGTTTGGCATCATATAATCTTAAACTTTTACTCTGCAAAACCCTTAATATACTTCTTCTGATTGTGTAGAAAAAAAGCAAGAAGACAGGCATTTGGGTACTACAAATATATGCATTAGGAAAAGGCTTCTTTCATTTATCCAGAGAAATCCTGATTATCCGCAAGGCAAGTGAGGTAGGTTTGATCAAAGACTGGTCACCCAGCCATTATTTCTTGTGGGTATCTACATCTGAGACAAGTGCCAAAGATCAGGGTCTCCCATAGGTCCCTGGAAAAATGCCTGGCAACCAACCACTTGGAGTACTTCTACAATTGACCTCTGAATGGAAGTTTCATGAATGTTGGAGGGGGATGGGGAAAAATCCTTTTCTGGAAGAAAATATCAGCTGTATATTTCATATCATTTGTATTGCCTATCAATCCACCTGAGATTAATCCCTAGACACAGAGGTGGCTGGGACCTGTCAAACGGCCCTGTAGGCCCATTGTTCATGGCTTGCTGCTTGAAGGAAGATATATCAACCATCCAGCTAATGCAGTTCATATATGCTGGTGTCTGCCCAGGTAAGAGGCCCTCAAAATTCAATAATGGGAAGAGAGTCACACATGTTCTGCACTCATTCAATAACGCTTGGCAGAACAGTAATATTTGTTATTAAATACTATATAGTCAAGGGTAAAGAGAAAGGGGGAAAGAAGACACCTTAGAAGAAGTAGATTGAAATGTATCTTTTTAACCACTTAGATGCTACATGATTAAAATAATAATATTTTCATTTTTTTAATATAATTTTGGTAATTTACTACAGGGCTATAGTGATTAATTATGAACGTCCTCATGAAGATATCTTGTCTCCTCTTGGCACAATTTCCTTCATGCTTCTCGACTACTTTGTTCATGTTGCTGCTACAGGACTGGCTGCACTATTTCATAAAGATTATGAGCTAGTGGAGTTTAGGAAACATGTTCTATTGTTTGTACTTGGCTACTGCTTAGCATAGTGATTGGCACGTTTGTTTAAAAAATATATATTTGAATAGCTTAGATAATTATAGTTCAATTTGTGAAACTCCCATGTTATTATCTGAGATTCTTTAGTACATGACATTTGGTAAAAAGCAGAAGATACTGTATTATTTTAGAGTAATAAAAATAATAGTAATTTGATCAGCTGTAACTTATAAAGATTATAAAATCACAGTTTTTCTTTAATGAGAGATTTTGTAAAAAGTAAAAGACAATAGTATGAGGATAAATGGGAATATTTTTTAGGTCAATGCTTATTTACCTACCTAAAAAAATATAAGAGGGGGCCGGGCACGGTGGCTCATGCCTGTAATCCCAGCACTTTGGGAGCCCAAGGCAGGTGGATCACCTGAGGTCAGGAGTTCATGACGAGCCTGACCAACATGGTGGAACCCTGTCTCTGCTAAAAATACAAAAATTAGCCAGGCGTGGTGGCACAAGCCTGTAATCCCAGCTACTGGGGAGGCTGAGGCAGGAGAATCACTTGAACCCGGGAGGCAGAAGTTGTGGTGAGCCGAGATCACGCCACTGCACTCCAGCCTGGGCAACAAGAGCAAAACTCCATCTCAAAAAAAAAAAAAAAAAAAAAAGGAAAAGAAAAAGAAAAATATAAGAGAGGAATTTCAATACTTGATTTATAGAAATATGACAAAGACCCAATTATGTATACATTCTTACAATCAAAGGATAAGATAAACCAGAACATGGTGGGAGCCCAGTCAAGTAGCAGAAAAGTTTCTGTGAATGCTAGGTTGTTCAAAACCCATGCTTCGTTGTCCTGCTTATGATTCTCTCCCCGATGTTAGTGATGCTATAATGAAAACAGCTGCATGCAAATGAGCTGTAAAGTAACCAGGGACAATGAAATCAGGGTTGAGCCTACTTCAATTTAGGGAAAGACTGAGGAAAAATTTGAGAGATGTTTGGGTTTTGTACAAAGGGTTCAATCACTAGAGGAACTGGGTTATAATGAAAGAGATTTTTCAAGTCTGTGTATTGGTGCCAAGTTGGAGTGGGGTTGGGGGTGTGTGATGCTAATAGATGAATGAGAAAGTAAAACCATTCAATTCTCATTGTGTTGCTAACGTATCTCAAGGAGATTCTTCTTGAAGCAGAAAAAAATGTAGCAAATATATCATTTAGAGGAAAACTAAGTCTAACGTGATGAGACAGTAAATGTTTAGCTACTTTAATTAGCTGGCTACTCCACATTACAGATAATTTGCCTTGATAAAATCAGCACTAAACAATTATTTTTACTGAATAGAAGCAAATAGATAGATAAAACAATGAATAAAAAATAAATGTACAAATACATTTCATCTAGGGGTATTAAAAGAAATTGTATGTAAGACTGCAGAAACACTGCTAGTAGCTGAGTCTTAGGTATCTTCAGAGGATTCAGTGGTTTGATTTAAGAGACCACATGCTCTGTCATTATGGTAAATAAAAAGGCCTTTGCATCTGACTTGAGAAGAATGTGGGGACAGGTGTCATAGTGCTCTCTTCTCCTTGACTCATAGCAATGATAAAATTTGCCACTACACCAGAGAATCCAATATTTAAGGAAACAGATGACACCAAAATCTTGCTATGGAAGTGTGCTTTTTGCTTTGAAACAGACGTTGCTTTGTTTCTACTTTCTCTATAATTCCTAAATCTTGTGCTTTCATTTCCCCTTAAAAATATTTCCATAAGTCATTTTGTTCATAGGTTGTGTATTTCATGTAAAATTTTTAGGTTTTCAATTCGTCAGTTTAACCCTTAGTCACTTTAACCTGTCTAATTTTAATAGTTTTTTGGAGATGTAATTCACATACAATAAAATTCACTCATTTATAGCGTACAATTCAGTGTTTTTAGTATATTCATAGAGTTGTGAAACCATCACAGCTAATCAAATTTTAGAACACTTTAATCACCCCCAAAATAAACTTTCTAGTAATTAGCAGTCATTTCCAATCTCTGCCTCCCCGCGACCCCCAACAAACACACCACATAAATATTAGGTGATCACTAATCCCTCTGTGGATTTATCTATTCTGTACATTTTATATAAATAGAATAAATAGAATTACACAATCTACAGTATTTTTTGACTGGCTATTTCATTGAGTATAATGTTTTCAAGATTTGTTCATGCTGCAGCATGTATCAGTACTTTATTCTTTTTCATAGCCAAATAATCTGTTGTATGGATGTATCATATTTGTTCATGCATTCATCAGTTGATGGACATTTGCTTTCAATTTTTGGCTATTTTGAACAATGCTGCTATGCACATTTGTGAACAGTTTTTTATGGATATATTTTCAATTCCCTTGGGTGAATACCTAGGAGTGGAACTGCTGGATCATATGGTTACTCTGTTTAACATTTTAAAGAATGTTAAACTTTTTCAAAACATCTATACCAGTTTACATTCCCACCAACAATGTATGAAGGTGCCAATTTATCGATATAATTACCAATACATTGTATTCATTGTGCTTTTTATTTTAATTCTATTAGTGCATCAAATTGTATTTTATTGTGGTTTTGATTTGTATTTCCCTAATGACTAGTTATATTGAATATCTTTTTATGTGTCTATTTATTGTCCATTTGTATATATTATTTGGAGAAATGTTTATTTAAGTCCTTGGATCATTTTTAAGTGGGTTATTTACTTTTTATTATAAAGTTGTAGGGCTTCTTTATATATATCCTGAGTACGAGCCTCTTATCAGATTAGCAAATACAGTCGTGTGCCACATAACAATATTTCAGTCAATAGCAGACCATGTATATGACAGTGGTCCCATAAGATTGTAAAGGAGCTTAAAAATTTCTATTGCTTAGTGATGTGATAGCCATCATAACATCATAACCATCATAATATCTTAGCACAATGCATTACTTCACATGTTTGTGATGATGCTGGTGTAAACAAACCTACTGTACTGCCAGTTATGTAGAAGTCTAGCACATACAATTTTCTGCAGTACATAATACTGAATAATGGTAATAAACAACTATATTATTGATTTTTGTATTCACCATACTATACTTTTTATTGTTATTTTAGAGTATGCTCCTTCTACTTAAAAAGAAAATGTTAACTGTGTGTCTTAGTCCATTTGTGTTGCTATAAAGGAATACCTGAGGCTGGGTAATTTATAAAGAAAAGAGGTTTATTTACATCACAGTTTTTCAGGCTGTACAAGAAGCATGGCACCAGCATCTGCATCTGGTGAAGGCCTTAGACGGTTTCCACTCATGGCAGAAGGAGAAGGGGAACCTACATACAGAGATCATATGGTAAGAGGAAGCAAGAGAGGGGGAAGGTGTCATTCTCTTTCTGAACAATCAGCTCTCAGGGGAACTAATAGAGTGAAAACTCACTCATTACTATGGGCACCAAACCATTCTTGAGGGATCTGCCTCCATGACCTAAACACCTCCCACCAGGCTCCACCTCCAACACTGGGGATCACATTTCAACATGAGACTTGGTGGGGCCAAACAAACCATATTCAAATCACAGCACTGTAAAACAGGCTCAGGCAGCTCCTTCAGGAGTTATTCCAGAAGAAAATGTTGTTATCATAGGATATGAAAGTTACATGCATGTTATTGCCCCTGAAGACCTTCCAGTGGAACAAGATGTGGAGGTGGAAGACAGTGATATTGATGATCCTGGCCCTGTGTAGGCCTAGGCTAATGTGTGTGCTTGAGTCTTAGTTTTTAACAAAAAATATTTTAAAAGTAATAAATAATTTAAAAATTAGAAAAAAGCTTATAGAATAAGGATAAAAAGAAAACATATCTTTGTACAGATACACAATGTGTTTGTGTTTTAGGCTATGTGTTATTACAAAAGAGTCAAAACGTTAAAATTTAAAAGTTTATAAAGTAAAAAGTTACAGTAAGCTAAGGTTAATTTATTATTTAAGAAAGAATAATATGTTTTTATAAATTTACTGTAGTCTAAGTGCACAGTGTTTATAAATTCTAGAGTAGTGTGCAGTAATGTCCTAGACCTTCATATTCACTCACCACTCACTGATTGACTCATGCAGAGCAACTTCCGGTCCTGTAAGCTGTATTCATAGTAAGTGCACTATACAGTTGTACCATTTTTTATCATTTATAGCATATTTACCATACCTTTTCTATGTTTAGATATGTTTACATACACAAATACTTACCATTGGGTTACAGTTACCTACAATATTCAGTATATTCACATGGCGTACAAGTTTGTAGCCTAGAAGCAATAGGCTACACCATATAGTCCAGCTATGTAGTAGGCTATACCATCTAGGTTTGTATAAGTACGATCTGTGATGTTTACTCAATGACAAAATTCCCTAATGATGCTTTTCTCAGAATGTATCCCTGTTGTTAAGTGATGCCTATTTTTTTCAATTCTTACATGGTCTTTTTACTTTCTTGATATCATTGGGAGAACAAAATTTTTTAATTTTCGTGAAGTCAAATTTATTTATAGTTTCTTTTTGTTGTTATTTCTGGTGTTATATCTAAGAAAACATAGCCTAACTCAAGGGAACGAAGATTTGCTCCCATGTTTTCTATTAAGAATTGCACAGTTTTAGCTCTTATATCTAGGTCTGTGATCCATTTTTAGTTAATTTTTGTGTATGGTGTGAGGTAAGAATCCAACTCTATTCTTTTGTATGTAAGTATCCAATTATCCCACCACCATTTGTTGAAGATACCATTCTTTCCCCCATTGAATGGTTTTGGCACCCTTATTGAGAATCAACTGAACACAAATGTATGAGTTCATTTCTGAGCTCTCAGTTCTATTGAATTGATCGATATGCCTATTTTTGCATCAGTATCATACTGTTTTAATTACTGCAGTTTTGAAATAAGTTTTGAAATTGAGAAGTGTGAATCCCTCAATCTTTTTTTTCTTTTTCATAATCATTTTGGCTATTTGGGGTTACTTGCAATTTCATATGAATTTTAGGATTAGCTTTTCCATTTTTTGAAATAAAGCTATCAGTATTTTGATAAGGATTGCATTGAATCTCCAGATTGCTTTGGGTGGTATTGCCATCTTAACAATATTAAGTTTTCAAATCCATGAACATAGCATGTCTTTCTATTTATTTAGGCCTTCTTTCACTTCTTACAGCAATGTGTTGTAGTTTTTATCACAGATGTCTTGCAACTGCTTGGTTCAATTTATTTCTAAGTATTTATTCATTATAATAAATTAATTGTTTTCTCAATTTCCTTTCAGATTGTTCATTTTCAGTGTACAATTGATTTTTGTGTGTTGGTCCTATGTCTTGCAACTTTGCTGAATTCTTTTGTTAGTTCTAATAGATTTTCGTAAGGATTTCATTTACATGAGATCATGTCATCTGTGGATAAAGATAATTTTGCTTCTTTTCTTTCAAATTTTGTTGTCTTTTATTTTTTTCTCACTGATCTGTCATGATCTTTCAGTACAATGTTGAATAGAAATAACAAGCATATACATCTTTGTCTTAGTCCTGATGTTAGAGGCAAAGCTTTTAGTTTCTCACCATTAAGTATGATGTCAGCTTTGAGTTTTTCATAGATAATCTGTAACAGGGTGAAGAAGTTCCTTTCCATTCTTAGTTTGAGGAGTGCTTTCATTATGAAAGTATGCTGAGTTTTTTTCAAATGCTTTTTTCTTTTTGCATTTACTGAGATTATAATGTGTGTGTGTGTCTTTTATTCTATTAATATCATGTATTACATTGTTTAATTTGTATGTTAAACTAACCATGCATTCCTGGAATAAAGCCTATTGGTCATGTTGTAAGTTCCTCTTATATGTTACTGGATTTTAGTTTCTAATTTTTTTTAAGAATTTGTGTGCCCCCATTCCTAAGAGATACTGATTTTTAGTTTCCTTTTTTGGGGGGTGATGCTTTTATTTGTAGATTTCTCTCTCTCTTTTATTTATTTATATATTTATTTTTGATGTCTGCCTGGATTTAGTATCAGGTAATTGTGGCCTCATAGAATGATTTGAGAAGTGTTCTCTTTTCTTCTATTTTTGTGGAAGAGTTTGTGAAAAAATGGTGTTGATTATTCTTTAAGCATTTTGGAGAGTTCATCAGTAAACCTATTTGAAACTGGACTTTTCCTTGTGAGAAGTTTTAAAAATTACCGATTCAATTTCTTTAGTTGTTGTAGGTCTATTCACATTTTCTATTTCTTGTTAAGTCAGTTTCAGTAATTTGTGTCTTTCTAGGAATTGTCCATTATATCTAAGTATTGAATTTGTTGTCATACAGTTGTTGATAGTACTCCTTTATGATCATTTTTATTTCTATTAGGTCAATAATGATTTATCATCTTTCTTCCCTCATTTTAGTAATTTCAGTTCTATTTTTTTCTTAGTCAGTCTAGTTAAAGGCTTGTAAATTTTGTTGATCTTTTGAAAAAAAACAGCTTTTAGGTTTCTTGATTTTCTCTATTGGTTTTCTATTTTATATTCCAATCATAACTGTTTTAATCATTATTTTTATCCTTCTTGCTTTTGGCTTTTTCCTCCTCTCATTGGAATTTCTTAAAGCAGAATGTTAGGTTATGATTTGAGATCATTTTTAATGCAGGCGTTTACGGATATATATTTCCCTCTAAGCACTGCTCTGATATTTAGGTATGCTGGCTTTTCATTTTTGTTCATCTCAAATTATTATAGAATTGTACTTATAATTTATTTTTCATTTCATTCATTATTTAGAAATATGTTGTTTAATTTCCACATATTTTTTGATTTTCAAATTTTCTTACTATTGATTTATAATTTAATTTATTGTGGTTGTAGAACATAATTTATATGATTTCAATTCTTGTAAATTTATTGAGGCTTCTTTTATAGCTTAACGTATAGTCTATTCTGGAGAGCATTCCATGTGTGGCTTAGAAGAATGTATTTTCTGCTGTTTCAGAGTGAACAGAAAATGTTGGGTTTACTTGGTTGATAGTGCTGTTTTGTTAAGCTTTTCTAGACAGACCTGCAAAATGGGTCACATAGTTAGGATGTTCTGAGAACAGAACTTTTAAGAGCTCCAAATTCAGTTTAATCGCCCTAGTAAGGCTGCTGGTTTTCTCAGCTACCATAGTTGTGAGGCTACTCATTCTCATGACTATGTGGAACTGGGGAGATGGGGATGGAAGTAAGGAAAACTAAAATGTAACAAAGACTGTTATTCTTATCAAGGTCCAGCAAATTTTTCTTGAATTAATGCTTCTCAGATTGTTGCAAGCAATTTGGTTAATTTCTAGAGTTGTGAAAATACTTATTTTAATAAATTTTGCCAATATTGTAATTACTTTTATGGAGGAATAGTTTTGCAGAAGTCCTCACTTGCCTGATCCAGAAGTCCCTCTCTCATAACATATGAATATTTAATTTAGTTTTATTAGTTTTAACCATTTATCCTAATTATGTATCTTTGCCTCTTATATTTTTATTTTTTTGACTCTCCTTTATCTTCTCCCGTTTTAAACTTTTAATCTGACTAGTTCTAAGCTTTTATTTTAAATGTGTCCCTTTTCCACTTTTTTAGTAGTCAATATTAATCTTTATTGGAATCATCTCTCAATTTAAAGAGCTATCTATTTTAATTCATTTTATTTTTCACTTCTGATTAATAATATATACTTTTGATGTTATTAATATTTTCTTTAACTTTTTTCTCTGTATTTTTTCTTTCCTCCTCCTCTTTTCCATATTCATTAATTTTATTATTTGTGTTCTTAAGAGCTACTGAAAGTTTAGCTGCAGGAGTGGTAACACAATTGAAAATTCACCGCACAAATTGGGGAGAATATTGTACTAGGTTTGTGTGTGCACGTGTGTGTACCTTCTATGTTTTCTACCCCTCAGCCTTGGAAAGTTGCAAGGAAGCTAGCCATCTACCTGGGGCTGTGAATAAAGAGTTACCCAAGAGAAACTAGAATCTCAGGCTTATACAATATATGGTATAAACTCTGCATGCACACTTACAGAAGATAAAGTAATTGTAAATGAAGAAATTAATTTTAAAGCCTTATTTGGAATCAGTGAGGCAAAGTTGCTACTGGCTTTCAAGGAATCAGGAAGTTATATTTAGTAGTTGTAATAATTTCCTAAGTCTGATATAACAAAGTATCACAGACTGGGGGTTTAAAACAACAGAAATGTATTCTCTCAAAAGTTTGGAAGCTAGAAGTCTTAAGTGGAGGTATTAGCAGGGTTGGTTCCTACTGGAGAACAGATGTTCAATGAGTCTCTCCTAGCTGCTGGTGGTTGCCTATAATTCTTGATGTCCCTTGGCTTGTACATACAACTCCAGTCTCTGTCTCCATTTTCACATGGTATTCTCCCCCGTATCTCTTTACATTATCTTCCCTCTGTGTATGTCTCATTTTTCTCATCTTGACATCAGTCACTGGTAAGGCCCACTTTAATCCAATATGAGCTCATCTTAACTTGATTACATCTGCAAAGACTCTATTTCTGAATAAGGTCACATTCTGAGGATTGGGTGAACATGAATTTTTAGGAGACATTATTCTATCTAGTATAGTAGTCAAGAGATGCAGGAAACCATTACTGATGCTCACAACTTCCTGCAGCACCTTGGCAAAAACACGAGCTAAGAATATTCTATCCAACCAAATTGTGTTTGAAGTATAAAAAGATAAAGACAAATAGTTTTTATCATGCAAGAACTCAGAGAATATCTTTGCCATGAATACTTACTGAGAAAACTACTGGAGGACAATCTTAAGTCAAAAAAATGACCAAGGAAATCCTAGAAAAAGAAGTCACAGTAAATTTTAAATATATTTAATAGTAGAATCAAGACTAAAACTCATAGGGGTATAAAGTATAAAATAGAATGTAAAAGTTATGTATAATAAGAACGGGGAAATCATACATGTAGGAGATTCTGTCAGTGTCCCATTTGTATCACTACAGCCTTACAATTTCAGTTCATTATAGCTGATTTCCGTCTACCAATATATGCATCTTTTTCCTGAGGGCAATGTTCAAGAAGTGCCAAGAAATTAAAATCCCCCCAAGGAGAAACTCTCAACAAATGATTGATTGGAGTTCATGAATAAATATGCTAGATTCCTTGATCCTTGTGTTGGAGGACTTTTCCTTAGTTCAGCTGATGACGGGGTTCTTTGTTCCATGGCCACGAAAATTCAGGCTCACAGACAATTTGAATGATGAGTAAGACAGGGTTTTATTGGGTGTAAAGGAAAAAAAGGGGGAACAGGGACTCTGCAAGGCCAGAGTTCCTGCTAGAGCACTTCTTGCCCACAGATTGAATCCCAGGTTCCACACAGGAAGAGGAGGTACCAGGCTCCTCCCCGCTGCAAATGGCACAAACTTCCAAAGGCCCCACCCCAGTGCGCAAGCCAGTTAGGGTTTTCTGGGGACCTCCTCTCACCTGGCTGTCTCACTTGGAGAGATACCTCTAAGGCCTGTGTATTACAGTCTTTCCCAGAATTTTCTCACAAGATTAAGCTTCAGTCACTCACAGAGATAGCTGGTTTAATATTTCTTTTATTGATTGCTTTGTCTTTCTTTCTGCGTGTTTCTTTACCTTCCTACTGGTGTTTTTGGACTTTCACAAATAAAGCAATTACACTTGAATTATTGTCTCGTAGTCTGCCTCTGAGGAAGCCCAAATTAAAATAACTACCCAAAATTGATTGAGAGAGGGGAAAAAAAAGGTAGAAAGTATTGCACATATCTAATTGCTTTGTCTGTAACTGATGGGAGTCCAAGGAGATAATTTAAAGTTGCAAATGAAGTCATAAAAGCATAAGCATAATTAACTATAAATGGCAAACCTAAATGTAACATAATTAACTAAAATTGAGTAGTAGAGGTAAAGCAAGAAAAGGAGGATGAAGAAGAAATAACTTTATCATTGCTCGGGTTCAAAAAATAATAGATATTTTTGAAGAAGGAGAAGATTAAGAATATTATATAAATTTACAGTTATAGAGCTAAAATGGTAACGTAGGGCCTCCAAAAACTCTCTCCTCCATAAAAACAATGAGAAAGAACTGGCAAAAATGATCATAATCTGCTTTTTCAGGACTCTAGAAATTAACTAAAAGCTTTCAGCAATCTGGGGAATGTTTATTCAAGAAAAATGGTTAGTTCTTGGTAAAAAATAGTGAGCTTTAGGGAATTTAAACTTGTCCTGGTTTCATTCTCTGCTTTCAAGATTTGCCATATGGAAAAATAACATTCTCCATTAATGGGGAAAAATGGCAGCTACTGAAGAGAGGAGAACAGGGATGAATCTCATTCAAAGTCTCAGCCAAGAATTGTCCATTTGTGGCCTGCCTCTTGGATTCCTGGAAGGCCATACTTGCAAGCTGTCTGTATCTTACCTGATTCACAGATTACCCGGAGTGAATAGCCTTATCCCTGGGGATATTTATCAAAAAGAAATTACAGGCAATTGCTTAACTTCTTGGCTGCTTGAGGCAGTAGATAACAGAGGAAGCAAAAATAGACTTATAAGAAAGCTGGAAAGAAGAAGCTGATGAGTGTGATTTCATAGGGGCTTTCAAAAAGTTGTATATTTTTGAATATCTAGAAGGCCAGGCATATGCCTAAGGCTATTTGCATGCCCAGGGCTATGCATATCCTCAAGAAAGACCTGATAAAGCCCTAAACTTTCACCCCTGGCTGACCTTGAGGCTCTGCACAAGCCAAAAGTAAAGGCTAATGCAGAACTGTAAACTGCCTAGCTGAGTGTTGAAGGTATATCCAAACACACAAGCAGAGCTTCTCAGCAAAGACTAGAAGAGATTTATTGGTCTCAAATAGGTAATACTTTTTTTTTTTTTTCTGAGATGGAGTCTCACTCAGCCACCCTGGCTGGAGTGTAGTGGCACGATCTCGGCTCACTGCAACCACTGTCTCCTGGGTTCAAGTGATTCTCCTGTCTCAGCCTCCCAAGTAGCTGGGATTACAGGCACTTGCCATCATGCCTGGCTAATTTTTATATTTTAGTAGAGACGGGGTTTCACCATGTTGGCCAGGCTGGTCTTAAACTCCTGGCCTCAGGTGATCTGCCCACCTCGGCTTCCCAAAGTGCTAGGATTACAGGCATGAGCCACCGTGCCCAGCTGAAAATTTTTGTCCATTCATTATGACTACTAAATTAACCAGGTGGAGACACCAGTGGCCACACATGACAAAGATACAGACTTTACAGAAGAGTTCAGAAAAGTCACTAAACAATCAACAAAAACTGTAAATAGAAACAACAGACCCTAGGGAGGAAAAAGAATCTGATTTTCAGAGTTGCCACATTATGTTCCTTCAAAGTCCAGATTTCAAGCACAAACAGTATGAGACAAGCAAGAAAGGAAGAAAATATGACACATACACAGGAAAAAAGCAATCAATGTAAGTCATTCCTGAGAAAACCCAGATATTTCACTTACTAGACAAAGGCTCTACATCAGCTATTCTAATATGTTCAAAGAACTAAAGGAAGTCATGTCTAAAGAACTAGCAGAAAGTACAAAAAATCACACCAAAGTAGCAAATATTAATAAAGAGACAGAAATTATAAAAAGAAACCAAATAGAAATTCTGGAGTTGAAAGGTAAAATCACTGAAATAAAAAATTTATTAGATGGGATAAATTGTAGATTTGAGAAGACAAAGTAAATAATCAGCAAATTTGAAGACAGATCAATTGAAATTATACAGTCTGAGAAACAGAAGGAAGAAAGAAGAAAGAAAAATGGGCCTGGCACAGTGGTTCATGCCTGTAATCCCAGCACTTTGGGAGGCCAAGACAGGAGGACTGCTTGAGCCCAGGAGATTGATAGCAGCCTGGACAACATGGCAAAACCCCATCTCTACAAAAAATGGGACTATTAGCTGGGTGTGGTGGCATGTGCCTATAGTCCCATGTAGTCAGAAGGCTGAGGTGGCAAGATTTTTTGAGCCTGGGAGGTTGAGGCTGCAATAAGCTGAGATTGTACCACTGCACTCCAGCCTGGGTGACAGAGTGAAACCCTGTCTCAAAAAAAAAAAAAAAAAGAAAAGAAAAGAAAAGAAGAGAAGAGTGAACAACAGAGCATCTGAAACCAGCATACACAGAATGAGAATCCCAGAAGGAGAGTAGAGAGGAAAAGGGGAAAAATAATATTTGAAGAAATAATAAGCAAAAAAATTCCCAAACTTGATGAAAAAACAATAATTGACATATCTAATAAGCTCAACAAACTCCAATTAGGATAAAGTCAAAAATATCCACACAGAAGAACATCGTAATTAAAGTGTTGGAAGACAGAGATAATCTAGAAAGCAGCAAGAGAAAAATGACTTATTGTATACAAAGGATCCTCAATAAGATTTCTTATCAGAAACCTGAGAGGCCAGAAGATAATAGGATGACATATTAAAAGTGCAGAAAGAAAAAGCCTGCTAACCAAGAATTATATGTCTGGCAAAACTACCCTTCAAAAATGAAAGAAAAGATAAGACATTCCCAGGGAAATAAAAACAGTGAATTTATTTCTAGCAGATCTGTCCTATAAGAAATACCAAAGAGTCCAAGAATGATATACAAATGGCCAATAAGCCTGTGAAAAGATGCTTAGCAGTATTGGTTATTTAAGAAATGCAAATCAAAATCACAATGGGATGCCACTTCATACCCATTCAGATGGCTAGAATCAGTAAGTCAGATAATAAGCATTGGCAAGGATGTGGAGCAATCAGAGCCCTTATACACTGCTTATGCGAATGTAGAATGGTGCAGCCCCTTTGGAAAGCAGTCTGGTAATTTTTCAAATAATCGAACATAGAGTTGCCATATGACCCAGCAATGCTGCTCCTACATACCCAAGAGAAATAAAAACATATAGTGACAGAAAAACTTGTACATGAATGTTTGTAGCAGCACTATTCAAATAGCCAAGAGGTAGAAACAATCCAAATGTTTATCATCAGATGAATGGATAAACAAGAGATGGCATATCCATACAATGGCCTACTATTTAGCCATAAAAAGGAATGAAGTACTGATACTACTGCAATATGGAGAAACTTTAGAAACATTATGTTAAATGAAATAAGCTAATCATAAAGTACCACATATTATATGATTTCATTCATATGAAAGTCCAAAATAGGAAAATCTATAGAGGTATAAAGTAGATTAATAATTACTTAGAATGGGGGAGTAAGTACTGAAATAGGTGAGTGCTGAGTAAATGGTAAGGTGTTTTTTTTTAGGTGATGAAAATGTTCTAAAATTAACTGTGCTGACGGTTGAACATATCTGTGAATACAGAAATGCAACTGAATTGTACACTCTAAATGGGTAAGTTGTGTAGTATGTGAATCATACTCGATTAAAGCTGTTAAGAAAAATGAAATACTAAAGGTAATCCTTCAGGCTGAAATGAAAGGAAAGTAGACAATAACTTGAGTCCACATGGAGAAATATTGTGGACCAGTGAAGATTCAGACATCAATCTGTTCTTAGCACTACCATGCTTTCAGAGCATTTTAATGAGCATCTTCTATACACTAAGTCCTGTGTTGATGAGATTGGCAATCCCTGCTGCTTTGGAGCTTTTAGACCAGACATTGAACACACCCTTTCCCTTGTGGTGAGTGCTGAAACAGGGATGGACAGGGAACTATAAATTATTAGCTCTAGGCTACAGCCTTTTCATACATCAGTTCATGAATTCTTAATACTCCCATGAGGCAGGGGCTGTTGACATCTCTGAAAACTTAGTTTCCCCATCCATGAAATTAGCTCAAGAGATTTACCCCAGGTCTTAATTCAACAGAGGCAAAAGCTTTATTTTTAATAGAAAAATAGACTAAACTTATTGTGGTTTTGATTTGCATTTCTCTGATGAAGTAAAGATAAAATCTATGCAGGACTTATTGCAGAAGCTATTACACATTAGGTATTTTACAAAATGATTCCTTAGTTCTGTTGTGTCTTGTATTACTTGCTTTTTCATAAATGCTTATTTTTTAACCTTTTCTTCACAATAAATTTCTCAACTTCTTTAAAAAGAAAAGAAAATAGACTAAACTCAAAATTCCAGTAAGTTAATTATTATGTCACACCATTTCAATTTAATATTATGCAGGCATTTTAAATATAATTATTAAGACTATGTGGAAACATGGCATAGAGCCCTTTACTGGTATTCTGACACATTAAATGAAAGAAGCACAATATAAGGTTTTATTTGTGTGATGTTTATAATTCCATAACATATGTAAAATTATATGTAAAATATATGTAAAAATGAAACACATTGCAGTTATAGATATCACTGGTATAAGAATATAGATCCTCCTAAAAATATGAAGACTATACAGAGTGAAAGACTATAAAAATTATAAATACAGAAAGATAAGATTAAGCATTGTGACAAAAATAATACAGAATATATTTTTCATGTCAATAAATCTAAATGGACTAAATTCATATGTTAAAAGACTTCTAGGTAGTTCATAAAGTAAATTTAGACACATAAAAATGAATGATTCAGAAAAGTTAAAATAAAAGGATTGTTAAATGCACACTAGGCAAATACAAACCAAAAGAATGAGGATTTGTGATCTTAATATCAAATACAATTTAGGGACAAAATCACTTTGTAAAGCTAGGAGTACAAATCACAATGAGAATATGCACAGATTATATTGCAGAAGCTAGTTTTAACCAAAAACTACAGGGGAAAACAATTAAGTAGGAGCTCACTATTAGTGGGAAGCGTGAAATATGCTCATTGTCCAAGGTAAAACAAGTTGTTAAAAAATCAGGAAGGCTATAGAAGACCTGTGCTGGATCTTCAATTTGCCCCTCCAGATCTATATTCTATCCTCTTCTACCTTGTTTTGGTGCCTTGGGAAGCTGAACTCTTTATCCACATTACTGGGTTCCCTTGCCCCTGGCTTCTGGTTAGGTTCAGTCAATGGGGTGCACTAGTAATAGAAGAGAGGATGGAAGAAGAAAGAGATCAAGGCATTTATTTCCATGTGCCCCTCTCTCTTTAGTTGCTACAGGTTGGCTGCAACCTTCTGCTGCCTGTCAGGAGACCCTTTTTTATACATTCTCTCTATCTCAAGGTCTGTAACCACTCTCTCTCCTGCACCTTCACGCTTAGGTGTAGTAATACTCTCCCACTCCCAAATATTTGAGTTACTGCTTTTGTGCAGTTACCCTTGTGCTTTCCTTCTACTCTGACAATAACTTTGTGAATTATCCTTGCAGTAAACTCTCTTCAAGTTACCCAATTTCGGTATGGCCCACCTGTTTTTTGATGAAACAAAAGCCAAACATAGCCAGGTACGGTGGCTCATGCCTTAATCCCAGCACTTTGGGAGGCCGAGGCGGGCGGATCACGAGGCCAGGAGTTTGCGACCAGCCTGGCCAACATAGTGAAACCCCATCTCTACTAAAAATACAAAAATTAGCTGGGTGTGGTGGTGGGTGCTGCTAGTCCCAGCTACTCGGGAGACTGAGGCAGGAGAATCACTTGAACCAAGTAATTCACACTCGGATCACAGTGAGCCGAGATTGCACCACTGCACTCCAGCCTAGGCAACAGAGAGAGACTCCGTCTCAAAAAAAAAAAAAAAAAAAAAAAAACAAGCCAAACATAATTAATCAGATATGTCTAACTCATACATATCAAACTCCATTTTGAAAACGGAGAATATATCTGCTTTTCAAGTACTCATTAAACAGTCTTGAAAAAAATGAAGATGTATTGGTTTATGAAGAAAATATACACAAAAACCTCAGTAAATTAAAAAAATGCTTTTGTTCCAGTGCAAATAAAACTAGATATTAAAAATATAATCAGAAAAAAACCCTGTATCCTGAAAATTAAAGAAAAAAAAAGTCTTATCATTTGAGTCAAGGAGAAAATACAAACTAAAATTGCATGCTGAGTCTCAGGCAGAATTAATAAAAAACAAATCAATACCTAGACACCTTGTAATACATGTGTAGAACAATAAAGGAAAAGAGAAAAAAGTTAAAGTAGTCGAGGAGAAAAGAGAGCTCAACTAGAAAGAAAGATAAACTTTTGGCCAGCTATCACAGAAGAATAGTATTTCCAAAGTACTGAGGGAAAGTATTTATTACACTAGAATTCTATGTTGAATAAAGGCATTAGAGTTATATGATAACCAGGAGACTTTACTATTCACAGAACCTTGCAGAAAGAATGAAAGGATATCCTTTAGCAATAATCCAGAAGGAACATGTAGGATACAGGAACCAAAAGCAATGATGAGTAAAGAAATCAATCAGTATGGTGGTAATTTTAAACAATTATAGAATGTTAATAGAGAGGGAAAAAAAGCTCTAGTGTGTTTAAAACAAGAGGGAGCTAAAATCCAAAAACATGAAAATGGGAGAGCAGAGTAAACGTTTACAATTTTCTGAGCTTGTTCTATTGTCTGGTTAGAGATGAGGATGAATTTTTAAATTTTATTTTGTATGCATGTTAAAATCTGATTGCAAAGCCACAAATGCTAATTTACTTAGCATCCAACTGACATCCACATTTGTATTACAGTCAGATATTAGTAGATACCTAGCAATTAAAGGAAAAATGGAGGCCAGCCCACCTTCTGAGCTCTGCTTGATAGAATAGAAGAAAACACTACCACGTGTTGATACCCAGAATGTTTATTTTTGGCTCCTGTGGGAGAATGATTTTACATATCATACTCTACCGACTTGCTTCCTTGATGACTTACTGGGTGTGAAGTTCAGTGGCCTGTACATCATTGGCACGTTCTCATTCTAAGCATCTGTTCTCGGAATGAAATGAGCGTACATAAATAAGCAGTCTTGTTGAAAAGGTTCAGTCACAAAACAAGTATTTGGAGCCTTGAGACATAATAGGCTGTTTTCTAACTTAGTGTTGTTGGATGGTAGCTTTCTTTATGGTGGACTTTAATGCCATGTTATCTCCCACTGATTTTTCTTATGGCTGACTTAGTTGGCCTGCTGAGCTAAAGTGTCTAGTTCCAGAGACCAAAACATGATGAGTATTGTGTGTAGTAGCACAGCATTTTTTAGCCCTGGGGAAGAAAAGCCGAAACCTGTATCAGATGTAGCTTCCTTCTGTTCCAAATGAGTATTTAACTATCCAACTACCCTGAGTTTCAAAGGCCATGGAGGGCTGGAAGTTGCTGGGAATTTTATTTGATGAACAGTTCTGATTGTTCTATAATGAAATTAATTACCTTGCCTCCAGGTTTAGATGCTACATTTTATCTCCAGAGTCTGAGAAAACATTTGCCTCTTCTTTTAAAAGACGGCCCAAAGCCCCAGGAGCTCAATGCTCAGGCTTGCACAAATTGGAAGGAAAATTGGGGAAACTCTCTGTCCACATTTCATTGCATTCTTTCAGATTCTTGGGATTTTGCTGAATCTGCTGGTGAGAAAGCTTGCTCATCTCCCACACCCCCATGTAATTAATCTGAAATTAACCTTCTCATTAACCCACAGATGGAGAAGGGCAACACACAAATTTTAAAATGTGTATACTCACATAGGCTTTTATCGGCTATGGTTAAGAACTAACTTCTAGTTGATATATGCAGAAGCAGTTAGAAGATGTTTGAATTGGAATTTTCATAACAAAAATTTGTTGCCAATGCATGTAGTTTTATGTCAACTAAGAGCCCACTCTTGTAAGATAATTGTTAATTGAGGATAATATTGAATCACCTCAAAAACCTGATCCACGTTTTTTTTTTATTTTTTCCTATCTTATGTATCTAATCTACTAGGGAATACATACCCAATCTGTTACATGTAAATTGATTTTCTCACTGCCTAGGAAACATGGGTCTCTTATAAACCCATGTTTATACTGATGTCCTTACCTCTGTTATTTTTTCCTATGTTCAAAGCTCAATATCCCCTTCATCAAGCCTTACTTAACACAGTAGTTCTAATATTGACTGCCCACGATTGTGAGCACTAATTCTAAGGGATCTCTGTCTTTTGATGAGTACCAGGGAAATTTTCTCCTAATTAACACCTGTGTCTCAATTCTCTCTCCCTTTACCTAGTCTTTTGGATTCTTACTGTCAAAAACCAAGCATAAAGGGCAAAAATAGCAGACAATGGATTTCTAGCTTTATGCCTGTCTTAGCAATTCTGTGAGAGATGTTTTGAAGCTCCTCTTGAAAAATCTGTGCCAAAGACCTAGTAATTGTTTTTTATGGTTTTCCAATGAAGTGTGAAGTCCTTCTAATAGCTGTCAATAGCCTTCTCTACTCTGTAGCTGTGAACACTAAGAAAGAGGCCTTTAACAACCTTTTTTTTTTTTCTCTTGCTCTTCCATCATCACTACTTTGGTCCCGTGTCAGGCTAGAGACTAAACAGTTGGCATTATAACCTGAATAGCCTAGGAAGTTAAGGGTAGGTAAAATCAATCATATTGAGTCCCTCCTGACTTTCAAAATAATAATAATTTTAAAATCACAGGCAACACATATCCACTAGTTCGATTGAAAAAATCATTTATTTTTACTTTATTCCAGGCACATTACTAATAGCTGAGAATCTGTAGATAAAAAAGGAGGTCCCTTTCTCAAGTAACTCACAGCCTAATAATGTAGAGAGAGATGTAAATGAGAACACTGTAAGGTCATATGCTCAGAGGAGACAGGTAACCAGAGGAGGCCAACCCTGAGGGATTGCGAACAGAGTTATGTCCTATCTTTAGTATGTTTCTAGTACTTAACACAGGCCCAATCTTTAGTAGATATGCAGTAAATATATATTGAATTAAATCCTATTACCCTACTCTTGTTAAAACATTCATAAGGTCAGTGAAATAATCTTCAACACCTTATTGTACTATTGCAAAGTTTATTAAAAGAAAAAGAAGGGCATCTACTTAAGTGTTCCTAGATATCTTTTCAAAGAGATGAGTCAGCAAAACTATCCTTTAAAAAGCCCTTTAATTTTTTAAGAAGGCACATAAAATTATTATTAAGTAAATGTTTAATTACTGTTTTTTATACTTAGCCTAACAGGTTAGGTCAAATTTATGATTCACGAGAGTTGTATTTTTATGTGTTGTGTGTATTTTTATGGTACATTGGAGTCTCTTGTGGGTAATTAATGTGCACACTATAATTGTGCCCATTATATAGGACTTGGCACATAATTTTACTCTTTTAAATTGTTATAGAGATCTGTAGTTGTTGTATCTTTGCTTTTACGATGTCCTGTTGTTCATATTTATAGTTTGGTTTATATCATATTCTTGGTTAGGAATGCAATCTGAATTATTACATTGTTCTTTGGGGGGAAAAGATTATCTGTTTTAGAATGATATGCTCTGTTCCCAAAACTGCGAGAATGCATTATGGTAGAAATTGGTAACTACCTATGCAGTCACATACCACTTGTTATTTTTTCACAGCAATGTTGGAGTTCTTTCCTCAATCTGAATGAAAACCCCTTCTGGGAATCATTACTTGCTTCATGACTCTTCTCTCCTGATTTTTCCTTCTCCTGTCCAACTTCCTATAATCATTGGCAGATTTTCCTCCTAGGCAAAGGTTGGTGTCAGGCCCTGAGCTGATCCTGGACACCATAATACCTGAAATTCCAGCTCAATCAACAGGAGGAACTTAGAATTAAGTTTTAATGCTGTAGACTCAGGAGTAGGTATGCTAGGGATGTGTGTTCTCCCCTAATCCCTACACAACAGCCTAGCCAAGTTAGCCCTACTGTCTCCCCCTGAATCCACCCACCACTTAACTGGGCCCTTAAAATTCTATTAAATTCTTGTCAATCTCTTTTCTGGAGTTACTGGACCTCACATCCTGTATTCTCCACCACTACCTGAGATCTGCCTTTGAATGGACAGTGTTCAGACACACGATGTAACTCTACTTTCATCCAACTAACCCCTGCTACCTGACTTTTCAACTGGAGTTTCCCAAAGGCCAACCAACTTTAAGACTGGGCCTCCAAGGTTAGAATGCCTAGACTTTTCCAGAACATGCCACACTCTTAGGACAATAGTTTTCTCTCTGCCTAGCCATGCTTGCTAGGGCTTCCCCAGATTTACCAGTCCTGGTTTTGTTTCCTTTTTCACTAGCATGTGCTTCTGAGGTACCAAGATATCTCACAGTAGCACTGGCTGGGACCCTGGTTCCACAGACATGAACATTCCATTAATCCTGCAACCTGCACAATATCTAGTAGAGTAATAAGCACACAGAACTTCCTACTGTGCAAATGCCTGGTCTGAAAAAGAGGAGCTTGTCTGCAGATCATAGCCCAGGGATCTGGGGCAAACAATGTTGGAGCCAATAAACTAAATGTCTCTACCCTCAAGACTTTATAACCTGTTGGGGAAAAGGAGATGAACACCCAGAAAACAAGAATAATGGAGACTGTCTGGTTCCTGTGCTTTCAATGAAGATTAATGTTACTTCTACCTACCTGGCCCCTCAAACAAGAAAATATCCATTCTTCATTTGGCTATTTCAATGATATTTCTTTTTCATTTATACCATTTAAAACAATCTTTTTCTGTATTATTATGTTTTTTTTAGCTGAGGACTTGTGTTATTCTTTCCAACAGTGTAGAATGACAGAAAATGGAGAATAACGGTCCCTGCCACCTCAGATGCTCATTTCTTTCCAGTGGAGATTCCAGAATATAAGAGGGCTTTCCTCACCTCCCACTCTTTTTTCCACTCAGTCCCATCTGGCTTCTGCTCCCCTCATCCAACTAAAACAGCTCTCACTGAGGACAGCAATAATATCCACATTTCTAAATGCAACAGACTTCAAACTTGCCATCTCACTAGCATGTGACACTACTGGCTACATGCTCCTTTAAGAAACTCTCTTCAACTGGCGCAGTGGCTCACGCCTATAATCCCAGCACTTTGGGAGGCCAAGGTGGGTGGATCACCGGAGGTCAGGAGTTTGAGACCAGCCTGGCCAACATGGTGAAATGCGGTCTCTACAGAAAAACAAAAATTAGCCAGGCGTGGTGGTGGGCACCTGTAATCCCAGCTACTCTGGAGGCTGAGGCAGGAGAATCACTTGAACCCAGGTGGTGGAGGTTGCAGTGAGCCGAGGTTGCATCATTGCACTCCACCCTGGGCAACAGAGCGAGATTCTGTCAAAAAAAAAAAAAAAAAAAAGAAGAAGAAGAAGAAGAAACTCTTTTCTTGGGTTCTGTGTTAGTTTCCTATTGTTGCTGTAACCAATGACCACCAACTTGGTGGCTTAAAACAACACACATTTATTCTTGCATAATTCTGGCAGTCAGTTCAAAATCAGTATTACTGGGCTGAAATCAAGATGTCAGCAGGACTATACTCTCTCTGAAAGCTCTAGGACAGAATCCATTTCCTTTCCTTTTCTAGCTTCTGAAGGCTGCCTGCATTTTTTGGCTCATGACCCCTTTTTCTGTCATCAAAGCCAACCATGCAGCATGCACCTTTCTTCAACTGTCACATTGCCTTCTTGTTCTGAAGTCGAATTTCTTCCTGCCTCACTCTCATAGAAACACTTGTGCTTATATTTAGCACCCAAACAGATAATTTAGGTTAATCTCCTCATCTCAAGGTCTTTAACTTAATCACATCTGCAAAGTCCCTTTCCTCATATAAGATTGCATTCACAAGTTCCAGTGATTAGGGCATGGATATTTTGAAGGGACATTATTCAGTCTACCACAGGCTCCATGACATAACACTCCTAGTTTCCTTCCTCACACTTCTTTGGCCACTTGTTCTCTGTCTACTTTGCAGTCTTGTCTTGTTCCACACAAAAATTAAATACTAGATTTTCTGAAGGTTTAATCCTGGATTTTCTGTTTTTCATATGCAATGTTCTATTTACTTAGTATTTATGAGCCATAATTCTTTTGCAAAAGTATGTATTTAAATAGACAAATTTAGTTCAAATTTGGTAAGTTTAAATTAAATTGAATAAATATATTATTTAAATAAATAAATTTTAAAATTGCGAAACATAACACACATAGAGAAAAGTGTAAAAACCATGAATATCTAACAACAAATTATTATAACATAAAGACATGTGTTACCACCACTCGGGTTGAGAAATAGAACATTGCCAGCAGCCTAGATACCCTCTGTGGGCCCCTTCCTAATTACATCCCCATCCTTGGTAAATTTATTTTCAAGCATTTTAATTTGTATAATGCTATTGTATGTGGGATATTTTATTCCTTTTGAGAAAGAGAAAAGCAGCCTCAATATCTGGGAGCTGGTCTGGCTCTTTCCTGTTGAACATGAACAAAAGCAATTTCACATGAAGGTAGCAGAATATGTGACCCCAAAATATGCCACTTTAAAATAAGGTTTATTTAGAGCTAAAGGCACTTAAAAAAAATTAGGTGCAAGAATGGCACTCTGACCCTTCTCTGATAAAACCCCTGTCTGGAAGATGTCCTTCCTATACCGGAAGGAAAGTAATATTCTTGTCATCAAAGATGTGAAGTTGCAACCAAGAGAATTCTACATAAGTAGACGTTGTTAAAATAATTCTTCTTTCCTTCAGCTTCCCAGTTTAGTTACTTTACTGCAATTGCCTCTTTTTGTTCAACCTAATATAAAAACATTTAAGGATTTTCACTTCTCTGGGTCTTCATTTCCTTATAAGGGTTTCTGTGTCACGTAAAACTTACATTAAACAAATTTGTATGCTTTTTTTTTTTTGTCTGTCTTAAGTCAGTTTAATTCCCAAGTTCAGATAAGACCATAGGAAAGGAGAGGTCAAGTTTTGACTCCATGACACATGGAACAACAACATCAGACAAGGCCACTCTGCAATCCTGAGGGATCAAGACAAATGCTAGAGTACCTTGCAATCATGACTGAGTGCAGACAAAAACATAAGCTCTGCCAACCCACAAAAAATGCCAAGGTATCCCACTCTGCCTTCTGAGAGAAGTAGACTGTTTTTTTTTTAACCAGTTAGAGCTTTAACCTCACTTTAATTTTTCATCTTTCCAAAGATGTATTAAGATAATAACAAAATTACCTCTGCTTCCTGAGAGCATGCAATTCAGAGCAAAGCTCCGCTTGAACTCTGCCCCAAGAGCACCAGAAACAAGCCCAAATCCTATAATAAACCATTTCTTAACATCTTTTCAAAGAGATGTTTCATCATGATATGCATTCCTTCTTCGCAATGAGCAATATACCCAAATCATTCAACTACATGCATGTTCCTGGTGGTCTATGCCTATAGGACACTGACATTTTGGACTTTCTAAGTTATTTTTATTTGTGTAAAGATTGCTAATTTTTTGTGTATACCAATTGCATTAATTTTATGAATAATCTCCTTACTGATTTTTCTTATTGCTAAGCTTCCAAAAAATAACATTTACTCAATTATGAAAAATATTTCTACCTTCTCTTTTCATCATTTATTCCTCTTATTTCTTTTTCTTGTCCATTTTCATTGATTAGTACTTGCAAAACATAATAAATATTCGTGGTGATAATGGGTATCTTTGCCTTATTCTTACTTAAATGGGAATTTCTTGAGTTTCTCACTATTAAATATGATGCTGGCCTTTTATTTGAGATGTATATCATGTAAGGAATTCTGGTTCAAATTCTGGCTCTGCCACTTAAATGCTGTGAGACCTTAGGCAAGCTGTTCACACTTTTGGCACTAATTTTCTCATCTGAATATTATGGCAATAATATCACCACTTCACAGGGCTTTGCCAAAATTAAATTCATTAAAATATTTTCAGATTGTGAAAATGCTTACAGCAGTGCTTGGTTCATAATTACTACATAAATGAATTTATATGATACCAGTACAATATTCTCTAACACAAGATAGTTCTATAGCATATACTGTATAATAGTACAAACAATAGTATTTCATGTATTGTATAAATACTATTTATTAATCCTCTATTCCGATTTAATTAAGAATTTTATCAGCACTAGAGGTTGGATTTGATCAAATGCCTTTATGACATCTACAGCAATGTTCATATAGCATTTCTCTTTTCATGGATTCATCTTTCTTAAACACCCATCTGATCAGGTTACACTCCTGTTCGGACTCCTTATGACTGCATAAAATAATGCATAATTCCTTAGCAAGGCATTCAAGAACTCCCATAATATAACCCCAGCTTTTGTTTCCTCAATGCACTCTCTGCTCTGGATATATTAAATTATCTGCTTCATAAAAGGGCCATGCTCTACAATAATAGTTTTAACATGTGGATTTGTTATGAAGATTTAACAATGTATGCATTTTAAAAATATATAAAACAGTACCTGGTGCAGAGAAAATGTAATATTAGTGTTCCTATATATTTTTTTTTATACTTAGGGTTTTGTCAGTAATAGGTGTTGAATTTTATCGAGATCCTTTGGGGCATTTGTAGAGATGTTCATATGGTATTTTTCCTGTGATGGAGTCATTTTTTAAAACATATGTCTGATCATATGACACCTTCATAGCAATTTACTACTGACTACTGTTAAAGCGAAATAATATGGTCTGAGAAGGACTCCATACTTCTGTATTTAAGTCCTTGTGGATGAACTGAAACCTAACTTAATAGGTAGACAAGATTGAAAACCTAATTTAGGAGTATGCGCCTGTAACAATAGCTGAGTCTTGGCCAATCCCAGCAGCCATACTTCAACCACTCATGCACTGCTGAGTGTTCTAACTGTGTTCAAATAAGGCAAACGCTGAGCTGTAACCAATCCGGTTGTTTCTGTACCCCACTTCCGATTTCTGTATGTTATTTCCCTTTTTTTTGGTCTATAAATCTTCTACCACGTGGCTACACTGGAGTCTCTCTAAATCTGCTGTGATTCTGCGGGGGTGGGCTGCCCTATTTGCGAATTGTTCATTACTCAATTAAACTCCTTTAAATTTAATTCGGCTGAAATTTTTCTTTTAACACTACAAAGCAAGGCATTCAAGATATTCCATGATCTAACTGTATTGGGGGGACATGACTGTGGTCCTGTAAATAGGTTTTAAAATTTTCTCTTAATCCAAAGCAACTTTCACCAGGCTGTGAATTTTCATTTTTGTTTGCTACCTTCTTTTGTCCCTAGTGTTTGTGCAAATTATAAGACAGACACGTAGCATTATACATGTTGACATTAATGGATCTGAAACTTTTTAATTTATTGGAGCAATTTCTTGCCAATCTTGTGTTCCTTCTTTGAGGCCTGAGCAGCCACTTGGTTAAGTATTCATTAGTTTGACTTCTATACTGCATATGTAAAAATTCCACATGTATTAAAAAAGACTTTCACCTCAATACCTACATCCCGTTCTAGCAGTTTCCTATTTACTATGCATACATTATAGACAACTAAACAATATTTGGAGATCCCCTTAGGGCTGCCTGAAAATTCAGAGATATATTGAAATCACATCAGCAATATATTTCCCATTTATAATATATTATGCCATAAGTTTGTAATCTCTCCTAAGGAAACAAAATTAATTTTTCAATGTTCTTCGCTTGTGAGAGAGGATAGCATAATAAATACTCCTCCTTTGTACATTTGGAGATAATTGGCTGGAAAACTATTGGGTGAAAATTGTTTTCTCACTCACGGTCATTCTGCTACACATTAGCACCACTGAGGCATGCTTTTGAATACCAGGAACATGCCCTTCAGACAAAGATTAATTAGATGCAAAAGTTAAAAGAGAGAAACAGATGAATCCTCGGCATGGCTTTTAGAATATAAGAAGTGTGGTCCATGTTAATGGCTGTGCTAGTTTTCAAAGCTCGCCTTTTGAACTCATCTTTTTATGTATCTAGTTTAAAAGGCTTGCATTCCTATTAATAATGAAATTTTAAAATGAAAGAGAGCTATATAATGATCTACCATTCATGCAAAGGAAATCATTATTTACCATATAATAATTAAGTCACAAATATCACCTAAGGAACCAAACTGAGGAGAAACTCCTGCTTTGCTCATCTTCTTTCATTCAATTATAACCATCCACTGTGTTGGAAAGGGCTGCAGTGGGGTTGCAAAGATGGCTATAATGTCATCCCACTACTTGACGACAAGTTCTTTAAGAGCAGCAACCAGGACAAATATACAAATATCTTTGATGCACGGCAGAAGATGTTACGGCCCAGAAGAAAAATTTCAAAAGAGGGAAAGATCACATCCTTGTTTTGCTTCTGATACTTTGTCTTGCTTTATTATTTTATCACAACTATTTTAAGTTACAAGAATAAAGAGATATTGCATAACAAGTCAAATAACACAGATGCTTAAAAAGAGATAGCTCATAATCTGCTCCTCCCATCCCTTCAATCTCTGCCCCTGTTCAAGGTAACAAACCTGATATGTTTGATGTACAACTTCTATATCTTTCTAGATTCTCATTTTAAAATCCCAAACTTTTTATTCTTTTACCAAATGGGATCATCCGATATGTCTTTTCATGCTTCCTTTTTTAAACTCCAGTGTAAGATATAAAGAACTAGAAATGCCAATGCAGTTTGATGGAAGAAAAGGAGTCTTTTCAATGAGTGGATCTGGAGAAACTGAATATCTGTATGGAAAAAAAATGATCCTTGACCCCCTCCCTCACAGATATTTAAAAATTAATTTGACATGGATCATAGATCTAAATGTTAAAGCTTAAACTATAAAACTATAAAGCCTCTAGAAGAACCTACAAGAGAATATAGTCATGACCTCGGAGTAGGAAAAGTTTCTCAACAGGATAGATAAAGCACTAATCAAGAATGAGAAAATTGATAAAACACACACACACACACAGACACACACACACACACTTCTGCTCTGATTTCCAAAGTAAACATACCAATTTGTACTCTCATCAGTAGCATATAATGGTATCACTTGTTCCACATCTTGGTCAGCACATGATATTGTAGGTTTTTAATCTTTACTATTATTGTTGTTGTTTTAATTTTAGCCATTCTGGTTGGTGTGAATCTCACTGTGGTTCTGATTATACTTCCTTGATAACAAATGAAGGTGAGTACCTTTTCATTGGCTGTTTGGATACTTTTTTTGGTGAAATGCCTGTTAAAATCTTCTGTACATAAAACAAAAAAGGTAAGAAATGGGTTGTGTGTTTCTCATTGATTTGGAGGCATTTAAACATATATTCTGCACATTATATATAATATATAAAATATCTGGGCCTTCACTGTTCTAATAGTCTTTTGATAAAGAAAAGTTGCTAATTTTAATGAGTACAATTGGCCAGTTATTTCCCTTATTGTTAGTGTATTTTGTGGAAAGTAGCTAAGCAAGCCCAAAACCGATATGGCAGGCAATCAGGAAGGCAGGATCATGAGCAGACAGGAAACCCACAAGCATGGGTATACACTTGTCCACAGGCAGTCAGTCAGGATGGGAAGATGACCAACAGGCTGAAATAGCACATATGTGAGCTAAAGCTTATTGTTCACAGACAGCAGTCAGGGAGGAAGATCCAGGAGGAAAGGAAGAACAATTGTAGATGCAGATGCTATCTGGGTCTCTAAACTCAGGGAAGGCCTAAGCCCTTTTGTAAAGCCCTTGAAACTAATTAAATCAGGCCAGCAAAGATGTTCCTCAACTTACAATGAGGTTATGTCCCAATAGTGCATATTCAGTCAAAAATTGTAAGTTGAAAATGCATTTAATACCCTGATAACCCCATTGTAAAGTCAAAAAATTATAAATTGAACCATCATAAGGCAGAGGCAATCTGTAATACCCCTTTTGATTAACTTAAAGTCAACTGATTATGGACTTGAATCACATTTGCAAAATCCCCTTTCAGCAGCACTCAGATTATTTGTGTGAATGAATATCTGGGAGAAGGCCTGTGTATGTTATGTAACGACTGCTGCTTCCTTTCCATTCTCCAGCTCTTGTAAGAGAACCTCCCTCATAACCACCCCCCATCTAGAAACATACTAGAAAGCGACTTCTGAGAACTTGCTTTCAGCCTAATCCAATTGACACGTCAAATAATTGTCATAAATATTCTTCTATGTTATCTTCGAGAATCACAATGTCCAATTGGTCATGCATTTGAATAGCCACATGTGGCTACTTAAGTTTAAATTAAATAAAATTTAAAATTCAGTTACTCAGTCATGCTAGCCAAGTTTCAACTGCTCAGTAACTACATATGGCCACTGTGTTAAACAGCATGGAGACAGAGTATTTCCATCTCATATCACAAAGTTCTATCGGACAGTGCTATTTCAGAAACGATTATTTTGCCTTTAACATTTAGGTTTGTCTCTCATTTGGAACTCATATTTTACTAAAGAGCAAGGTAGAGGTCAAGATTTATTTTTTCCATATGGAAATCAAATTAATTGACCCAGTATTATTTCTTGAAAAGCCTACCCATTCGCATTGCATTTCAGTGGCTGTCATCTTTATTGTAAATTGGATGACCACATATGTGGTGACCTGAATGGCCTGTTTTGGGCTTTTTATTCTATAAGTTTTGTCTATTTATTTTATCAATACCTCCTGATCTTAATTCTTGTCTTTTTATAAGTATTGATATTGGTAATAAAAGTTTTCTAATTGTTTTTCTTCTTCAAAACTGCCTCAGTAATCTTTTACCTTTTGCATTTCTGTGTGCATTTTAGAATTAGCTTGTCAATTCATACAAACAATTTTCTTGGGTTTTCACTGGGATTGCGTTAACTCTATACATGAATTTGAGGGCAAATCGGCATTTTCTTTTGCATTTAAATGCTATTAAATACTGTTCAACTTGTCCAATTATGTTCTTGGACACATTCCCATTGGCAATATGTGAAGTTCCTACTTCCCTGTGTCCTTATCACCACTAAATATTTTTAAAATTTAATTACATCAATTTATTTATTTATTTATTAAGGCGGAGTCTCGTTCTGTCACCCAGGCTAGAGTGCAGTGGTGTGATCTTGGCTCACTGCAACCTCCACCTCCCAGGTTCAAGTGATTCTCGTGCCTCAGCCTCCCGAGTAGCTGGGAGTACAGGCGTGCACCATCACACCCGGCTAATTTTTGTATTTTTAGTAGAGACAGGTTTTCACCACGTTGGCCAGGCTAGTCTTGAACTCCTGAGCTCAAGTGATTTGCCCACCTTGGACTCCCAAAGTGCTGGGATTATAGGCATGAGCCACCATGCCCGGCCACCACTAAATATTTTTAATCTTTAAAAATATATGGTATCTGATGAGAGAAAATATCTTGCTGTTTTAATTTGAATTTCCCTAACTTTTAATGATGTTCAGCATCTTTTTATATTTTTTCCACTTAAAGTTTCGTTTCTGTGAATTGACTTCTCACTTTAAATCGTTTTTGCTAATTCAAATACAGGTCTTTTCATGTATTATGGATGTAGTGGATACTATGCCATGCCACTCAGATTTTCTTTCAGGAAAGTTGCACTTATTTTACCATTTGCCTGGAGTGTTAGCTACTGACTGGTCACAGCTATGTCTTCTCTGGGAATTACCCCTGGCCAGAGGATGCTGCATCACCTAAGGTTGTATTTCATAATTGATTAATGCCAGTGTACAGAAGTCTGCCTTCTTTACCTTGTGGTGGGGAATCTCCAAAAGACCATGCCAGCTTTAGCGCTGCCCCTTTGGACTGGCTAAAGCTGCTGGTACAACTGTACTATAGTTCAACCTCTCCCTCTGACCAATCTTGCTTCTTTTGTTTTCCTGCAGGTATTTTTGCCTAAAAGCATCCCCCAGTAAACTTTCTATGTGCAAATCTCAGTTTCAGAGTTTGTTTCTCCAGAAACCTGACCTACGACAATTCGTATAGGAAGTGGTTCTAATTGCTATTTTGGAAATAGATCACCTGGGGGTTTGCTGTCAATAATGACCCCAATGCTGGTGGTCAGTGGAATATGGAGAGTCCTTGGCATGCTATCGTGGTATAATTGTTATAACTTTCACCAGTGATAAACTCTTGTGGAATATGGATGGAGCAGAATACATTGTTGGGTGCAATATCTTAAGCATTTGGGATATACAGGGGAAATAGTAATTTTAAAGATTGTGAGATTGGATAGCTGCAATTGGGGGCCTTTTTGTTAGATAAAGGCAATGCAATACCTAAATGGATGAATTGGTAATTAAATGCTAAATGTGAAAGTCAGATGGTCTCCTTGGTAACATATAAAGAGGCTTCCCTATAGCCATGGGGCAAAAAAAGTGGAGAATCAGGCCTGGGACTTAATTATAAGAGTAGCAAAGCTCTGCAGAAAGTTGAATTCTCAAAAGTGTATTGTTGGAAGGCCACAGGTCAGAGATTCATGAGACTTTTTAGAAGGTGAGATTGAAACCATTATATTTTTAAACATGTACTCATGAATATAAGTTTTAGCATTCCCTTTTATCTCTTTTTCTGGCCCAATAAACATAAGTGTTATAGGTACTGAAATTAGGTGAATTTAATGATGTTACTGTAAAATTATTTATATCTTGATATTTGCCAAAGAACCTGAAATGGCAGTTCCAATTTTGTATTTTCTTCCTGTTTTCTTTCATCTGTTTTAGTTTTTAAAACTACCTGGAAAATCTATTCAATTTGATTATACAATTTTTGAGAAGTGTCAGGAATACTTGAAGAATGAAGATTTAGGAAAATCTTTCAGTGGTCAGAGTAAAAAAAAATTACAATTCAGAGAAAATATAGCCCCCTTATGTTTTTCAATACTAAATAATCAACTCAACATAATGAAAAACCTGAAAAACAAGAAAATTCATTTGAAAGACAAGTGAGTGTGGAAAAAATGCATGACAACATGAGATTAAGAAAAGAAATTACTATTAAATAAAAAGTAAAATAAAAGTGTACAGTCTACAGGGTCCCAGAGTTTTATTACTAAATCTGCTTCACAGAGTACCAGCCTACATTGAAAGGAACAATTTCCTAAAAGTCAATATTAACAGAATAAGAGAAAAGATTACATTTACTTACCTCGTGAGTCCAATGCAAGACCTTTTTGTAATCACACAAGTCAGAAGGATATTACTTCTTAGTTTTTCGCTGTCCTGCTTTTTAAAAAACTAAACCAGAAATACAGAAATGTCCATGAAAACTAATATTGAGAATCCTTCATGGACTTGTATTTTTCTAAATGCCAAACTTTTGTAAGATTAAATGACAAGAAATCCCTAGGAAGTTAACTTTGCTAGGACAGAAAGATCATCTGACAACATTGTTCTTTCATGATTTGGTATAACTCTAGGATGAGGTGTGCACAATATATAGAACATATTCTTGCCTATCTAAGCCAAGTGAAACTATATTCAAATACCCATTAGGCATTGTATTTGAAAAAAAAGCAAAAATGACAATATCTAATATTACATAACCAGGCTGTACGGTACAAATTCTAATGTTAATGTGTATTATGCTATATTACAGTGTGTCTGAAAGAGACCAAATTAGGATCATTTTGCATTCTGCTAATGTGTATTTTTCAGTGATTTCACTGAATATCAGAATCTTGTGCATAGAGTGATATCAGGTGGAAAATATGGCTCTTTCATTTAGAATTTAAAATGATCTAGCCCCGAAGTGTCACTTATTCTTTAGAGAATTTCTACATAGTGCATACAACGGCTTTGCAGCTGCATTTTTATTCAGAGTCTGGCTTTGAAAACACAAGTGTAATTAAAATCAGAATATAAGTACAGGAGCTGGCTTTGTTAATGTTAACACAGTTGATTGTTTAAGCCTGGTGCATCATTGCACAGGGCGCTCTACTTATTGCAATGTTAAGGCTCTGGGTAAAGTTCAGGGCTTCTTTCATTAAGTCGCCCACACCTTCCTTTACTTACTCCCTGCTCACTGCAGCTTCTGACGTTTGGAGACCCAGGAAAATTGTCTGAGGATGGAGGCATATAGGAGTTGCAACTGAGCTTTCCATTTGGCACTGTCTTGCCTGGTATCTTTTCAACAGTTTGTGAAAAATAAATGGGTCAATTAATTATCTTTCTGTGAGTATTATGAATCCAATGATCTTCTTTGTAAAAATGAAAAATGCTAACTGATATTTTCAGGCTGCAATACAGATTCATATTAAGATAATTTACCTTACAATAATCCTTCATCAGGATTTTAGTGAGTGCTGGTGGTAGACATTTGGGACATATCCCTTCTCTCAGAAAGTTTCCAATCTCAAGGGAGCAGCTAAATAAACAGAGAACTATATTAGTATAGATGAATAGAATTATTAGAAGGAAATTAGACAATCAAATTTTAGACTGAATCAGAATCACTCGGAGAGCTTGTTAAAACAGTTTATTGGGCCTACCCCACTATTTCTGATGTAATAGGTCTGGGATAAGGCCTGATAATTTACATTTCTAACAGCTTTCCAGTTAATATTGATGCTGCTGGTCTGATGGCCACATTGATTGCCGTCAGATTCTGAGAATTCACTCTACTTAATGATGAGGGTCTCATACAAAGAAACCCGCATTTACAGGGGACCAATATGGCATAATCAGTGAGTCACACAGGAAAGAATGAGTAGAACTTTTGCAATGCTCTTTCCTAGGAACCTCCCTAACTTATTGTGTGGGTCAAATGAGTTTAAGTAGTATCATCCTCATTTTAATGATGAGCAAAGAGAGGCCAAGGCAAGCTAAGTGACTTATCCATGATTACACAGCTGACACAGTCACAGACTGGGCTGCAACCCAGCCCGCTTGGTATTAGTACTGTTTCCACACATACCTGTGCAGAATAGCATTGTAATGAGAATGTTTGGAACAATATAGGAAGAGTCTTGGAGGAGATAAGGCTTTCAGTAAAATTTCAAGAATGGTGAGTTGCAAATGATAGGCAGTGTGCATGCACTGGTCTTATCATGCCATTAGGCAATCATGCCATTAGACAATGATGTAGCAGTAAGATTGGAAGATCTATGTATAACAGGGGGCAACTAGGGACCTCTGACTATAAGGAAAAGTCAGACTAGGATGTAGCAAGGTATAGAGGGGACGGCCAGGTCAGAAGTAGTTAAGGAGGGGCCTTAGAGACCTAATAGTGTAGGTGCATCTTATCTGCAAGCAAATGGGGAGACTCTCTCAAATATGAAACAGAGAGGGGGTTTCCAAGGACCAGGTATGGAGGATACTTTGGCCTTAGTCTTGAGATGCATGGGCAAGGTTTCAGTGCAGAGGCACAGAAAGGTCATTTGTATAGTCGTGAGCAAGTCACTGAAAAAGGAGAGCTTAAAATTGATTGACAGTTCAATTAAGAATCCTGAACTAACAATACCACAACTCTAAAAGTTACAGGTGTGAATGGGAAAGCCCCCAAATTGCTGCAGGGCTGGAGGGTCACACAGGAAATGCCTAAAGCTTTCTTTGTAATCTAACTGAAGAATCCGTTCTTAGATTTGGGGCCAATCTGGAAATTACTGTTGCTGATAAAAGCAGAAGTGTTTACACTGCTACTGCTGCTTACCCATTACCGTACTAGGGCTGAGCATTGAGGTAGAAAGAGGTGCTTAGGAAAGGGGACGAAAGGACAAGAACCCTGAAAATAAATAGCTAAACCATTCTCAGGATAATAAATGAATAAAAAGAAATATGCAGAGTTCCCAGAATATTATTTAGAATTGGTTGCCTATGGTTTCTGAGAATTTACTGTAATTAATGTCTAAAACCTGCATTACACATAGGGGACCAAGTGGGGCCAAACCAACATGAGTCTTATAGGAAAGAATGAATAGAACCTGTAAAATAATAAGAAAAGATAATTTAGAACCAAGTTGAAAGATTCCATCAGGGACTTCCCCACTGTCTAGATGGAAGAAATGCCCTTATCTCAACTGTGCAACATGTAAATATTGTCTGGCTGAAAAATAAAGTCATATTCAACAGTCAATTCTTTTGGGAGGGCTTCCTAAGATATTCTCTTAAATTTAGGCATTGTATCTATCAACAAATGTAACTAGCTATCAACCTGCAAACCTGCCTCCTCATCTGCTTATCTCTCTATCCTCCATCTGTATCTATCCTATGGTCATAGTTAGCATTTGGTAATACCAACTTGGAAGATTTTTAGGCTAAAATTCCTGCATGCCAGTTCTATGGGATGAATCTTGAGTTCTAATCACCTATAAATTCATATGGAAGAGAGGATCCCAAATTACTTTTTAGAAAATCCAGGGCCTTCTCTGCATATAGTTTCTTGGCTACCTCTATGAGCAGCTGAACACTTGTGTTCCTTTGACTGCCCAACTTCTACATTTTAAATTTTTTTAACTTTGAGATGTTCATTTTACTGGCAACATAGTATATATGTACTTTAGATACATTCAGGGAGTATAACCTTGAATTCACTCTCAATTAATATCAACAAAACCCTCATTCTACAAATGAAGGACAGCCAAGACACATGTAAACCTTTATTTCTCCAGAGGCTCTAAAATTATCTTTGGATTAACCTAGACCATAAGAGAGACATACACACCTGGACTGTGTTGTTTTTGCCCGTCTCTCTCCCCCACATCCTGTTTTTTTTGAATCACACTTTTTATGTTATTGAACAATATTGAAGAACACTGCAAGAAAAAATCAACAAAAGTAGTTGTATTTATTGTACGATGTTGCTGAGGCTGTTTGGATATTTTTATTGCATTAGATATCTCTTCTTTCTGTGATCCCATGGAAGAAATTCCTGTCTGGCCTCTGCTGTACTACCCCTGAACCCTTTGTTTGTTTTTATTTTCTGACCATCTTGAATAACTTTCTTCCTTCTTTGTGTTAATCTCTAGAGAACTTAGAAATTTATGCCTCCTATCTTGTGAGTACACAGGTCTTTACACTAAGCATTTTGTTTCCTAACCTCACATCTGGCTTCCAACTTACTTTTTTTTTTTTTTTAACGTACATTTTCCCATTTTCTCATTTTCTCACTTGTTTTTTGCTGTGTGCGTGCGTGTGTGTGTGTGTGTGTGTGTGTGTGTGTAAAATAAGGCTGTTTTCTGCCTCCCTCCCTCGGCATAAATTTATCCTCAGGAATGAAGAGTGTTGGAATGGGTCAGGGCAGGATACACCAGTTAATCTTGAGGATTGAACTTTGACTTTGTAAAGCATATTCAAAAGATTATTTTTCTTTAATTAAAAACTACTGAAGTATAATTGGCACTCAATAAACTGCACATGTTTAAAGTGTACAATTTGATAAGTTTTGACATATGTGTTGTCCATGGAATCATCACCAAAATCAAGATAACCATCATATCCATTACCTCCAAGAGTTTCTTCTTTCTACTTGCTAATCTCTTCCTCTCATATTTTCCAGTCCCCACTCTTATCCCCAGGCAAACACTGATATGTTTCTGTCACTATAAACATTACATTTTCTAGAATTCTATAGAAATGAAATTATACTATATGTACTCCTTCTTGGTCTGGCGCCTTTTGTTAATACTTAGCATAAGTATGTAGAAATTCATACATACTGTTGTGTGTATCAATAATTCATTTACTTATATTGCTAAATGATATTTCATTACATGAATATGCCCCAATTTGTTTATCCACTCACTTGTTTGTTTGTTTGTTTGTTTTTTATTATACTTTAAGTTTTAGGGTACATGTGCACAATGTGCAGGTTAGTTACGTATGTATACATGTGCCATGTTGGTGTGCTGCACCCATTAACTCTTCATTTAACATTAGATGTATCTCCTAATGATATCCCTCCCCCCTCCCCCACCCCACGACAGGCCCCGGTGTGTGATGTTCCCCTTCCTGTGTCCATGTGTTCCCATTGTTCAATTCCCACCTATGAGTGAGAACATGCGGTGTTTGGTTTTTTGTCCTTGCCATAGTTTGCTGAGAATGATGGTTTCCGGCTTCACCCATGTCCCCACAAAGGACATGAACTCATCATTTTTTACGGCTGCACAGTATTCCATGGTGTATATGTGCCACATTTTCTTAATCCAGTCTATCATTCTTAGACATTTGGCTTGGTTCCAAGTCTTTGCTATTGTGAATAGTGCCGCAATAAACATACGTGTGCATGTGTCTTGATAGCAGCATGATTTATAATCCTTTGGGTATATACCCAGTAATGGGATGGCTGGGTCAAATGGTATTTCTAGTTCTAGATCCCTGAGGAATCGCCACACTGACTTCCACAATGGTTGAACTAGTTTACAGTCCCACCAACAGTGTATAAGTGTTCAAAAGTGTTCCTGTTTCTCCACATCCTCTCCAGCACCTGTTGTTTCCTGACATTTTAATGATCACCATTCTAACTGGTGTGAGATGGTATCTCATTGTGGTTTTGATTTGCATTTCTCTGATGGCCAGTGATGATGAGCATTTTTTCATGTGTTTTTTGGCTGCATAAATGTCTTCTTTTGAGAAGTGTCTGTTCATATCCTTTGCCCACTTGTTGATGGGATTGTTTGTTTTTTTCTTGTAAATTTGTTTGAGTTCATTGTAGATTCTGGATATTAGCCCTTTGTCAGATGAGTAGGTTGCAAACATTTTCTCCCATTCTGTAGGTTGCCTGTTCACTTTGATGATAGTTTCTTTTGCCATGCAGAAGCTGTTTAGTTTAATTAGATCCCATTTGTCAATTTTGGCTTTTGTTGCTGTTGCTTTTGGTGTTTTAGACATGAAGTCTTTGCCCATGCCTATGTCCTGAATGGTATTGCCTAGGTTTTCTTCTAGGGTTTTTATGGTTTTAGGTCTAACATTTAAGTCTTTAATCCATCTTGAATTAATTTTAGTATAAGGTGTAAGGAAGGGATCCAGTTTCAGCTTTCTACATATGGCTAGCCAGTTTTCCCAGCGTCATTTATTAAATAGGGAATCCTTTCCCCATTGCTTGTTTTTGTCAGGTTTGTCAAAGATCAGACAGTTGTAGATATGTGGCATTATTTCTGAGGGCTCTGTTCTGTTCCATTGGTCTATATCTCTGTTTTTGTACCAGTACCATGCTGTTTTGGTTACTGTAGCCTTGTAGTATAGTTTGCGTGATGCCTCCAGCTTTATTCTTTTGGCTTAGGATTGACTTGGCAATGCGAGCTCTTTTTTGGTTCCACATGAACTTTAAAGTAGTTTTTTCCAATTCTGTGAAGAAGGTCATTGGTAGCTTGACGGGGATGGCATTGAATCTATAAATTACCTTGGGCAGTATGGCCATTTTCACGATATTGATTCTTCCTACCCATGAGCATGGAATGTTCTTCCATTTGTTTGTATCCTCTTTTATTTCCTTGAGCATTGGTTTGTAGTTCTCCTTGAAGAGGTCCTTCACATCCGTTGTAAATTGGATTCCTAGGTATTTTATTCTCTTTGAAGCAATTGTGAATGGGAGTTCACTCATGATTTGGCTCTCTGTTTGTCTGTTATTGGTGTATAAGAATGCTTGGGATTTTTGTACATTGATTTTGTATCCTGAGACTTTGCTGAAGTTGCTTATCAGCTTAAGGAGATTTTGGGCTGAGATGATGGGGTTTTCTAGATATACAATCATGTCATCTGCAAACAGGGACAATTTGACTTCCTCTTTTCCTAATTGAATACCCTTTATTTCCTTCTCCTGCCTGATTTCCCTGGCCAGAACTTCCAACACTATGTTGAATAGGAGTGGTGAGAGAGGGCATCCCTGTCTTGTGCCAGTTTTCAAAGGAAATGCTTCCAGTTTTTGCCCATTCAGTATGATGTTGGCTGTGGGTTTGTCATAAATAGCTCTTATTATTTTGAGATACATCCCATCAATACCTAATTTATTGAGAGTTTTTAGCATGAAGCGTTGTTGAATTTTGTGAAAGGCCTTTTCTGCATCTATTGAGATAATCATTGGTTTTTGTCGTTGGTTCTGTTCATATGCTGGATTACGTTTATTGATTTGCATATGTTGAACCAGCCTTGCATCCCAGGGATGAAGCTCACTTGATCATGGTGGATAAGCTTTTTGATGTGCTGCTGGATTAGGTTTGCCAGTTTTTTATTGAGAATTTTTGCATCGATGTTCATCAGGGATATTGGTCTAAAATTCTCTTTTTTTGTTGTGTCTCTGCCAGGCTTTGGTATCAGGATGATGCTGGTCTCATAAAATGAGTTAGGGAGGATTCCCTCTTTTTCTATTGATTGGAATAGTTTCAGAAGGAATGGTACCAGTTCCTCCTTGTACCTCTGGTAGAATTTGGCTGTGAATCCATCTGGTCCTGGACTTTTTTTGGTTGGTAAGCTATGAATTATTGCCTCAATTTCATAACCTGTTATTGGTCTATTCAGAGATTCAAGTTCTTCCTGGTTTAGTCTTGGGAGGGTGTATGTGTCAAGGAATTTATCCATTTCTTCTAGATTTTCTAGGTTATTTGCATAGAGGTGTTTATAGTATTCTCTGATGGTAGTCTGTATTTCTGTGGGATCAGTGGTGATATCCCCTTTATCATTTTGTATTGGGTCTATTTGATTCTTCTCTCTTTTCTTCTTTATTAGTCTTGCTAGCGGTCTATCAATTTTGTTGATCTTTTCAAAAAAACCAGCTCCTGGATTCATTGATTTTTTGAAGGGTTTTTTGTGTCTCTATTTCCTTCAGTTCTGCTCTGATCTTAGTTATTTCTTGCCTTCTGCTAGCTTTTGAATGTGTTTGCTCTTGCTTCTCTACTTCTTTTAATTGTGATGTTAGGGTGTCAATTTTAGATCTTTCCTGCTTTCTCTTGATCCATTCACTTGTTAATGGTCATTTGGGTTGTTTTTAGTTTTTGGCTATTACAAATAAAGTTTCTATTGAACATTTGTATATAAATCTTTATTTGGGTACATTTTTTCACTTTCTTTGAGTAATTATTAATATAGTCACTCCAGCTTTTTTTAGTAGCGTTAGAATGATATATTTTTTCCCATTATTTTACTTTTTTTTTTTTTTTTTTTTTTTGAGGCGAAGTCTCGCTCTGTGGCCCAGGCGGGAGTGCAGCGGCGCAGTCTCGGCTCACTGCAAGCTCCGCCTCCTGGGTTCACGCCATTCTCCTGCCTCAGCCTCCCGAGTAGCTGGGACTACAGGCGCCCGCCATCACACCCGGCTAATTTTTTTGTATTTTTAGTAGAGACGGGGTTTCACCGTGTTAGCCAGGATGGCCTCAATCTCTTGACCTCGTGATCCGCCCGCCTCGGCCTCCCAAAGTGCTGGGATTACAAGCGTGAGCCACCGCACCCGGCCCATTATTTTACTTTTAACCTATTTGTGCATTTATATTTAAGCATGTTTCTTATAGGCAGCATACAATGGAATTTTTTTTATTCTAATCTGACAGTTTCTGCCTTTTAACTGGAATGTTCAGACCATTTCCATTTAATGTGATTATAAATGTTGTTAAGTTTACACCTATCATTTTATATTTCTGTTTTATTTCTCTCATTTTTTTGTTCCTCTTTTCTTCTGTCTCTGCCTTCTTTTAGAGTAATTATTTTTATAATTCCATTTCAATTCCTTTGTTGGCTTATTAGCTATAACCGTTTGTTTTGCTCTTTTAGTGGTTACTTTAAGGTTTATAGTATACATTTTTAATTTATCCCAGTCTGACTTCCTTTGATATTATTCCACTTCATGTGAAGTGTAATAACCTTAAACAGTATACTTTCATTTCTCTGTTTCTGGGCTTTGTTCTTTTGTTATCACACATTTACTTAATACATGTAAAAGTAAAATGAAGGTACATTTTAGTTTTATTACATTTTGAAGAATTGGGGCCATAATTTCTTCAAATATTTCTTCTGTTTCCTTTTATCTTTTCTCTCCTTTATGCATGTCAATTACATGTAAGTTAAATGTGTGAAGTTGTCCTACGTTTCATTGATGATCTGTTCATTTTTTTTCATTCTTACATTCTCTCTGTGTTTTATTACAGATAGTTTCCATTGCTGTGTTTTTAAGTTTGTTAATTATTTATTCTTTAATGTCTTATCTATCATTCATCCCATCCAGTATATTTTTAATTTCATACATAATTGTTTTCATCTCTATAATTTTGCTTTGGGTCTTTTAAAAAAATCCTTTAATGTTTCTACTTAACATGTTCAATCTTTCCTCTAGCTTTTTGGACATACGGAATAGAGTTATATTAACCATTTTAACATCACTGTCTTCTAGTTCAAATATCTGTGTCAGTTCTGGGTGTGTTTTTGTTGCCTGGTAATCTTTAATAGGATGTCAGGAATTGTGAATTTTTCCTTCTTGGATGCTGGATGTTTTTGTATTCTTATAAATATTCTTCAGCTTGCTCTGGGATAAAGTTAATTTACCTGGAAACAGTTTGATCTTTCGGGGTCTTGCTTTTAAGATGTTTGTCAGGAATAGAGCAGCATTTAATCTAGGTCTAATCTCTACTACTGAAGCAAGGCTCTTCTGATTACTCAACACTACATGAATTATGAAAATTACCAGTCTGGCCAATTAAAACAGCACAATTATTGGAGTTGTCTTAGTACCAAGTATTCCTTTCTCTAAAACTTTTCGGTGGTCCTTTCATTGGTCTTGGGTAGTTTTCTTAAATGCAACTGCTGATTGGTGCTCTGCTGAATACTTGAGGTGGATTTTCTGTAAATCTCCATAATTTCCTCCTGTGCAGCTCTCTTGTTATTGCTCTCTTTTGTTAACTCCAGATGTCTTGCTCTCCTAGGCCTCTTAGCAATGTCTCTTCAACCCAGGAAGTTTGACACATTCTATTTGAGTTTGCCACAGTGGCCTGGAAACTCTCTCAATGCAGTACATTGGGCAGTAGTAGGGCTAATTCTGTTCGCTTATCAGGAATTATATCCTTCATAGCCTGATGTCCAATGATTTAATGACAATTGTTTCATCTATTTTGTCCCACTGTTTCAGATGGGAAGGTAGATCCTGTCCCTGTTACTGCATCTTGGTTTGAAGAAGTTCTTAGTCATCCTTTCTTTGGTGTTGGGTTTTAGCTTTCTTTTGAATGGACTCTCTCAGAGTAATTTCTTCCTCAAGTATATGGGCAGTCAGCACAGGATAGATCTGCTCTTGTTTCTGGAGGGAATAGGTACTTGTCTTGGTATCCTTTGCCTTGATTTAATGCTTCCTTAACTCTCTACTCACAGTCAAACAGAAAGATGCTGAAGCTCAAGATTAGCAATTGGGCTGAGTACAGTGGCTCATGCCTGTAATTCCAGCCATTTTGGAGGCTGAGGTGGGGGGATCACTTGAGCCTAAGAGTTTAAGACTGGCCTGGGCAACACAGTGAGACCCTGTCTCTACACAAAAATTTAAAAAATAGTAGGGCATGGTGGCACACACCTGTAGTCCTAGCTACCTGGGAGGCCAAGGCAAGAAAATAGCTGGAGCCCAGGAGGATAAGGCTGCAGTGAGCTGTGATCACACCACTGCATTCCAGCCTGGGTAACAGAGTGAGACCCTCTCTCAAAAAAAAAAATTAGCAATTGTTCCTGGGGATGAGGGGCCCCTGGAGACCACCCAGTCACCTCTAAAATGTCTTCATATAGAAACACAAAGGGAAACCTTTGTTTCAATCTAGATCAGAAGGAACCAGAGCTCCCACATTTGACTGGAGCATCCTTTCATCAATTCTGCCTCTCATGACATCAGCAGCTTGGCTGAGGATTTAGAGATTCAGAATTCTAGCCAAATATCTTTCCATCCTCTATGACTAATATGGTAAATCCATTTTGGAGCAAAGTAGGAAGAAAGAATTTTTTACTTAAAGGCCAGTATTTATAGTTTGTTGTGTATAATTATGTTAATGTTAACTGTATATATTTATCTCCCCTTTGTATACATTCACTTTTTCTCAGTTTTTGTTATTTTTGTAGTTTTAATTCCTTCCAGATCTGTCCATAGATAAGTACTTGAACTCGGTGGGTCTAGATGTTAATAACTATAGCACAGATGAGCAGAATGAGCATACAAGGTAAGTAGCCCCTTTACAGGTGACTTGAACTAGAAATCTTTCTGCAAATGCTGTAATTCATAATAGTAAATCTGAGTGTGCACATACTTACTAGTCATGGAAATTGAGCTCAGAAAAATTTACGGGTATCAAAATTTTACACTTAAAATTCTAGTCTTGCTCGCGGGAGTAATTAGCCTTTACTCAGACAGAGATTATCAAGCAATTTTTCTTCATATACTTACTCTTATCATTTATAGCAAGAATATTTTGACAGTAGTGGAAAGTGTCCAAATGGGAAGAAGGTTGACTTTTATGAGACTATGACTTTAGGGTCAAATGACTGATAATATTCAGTCTTGCTTTCAAAAATAGACAACTGAAAATTAGTAAAGGGAAAAGTGTTCCTCAGAAGACAGGCTGATATAGATCTTCAAATACCTGGGGTGGATCACTAGAAAGCAGTGTTAAAAAATGTTTCCTCCCAACCTCTCCTTCATTGGCAACAGAGGAAATCAAGTCTTTAGTCTTTGACCACTTTGTTGAGAGGAATTATGATCAGGTTGGGAAGTCTTAGGAAGGCAGTGTAGAAAGAGCACTATCAGAAATTTTTGTATCTGTGCCCAGATCAACCATGAAAAGATGTGAGTTTTAAGAGACCATGGGCTGAATTCACAACATCCTACATGTTAGCATTTCTACTAAGAGTAAATTTCTCATTCATTAAATAGATAGTTTGCAAGCACCTACCAATGATCATGTACCATGAGCTAAGAGGAGAAGAGGCAAGCAAATATGAGTAGGCAAGCTTTGCCTCTAGGAGCCCTCAAATTGGGGTCATCTTAGTCATTCACTTAACACATTCCATACACTTCATGTTTCTTCTGTGGGGAATTGATGGGGAGGACAAAGCTATAGTTTTTATATCTATAACTCTGTCTGATTAAGATGTATTTGTTTACCTTTTGTACTTTATTGCATTTGTTCTTCTCTACTAATTATCAATCTTCCCAGAAATAGGAGTTGTGTCTGAAGTTACTTTTCTGGCCCTCCTCTCTATCCCCTCCCAACCGGAACCATAGACAGAAGATTCCACAAACCATATCAAGCAACAGTTTAATAGGTTTTAATGCCTCAAGCTCCTAGGAGTCTCCATTATGTCAGGTAACATCAGATATCTCTTATTTTTGAAAGACTTTATATGATCCTCATCTTGTTTAGATATTATACATTCTTGGAGCAGGCAAAAGACCCACTGTACCTTTGGGAAGAGCTTAAAACTGAATTCTAAAACTGTGGCATGTTCATACAATGGAATACTATTCACCAGTAAAAACAATGAACTACTGATACATACAACATGGATAAATCTCTAATGTGTTATTATATGTGAAAGAAGCCAGACTTAAAAGATTACATACAGTATGGTTCCATTTATATGGCACTCTGGAAAACGAAGAACTATAGGAGCAGAAAATAGATCTGTAGTTTTCAGGGTGTGGGGGGTGTTGGAAGGAGGAATGATGACTATAAAGGGGTATGAGGGAATTTGGGGAGTAATGGAAATGTATATTTTGACATGGCAGTCATTACTATATGCACTTGTCAAGATGTACAGAACTGTACATTAGAATGGTGTATTTTATTATAAATAAGTTATACCTCAATAAACCTGGGCAAGAGGAGACATGGTCAATGCCCTTTAGGACCTATCACCTTGAGTCTGTGTGTGTTAGGGAGCTGTGAGCCCATACAAGATGCAGTCTTGGGGGTAATACGTATTTCTACTATACATATTAGTTTACACTCTGCTGTATCAGCCAGACAATAAAAGAATGAATAATTGTTTGTGTGTGCATGTATATATGCACGTATTTCCTGTTTAAGGCAGTAAAGGAAAGCTATGCTGACTGAGGATAAGGAATAAAAAAATGAGTTAAAAGATAAAAAGAGATAAACTGATAAATCTGGCTATATGTGAGGTACTCTTTTAAACATTTTACATATGTAAATTATTTCACTCTCACAACAACTCTATGGTGGGTACTATTATCATCCGTATTTTACAAATGAGAAAACTGAAGTGTGGCTTAGATATGTGAATTGCTAAAGGTCACACAGTTACTAAATAATGAGTCTGGGATTTAAACCCAGGCAGTCTCGTTCCAGAAGCCAGGCTCTTCCTAATTCTACTCCACTGCCTTTCTAATCATTAGAGAATACTAGCTAGAACATTAGAAAATAATTGTCCCCACCTAGAATTCATGTCAAGTTTAATTTACAGGATCACTTCTAGTAAACAAAGAGCAATGTTTTCCCTACCCAAATCCAAAGGAGGAAATCAGGCAAGCAGAGTGTTCATAAGTTGTACATTCCCAGTCATGCTATATCAAGCTACACTGGACTTCATTTTTGACAGGGAATAGAAAGATAAGACAATATTTTGGAAAAAGAAGAGGCAATTCATTTGTGGGGTGATCAAAGGGCAGGCTATGTCACAATTCATTTTGAGTGTCAGATATCTACAGAACTGCTTTCTCCCCCACAATTCGGTTTCTTGTTACATAACTTTTTCATAGCTACAATTTATTCCATTAATCCCACATGTTCTAATATTACCGCAGTGTCTTTAAAACTGCAATCCAACAGCAAAAACATTGGCTCTACCACACACAAAAAATCCTCAGCAATAAAATCTGTTTAAAAAGATAAATCCATTTTGATATTCTTATTTATTTACACTTTACCTTGCTCCAAAAAAAAGATATGTGATATGGTATTTTTTTCTGCAAAGCCCATAAACATTCACAATTTAACAAATCTGTATTTCTGCAATCTTACCATAGATGATGTACTGACCAAATATTATGCATATTAGAATTCATACTGAACATCACATTCATCTTCAAGTTGCAATCTTTTCCCATGTTTCTTTGTCAAAGACTTTTGGAAATGTTATGCTAAAAATAACAGACTTTTAATGTGAGTAACAGGTTAACAAAATGAAAGTTGCTATAGAAACAGAATGCACACTTCAGAAAATGGAACTGTAAGGAGAAATTATATTTATTGGCTATAATGAATTGGCAAAAGCTTATCAATATATATCCTATAGTCTGTTGCAGATAGCTTTGGTAACTACTAGTTAACAATATTTCCCAATATTTTCCTGAGTTTTAAGAATGTAGGCAATCAAGGATGTTCATTCAAGAGGCAGGAAAAAAAAGATGGCTACTTCATGCATTCATGTACATAAGGAATCATTCCTTCAGCATAAGCAAAAGTGGGTCTATTAGGGTAGGGCCTTCATGTCTCCTTAATGCTGTGTTTTGTTTTGATGTCTTAACCATTACTATTTGCAAGGTTGTCAGAATTATTCACATCAATGAGGGAGCGCACGAATCTCTGAGGATTATAATTTACGTGGGGTTTGGTGTGCTTGGTTGCTCTGCGTAGTAATCCTGCAGTGTACGTAACGAAAGCCTTAATGATTGGATATCTCCTGTTTAACTGCTTTATTAAGGAGTATTTTATTTATTATTGCTCTCCAACTGCAACTTTTGACTGAATATTGCCAAGATTTGACTGTATTCTATTAAAGAGAAACAAATAGCAGTTTTTATACAGCATGCACCACTCTGCTTTTATAGCCTGCATTTTTCATGCAGTAAATCCAGACACTTTGCAATCATTAAGGATATAGAAGAAGACTTGGCTCCATAACAGCTTCTCTCCAGAGCTCAACCTGTGCTATAAAACAAGCCACCACAGAAAACAGACACTCAGGCTCAGCTCCCTAAAAGCCCAAACCCCCTGTTGTAAATAAGGTATTTCTGGTAGGAAAAGTCGTAGTTTATGTTGAATGTTTTGCTTCTTTAATCCTGATGGCTGTTGTTTCTTCCCTGCTCACCTCCTCCAAATTACAATTTGCCCTCTTTCTCAGATCATTAATAATGTAGCCTCTGGTAAGTGCACAGGCCTTAAGTGAGACGACTGTATTGCCATTGCTAGGACCCAGCTGGTTTCTGCACTGAGGTTATGTAAGGCTCTAACTAGGCAGGCTTTTTCTTCTCCTCATACATCTGGAAAGCTTTTCTCCAAGGAATATCGAGATGATTGTGATGAGCACTGCTTTGGACTTTACTGAAGTTGCCCGGGGACTCCCTTATTCCCATGCTGTCTCCCCAGCACCTGGCTCCTCCTGTGTGAGAGAGCAGTGATGGTAACAAATGGGGCTGTTTGGGCTAGACCGACAGAGAGAAAGTTAATAGGCTCAGACTTGATTGCTTTCTACCTGTGACTGCAATTTCCTTCAGGATATGCAAATGGCGCTCTGGAGAAAATGGAACCAAGACAGATCAGGGCGATTTTCAAACCTTATGGAATTCTGGATGTGAAACAGTAAAAATGACCTTTCTTTCTTCCCTTGACCCTAAAGAGCAGTCCTAACAATACAGGAGGATCATGTCCAGCAGCGACAATACCTGATGAAAATTGGGCCACATTGGAGTGTAGGTACTTTTATTGAGTCTTGACTGTATGCTGGGCATTGTGCCTTATCTCATGTCTTAGCTCATCCTGTTTTTACAACAGCCATGTGAGGTAAGAAGTATTCTCGTAATGGTTAATCAATTCCTTTTTCACCTCAATTCTTTTGAATGCTTGTTCTCTTTCTTGTTGAACACAGAAAAAATTCAGAACTACTGAATTCCCTTTTTCCTTCTGTCATTTTTTAAATGCTACATCTTTCTCAAACAAGAATCTTAACTCTTTTTTCCCTCATAATGTTATTATAAAACTATAATTTTAAACATCCTTTTAATGGCATTGATCTTTCAGTTTAATACAGAAATCAGCAAACTTACTTTGTAAAGAGCCACATAGTAAATATTTTAGGCTTTGCAGGCTATACGGTCTCTGTCTCAGTGACTCAACTCTTCTGTATTAGTGTGCAAAAGCAATATAGACAAAACATAAAGGAATGGGCTTGGCCATGTTCCAGTAAAACTTTATTTACAGAAATGAGAGGCCTGCCCATGAATTTTATCTTGTGAGACCTGGATTAAAAAAAAAGAAAAAAAAGAAAAAAAAAAGGTGGCAGAGAGATGGTGGGGAAAGCAAAGGGATAGTTCTTAATTAATTCATTTCTAGGACCACTTTATTGTTTGGTTTTAGACAAGTCACTTCATTTCTCTGTGGCTTAGTTTCTTTATCTTTGAAATAAGAGTAACAGCTTCCTCATGGGATTATTGTGAAGATTAAAAGACAGAAACTTCCTCCTGGACTTCTCCCCTGTTTCAGTTTGGTTAGCACTGTTAGATTATTTACAATATTTTAGACATTTGTTTAAATGCTTATGATAGAACCATAAGACAAAGCCCTTGTTTCCTTTACCACCTCCCAGGAATTCAAAGAACATTAATCCTGGCTCAGAGGATAAAGGAGAGCTTCAGATAGGAGGCATTTAAGGTCAACCTTGAAAGATGAGTGGAATTTTTTAGGTTGAGAAGCAAGAGAAGGACATTCCAAGTAGAGATAACAGCAGGAGCAAAGAGATATAAAAGCTTTGTAAAATTGCATAGTATTTTCACAGAACTGTGAAAAATAGTCCGATATGGCTGGAGAACATGATGATGCATGGCGAGGTAGATACTGATAGACCCTACCTGATATCCATTCTCCTTCCTTCTTTACTCATAATTCTTTGATTTTTTCCAAATCAGAATAAGACCCTACCTGATATCCATTCTCCCTCCTTCTTTACTCATAATTCTTTGATTTTTTCCAAATGAGAATATGTACCCAACTAAAAATACACAACCTTTCAGTGTCCCTTGTTTGAGGTGGTCCTGTGACACAGTTCTAGTCAACAAGATGTAGGTAGAAGTTTCTGGGAAGGGCTTGTTTTTCTGACTAAATAGAAAACAACAGCAAAGAATGAGGCTTTCTTTTTTTTGCCACTTGTATTTTGGGTTCAGGGGGTACACATGCAGGTTTGTTGCATAGGTAAATTGCATGTTGCTGAGGCTTGGTATACAAATAAACCTATCAGCAAGGTAGTGAGCATAATACCTGATAGGTAGCCTTCTAACCCATACTTCTTTCCCATCCTCCCGACTGAAGCAGTCCCCAGTGTCTACTGTTCCCATCTTTGTGTCCATGTGTATTCAGTGTTTAGTGAGAATATGTGATATTTGATTTTCTGCTCCTGAGCTAATTTGCTTAGTATGATGAACTCCAGCTGCATCCATGTTGCTGCAAGGGACATGATTTCATTCTTCTTTATGACTACATAGTATTCCATAGTGTATATGTACCACATTTTCTTTCTTTAGTCTACTGTTGATGGGCATCTTGGTTGATTCCATGTCTTTGCTATTGTTAATAGTGCTGCAATGAAAATACCAGTGCCTGTGTCTTTTTGGTAGAACAATTAATTTTCCTTTGAGTATATATCCAATAGTGGGATTGCTGGGTTGAATGGTATTTCTGTTTTAAGTTCTTTGAGAAATCTCCACACTGCTTTACACAGTGGCTGAACTAACTTACATTCCCACCAATAGTGGGAATGTACATAAGCATTCCCCTTCTCTGCAACTTTGCCAGCATCTGTTGTTTTTGACTTTTTAATAATAGCCATTCTGACGAGTGTGAGATGGTATCTCATTGTGGTTTTAATTTGCATTTCTCTAATGATTAGTGATGGTGAGTACTTTTTCATGTTTGTTGGACACGTGTATGTCTTCTTTTGTGAAGTGTCTGTTCATGTCCTTTGCCCATTTTTTATGGAGTTATTCATTTTTGGCTTGCTGATTTGTTTAAATTTCTTATGGATTTTGGATATTAGACTTGTGTCAGATGCATAGTTTGCAAATATTTTCCCCCATGATGTAGGATGTCTCTTAACTCTGTTGATAGTATTTTTTCTGCTGTGCAGAAGTTCTTTAGTCTAATTGGGTCCCACTTGTCAATTTTTGTTTTTGTTGCAGTTGCTTTTAGGGACTTAGTCATAAATTCTTTGCCAAGGCCAATGTCCAAAGTGGTATTTCCTAGGTTTTCTTCTAGAGTTTTCATTATTGTTTTAGGTCTTACATTTAAGTCATTAGTCCATCTTTGGTTAGTTTTTGTACATGATGAAATAAAGGGGTCCAGTTTCAATCTTCTGTATATGGCTGAAGAAGGCTTTCTTCTGACCTGGAATGTGGATTTAACACCTGAAGATTCAGTAACCCATTCACAACTATAAAAACCAAAGCCACATATTATCAGTGACATAACAGCCTGTTTTCCCTGTGACATTTTTGAGCCGCCACACTGGTCCTAATGATCTGTTTCCAGATTTTTGCTACATGAGAAAAAAATAGTCCACTTATTTGTTTAAGCCATTGCACATTATGTTTTTCATTGTTCACAATGGAACAGAATTCTAACTTATTCACAATAAAGTTGGAAGTAATAAGAAAGATGCTAAAAATAGATTAAGTTCATATTGTTAAGAGTACCAATTGTTATAGTAAAGGGTTTAGACTATTCTGTAGACAGTTGAGAAACATCAAAAGTTTCTAAGCAAAGGAGAGATGTAAAATATTTTATTAAACAGTAGACCATTAAGTTCTGAGTATACGCCAGGTACTATGGGGAACCTCATAGGCAAACAACAATAACAACAACAAGGAGACAGACTAACAAATACAATTATTACAAATAATATATTTATGAAGGAAACAAATGGTTTAGCTAAAGAGTAATCAGAGTGGCCTACTTTAGACATGATAAGAAAACCTCTTTGTGGAGGTAAAAATTGAATTCAGACCTAAAAGATGAGATGAAATTGATCATTGAAATACTGCTAATAGCATTCTAGGCAGACAGGCCAGCATTTGCAAAGGTTCTGAAGCAGGACAGAGGTTAACAGCTTATAGGAACTTTAAGAAGCTCAGTAGGACTAGAGCTTATTACTCAAATTGGGAGTTAATGGTTTGAGCTGAGGACTTAGAGATATGCAGTACCTTGTAACACTATGGTAAAGGGTTTTAAAGGCAACAGGAATCCATTGAGGGGTTTTAAATAAGTGGTATGATCCAAGTCATGTTTTAAAAGAGTGTTCTTGATATGGTATAGAGAATGCATTAGAAAGGAGTAAGAGTAGAATGATGTAAACCAGACATCATTTGTTCTAGTCTAGATGAAAGATGATGGTGGGATGATGATGGCCTTGTCTAAGGCAGTGATGATAGGGATGAAGAAGTGTGGATACTTGAGGTTCATCAGGATGACTTGCTGTATGGATATAGGGGGTTAAGAAAAAGGAGGAATCAAGGATGACTGTCTCTGAACTGAGTTTCTGGGTGGAAAATGATACCACTTACTGAGATGGAGAACACTGACAGGAGGGGATAGATTTTGGATGGAAAATTAATTGTTCTATTTTAGACATGCTAAGTTTTCAATGCCTCTGAGATGCTTAAGTGGAAACCAGTAGAATGTTGGATATGTGGAGTGTGTGAGTCTGAGATTTAGAGAATTCCTCTGGCCAGAGATAAAATTATGACTCATCAGCAAAATGATGGCATTTTAGTCCAAGAGAATAGATGGGCTCACTTTGGAATATTGTGTAGAGGAAGAGAAAATATGAAGTTTGTTTGTGAAAGGAAGATGAAGAATTGGTTAGAAAGAAAAGAGAGGAAGGGATGGATTTGAGAGAGGAAGGGATGGATTTAAGAGAGAGTTTACAGGAAGAATCCACAGATGTTGGAGCCTGATTAGATTGCAGGAGTAAGAAAGTTGAAGTCAAAGATAGCTTGGAGGTTCCCTTTTGCTTGATTGACTGTATGCTGATGCTCTCCATCAGTATGTGATACACAGAAGGAAAGTGGAGTTTCAGGGTGAGATAACAAGTTTGATTGTCGTGCTGTAAGGCTGAACATCAGATAGGCTTAAAGCCTGGAACTGCTGGCTGATGCTTTTGAAAAATTGCTCTTTCTTCACCTATACCTGAAGCAAACACTCAGGAATTGTGTGTAGTTGTTTTGAAGCTGGTGGAAAGGTAGACAGAATGCCCAGAATAGTCATGTTGGTTGTGGAGGACTTTTTGAAGGCTATGAACCTCCATAAGGATGGCAAGGGGAATTTCTTATGCCTAGTGCAATTCTTACTCCATGTTAGTTGTGTCGTCCACAGCTGAATGTTCCTGTGGGGAAATTTGGGGACCTAGAAAGCCTTACCTTCAACTGGGAATATATTGCATACCTTCGATGTCATTTACTGATCTTCACAGAAACTTCACTTTTCTAGCTGTGTCTATTGCTGTGTTCCTGAGGATCATATCACTGATTCACTGTTTAAGTGGAATTACTACAAGGTCCTTGGATCCTGATAGCTGTGTTGATAAAGAGAATGAGAGAACCCCACAAAGGTATTACTATCAGAGTGCTAAGGTAACAAGTGGACCATCTTTGTTATTAAAATAAAAAGTGTGGCTAGGAAGAAAGGAAGAAGCATTACAGTGAAGTATGTCAATTGCCACCTTGGTTCCACATAGTTTGACTTTCTGGATTGAATATCAGAAATGGTCACAGTTATAATTTCCTGGTTGCTTCTATTGCTTCAAGCCAAAGGGTCAAATATACCTGAGGTATTATACCAGAACATGAAATTACTGAATCCAGTGTGAGTAGTCATGGAAATTGAGACCAAAGCTGTTTTCTGGCAGAAATTGAATACTTATGGCATTTTAGATGTGAATGAAAGAAGTGAAAATTAAGCAGAGCAAATTCTTTGCCTTTATTTTAGATTTTGTCAGAGGCAGCAGATTTTTATAACAAAAAGAATTTTAAAATAAGAAGTTTTAATTGTGGGAGGAAGTAGTGGCGATAATGATAAAATTAAGTAAAGCTCAATCTTCACTGATCTTGCTTGAAAAAGTGGATAAAGAATAACTGGGTCCATGTAGAGTTTTAATTATGAATAACTATGCTTTCAATTTTGTGTACTAAACGTTTTCCTTTATTGTCAGCTCTGACCTTAGAACTCTGAGATTTATGCATACTAATTGGGTTTTTAAAAATGTGTTCAGAGACAGCCACTCAAAAATAATTTTCTCATTGGATCAGGCACTGTTCAAGTGGAAATCAAAAGTATTTCAATGAGGCGTAAAACATCCAACAATAAGGGGTAAAAGAAACTATTTCTTTTTAAAATTTCTGTTTGAAAGATAAATGTTTATTTGCATAAAAGTTGACCAGAAGGTGTTAAATTGTTTAAATGTGATTGAGAATGAGAACGCTATGTGCCGTCATTTTCAGGATAACTCACAGTTCCTAACTGTACTAATTGAAATGACATGTGACAATGCAACTAAAACGGTAAATAATCGACTTGATAATTATAATTTTGCTTAGGAAGAAAACAGCTCCCTAAACTAAGATAAGAAGAAGATATTCAGCCTCTCCAAAGTTATAAATCTTGGGGCTGGCAACAAGGGACACATGTATGTGTTTTAAACAATCTCAGAGCTAGGAAATAAGGAGAGGTTTGACAAATTTGTCCTCCCTTGAAACTTCAGTAAAAGATGGAGAAATATCATGAAAGATTTTTAAAGTTACAGTCGTGGGGAAGGTCTCAAAAAATAATGCTAGTGAGAAAAACAAGTATCAAAGTGGGTTGATAGAGAATCAGGCACTCTTGCACTGTCAGCCTGTTTTAGTCTGCTCAGGCTGCCATTACAAAATACCATAGACTGGGTGACTTAAACAACAGACATTTATTCTCTCACAGTTCTGGAGGTTAGAAGTCCAAAATCAAGGTTCTGGCTGATTTGATTGTGTGCCCAGGGACAGAAAAAGAGAGAAAGTGAGCTCTAGTGTCTTTCTTATAAGGACACTAATCCTATTAGATCAGGGCTCCACCCATATGCCACATTTAACTTTATTTACTTCCGTAAAGGTCCCATTTCCAAATACAGCCATACTGGGGGTTAGCGCTTCAACATATGAGTTTTGCGGGGACATGAACATTCAGTTCATAAGACAGTCCAAAAGAGGAGTGAGTGGAGGGACAGACTCACTGGGAGACTGGGGGCAGGACGGGGTGAGGTGTCCTGGTCTGTGTGCAGGCCCAGCTGAGAACTACTCTGAGAAACAGAAGTCCCTTGAACTACCCATCACCCACCTGGCAATAAGGAAACCTGATAGTGGGGAGGAAAGGCTGCAAACCTGGATAAGAAGATGCTGTGAGGCCAAATTGTGGGCTAGCTGAGCCCACCCCTAACCCATGCAGAGCTGATTAAGCCTGAGACTAGGGTGTAATGGACCACCCAGCTGGAGACCAGTGGTGTCACTTGGAAAAAGTGACAGAAAAAAGGTCTTGGCAGTACCAAACAGAAACTTCAGGTAGAAGTGTTTTCATTCCCTAAATGAAGGTCTAAGAAGACAAGCAAACTGTAAGCCTCTAAAATTGCCAGTTCCAGCCGGGGTAGTGGCTTATGACTATAATCCCAGCACTTTGGGAGGCCGAGGTGGGAGGATCGCTTGAGCAACAGGAATTTGAGAACAACCTGGAAAACATAGAACCCATCTCTACAAAAAAATAAAAACCTTAGCCAGGCATGGTGGCATGTGCTTGCAGTCACAGCTACTTAGGGGGCCGAAGCGGGAGGATCGCTTGAGCCTAGGAGGTCGAGGCTACAGTGAGCAGTGATCACGCCAGTGCACTCCAGCCTGAGCAACAAAGCAACACCCTGTCTCAACAACAACAAAATGCCAATTCCTAGGAATCACTTGGGTAGGAGATACCTGGGACATTTAAACATGTCTAAGGTTATGTTAATAAGGATACAGAGGTTAGCTTAAAAAGCAGGGTTCCCCAACTACAGGCATTTTGGGCTGGATAGTTCTTTGATATAGGGGTCTGTCCTGGGCATTGTAGAACGTTTAGCAGCATCCCTGGCCTCCACCCACTAGATGCCAGTAGCACCACTCCCCAAGTTTTGACCACCAAAAATGTCTCCAGATATAGCCAGTGTTGAGAACCTCTGGCCTAAAGAGAGGGCTGCTAGTGACCTAATAGGGACAATTTATACGCCCTAATAAAACGACCATTTACAGAATTAACTGAAATGCTAAATGAAGTCATAAGACCATGGCAATGCTGAAAAGGAAGCCATCATATAATACGCCCCAGGAAAAAGTCAAGCCACTGTAAGTCAGTTTCTTTCAAAAATGGGAGGGATTGACAAATTGTTCAATTAAAGAAAACATTACCAAAACAAAAAAAAAAAAAAGAAAAAGTTACAATTAAATAATTATTTAGTTTTGTAATTTAGTTCTTTCACTGGATAGTTATTGTAGTGTGCCTGAAATGTCAAACATCCACACATTCACACTCATAAATATAATAATTTGACAGTGCAAAATTAATAACTCTGAGGTCAAGTTATGGAATAAGGAGTATAACTCAGACAAGCCGGAAGCCTCAGTACTTTGGGGGATTACTTTGGGAAACTGATCTTCACTTTGTCAGGTCTTGCTGTAAATTCTTGAATGTGCACTGGTATTTTTATATTATTTGCACCTGATGACTCTCAAAAGTCAAGCAGTACATCGCCAGTAAGGTGTAAAATTGTGCAGGGAGAGCTTTTCATGGCACCCCACCTCAGTTCCATGTCTCTGTGTGGAACTTTGGGGGAGCTGGGATATTACACTTTTAGCGGGGAGCATGATGTGGTAGCTTCCGTTTTCCGTAGCTACCTCCATAAATTTTTATGTCTTTTGCTATTGAAGAAACTTTGCGTCTTCTACAACAATGTCTGTTAGTGTCTTTCTGTCAATCATATCACTGTCCTGTTGTGATGACTGAGCAGGTGCCTTTTTTATCCTGTAGTGTTGTGTATTAGACATTAGGAATTGCAGAAATGAGACTTAAATTTGCACCAGTCTCTTGTATTTCCGTTTGGATTTTTCTCCTCCTTTTATCTTTGGGGTCATCAGAGGACCCCTGTGTAGTCACATTACTTTCTTTAGATTCCTCTCTCTTTTTTAAAAATTTCCCCTTAATCTAATTTCTTATTATATTATAAAATTTATAAAACTGCTCATCTCTCTTGAACACCTTTTAGAAACCTTGATTGTGAGATTATAACCACATTCTATCTGATATTTTAAGAATAAAGTCCAGGGTACCTTTATTTCTATTGCCAATATTGCATTTTTAGAAACTCCTAGATCCTGAGGCTATATATATCTATATATACTCCAAGAAGACTACTTACTTCCAAAGTTTCTGTTGTACTCATTTTAAGAACTCTATTGGCCTAGTTGGTGAGAATGAAGCCCAGAGTAATAGTTCATCTTGATAGTTCCTCTACATGCAGATACAGCATTGTCAATGAGAAAAGTCAAGTATGTGTCAAATACTTAGTTGAATGATAACTTATTTAGATATAAATACCTTGCCTCCAAAACAGATATAGAAATGGTATTAGGAAAGCGCAGTCTATTTATGATGAATTCATAATTGCTGAAATGCTTTTTATTCTGTTTTAAGCTTATATACTGACATAATTTCAGACCTATATAAAAGTTGCTAAAATAGTACAAACATACACCCTTCATCCAGATGCCATGAATGTTAACATTTCAACACATTTGCTGTGTCTATATGAATCATTTTAAACAAAAGACACAGGCTGAAATACAAGATGCTCCTAGAGATGTGCAAACTATGACCACAAATATTGCCTCTTTCTCCCTTCACACAAACCTCCTACCAGCCACACAGCCAGACATGGACAGTTTCCTAGTTGCCCCTTTCCTCTTACATTAGATGCATGGATCTGCCTCCCTCAGTAGATATCTTACCACCTTGGAGAGCAGGAACTACCTATTATGTATCTCTCAATCCTTAGCCTGCTATTCAGTGCCCAGCACATTGTAAAGGTACTCAGTGTGTGTGGAATAATTTTTTCCTTTTATATGGATGGGTTTGTCATTTTTGTTTGTTTGTTTTAATATTGGTTTGCCTCTAAAACAGATGTTCCCTTTTGTCCTCAAGTTCTTCCAGTAAATATAGACCTGTAGGCATACAAAGCCATAGCTGAAACTTTTAGGTCCAGAATCTATGAGGATGGTGCTAGAGAATATGTGGGCATGGGAAACAATTCTCATTCAAGAAAGAGCAAGTGTTTTGATGATGTTCCAGAATCCCCCCACAACCTTTTTTTTTTAAAGACAGTTCGACAGGATAGCAAAGTTATAGAAGTGTAATAGATTATCATGTGTTTGAATAGAGTAGTATTGCTAGTTAACAAAAACCTGAAGGTTTGGCACATTCAACAGTGAGCTTTTAACCTAGTCATTACAGTTCGGATTATGGAATGAGAGCCAATTAGATTACACATGCGAATATTCAAATATTAAAATATTGGGTGAAAATAGTATGGATCTAGCTGATGAAGTCATGGGCTAAAGAAGTGACTAGACCACAAATAGAAATGCCATATTTAAAAAGATCTATCTATTCACTCTTTATTTTTATTATTTTTTTTAACTTTTTAGGATGGAGTCTCACTCAGTCACCCATGCTGGAGTGCAGTGGCACAATCTCGGCTCACTGCAACCTCTGCCTCCTGGGTTCAAGCCATTCTTGAGTCTCAGCCTCTCGAGTAGCTGGAATTACAGGCGTATGCCACCATGCCTGGCTAATTTTTGTATTTTTAGTAGAAACGGGGTTTCACCATGTTGGCCAGACTGGTCTCAAACTCCTGACCTCAAGTGATCCACCCACCTCAGCCTCCCAAACTGCTGGGAATACAGGTGTGAGCCCCTGCGCCTGGCCAGCCATCCACTCTTTTAATAGACGTCTGTTATAATCGTAACTTCCCATTATCTTTTGAAAAGTTTTTCTACATTTGAGGAAACCCCCACCTGTGATTCCTGTGTGTAGAAGTCTGAATTCAAATTACCAGCCTCCTTTACAGCAAGCAATGTGACTTAGACTCCATGAATCAGATATATCTATGACAGATTTAAATTTTGAAATAAACAAAAAAGTGAAACAATCTTGGCATGAAGTTTCTGTTTGTGCCAGCACAGATAATAGCCAGGGCACTTGCAACCTTGAGTGCCTGATGTGGAAGTAGCACTGTGGCTGGCAGCAGTAATGGTAGAAGTAAAGTCAAACTTTTGGCATTTTAGTGCTTAGCAGGGGCAGTAGAGGTGGTTTATTCTCAGGCCAATTCTGGGATATATTTTTTTACCATTTCTCGAGGAAATAATTATTTTAGTTACCTAATACCTTTATTTTTACCTTTAAATCTGTTACAGTTAAAACAACCAAAGTAGATTATTTGTTTGCAACTGCCTAATACACTATTAGAGAGAATTCCCACTAAAAGGAGGAATGTAATCAACAATCAAGATCGAAGGTATCAATAAATAGGAAGAGTAAATACAGTCTTTAAGAAAAGCAAATACTGCAGAAACTTAAATGGAATCACAGCATTCTTGGGTAGCTCATATTTGGTTGACTCCTTGGCTCTTACCTCATGCTCACTTTGAATTCATAGTTGGCCCTTCATAGAGTGCCCCAAGACAGAACCAACTCTACAACACATGATTGGAAGTGGATATTTTCTTGAGGATTTCATGGACACATAAAGGGGAGGTTGCATTCTACCATCTTAAAATGTTACACTGTGTTACTGTTAAACATCCCTATTCCATTCCCAAAGTCCTTATCTAGCTGACAAAAAAGATAAGAGGGTTGGATTCTGGTATCAAGAACATAAGGAAATTTTAACTACATTCTAAAAGGGGAGAGTGCCTTGAAAATACACTTCCCATAGAATAAGCACCATATACTTACAAGTTCCTTTCCTTTAAAGACTTTGGAGAATCTCTTAGAACTCGTTATCAATTTTCAGGGAAAATGGGAACATAGACATCAATAATTGTGGAGAAATGGCAAAGAAGAAAGCAGAAGCTGTTCTTTGTCTCAGTACACTGTTGTTTGCCTCTTTCAGTACATGTGTTTGTGTGTGTGTGCATGCATGTGTGCGCTAAGCAGGGATAGAAAGGTTACATAGAAGCGTTTAAGTGGCCATGGACCAGTGTACTTTCTGTGAATTCTCCTGGAAATTCTCCCAATTATTTACATGTTCCATGCTAACGGGCTTGCTCATCACAGCCCTCTGGAAGAGCGGACTCTGGTCCTTTATAAGAGCCAGAGAGTGTCTCTATTCCCTGGATCTGACTGCCTGTATTTGTTTTCATTAGTGGAAATGAAAACAAATGGAGTCCCTAGGTGCCCTAGGCAGAAGGGATGCTGTGCACCCACACTGCTGCTGCCTGCAGACTTCTAAGCTCATTCAGAAACCTTGCCAAGAGAGGATTGCTTCTGCCATGACTCTCCCCTTCAGGGCCTCGGGACACGTTATTTTGAATTATATCAGAAGAGGAGACAGTTGGCCAATTAAAATGCAGCACTACTACTAACTTATTTCCAACCGAATGAAAGCTGTGTAGAATCAGTCTCCTCAGATATTACCATTTCTAGGTGAATGCTGAATACTTGCTTCCTCAGCCTGAATTTAGCCACCATCCTCGTACAACACTCAAGCTCTATTGCTGTCTACGGAATTTTGCATAAACAAAGGATCTCATAAATAGTCACAGTGATTTGTTGGAATTTGTGTTTACAAAAGTTTTTTTCCTGCTTTGCAAACTCAGGCTCAGATCTGCAGCATTGTAAAGCTGTTTGCCCTCAACAGATGTTCTGCCTCTTGCTGGCTGTGTTATTGGCTGCACTCATTTGCCTCACTCTGCTATTCACTTCCATAACACAGCCTGGAAATGTTATTTCTCCTCTCCCCTGTACAGCCCTCTCTACTAGTGACTTGTCCACTGCTTCACTCCTGAAACCACAGCTACTGAGCTCTGTATCCTCCTCTGTATTGCAGTCATTTCTGCTTCCATGGCTCTTCACAGTTGGACACTAAAAGCAGTGATGACTAATGCCTTCATTTTTTCTCTTGACATCATCTCCCCATGTTTAAGCTTTTCTGTCACAGTGGGAGACAGCACCACTAGAAAAATTCAGTCACCCAGCAAGGATGTCTTAGAGTAATATTGACCCTTCCCTCTCTTTTGTTTCTTTAGTATTTTAAGCAATCTCTATATGCTGCTGAAATGTGTTTACTCTAATCTTTATCATCTTATCCATTATTGTAGTCAAATACCTAGTCCTATCTCTAATCCAACCTGTTGTAATAGTATCCTCACTGATCATCACATCTGGGGCTGTAATTCAACAAATGTTTACTGAGAAATGAGGAAACATTTATTGAGAAGTTGCTTCTGTATGTAGACTCCCTTTTTGTCCATATTCTCAAGCTTCTGGAGAAGTGATTTTTTTGTTTCACACAGACAAGTAACTCCTTTCTTATTTTCCTCCAAAGGGTTATGCCATTGGACCCTTTGGTCCTCTTGGAGGACCTCTTGGAGAGGTACCTTTGAGCATCAAAGATGAAAATAAGAGGATGAGCATATTATTTAAAGAGGGGATTATCTGAGACAAGTCATAGCTCTGTGACAAGTTAACAGTACCTGGGTGTCAGTGGACCCTAAGGTAGTTTGCCTATGGTGAGTTGTGAAATTTGACAGTGTGTTATAAATCAAGTGTTTTCCCTGATTAATAAACTGTCTCTTGTATTCTGTGCCAAGTACTGTGTTTGAGGCTGTGGGAGATACAAAGATATGGAGATGAGGTTTCTTCCTCTACTTATTTATTGTGACTTCCCACTTTGACTAGGATCTCCACCCCTCTCTCCAGCAGCCACCTGCACAGACAAGCCTATAGCAGCTGCAAGAAGGGGCAGAGAGTTAGGAGGGTCAGTGTGACACCACAAGCCGCCCACTAAAGATATCAACATCCAGTCTAATGTTCTGTGGGGTTCTGAACACCTAAGTGTCTCTCCATTGTCCTCACTCTCTATGAATCTAAGTAGTTCTCAAGCCTGGGTGCACATTAGAATTACTGGGAAACTTAAAAAATAGATATAAAATCTAAAATTGTTAAAATGATAAGTACTATGTTGTGTATATTTAAGATAAGATATATATAGAATAAGATACATATAAGATAAAAAATGTAGTGGGCCTTCTACCTTCAGGAGGTGGAGCATAACTTTCCACTCCAATTGTGGGCTGCCCATTGTGTGACTTTCTTCCAAAGGGTACAGTATGGAAAGTGGGGTAAGTATATAATGAAGAAACCTGCCAAACTTCAGCCAGGTGATCAAGGATCTCAACAGTGATAAGATATGTTGATAACATGTGCCAGTGAAATGTGGTAGAAATGGCACTTTTCTCCTGTAGTCTTTCTCTCCAAAATCTGTAACTCAAATCTAATCATGAGAAAAACATCAGAAAACTCCCAATTGAGGGACAGTCTAGAAAATACCTAACCAGCAATCCTCAAAACTGTCAAGGTCATCAAAAATAAGGAAAGTATGAGAAACTGTCACAATCAAGAGGAGCCTAAAGAGACATGACAACTATGGGATCCTGATACAGAAGAAGAACATTAGGTAAAAATCAAGAAAATCTGAGTAAAGCATGGACATTAGTCAAGAATAATGTATCAATATTGGCTCATAATTATCCCAAGTGTCCCATAGTAATATAAGATGTTAATAATAGGGGATAATAATAAGCTGGGTGTGGGGTATATAGGAACTCTCTGTACTGTTATTTCAATAATTCTATCAATCTAAAGCTGTTCTAAAAGAAAGAAGTTTATTAAACAAATAAATAAATATGCTTGGCTCTTACCCCAAGTAAATACAATCTATATCTTTGCATGGGGGGGTCTGGGAAACTTTTATTACAAGCTCTCCAGGTGATTTTGATGCACAGTGGGGTTTAAAAACCACTGGTTCACCTGGCCCTGCCCCTGCAGTCAAGATTCTGATGTAAGCCTGCTGTCTCATTTCACCTGCTTTTGCCTTCCTCAGCTCTTACAAGTAAATTTATTGATGGGCCTCCTTTCTTGGCCCAGGTCTAGCTTGTTTTCTGGGTCAAATCTGAGCAGGCCAAGATATCCAGCTTATAATGGGAGTGAGCTCAGGCTGGGGCTGGACATTTTCTTCCCTTACCCCGCATAGACTTGAGACAATGTTCAGTACTCCCTGGCTCCTCACAGCCAGCAATGACCCAGTGTGTAGGAATGTGCTTTTATGTTAATTCTTCTCCGTGGTCTCTTTGGGGAAACTGTTCCTACCAAGATTTCCTCTTGTGTAGGGGCCTCATACCTCTTATGTGGAGACCTTACCTTTGCTAATTTTCTTTCTTGAAGACTTTGTGCCCTCTCCTTGGTCACTGATTAGACACTGATGGGGGTAGAAAGAGCCTCTAAATGACTCTGCCTAAATCTCGTGTCACTGACTTTCAGTTTTCTAAAAGTTTTTCCTTTCGTGCTTCATCTGCCAGGTTAGACCTCCTGAGCCCTGTGCCATGAACTGCCCAACATTCTATCTCAAGCTCTGCAGCCTCTGGGTAAGGTTCTCCAGTCCATACCTAAATGTTAGAAATGATCCTAGCTCAACTTCATCTTGCTGGCCCTCTTTTGCTCACCATAATACATTGAGACTTGAATCCACTGCCATTATGACAACAGCCCTTCTGCAAAGTCAAACTTCCCTTTCTCTTCACATTCAATTTGTACCTCTAATGGATCTGCCACCCTGATATCCAAATACATCAGTCTGGGAGCAGCACTCTCACATCTACTGCTCTCCACTAAAACTTCTTTCTTATCCCACACTTATCCCATTCTGCTAGATTTCATCTATACATTCACTTTGCTCTTTCTTTCTGCCATTGCCTGTGGAATTTTTTCAGTTCTTCTTCCTTGCCTCACCAATATCATCACCAGGCAAATGAAGAAAATCTGAAATTTGAAAAACAGACAAAAACAAACAGAAAGAAAGAATTTAGAAGAAACAGACAATATAGGAAGTAGAAGAAAACTTAAAAGAGAAATAAAAACCTCTAACTATTATCCTAAAAGTGATGAGAAACTATTTCATCCATGAAACATAAATAAAATGGTATATTAAAAATGTAAAAATAAGAGAGTTCTTGGAAGTTAAAATTTGATACAGAAAATTTAAAACACCATTAGAAAAGTTGTTTGTTTGGTTTTTGTTTGTGCTTTCACTTCTGGGTGGGAACTTGATAGGTACCCTTGACTTCTTGCCTCTTTGAAATGAACAATTTAGGCAGAATATTCTTTGGCTACTGCTATTGGGTGTGTGAGGCTGCTCTGGAGTGCTTGACCAAGTACCTGGTTGGATTAATGAACCTAAGTCTACACTGCAGGGTCATTCATATATCTGTAGGATCACCTGAGTTGGGAGGGGGTCTCAAGATCAAGATTTAGGTTGAGGATCAGAAAGTTCCCCTTTAGCCTCAAGTCCAAATCAGATTTTTTTTTTAATTCCAACTTTTATTTTAAGTTCAGGGGTATATGTGTAGGATGTGCAGGTTGGTTACATAGATAAACGTGTGCCATGGTGGTTTGCTGCACAGAGCATCCCATCACCCAGGTATTAAACCCAGTATCCATTGGCTGTTCTTCCTGATCCTCTCCCTCCTCCCACCCCCTACCCTCTGACAGACCACACTATGTGTTTTTCCCCACTATGTGTCCATGTGTTTTCATCATTTAGCTCCGACTTATAAGTGAGAACACGTTGATATGATTTGGCTGTGTCCCCACCCAAATCTCATCTTGAATTGTAGTTCCCATAATCCACGTGTGTTGTGGGAGGGAACCCACTGGTAATTGAGAAGGTAATTGAATCATGGGGGCAGTTTCCCCCATGCTTTTCTCACGATAGTAATTTTTCATGAGATCTGATGGTTTTATAAGGGGCTTCCCCCTTCCCTTGGCTCTCATTCTTCTCTCTCTGGCCACCTTGTGAAGAAGGATGTGTTTGTTTCATCTTCCACCATTATTGTAAGTTTCCTGAGGCCTCCCAAGCCCTGTGGAACTGTGAGTCAATTAACCTCTTTCCTTTATAAATTACTCATTCTCAGGTATGGCCTTAAAGCAGCGTGAGAATGGACTAACACACATATAGTATTTGGTTTTCTGTTCTTGTGTTAGTTTGTGAAGCATAATGGCCTCCAGCTTCATACATGTCCCTGGAGAGGACATTATCTCATTCCTTTTTATGGCTTCATAGTACTCCATGGTGTATATCTACCACATTTTCTTTATCCAGTATATCATTGATGGGCATTTAGGTTGATTCTATGTCTTTGCTATTGTGAATAGTGCTGCAGTGAACATACATGTGCATGTGTCTTTATAATAGAATGATTTATATTCCTTTGAGTATATACCCAGTAATGGGATTGCTGGGTTGAGTGGTATTTCTGCCTCTAGGTCTTTGAGGAATTGCCACACTGTCTTTCACAATGGTTGAACTAATTTACACTCCAACCAACAGTGTGAAAGCATTCCTTTTTCTCCATAACTTCACCAGCATCTTTTTTTTTTTTATACTTTCAATAATAGCCATTTTGACAGTGTGAAGTGATATCTCATTGTGGTTTTGATTTGCATTTCTGTAATGACCAGTGATGTTGAGCTTTTTTTCATATGTTTGTCGGCTGCATGTATACCTTCTTTTGAGAAGTGTTTGTTCATGTCATTTGCCTACTTTTTAATGAGTTTGCCAAATCAGATTCTTAAATACGGAGTTTAGCTGTTAGCCCTGTATTTGGATATTTTAGGATCAACCATCAAGCTATTAACAAAGTCCTATTGGGCCCCATCTGATTTCTGACCTTTGTGTGTATGCTTGAACAAGCAGAATCTCAGATGGGAGAGGAATGAATAGTAACTTAAACCTATAACATTACCCCTTCCCCCAGTAACTAGAAGGAAATGTCAAAAAACTAAGGCATGTGTCAAACATGTATGTCTGAGAAACTTTTAGTGACCTAAAATAAAATAAAAAATTAAAATAAATTCCCAGCGCTATATCAGGACCTTCATGTGTCTCTATAGTCTACCTCCTCAGAGGGTTTATAGTATATACCTCCCATTCATTGCTCTTGTTAACCAAAACAATAACAACAAAATTAATTGTTTTATGAAGTACTTACTTTGTGCCAGGCATTGTGCTAAGTACCTTAAAAATATTATTTCACTCAAACTTCATAAAATATTCCAAAAGGCCAATATTCTTGTTATTCTCATTTCACAGATTCAAAAACTGAAGTACAGTCCCCTCCCCCAATGTGGTATAACATCACTCACAGAGAATTTCCCTAGACCCATGGTTTCCAAGATGAGAGGAGGAAATTGGAGGTGGACATTTTGTCTCCCCACCAGTGTGGGAATATTCACAGGAAGCCCACTCCAATTCTGTACCACAAGAACCACTGGGAGTGGCAGGAGAATTGAACCACTAGGGGCAAACTGGGGACCAAAGAGGAGAGCTGATCACAGTGACTGGAACACAGATCTTGGTAATTTCTCTGAACTCTGGTTGGCAGGGTGCCACATTGAAGAGACAGACCAGCACCATAGCACTCCAGGGGTCACAGTTCACTAGAGGGCCTAAATCCCCGGCCAGAGTTTCCATAAAGGTGCTCATACAGAGCCTGTCCCTGATCTGGAAACAATTAAAAGGTCGATTAAGTTCTGGTGCCTGCTTAAGTCCTTCCAAAACTAGAAAACAATGGCAGGGCAGCAATATGGTTCTAGGGCAACATTTGCCTTCTGATGCTCACTGTAAGTCTCCCCTCGACCAGGAAACAAAAGAAAGACAACCAGTTAGTTCCAATGTAGTGTTTAGTTCTGGTGTTCACTGTAAGTTCTCTCCAGAATGGGAAGAATCACCAGGCCATCATTTATGTTCTGATGCTAATCAGTAAAGGTCTAACATCACCAACATACAACTGCATACACTAGAAGAGGTGGCTGTCTCTTCAAATGTGTAGGCATCAATGTAAAGACACAGAGATTGTGAAAACTCAGATAACTATAACACTACCAAGAGAAGCCAACAAAGTTCCAGCAATGGATCCAGAAGAATTGAAGATCTATGAACTGTCAGACAAAAAATTCAGATTGATCCTCTTGAAGAAATTCAGGGAATCACGAGAAAATACAGATAGAGAACTAAATGAAATTTGGAAAACAATCTGGGAACAAAATGAGAGATTTGTTAAAGTAACAGAAATCAAATAGAAATCTTAGAATTTAAAAAAATATATAAATTTTAGAAATGTTGAATACAAAAACTGAACTGAAAACTTATTTGAAAGCTTCAACAGAAGACTTGATCAAACAGAGGGAAATATAAGTGAGCTTGAAGACAGAATATATGAAACTATGCAATCAGAAGAGCAAAAAAAAAGAGGAAAAAAGAATGGAGAAGGCCTGTGAAAATTATGGGACACCATCAAGTAAACTAACCTCCATATAATAGAAATTCCCAAAGAAGATGGGAGAGAAAAAGGCCTAGAAAGATTATTTGAGGAAACAATGGCTGAAAATTTCCCAAATTTGGAAAAAGATGACAACATCCAGATACAGAAATCTCAAAGGTCACCAATTAAATTCAGCCCAAAGAGAAAATTTCCAAAGCACATTATACTCAAATTAGTGATAATCAAAGACAATAAGAGAATACTCAAAGCAGCAAGAGAATAAAATACATATCACATTCAATGAAGCCCCAATATGGCTTTTAGAGGACATCTCAGCAGAAACTTTGAAGGCCATGAGAAAGCAGGATGCTATTTTTAAAGAGCTGAAAGAAAAAAACTGACAACAAACAATACCGTTCCCAGCAAAGCTTTTCTTCAAACAGGAAAAAGAGATGAAGATGTTTCCAAACAAACAAAAGCTGGAGAATTCATCAATACCAGATCTGTCTTATAACGAATGTTAAAGGAGGCTCTTCAATCTGAAAAAAAAAATGGACATGACTGTCTAACAAAAAAAATGATGGTATTAAACTCACTAGTAAAGGAAAGAAAACCAGTTAACAATAAGCTAATACTGTATTTGGAGTAAGTAAACCACATGTATATTAAGTATGAAAACTAAAAGAAAAAAACTGTAAAATCAACTACAACAGCTAGTTAAGAGATAGACAATATAAAAAGATGTAAACTGAAACGTCCATAACTCAAACTGTGTGTCTGTGGGAGGGAGATGATGTTAGAGTGTAGAGGTTGCTTTTGTTACCTTTACTTTCCTTGTCATCAAAGTTAAGTCATTATCAGTTTAAAATAACCTGTTATAACTATAAGATATTTTGTAAGCCTCGTGGTAACCACAAACAAAATCCTGTAATAGATGCACTATAAACAAATAGTACAGCATCAACACATACTGTTAGAGAAAAACACTTAAGAACAGGAAAACAGAAAGACAGAAATGGAGAAAGGATTTACAAAAGAAAAAAACAAAAAAAATAAGTATCAAAATGGCAGTAGAAAATCCTTACCTATCAATATCATTGAATGTAAATGGATTAAATTCTTCAATTAGAATAAATAGAGTGGTTGAGTGAATTTTAAAAAACAAGAACCAAATACATACTGTCTACAAGAAACTGACTTCACCTATAAAGACATGTACAGAAAGGGAAGGGATAGAAAAAGTGAAGAATGAAAAATATTGCAATCAAATGGACACAAAAAAAGAGCAAGAATAGATCTTTTACTAGTAACTCTTTTTTTTTAAGTAGAGTTTAAATAAAGAATGGCAAAAAAGGACAAAGAAGGCCATTATATAATGATAACAGGATCAATATAGCAAGAGACATACAATTTTACATATATATGCACTCAACCCTGAAGCAGCCAAATATATAAAACAAATATTAATAGACCTAAAAAGAGAGATTAGCTACAATACAATAACAGTAGGGGATATCACCACCTCACTTTCAGCGATGGACAGATCATCTAGAAAGAAAACCAAGAAATAAATTCAGAGTTAGACTGCACTCTAGACCAAATGGGCCTAATAGATATTTATAGAACATTCCATTCAGTAGCTACAAAATACATATTTTCCTCAACAGTATATGAAACATTTTTGAGGATAGACCATATGTTAGGTCCCAAGACAAGTCTTAATAAATTTTTTAAAAATGATATCATGTCGAATATCTTTTCTGACCACAATGAAATAAAATTAGAAATCAATAACAGAAGGAAAATTGGAAACTAAAACTGCATGCAAATTAAACAACATGCTCCTGAACCATAAATGGGTCAGTAAAGAAATTTAAAAGGAAATTTAAAAATTCCTTGAGAAAAATGAAAATAGAAACAGAATATATCAAAAATCTATAGGATATAGCAAAAGCAGTTCTAAGAGGTGAGCTTATAGCAATAACTGCCTAAATCCAAAAAGTAGAAAGATTTCAAATAAACAACCTAATGATGCATCTCAAGGAACTAAAAGAGCTAGAACAAACCAAACCAGAAATTAGTAGATGAAAATAAATAATAAAGATCAGAGCAGAAATAAATGAAATTGAGGCTAAAATAAGATTAATGAAATGATAGTTGGTTATTCAAAATTAAGAAGAGTTGACAAACCTTTAACTAAACTAAGAAAAAGGAGAGAAGACCAAAATGAATGAAAGCAGAGACAAAAAGGAGATGTTACAACTGATACCACAGAAATACAAAGGATCATTAAAAAGTTTATCAACAAGGATATGCCAACAAATTGGAAAACATAGAAGAAATGAATAAATTCCTGAACATATACAACCTACCAAGATTGATTCATGAAGAAATAGAATATCAGAACAGACCAATAACAAATAATGAGATCAAAGCAGTAGTAAAATGTCTCCCATCAAGGAAAAGCCCAGGACCTGATGGCTTCACTGCTGAGTCTTACCGAGCATTTAAAGAAAAATACCAATTGTACTCAAACTATTTCAAAAATTGAAGAAGAAGAAGAAATGCTTTCAAACTCATTCTAGGAGGCTAGCATTACACTGATATCAAAATCAGACAAGGACACAACAACAACAACAACAAGAACTACAAGGCAATATGCCCAATGAATGTAGACAGAAAAATCCTCAAAAAAAGCTAACAAACAATTAAACAATATATTAAAAAGATTATTGTACTTGGCCATAAAAAGTAATGAAATAATGTATTTTGCAGCAACTTTGATGGAACTGGAGACAATTGTTCAAATGGAAAACCAAAATACTGTATGTTCTCACTTACAAGTGGGAGCTAAGCTATGGGTATGCAAAGGCATACAGAGTAGTTTAATAGACACTGGAGACTCAGAAGCAGGAGGATTGGAGGTAGGTGAGGGACAAAAAGTCACCTATGGTGTCAATATACACTATTTGGGTGACAGGTACACTGAAAGCCCAGACTTCACCACTATACAACTCATCCATGTAATTAAAAAACACTGTACATTTAAAGCTACTGAAATTGTTTTAAAAAAGATGATTGATCATGATTATGTGGGATTCATCCCAGTGATGCAAGAATGGCTCAACATATGCAAATCAATAAATGTGGTACATCATATTAACAAAATCAAGAACAAAAACCATATCATCATTTCAATAGATGTTCAAAAAGCATTCAATAAAAGTTATCATAACTTCATGATAAAAACTCTTAACAAACTGAGTATAGAAGGAACATACCTCAAAACAATAAAGGCCATATATGACAATCCCACAAATAACATCATAGTAAACAGAGAAAAAATAAAAGCCTTTAGTCTAAGATCTGGACTAAGACAAAGATGCCCATTTTAACTGCTTTTATTCAACATAGTAATGGAATTTCTAGCCAGAGCAATTAGGCAAGAGAAAGAAATAAAGGGCATCCAAACTGGAAAGAAAGAAGTCAAATCATCCTTCTTCACAGATGAAATGCTCCTATATTTAGAAAAACCTAAAGAATCGACAAAAAAGGGTTAGAACTGATAAATTCAGTAAAGTTGCAGGATACAAATCAATATACAAAAATCAGTTGCATTTTTGTACGCCATCAGTGAGCATTCTGAAAAAGAAATCAAGAAAGAAATTTCACTTATGATAGCTACAAAAATACCTAGGATAAATTTACCCAAAGAGGTAAAAGAGTCCTACAATGAAAACTATAAAACTCTGATGAAAGAAATTGAAAAGGACACCAAAAAATTTAGATATCCCATGTTCATGGACTGAAGAGTTAATATTATGAAAATATCCATGCTATCCTAAGTGATCTATAGATTCAATGCAATTCATATCACAAAATCAATTACATTCTTAACAGCATAGAATAAAATACAATGCTAAAATTTGTATGGAATCACAAAAAAAGCCCTAAATAGGCAAAGCAATCCTGAGCGAAAAGAGCAAAGCTGAAGGCATTACACTACCAGACTTCAAAATATTCTACAAAGGTGAAGTAACCAAAATAAGATGGTACTAGCATAAAAAACAGGCATGTAGACCAATGGAACAGAATAGAAAACCCAGAAACAATTCCCTGCATTTATAGTTTTTCAGCAAAAGCATTAAGAACATTCACTGGGGAAAAGACAGTCTCTTCAATAAATTGTGCTGGGAAAACTGGATATCCATATACAGAAAAATAAAACTAGACCCCTATCTCTCACCACATAAAAAAATCAAATCAAAATGGATTAAAAATTAGATTTAAATTTCAGCTTTCTACATATGGCTAGACAGTTTTCCCACCATCATTTATTAAATGAGGAATCCTTTCCCCATTTCTTGTTTTTGTCAGGTTTGTCAAAGATCAGATGGTTGTAGATGTGTGGTATTATTTCTGAGGGCTCTGTTCTGTTCCATTGGTCTATATCTCTGTTTTGGTACCAGTACCATGCTGTTTTGGTTACTGTAGCCTTGTAGTATAGTTTGAAGTCAGGTAGCATGATGCCTCCAGCTTTGTTCTTTTGGCTTAGGATTGTCTTGGCAATGCGGGCTCTTTTTTGGTTCCAAATGAACTTTAAAGTAGTTTTTTCCAATTCTGTGAAGAAAGTCATTGGTAGCTTGATAGGGATGGCACTGAATCTATAAATTATCTTGGGCAGTATGGCCATTTTCATGATATTGATTCTTTCTATCCATGAGCATGGAATGTTCTTCCATTTGTTTGTGTCCTCTTTTATTGCGTTGAGCAGTGGTTTGTAGTTCCCCTTGAAGAGGTCCTTCGCATCCCTTGTAAGTTGGATTCCTAGGTATTTTATTCTCTTTGAAGCAATTGTGAATGGGAGTTCACTCATGATTTGGCTCTGTGTTTGCCTGTTATTGGTGTATAGGAATGCTTGTGATTTTTGCACATCGATTTTGTATCCTCAGACTTTGCTGAAATTGCTTATCAGCTTAAGGAGATTTGGGGCTGAAACGATGGGATTTTCTAAATATACAATCATGTCTCCTGCAAACAGAGACAGTTTAACTTCCTCTTTTCCAATTGAATACCCTTTATTTCTTTCTCCTGCCTGATCGCCCTGGCCAGAACTTCCAACACTGTGTTGAATAGGAGTGGTGGGAGAGGGCATCCCTGTCTTTTGCCAGTTCTCAAAGGGAATGCCTCCAGTTTTTTCCCATTCAGTATGATATTGGCTATGGGTTTGTCATAAATAGCTCTTATTATTTTGAGATGCGTCCCATCGATACCTAATTTATTGAGAGTTTTTAGCATGAAGTGCTGTTGAATTTTGTCAAAGGCCTTTTCTGCATCTATTGATACAATCATGTGGTTTTTGGATCCCTTCCTTACGCCTTATACTAAAATTAATTCAAGATGGATTAAAGACTTAAATGTTAGATCTAAAACCATAAAAACCCTAGAAGAAAACCTAGGCAATACCATTCAGGACATAGGCATGGGCAAGGACTTCATGTCTAAAACACCAAAAGCAATGGCAACAAAAGCCAAAATTGACAAATGGGATCTAATTAAACTGAAGAGCTTCTGCACAGCAAAGGAAACTACCATCAAAGTGAACAGGCAACCTACAGAATGGGAGAAAATTTTTGCAATCTACTCATCTGACAAAGGGCTAATATCCAGAATCTACAAAGAACTTAAACAAATTTACAAGAAAAAAAAAACAACCCCATCAAAAAGTGGGTGAAGGATATGAACAGACACTTCTCAAAAGAAGACATTTATGCAGCCAACAGACACATGAAAAAATGCTCATCATCACTGGCCATCAGAGAAATGCAAATCAAAACCACAATGAGATACCATCTCACACCAGTTGGAATGGCGATCATTAAAAAGTCAGGAAACAACAGGTGCCGGAGAGGATGTGGAGAAGTAGGAACACTTTTACACTGTTGGTGGGACTGTAAACTAGTTCAACCATTGTGGAAGTCAGTGTGGCGATTCCTCTAGGATCTAGAACTAGAAATACCATTTGACCCAGCCATCCCATTACTGGGTATATACCCAGAGGATTATAAGTCATGCTGCTGTCAAGATACATGCACATGTAGGTTTATTGCAGCACTATTCAGAATAGCAAAGACTTGGAACCAACCCAAATATCCATCAATGATAGACTGGATTAAGAAAATGTGGCACATATACACCATGGAATACTATGCAACCATAAAAAAGGATGAGTTCATGTCCTTTGTAGGGACATGGATGAAGCTGGAAACCATCATTCTCAGCAAACTATGGCAAGGACAAAAAACCAAACACCGCATGTTCTCACTCATAGGTGGGAATTGAACAATGGGAACACATGGACACAGGAAGGGGAACATCACACACCAGGGCCTGTTGTGGGGTGGGAGGAGTGGGGAGGGATAGCATTAGGAGATATACCTAATGTTAAATGAAGAGTTAATGGGTGCAGCACACCAACATGGCACATGTATACATATGTAACAAACCTGCACATTGTGCACATGTACCCTAGAACTTAAAGTATAATAAAAAAAATTAAATTTAAGACCTAAAACTATAAAACTACTTGAGAAAAATCATTGAGGAAATTATCCAGGGCATTGGCCTAGATGAATATTTTTTGGGTAAGACCTCAAAAGCACAAATAGCAAAAGCAAAAATAGATAAAAGGGATTGCATCAAGCTAAAAAGCTTCTGCACAGCAAATGAAACAATAAACAAAGTGAAGAAACAACCTACAAAATGGCAGGAAATATTTGCAAACTATCCATTTGACAAAGGATTAATAACCAGAATATAAAAGAAACTCAAATAACTCAATAGCAAAAAAAAAAAAAACAAATAATCCAATTTGAAAATGGACAGTAATCTGAATAGACACTTAACCAAAGAAGATATACAAATGGCCAACAGGTATATGGAAAATATGCTCAATGTCACTAATCATCAGGAAAATGCAAATCAAAATCACAATGGGATAAAAGCTCATCCCAGTCAAAATGGCTATTATCAAAAAGACAAACATATATATATAAAATATATATAAAATATATATATTATATATATATTTTATATATTATATATATATTTTATATATTATATATATAATATATATTATATATATTTTATAGATATTATATATAATATATATTATATATATATTTAATATATATTATATATATTATATATTATATATATATTATATATATTTTATATATATTATATATATTATATATTATATATATATTATATATATATTATATATATTATATATATTATATATATATTATATATATATTTTATATATATTATATATTATATATATATAAAAATATATATATAATATATATATAAAACAAATGCCATTGAAGATGCAGAGAAAGGGAAATGCCAGTACACTGTTGGTGGGAATATAGATTACTACAGCTGCTAGGAGAAACTGTATAGAGGTTCCTTTAAAAACTAAAAATCTATCTACCATACAATTCAGCAATCCCTGCTGGGTATATATCCTAAAGAAAGGAAATCAGTATATCAAAGACATATCTGTACTCCCATGTTTATTGCAGCACTATTTAGTATAGCCAAGATATGGAAGCAACCTGTCCATCAATTAATGAATGGATAAAGAAAATGTGGTATATATACACAAGAGAATAATATTCAGTTACAAAAAAGAATGAAATACTGTCATTTTCAGCAACATGGATGAAACTGGGGGACATTTTGTTAAGTGAGATAAGCCAGGCACAGAAAGACAAATATCAAATGTTCTCACTCATAAGTGGGAGCTAAAAAAGTTGATCTCATGGAAGTAGAGATTAGAATGGTGGTTACCAGAGGCTGGAAAGGGTAGCAGGGAGGAGAAATAAAGAAAGGTATTTTAATGAGTACAAAAATGCAGTTAAATAGAAAGAACAAGTTCTAGTACTGTAGCACTGTAGGGTGATAATTGTTAACAATAACTTATTGTATATTTCAGAATAACTAGAAGATTTGGAATGTTCTCAACACAAAGAAATAATAAATATTTGACATGATGGATATCTCAATTACCCATATTTGATCCTTACACATTGCATGCATGTATCAAAATATCACATGTAATCCAAAAATATATACAATTATTATGTATCAATAAAGAATTTTTAAAAAGAAAACAGAGGCACAGAGAGATCAAGTAAATTGTTCATGATGTACTAAGAGAAGGGCTCTGGATTAGAATACAGGAAAACTGCCTCTAAACTATATTCTCATTGCTAAACTTCTTAATAGTGCTTTAGTGCAATATTAGTTCTTTGGCTAGAGTCTCTCTCCTTTCCCTCTCTCTATGGAAAGCTTGTTTATTACTCAAATGCCAACTCAAATGTCATTTCTTCCATGAAACATTCCTCTCTCAGAATTCCTCTCTCTCCTCAGTATTTTCATCAATTTTTAAAAATACCCATATGACACAGATGGGGTTCCCCAGAAGCAGACCTAATATGAAGGATTTTGTGTGATTTATGAACTAAGTGGTCCCAAGAGAAACTGGTAAGGGAGTGGGGAGGCTAGACAGGGAGAAGGAAGAAGACAGGAAAAGGGGAGATTTCAGGTGAAGCCCTAGCCACAGTTTGATCCCACAGGAAAGCTCTAAAGTATAAGTTAATCCTCAGAGTTTGTCTTGACCTAAGGCAAAGGAGCTAAAATTTCACCTACACTTAACAATCATTAGCTAAGCACCTCACCCCTGGAAGATATAAGCTTGCAGGTATTTCAGGCTTTCGGTATGTCAAGACAAAGTGGCTTAATAGCCAAGAGAGTGCTCTCATAAGAACATGGAAGCTATGGGCTCTTAGAGGCAAAATCATCCAAAAACTGAGGAGGGGTTCACAAAAATGTTAAAAGGGATATGAGGGCATCAGGGCAGAGCCCCAATAGTGTCTGGTAATCTCTGCAATAGAATTTACAGTATTACTACATCTGCACTAATCTTGATTTCAGTATGTGCATCCTTTACTATACTACTTGATAACACCTCCTGCATCTTTTTATTTGCACCTAACAAATGTTATTTTGATTAAATTCACTTTAATAATGAAGAGAGGCCATGACCAGACTTGTGAGTTATCAATTCATTTCTTGGCTTCTCTGAAAATTATTGACTCTCTATCACCTATGATTAGTCCCATTCTTGTTAAAATCTTCAAAGATATCAACATCTACTGAATGTGCCCTTTTAAATCCTATGAGGATAAAGTTCAGAGGACTTAGCTAAAGACCACTCTCCAGGACTATTTTCATCTTAACAGAGAACTCATTATGAACAACCAAGTTAGCCATTGTACTACCCTTCTAGAACCAAAGAAGTTTCTACCCTCTCAACACCATCCCTTCCCCCTTCTTAATTTCAATACTGAATAAAGAAAATTTGAGGATAACTTTGTAGCTGACTTAAGGTAAAGACAGTGAGTGAATTCATATGTGAATAACTAATCTCACAACATCAAGATAGAGAGAAAGCTCTGCATGTTGAGTTGCTGCCATTGCAAGTGTTGTTCATGAAACAACCTGCTTGCAGTCTCATAAAACCATTTCCTTTCAGTGCTTTCTCAAGGCTGGAAGGTGACCTTAGTGCAGAGTCATTTGATTTCCACAGAATACGTATAGCAAGAACTGCAACGAAGAGAAATCCCTGAAATAACTTGTGCTATAAACATAAAGTAGAAGCAAGAGGTAGCCCTTTATGAAATTTCTACGTAATAATACCCAACATTATTTAATACGTATTATGGGCCAGCCCATATGTGTTAGAGATGTCTTAGCTAGTTTATCCACGTAACTACACTTTGATGTGTTTTTTTAGATGAGGAAACTAAGATCTGAGGGCATGAATCGTGATCAAAGTCAGATTTCCCAAAAGTTATATAGTAGAAATCTGAGATTTGAATATAGGAATAAATGACTGATGTCAGCATCTGAACTCAGAACCTTGTTCCCTTCTAGTTCCCCACATGGAATCAGAACATGGTGGGTCTTCAATCAAGCTCTCTCAATACATATAGAGCCTGTTTAATATCAATATCATCAAATAGTTTTGAAAGTCTCACACTGAAGATAATGTTATTCCCAATGAAACCTTAAATACCTATCCAGCACTCAACACAAATGTCTTAAATACCTCTTTAGAATCCCTCATCATGTACAGCTTTGCTGAACTTACATGAATTATAAATAGAATATTGATGTATAAAAATAATAGAAATAAGGATACAAGGAAAATATTTATCCTATTAGACAAAATGACTTAGGGTTCATGTGTTTGAGAGCATTGGAACTGATCAGTAATGTTCACTAAAAGTAACAACTATGTAAATGGACCTCTGTTCTAGAACATGTGCTTAGCCATTAATCCATATTTGTGTACACATAGACAACAATGCATATATAATTCTCTAATTCAGACTTTTCATTACTTCAGTCCAGCTTTATGTCTATTAATCCTTTTTAATCGAACTTCTAATTAAATAGTTTTCAATTGAACTATTAAACTGCTTGCTATTTTTTACTTAAAGTAATGAATTCTGGTATATATGGCTGTTGAGAGTAGACAGAATTTTTAATTTTGTTTGTTATTTTAAATTTTGTTTCATTCTTTCTTAGGTTAAATGCCTGTCTTTCTTAGGGTATCAAGGTCCTACCAGGAAACAGAGGCATGCTTAAGTATGTGGGGAGAGTTTAATGAAAGGACAATATACAGAGAGGTGGACAGGATGTAGGGAAACCATTAAAAAAAATGGCACAGTACCCAGGGCTAGTAAAAAGGGCCTGGGCCTATTATTTATTGCTAGCCCTTGGTCCAAAGGGAGGGAGCTATTATCAAGACCTAGAGATCTATAGGGTTGTATGGGAAGGCGGCTAACAGGCCCTGCGAGAAGAAAGCTAAGAACATAAATACCCAACCTTAGTCTTCTTCCTCCTTCCAATCTCCCACTACATGATGGCTTGCACCTGTAGTCCCAGCACAACATGGCGAGACTCCATTTCTATGAAAAAAATTAAAAATTAGCTGAGTGTGGTGGTGTGCACCTGTGGTCCCATCTACCTGGGAGGCTGAGGTGGGAGAATTGCTTGAGTCTAGGTCAAGGCTATAGTGAGCCACGATCATGCCACTGCACTCCAGCCCGGGTGACAGAGTAAGACCCTGTCTCAATTAAAAAAAAAAAAAAAAAAAAAAAAGTGGGAGCAAAAGAGAGGGAGGGAGGAGATGAGGAGATGCCATACTCTTTTTTTTTTTTTTTTTTTGAGACGGAGTCTCACACTGTTGTCCAGGCTGGAGTGCAACGGCGCGATCTTGGCTCACTGCAAACTCCGTCTTCTGGGTTCATGCCATTCTCCTGCCTCAGCCTCCCAAGTAGCTTAGGACTACAGGCGCCCGCCACCACGCCCAGCTACTTTTTTGTATTTTTAGTAGATTCGAGGTTTCACTGTGTTAGCCAGGATGGTCTCAATCTCCTGACCTCGTGATCCGCCCGCCTCGGTCCCCCAAAGTGCTGAGATTACAGGCATGAGCCACCGCGTCCGGCCCATACTCTTTTAAACAACCAGATCTCATATGAACTAACAAAGCAAGAACTCATTCATCACCAAGAGGATGATGCTAAGCCATTCCTGAGGGATCCACTCCCATGACCCAAAAACCTTCCACTGGGCCCCACTTCCAACATTGGGAATTACATTTTGACATTAGATTTGGAGGGGACAAATATCCAAACTATATCAAATGCTTTTGTTGGAAAGAGATGAAGTATTAGTAAATAGTAAATTAAAAGGATATCATTGAAACTAAACGTATTTATTTAAAAGATTTGAAACAATCTTTTTCTCATACAAATACTCCCACTCTACCAGAGATCCGGGCATTTGATTCTAAAATCAACATTATTATTTTCATGATTACTCATCATTAATTGTGCACCTATCATGAAACTGGCTCTTCTACTCACTAGCTGGGTATTTAATTCTGTATACCTCGGAGCCCTAATCTGTAAAATGGAGATCAAAATAATACATATCTCATGAGGTTGTTATAAGAATAAATGAGCTAATACATACAAAATGCTTGTATGACTGTGCCTGATCTTTACTGTTCTCAGTAGCAGCTATTATTTGAATCAATGTTAATATTACTATCACTTTGCTTTCTTTCAGTTCATCTGTGAAGATTAAATTAGCTATTATTATTCTAGTTTTACAGATGAGAAAAGTGAAGCCCAGAGAAGTTAAGCAACTTTCTCAAGGTAATACAGCTAATCGGTGTAGAAGTCTATCTGAAGAGTGTGTTACCAAGGACACTGTAATCTGAATTTCGTTGATATTGATCTAAAGGAAAACATTGTTTTAACTATGTTGAAAATAGACTGTTTTGGTACATTTATTCAGTGACATTTTCATTACAAAAAGATCTCTGCTTCCAGGTTTCCTTGGCCCCATTTGTTTTCCAATTTTTCCATCCCAGGTCCTCCCTCAGCAATTATAGATTGCAGGATGGAAGAGAAGAGGGAAAGGTGGCAAACAAGCAGCAATATCAGGCTGGAGGAGGGTGTGATGCTCTTTGCCCATTTATATCCAGAACTCAAATGTTCAACTCAGCTTCAGCAATAATTCATCTTATAAATCAGTTTGGCAGGGCATCAGCTTTAAAATCCATTACATTGAATCAAGAGTGGAGTTTGCAGCTAATTTGCCGACAGGGAACCCTTACATGGCAGTGACCTTTTAAGCTAGCATAAACCAATGTTCTTGCTCGCCTCTGCTTCTCTCCACGCCATTGAGTCAGTTTTGCTCCTGCCTGTTTCTTCATGTGGAAAGAAGAACTGAAATGTTTACTCTCACTCTCCTTAGAAAAATAGATATTAGCAGAATGATGACATTGTTCCTTATTCTAGAGTATCTCTTCGACTTTTACTTACCACAATAGCTGTCACCAAATCATTTTTCTTAATAAGAAGAGGCTTAATAACTATTTTTTAAATGCTCATTTATTTATCAGTTACTTAAAATCTGGCTTCCCCTCACCAAAACTTGACAGAAATTGTTTCTTGGAAAACCACCCATGATACCCTAATTACCAGACCCTGAAACTTATTTTTTCTTTTTTTCTTTGTCAGTGCTTCTCCAGCATTTGACCATTTGGACTACCAATCTTTTCTTCTGAAAATCTCTATTTCCTTTGCTTCCACAGCATTCAAATATTTTGGTACTTTATTCACCCATCTGAAGACCACTCAATATCAAGCTCTTCAGCCTCTTGTAGATAACCCATGAGCTTATTTCATTAACTTCCATGGTAGACAGGATATTGACCATCCCACAGAGGTCCATATGTCCTAATCCCTGGGATCTGCAAATTTTGCATGGTAAAAGGGAGATTGCAGATGTGATTATGTTAAGGATCTTGAGATGGGGAGATATTCCTGTATTATCCAGATGGGTCAAATGTAATCACAAGGATCTTTATTAAAGAGAAGCAAGAGAGTTAGAGTCATAGCAGGAGATATAATATTGAAGCAGAGGTGAGAGAGGAGAGAGAGATTAGATTGCTTGCTTTGAAGTTGGTGGAAGGGGCCATAGCCAAGGAAACTGGACAATCTCTAGAAGGTGGAAAAGGCAAAGAAATAGATTTTCCCCTAGAGACTCCAAAGGGAATTCAGCCCTACCTATACCTTGACTTTAGGACTTCTGACTTGCGACACTCCCAGATGATAAATTTGTGTTATTTGGAACACTAAGTTTGTGGTGATTTGTTACAGCAGCAATAGGAAACGAATAAAGCTGTCTTTTTCAATTTTTTATTTCTCACTGTGAAAATTCTTCCAAATTCCAGGATTGACAATTATCTTCTAGACACCCTTACCTGGATACTTCAGCAGCATCTCAAACACAACTAGTCCACCATTAAAATTATTGTCTTTCTCCAAAAATCTATTCCTCAGTGGACTTTTACAACTGCATTCATTCATTTATTTATTGACTCTTTCATTAATGTATTTATTCACAAACTAATATGTTTATGAGTGCCTACATGCTGATACCACTGAGACTCTTAGAATGCAAGTGTGAACAAAATATAAAGTTTCAGCCCCAATGGGGATGATATTCTAGGGAAGAGATAGACAAAACCAGGAAAAAAGCAAACAAACAAATAAAATAGTTCCTGCTAGTGAAAGTTTTATGAATACTGTCAAGCAAGGTAATGGAATAGAGAGTAACGTGATGTAGGACAGGTGGGTGGTGGCTCTTTTAAATAGGATGTTCAGAGAATGTCTGTCTGAGAAGGTGATATTTGAACAGAGATCTAATTGAAGAGAAGAAGTAAGAATGAGAGTATATAGAGGACTAGCATTCCAGAAAGAAAGTACAACAAATAGAAAGGCCCTGAGACAAGAATGAATTTGAATTGTTCATGTTCAACTGATTGCAAGAAGATGGGAGTAGACTGGGCAAAGTGGGGAGGGGTAAAAAATGGGGTCAGAAAGATAGGCAGACTTTTTTTGGGTCACGGTCATAATTTCGATTGTTATCTAAATGTGATAGGAAACCACTAGACAATTTTGAACAGGGGAGTGAAGTAAACTGATTTATAGTTTTTTTAAAAAAAATCACTGCAGCTTCTTTATAAAGAACAAAATGAAGACAGAAAGAAAAAGCTGTGATGATGGGGGTGATCCTCTAAAGAGGGGATAATTTCCAGAGCAAAAATATCAGGTGGTACAGAGGAGGAGGTTTACAGTGTAAGTTTAGTCATTATTATTATTCCTTACTTTTTACAGGTGGCATAGAGAGAATATCAGTTCTGGTAGAAGAGGTTGTAGATTTGATGACAGTAAAATAGAGTATGAATATGATGAAGGATTGAAAAAGAGAAAAGAAGATAGGATATAGACTTTTCAACAAGTAGCACAGCAACTTTACCAGCGAGAGAAATCACATTTGCTAGGCAATAGTGATGAAGGCCCACTTAGACAGTGGTTAGGAATTCTGATAGGATTTAAGAATAGTTGAAATGAGGGTAATAGAATTATGAGCTAGAAACATAGATGACTGTGGTCATGATGTTTGAGTTCAGATTAAGGATATTTTCCAATATGAATGAGGCTGAGTAACTAGGAGTGCAGTATACAATGACTGCTAAAATAATAAACTAGGAATTGTGATGTCTGGAGCAATGCAATTCAAAGACCCGTGGCTTTTGGTGGAGAATGAAGGTAAAATGATCTGGAAGTTGCAAGGACACCTACCTTACCTTGAGGTCCTATAAGTAGCATATAAGAGGGATGCAGAAAAAAACCATTATTGTCCTTAGGAAACAGCCAGATTATAATTAAAACAAGAAGGTGAAGGGAACATTAAGAGATAAAGTAAAGGAAACGGGATTGTGCTGATGGCAGGCCTTTGAATTTCAGAGGATGTGGAACTGAGGATCAGGGAAATGTGAGAGATGATATCAGACTTGCACCTGCATGGAGGTGGATGGAGAGAAAGTCTAGATGATGATGGATGACCTGGGAGATTTGGACTTCTGGTAGTAACTGATGAAAACACACATGGGAGGGAGGTTGATGGAATAGGGAGGAAAAAGAATTAGTCTTAATATATGGTCTCTTAGAAGAAGATGAGGCATCAGTTCTATTGAGAGTGACAGTTGATATCAATGGCCTTCACAATGTTGAGTTGTGTTGTAAATATTGTCTTTCCTGGAGCACTCTGAGCCCTGTGGGCCTATTTTATAGTGGAGGAGGAGTCCACTAGAAACAGGTGCTTGTTAAGCTTGTTAACCTGTCTTGAATCTGGTTGAGAGTGATGGTGTTCTGGCCAAGGGATAAAGCTGATCTTACTAGGGCTTCTTGCCCAGATTTGCTTTTTGAGTCCTAGGCCTCCATATCCAACTCTCTGCTCAACTTCTTCATTTCAATGGCTCAAAGGTATCTCAAATTCAACAAGTTCAACACAGCACTGATAATCTCCAAACTCTATACCCCAAATTTCATCCTCTTTCAGTTGTCTCCTCATGTATGGGACTGTACAAATCAAAATTGAAGAGTCATCCTTGACACTTCTTTCTCCTTAACCACCGTGTCATATCTACTCTGGAGGAAAGTGGAGCAAGATGGCTGAAGAGAAACCTCTACTGATCATCCTCCCCACAGGAACACCAACTTGAACAACTATGCACACAAAAAAGCACCTTCATAAGAACCAAAAATCAGGTGAGTGACCACAGTACCTGGTTTTAACTTCCTATCACTGAAAGTCACTGAAGAGGGTAAGAAAGGCAGTCTTGAATTGCCAACGCCAACCCTCCCCCATACCCTGGCAGTAGCTGTGTGGCATGAAGAGAAAATCTGTGTACTGGGGGGAGGGAGAGCACAGTGATCGTGGGACTTTGCATTGGAACTCAGTGCTGCCCTGTCACAGTGGAAAGCAATACTGGGAAAAACTCATCCAGTGCTCATAGAGGGCATGTTTAGACAAGCCCTAGCCAGAGAGGGATTGCCTATCCCAGCAGTTGGAACCTGAGTTCTGGCAAGCCTTGCTGCTCCAGGTTAAAGTGCTCTGAGGTTCTAAATAAACTTGAAATGCAGTCTAAACCACAAGAGTTGCAATTTCTATACAAGTGCTGGTGTTATGCTGGGCTCAGAGCCAGTGGACTTGTGGGGCACACCACCCAGTGAGACACCAACTGGGGTGGCCAGGGGAGTGCTTGAGCTACCCCTCCCCCAACCCCAGGCAGTGCAGCTCACAGCTCTGGGAGAGACTCCTTCCCTCCATTTGAAGAGAGAAGAGGAAAGAGTAGAGAGGACTTATTCTTGCAACTTGGATACCAGATCAGCCACAGTAGGATAGGGCACCAGGCAGAGTCCCAAGACCCCCATTTCAGGCCCTGGCACCCTGAAGACATTTCTAGATGCACTGTGGGCCAGAAGGGAACCTGCTGCCTTGAAGGGAAGGGCTCAGTCCTGAAAGAATTAATTGTTTGCTGACTGAAGAGCCCTTGGGCCCTGAATAATCAGCAGCAGTGGCACCCAGGGAATACTCGCTGTGGACCTTGGGTGAGACTCAGAGATGTGTTGGCTTTAAGTGTGACCCAGCACATTTCTAGTTGTGGTGGCAATGGAGAGGGACTCCTTCTGCTTGAGAAAAGGAGATAGAAGAGTAAGGGGATTTTGTCTTGTAGCTTAGGTGCCAGCTCAGCCACAGTGGGGTAGAGCAACAAGCAGCCTCCTGGGGCCCCTGATTCCAGGCCTTGGCTCTTGTATAGCATCTGAACCTGCCCTGGGCCAGAGGGGAGCCCACTGCTCTGAAAGTAGAGTCCCAGACCAGGCAGCAGTCAGCACAAGCTGACTGAAGAGCCCTTGTGCCTTGAATGAACATCAGCAGTAGCGGACAGTGTACAATCTGGGCCTGAGGTAACCGTGGCCATGGGGAGAAATTCCTCTATTTGTGGAAGGGAAGGGAAGAGTGGGAAGGATTTTGTCTTGTGGCTTGGGTGCCAGCTCAGATACAGTAGAACAGAGCACCAGGTAGATTCCTAACGTTTCCACTCCCAGGCCCTGGCTCCTTGGTGGCATCTCTGGATCCACCTGAGACTGTGAGGAACTCACCACCCTGAAGTGAAGGACACAAGCTTGGACAGCTTTTCCACCTGTTGATTATAGGTCCCTAGGGCCTTCAGTGAACATTGGCAATAGCCAGGCAGTGGTTACCATGGGCCTTGGGTGAGACCCAGTGCTGTGCTGGCTTCAGGACTCACCCAGCACAGTCCCACTGGTGGTGGCCACAGAGGTCCTTGTGTCACCCCTCCCCCAGCTCCAGGCAACTCATCATGGAGAGAGAGAGATTTGGGAGAAAGTAAGGGAAGAGAAAAAGTAAGGGAAGACAACGAGAATCTCTCCATGGTGATACAGAGAATCCTTCCAGATCTTATTCAAGACCACCAAGGCGGTATCTCTACCAGTATGCAAGAGCCACAGCGTTACTGGACTTGGGGTGCCCCCTAATGCAGATATGGCTACAGCAACCAGTAAGTTAGATCACAACACCTAAGTCCCTTCGAATACCTGGAAAACCTTCCCAAGAAGGATGGGTAAAAGCAAGTCCCGACTGCAAAGACTAAAATAAATATCTCACTCTTCAATGCTGAGACACCAATGAACATACACAAGCATCAAGACCATCCGGGAAACATGACCGAAAAAATAAACTATATAAGGCACCAGGGATCAATCATAGAGAGACAGATATGTGACTTTTCAGACAAAGAATTCAAAATAGCTGGTTTGAAGAAACTCAACAATATTCAAGATAACACAGAGAAGGAATTCAGAATCCTATGAAATAAATTTAACAAAGAGATTGACATAATTAAAAAGAGTCAAACAGATATCACAGAGTTGAAAAATGCAATTGACATAGATACTGCAGAGTTGAAAAATGTAATTGATATACTGAAGAATGCATCAGAATCTCTTAACAGTGGAATTGATCAAGCAGAGGACAGAATTAATGACCTTGAAGATAAGCTATTTGAAAATATACACTCGGAGAAGAAAAAGCAAAAAAAGAATAAAAAAGAATGAAGCACATCTACAAGATCTAGAAAATAGACTTGAAAGGGCAAATATAAGAGTTATTGGTCTTAAATGGGAGGTAGGTAGAAAGGAAGATCAGGGTAGAAAGTTTATTTGAAGGGATAATAACAGAGAACTTTCCAAACCTAGAGAGAGAGATTAATATTCAAGTTCAAGAAGGTTTTAGAATACCAAGCAGATTTAACCAAAAGAATACTACCTCAAGACATTTAATAACTAAACTCCTAAAGGTCAAAAATAAAGGATTCTAAGAAAGCAAGAGAAAAGAAACAAATGACACACAATGGAGCTCCAAAACGTCTGGCAGCAAACTTCTCAATAAATACTTTACAGGCCAGGAGAGAGTGACATGGCATATTTGAAATTCTGAGGGGAAACAAACAAACAAACAAGCAAAAAACTTTTATCCTAGAATCCAGTGAAAATACCCTTCAAACATGAAGGAGGAAGAGAGACTTTCTCAGACAAACAAAAGCTGAGGAATTTCATCAACACCAGAACTATACTACAAGAAATGCTAAAGGTAGTTCTTGAATGTGAAAGAATAGGACATTAAGGAGAGATAAGAAATCATCTGAAGGCAGAAAACTCACTGGTAATAGTAAATACAAAGAAAAATAGAGAATATTATAACACTATAATTGTGGTATGTAAACTCGTATTTTGAGTAGAAAGACTAAATGATGAACTAATAAAAATAATAACTACAACTTTTCAAGACATAGTACAATAAAATACAAATTGAAACAACAGAAGTTTAAAAGCAGGGGGATAAAATTAAAGTGTAGAGTTTTTGTCAGTTTTCTCTATTACTTTGGTTGTTTACAAAATCAGTCTTCTGTTGTCATCAGTTCAAAATAATGGGTTATAAGATATTATTTGCAAGCCTCATGGTAACCTCAAATAAAAAAAAATACAACAGATACACAAAAAATAAAAATCAGGAAAGTAAAACATACCATCAGAGAAAATCATCTTCACTACAAGAAAGATAGGAAGGAAGCAAAGAAGGAAGAGAATACCACAAAACAGCCAGAAAGCAAATAACAAAATGGCAGGAATAAGTCCTTACTCATCAGTAATAACACTGAATATCCATGGACTAAACTCTCCAATCAAAATACATAGAGTACCTGAATGAATTTTTTTAAAAAAAGACCCGAAGATATGTTGCCTATAAGAAATACAATTCATCTGTAAAGACACACATAGAAAATAAAGGGATGGAAGAAGACAGCTCATGCAAATGGAAACCAAAAAGAGAGCAGGAGTAGCTCTACTTAGACAAAATATATTTCAACAGAAAAACTATACAAAGAGACAAAGAAGGACATTATATAATGATAAAGGGGTCAATTCAGCAAGAGGATATAGTAATTGTAAACATATATACATCCAACACTGGAGCACCCAAATATATAAAACAAATATTAGAGCTAAAGAGAGAGATAGACCCCAATACAATAATAGCTGGAGACTTCAGTACCCTATTTTCAGGATTGGAAAGATCATCCAGACAGAAAATTAACAAGGGAATATCTGACTTAATCTACATTAAAGACCAAATTGACCTAATAGATATTTACAGAACGTTTCATCCAATGGCTGCAGAATACACATTCTTTTCCTCAGCACATGGATCATTGTCAAAGGAAGACCATATGTTATACCACAAAACAAGTCTCAAAACCTTCAAAAAAATTGAAATAATATCAAGCATCTTCTGTGATCACAATGGAATAAAACTAGAAATCAAAAACGAGAAATTTTGGAGATGATACAAGCACATGGAAATTTTAAAAATATGCTCCTGAATGATCAGTGGTTCGATGAAGAAATTAAGAGAGACATTGAAAAATTTCTTGAAATGAATGACAACGGAAACATGATATACCAAAACCTATGAAATACAGCCAAAGCGGTACTTAGAGAGAAGCTTATAGCTATAAGTGCCTACATCAAAAAAGAAGAAAAACCTCAAATAAGAAACCTAACAGTACATCTTAAAGAACTAGAAAAACAAACAAAACAAAACAAAACAAAATTGGTAGAAAAGAAATAATAAAAATCAGAGCAGAAATAAACGAAATTGAAACAAAAAACTATAAAACGATCAACGAAAAAGTTGTTTTTTGAAAAGATAAAAAAGTTGGCAAATCTTTATCCAGATTAACTAACAAGAAAAAGAAAGACCCAAATAAATAAAACCAGAGGTGAAAAAGGAGACATTACAACCAATACAGTATAAATGCAAATAATTATTAGAAGCTACCATGAGCTTCTAATAATAGAATAAATTGGAAAAGCTAAAAGAAATGCATAAATTGCTAGACACATACAACCTACCAAGATTGAACCATGAAGAACTCCAAAACCTGAACAGACCAATAACAAGTAACAAGAGCCATGATAAAAAATCTTGCAGTAAAGAAAAGCCTGGGACCTGATGACATCACTGCTGAATTCTACCAAACATTTAAAGAGGAACTAATACCAATCCTACTCAAACTATTCTGAAAAACAGAGTAGTAGGGGATACTCCGAATCCATTCTATAAAGCCAGTATTACCCTGATATCAAAGCCAGACAAAGGCACATCAGAAACAGGAAACTACAGGCCAATATCCCTGATGAATATTGATGTGAAAATTCTCAACAAAATACTAGCAAACTCAGTTCAACAACACTTTTAAAAAATCATTCATCATGACCAAGTGGGATTTATCCCTGGGATACAAGAATTATTCAGCATATGCAAATCAATTAATGTGATGCATCACATCAACAGAATGAAGGACAAAAATTATAGGATCATTTCAATTTGATGCTGAAAAAGCATTTGATAAAATGCAGCATCCCTTCATAATAATAAAAAAACTCCCAAAAAACGCAGTGTAGAAGGAAAATACATCAACACAATAAAAGCCATATATGACAGTTCCAGAGCTAATATCATACTGAGTGGGGAAACACTGAAAGCCTTTCCCGTAAGATCTGGAACACAACAAGGATGCCCACTTTTACCACTGTTATTCAAGATAGTACTGAAAGTCCTAGCTAGAGCAATCAGAAAAGAACAAAATAAAGGACATCCAAATTGGAAGCCAAGAAGTCAAATTATCCTTGTTTGCAGATGATATGACCTTATATTTGGAAAAACCTAAAGACTCCACACACAAAAAAATCAGGACTGATAAATTCAGTAAAGTTGCAGGATACACAATCAACATACAAAAATCAGTGGCATTTCTATATGACAACAGTGAACAATCTGAAAAAAAATCAAGAAAATACCCCATTTACCATAGCTACAAATAAAATAAAATACCTAGGAATTAACCAAATAAGTGAAAGATTGCTCTAATGAAAACTGTAAAACATTGATGAAAAAAATTGAAGAGAACACACGCACACAAATGGAAAGATATCCCGTGTTCTTAGATTAGAAGAATCAATATTGTTAAAATGTCCCTAATGCCCAAAGCAATCTACAGATTCAATGCAATCTCTATCAGAATACCAGTGACATCCTTCACAGAAATAGCGAAAAACAATCCAAGTTTATATGGAACCAGAAAAGATCCAGAATATTCAAAGCTATTTAAGCAAAAAGAACAAAACTGAAGGAATCATGTTACTTCACATTATACTACACAGCTATAGTAACCAAAACAGCATGATATTGGCATTACAACAGACATAGACAGACCAATAGAACAGAATAGAGAACCCAGAAACAAATCCATACATCTATAGTGAACCTGTTTTCAATAAAGTTGCCAAGAACATACACTGGGGAAAGGACAGTCTCTTCAGTAAATGGTGCTGGGAAAACTCCGTATCCATATGCAGAAGAATGAAATTAGACCCTATCTCTTGCCATATATAAAAATCAAACCAAGATTGATTAAATATTTAAATCTAAGTCCTCAGAATATAACACTACCATAAAAAAAAAAAAGCATTGGGGAAACTATCCCACTCATTGAACTGGGCAAAGATTTCTTGAGTAATACCCCACAAGCACAGGCAACCAAAGCAAAAATGGACAAATGAGATCATATCAAGTTAAAAAGCTTCTACACAGTGAAAGAAATAATCAACAAAGTGAAGGGAAAACCCACAGAATGGGAGAAAATATTTGCAAACTACCCATCTGACAAGAGATTAAGTAACCAGAATATATGAGGAGCTCAAACAGCTCTGTAGGAAAATATCTAATGATCCAATTAAAAAATGGGCAAAAGATTTGAATTGACATTTCTCAAAAGAAGACATACAAATGGCAAACAGGTATATGGAAAGGTGCTCAACATCACTGATATTCAGAGAAATGTAACCAAAACCACAATGAGATATTTCATCCCAGTTAAAACTGCTTTTTTCCAAAAGACAAACAATAACAAATGCTGATGAGAATGTGGAGAAAAGGGAACCCTTAAGCACTGCTGGTAGGAATGTTAAATTAGTATAACCACTATGGAGAACAGTTTTAAGGTTCCTCAAAAAACTAGTAACAGAGCTACCATGTGATTCAGGAATCCCATTGCTAGGTATATACCCCAAAAAGAAATCAGTATATCAAAGAGATACCTGCACTCTCATGTTTATTGCAGCACTAGTCACTATAGCCAAGACTTGGAAGCAACCTAAGTGTCCATCAAAAGATGAATGCCTGAAGAAAATGTGGTACATATATACGATGGAGTACTACTATTCAGCCATAAAGAATGAGATCCTTTCATTTGCAGCAACATGAATAGAACTGGAGGTCATTACGCTAATAAGCCAAGCACACAAAGACAAACATCACATGTTCTCCCTTATTTGCAGGATCTAAAAATCAAAGCAATTGAAATCATGGACATAGAGAGTAGAAGGATGATTACCAGAGGCTGGAAATGTTAGCAGAGTGGGTTGTGGAGATGTGGGAATGGTTAATAGGTAGAAGAATATAATTAGATAGAATGAATAAGATTTAATACTTGACACAACAACAGAGTGACTCCAGCCAACAATAGTTTATTGTACATTTAAAAATAACTAAAAGAGTATAATTCGATTGTTGGTAACACAAAGAAAGGATAAGTGCTTGAGGTGATGAAAACCCCATTTACCCTAATGTGATTTTTACACATCGTGTGCCTGTATCAAAATATCTCATATAGCCCACAAATATATACATCTATTATGTACCCACTAAAAGTTAAAAATTTTTTTTAAAAATCTACTCCTACAACATAACCTGAATCTATCCACTTTTTTTTTTCCATTTCCAGTACAGACACCCTTCACAGATACTACCATAGAACAAGTCACCATGTTTTGTCCTCTGTTCTATTATAACAACCTCCCAGCTGGACTTACTCCTTCCATTCCTGCTCCTGATACAACTATCAGATTGCTTTTTGTAAAAAACATAAATCATATTGTATTCATCTCCAGCTGAACCCCTTCTATGATTTTCCAATGTATTTAAAATAAAATCCCAATTGTTTGTTCATAATATTTATGACCCAACAAGAACTGGTTCTAGCTCACCAAACTCTAGTCACACAAACCCTTCTAGCCATACAAACCCTTCGATCTTTGATCATCCTGAATTTGTTCCAAAGTTTGGACTTTTGCATTTGTTATTCCCTCTCCCTAGAACTCTCAGCTCTAGAGTTTCAAATGGATGGTTCTTTCTCATCACTCAGGCCTCAAAACAAATGTCACCTTCTCAGCACTGCTTTGTCTTACATGCAATATAAAGTAGCCAACCCTCACCCCTTGCCTGCTTCAGTCACCATCACATTACTGTTTTATTTTCTTCATCTCTGTTGTAATTTATTTTGTTTATTTACTTATTGACTTATTTTTTGCCTGTTTCTCTTTTCTAGAATGTAACCTCTAGAAAGACAGGAGCTGAATCATGTCCCCCACAATATGTTCAGTGCCTAGAAAAGTGCTTGGTACATAGTAGTCATTCACTATTATTTTTTGAATGAATATCAAAGATTTCTATTGTTAAATAATTACACTCCCCATGAACTGGGTAGACCCAGTTTCATAAGATTACCAGTTGAAAATTTTAATGTACCATTATTTAATAGGTCACTATTTAAATTGCTCCATAAACTCTTCTTTACCTTTACATTTCTGTTTTTGCCCTTTTACAAGGATGAAGCTACTCTGATTTTGAGGGACCTAGCAAAAGATTACAATATCATAATAACTTACCAGATCTAATCTGAAAAGCAATGTACTTTTTAGCGTGCAAAATTATTTGGATGAAATCATGTTCAAGGTTTAAATGCCTCTATTTACCACTAACATATTATAAAATATTTACTTAGCTCTCTTTAGAAAAAAGCAAGATCTCTCTGTCTCTCTTTCTACACAGACACACACACACACAGACACACACACACACATACACACACACACGCTTTCAAAATAGCTATTTTTTAAGGTCATGTACACTCCAGAAAATAGCTTTATTTGATGGTAATAGCCACTTATTAGAAAAAGATCTGTTTGTTTCTAAAGGATTACTTTTTGTCTTCCAGAAAAATATGTCAATAACCATTGGAGTATAGAGAAATCTTTACTTTCTTGATTTTTTTCACTGCACTATTTGATGTCATTTGCTGGGGAGGTTGAGATAACTGTTGGTGAAAGTACATATTTCTAAAAGAACCCTGCTGAGGCTATGTGGAAAGATTCGTAATGGCTAAGAATTGCAGGCTGCTCAGTTAATTGATTTTTTTCTATCTAGAGAACAGCCATTCCTTTATTTTCACTGTAGTTGGTGTATAATAGACTGATCTCAAGGTGCACAATTGAACTCTCTCCAGTTGTGAGAACATGTGCTTTTAACTGGAATGCTTGGTACCAATTTAATAAAGAAAATTATATGGGCTGACATTAACCCTTCCTATTTGTTCATGTCGGCATGTTATTATTCTCATGGCTTAGAGTTGACCCAGAAGACAAATAAGAAAAGGGCAATAAATAAGTGTATTTATGTCAAGTACCACATGCCTTTTTTCTCATTATGTGTGGATTCTTTTTTCTTCTTAGGACTGAAAATAGAGCTATTTTTTGCCCCTATTTCTAAGGGGTGTGGATAATATTCTTCTCTCAAAACTAATCATAATCATTATATACGCCATGCACTTTTATGAAACTGTGAATCTTTACAAACATTAATTCTCAGAGCTCCACTATTAAGCAACATAGGTTGACTCCACAAATCAGATATTCTCTTTCCTTGTTGCCAGGATACTACATAGAGTTTCCAGAGCTGGAGTCTAAGACAGCTGTCCTTTTTTATCACAGCTTCCTTAAAGGGTAGTTAACAGGCAGTTTATGGAGAAAACATCTCATTTATTTCTGGGATAGTTGAACTCTATTGGCAGTTCTGAACTAAAATTCTACTGCAACAGTATAATATGCTAATTACAATCAATGCATTAGTTATAAGTAAAGCAAGTTTGGCCTAGCTATTTCATCCCTGGGATTCTCAGTTCAAGTAGACTTTTCAGATGAGAAGTCCAACTTAAATGAGAATGAAGAATTTCCAAGTCTCCTGGCTTGTATGGTCAGGAGATTAAGATTAGTGATTGGCATTTTATTCATGAAATGTGTCAATAATTCATTTTTTGTATCTTTTCAAAACACTTGTTTAGGTGTTGAAGGAAGAGAAAAGGAATGCATATTTTGCAGGAAGTACAATTTTTTGGAATTCTAATAAAACAAAGATTTCTCTGTATATTAAACAACTCTTCTCTGCTATAAAGTAAAAGGACAATAGGGAAGGCAAAAATTTATCTGCATTCATGGAACATATTAAAATACCCATTGAAATTCCTGGTGGCTGGTCTTCCCTTCAAAAATACATACTTCAACTTATTTTCTATTTATTTTTTGGGGAAGCCCGCATTTTAATTAAAATCATAAACCTGAAATGTGATTATCAACTGAAAGAAGGAAAAATCACCTACTCTTCAGATACTAAACATATCAGTTAGCCTTTGCTGTATAGCAAACCACCCCAAAGCTTGGTGATTTCAGACAACAACAATTTAATGAGCAAGCAATTCAGGGGATTGGCACCTTAGATTATGTTCATCTGAGCAATTATTCTGGCCTCTGCTGGGGTCATTCATGCATTTGTGATCAGCTGCTGGGTTGCCTGGTGGATGGCTTTTTTCAGATGACCTCATATTAGACAGCTCATTCCTCCTCTGTGTGGGCTCTTATACTGCAACAGGCTGCTAAGGAATGATCCAAGAAGTTAAGCACAAGCACACAAGTCCTCTTGACGTCTAGCCTTGTAACTAACATAACATCACTTTAGTGGCATTCTATTGGTCAAAGCAAATCCCGAGACCAGGGGGTGAGACCTGGTGTATTACTTAGTTCTCTCATTGCTATAAAGAACTACCTTATACTGGGTAATTTATAAAGAAAAGAAGTTTTCATCAGTGTGCTATGACTATTAAAAAAAAAAAAAAAGAAAGAAAGAGGTTTAGTTGGCTCACAGTTCCACAGTCTACACAGGAATCAAAGCAGGGGAAGCCTCAGGAAACTTTCAATCATGGAAGAAGGTGAAGGGGAAGCAGGAACGTCCTACATGGTTGGAGCAGAAGAAAGAGAGAGAAGGGGGAGGTGCTACACACTTTTAAACAGCTAGATCTCATGAGAACTCAATCATTATCAAGAAAACAGCAAGGGGGAAATCTGCCCCCATGATCCAGTCACCTCCCACCAGGCCCCTTCTCCAACACTGAGGATTACAATTCAACATGAGATTTGGGCGGGGTCACAAATCCAAATTATATCACCCGGTAAATCACAAAAAAAGAAGATTCAGAGATGCTAAAGAAGATACCTTGCCCCAAGAATAGGTCTCAATTATTGGAGGTCAGATCCTAACGTCCTTCAGGTGTGAACATGTACAAATACCTCTCCCTGCTGTGATCTCATGCTCAAAATGCCACCTTCTGATTTAATTTGGTTTTTCATATAGTATGCTGAGAATTTCCTGGTCAATGGATTCAAGTAGAATTTATATTTTTTATTACAAATGGGTAAATTGGCACTCAGCTCTACTTACCTCATTTCTGACCATCTTTTTTGCTTTCTTTGCCTCCCATAAGATAAAGTGGCTTCTTTCTTTCTCTGAACTCTGTGTTCTATGGTACCCAGATATTGGACGTATGGTTCTGTTTCAGCACAGGCTCCATATAATCTTCCTCTTCCTTTTCCTTTGGAGGCAAGGGCTGGGCTGCAGCATGGCCAACATCATGTTTACCCCAAAAGGAGCCACAGTGGTTCTAAAGGTCTAGGTCTGATTACCTGGATCCACAGAGGCTCTGCCTTTTCCAGTGACTGTTTAGCAGGGTCAGATGAGGTGTTAGTGCCCCATGGGGTGTATTTTGATCAAGGAGACTGAAGGAAGAAAGGAACTGGTCGATAAATTGCTTTTCCTTCCTCTCTTTCCAATACAACCAGATGGTTCAGAGAAGCAATGATTCCACATATCCTTTCATGCATTCATAGTCTTGTAACTTTTCATGCATTTGTTAACTACTAAGTAAACATGGAATTAGGGAATTTGTTTGTTTTGAGTTTTGACCAACAAATAAATAATGGCCTTATTTCAGAATAATCCTGACAAACTGGGGCATGTTTTGCTGAGGCATAACTCTTCCTGTCCCATGCTTTGAGACAGATTGGTGGAGTCACTTAGCTAGAGAATGACAGCACACTGCCTACAGCAAAGCCAGTTTGGATAAATTATGCTATGGGTGGGATTTTTAAAATACTTATAAAAGAAGATTTGTATTTTTTGTTTGTTTGTTTTTGTTTTGTTTTATTTTGTTTTGTTTTTATTGATACACAGTGAGGACAGAAACTCTGTTTGAAATTATAAAGGCCTGTAAATATATATATGTAAACCTAGGGGTGAACTGCCTGTGCTATCATCCCTTTTACAACTATACAATCTAAATTAAAAGTTGAATTTATCACATCACACAACTAATAAAATTTAAATAAACCATATTAATTTTATATAGAAAATAAGTTTTTGCTGAAGCTATACTAGTGCTCACCATTGATATTATGTAAACAAATATGATAGTGTACCATATGATGATTTGATTATCTCACTGTTTTCTCTGTTTAAATAATTTTAAGACCTTTTATCATATATTAATTCTGCCTCTGTATTTTTCCATTAGCCCAAAATAATTGAAGTAGAACATTCCTACAAAACATAGTAGTTTTCAGGATAGGACATCCAACTCTTATGTAAGTAATTTAAGTCAAAATTCAATAATGTCATAGTTCAGTGCTTTTTAAAAGCAAAAGTCTAGGTTTTTTTTTCCCCTCATAACTGTTTAAGGAAGTCAATGTTTGCCCAATAGCAGGTGCTAAAAGTTTTCATTTGTGGCATTAGAGGGGGCTAACAAGAGCAAAGCAATGTGCTTACCAGCATATTAAAATGTAAATGCTGGTGCTTCATGATCCTTTTGTGCAACGTGGTCACCTAAACACAAGGGTAAACATGCACATTAAAATAAAGTAATGCTCAGTCATAAGATGGTCATCTAGCAATGAGACGAAGACAAAAGGAAAAGGAAAAAAATGGGAGAGGTGGGGGATGGACAACATTAAATCCTGTAGAATGTGTGACCTCCAAGATGTCTCCCCTCCAGGCTGTGCCCCAGCTGCAAGGTAGAGGATGGGTAATCCACATTGAGTAGGGAAGAGAATGGGACAGGGAGTACAGGGTCTGGGTACCAGAGCTGAGAAAGCTGAGATCCACATGTGCACCTTGGTGACTTCACCATGTGACTCCACATGCCATATGGGACAGGTCATATGGGAAACCCCAATGGTGCCTTTGCTGCAAATCTGGAAAAGACATGGTCATAGGGCACCTCCAGTGTCCTGCCCCTGCTTGGCCCAGTTTTGTTTGCTGGTGTTTTGCCACCAGAAATAGCCCTTGCATTGTCCTAATCTGTATTTGTGAATTGTGCTGGTTTCCTGGAGATTGTCACCACCTGCCAAAGGTGGGTGCATTAAAAGGCACCACTGGTTCTGGGGCTTTGTGGTGTCTCATGAGTTCAAGCATACCTCTGGCCCAGGCCACTGTCACTGTCTGTTAGTTGAAGAAAAAGTAGTTCTCAGCTGCAAGCGAGGACCACCTTTTGTAACTGTCACTGTCCTGGCCTTGAGAAAAGAGTCCACCCTCCTTGGAGCACCCCATGGATGACACAGTCGGTACTAGAGGTTCCAGAGAGGGTGGGTGAAGCTGTTGGTCTCTTCATAATTGGCACAGATTATTTTGGATATTTCTAGGTGGGCAGTTTCTTTGCATGTTTCAGGAGAGGTTAATTGATTTTGGGGTTGCATGTCAGGCCTTTAGTTTGGGTCTTATTTTAGTGGTTGTTTGGGACCCCCAGGGAGAGAGATGGGCAGTGGATGGGGCTTTTCTATGTGCTCCTGTGTGCTTTTGTTTTCATTTCGCGTTCTTCCCCCTCCACAAGCCAAAGTTGTTTCCTGTGGTTTCCACTGTGTGGACAGTGCTCAAGCACAGTGCTTGCCAGAAGGATTAGGGGCTGGGTAAGCCCCAGGTCACAGACAGATGAAGCAGATAAACTGTTCTTCTGGTTCCTGTCCAACCTCAGAGGGGCCAAAACCCTCCCCAGGAAGGAGAAGAGTGTTCAAAAGCCAGACTTTTGGAGAAGAGGCAGCTGGGCATTGCTGAAAGCCTTCAGTATGAACTGTGGAGAAGCAGCCCTTGCCCCTACTGTGGGCTGAGGGGACCACAGCTGGGCACCCTGGGTCAGACTGAAGCCAACAATGCCAGCTGCCCCTTTTGGCCTGCTGGCAATGCCACGGGTGCCAGAGAAGATGGAGGATCCCTGTGCCAGGAGCCCACTTGGACTTCGCAAGGGGCAGTGCCCGGGTGAAGAGGGAAGAAAGAATATAAAGTTCCCTGTAGGTCCTCTGTCAAAAAAAGGAAAAATAAAAATTAGATGGCCATCCATATGATAGAGAACATGCTACTCTTATTAGTTTTAAATATAATTGGAATGAAAATTCATACTCTTAAAAAGAATCTTGTAATCAACTCATGGACACAAAACACTCCTGGAAACATGACGTCCACCACTGGGGAGACATGCTCTAGGGCAGTGGTTCTTAATTTATTTGTCATCTCTTTGTAAATCAAATTAAAAAAAAAAAAACCATTGGTGTTATCCTAGCAAAGTTTACATGTGTGCACAAACAATATTTTGAATATCGTTTCAGTAAGTTTATGAATGTCCTGATGGCAATCCAAGGACTAGCATAATTACATTATTTCATTGAATTCTTCCAATTATCTTGGTAAGTAGTATCCTGTAGAGAAATCTCAGAGTAGCATAATTATGCTCCCTTTTGTATGTTAATTGTTTTTTCTCCAAGATTCCCTTAGGATACTTTTTTCTTCATCTTCAAATATCAGTAACTTTACCAGTTACTTTCCCTAGGAAACAGCCTAATTTGCTCTTCAGAGTCAAACAAGACTTTTATTTCAAAAACGCTTTCTTCTGTTAAATCTTTGAATGCATTTTTCCATCTTTTCTGTTCTTTTCTTTCATCTGAATTCCATATCTAATGATCTTTTTATAATTTTATATCTCATTCATTTTAATTTTCATTTTGTGTAATTTTTTTGAAGTTTCACTTCCATGTCACTGATTGTGGCATCAAATACTGTTTATTCTGTTTATGACTGCATCCAATGTGACACTTATTTTTGTAAATATTTAATTTCTAATTTATTTTTATTTCTCATATTTCTCTTCATTGATGACTTTTTTTCATCTTCTGCTTCACATCTTTTTTAAACAAGACTGTGATACCTGTATGCTTTTTGAAATTATAGACAAATTTCTTTTCACCTCGTAGCTTTTAAGTCATCCTTGTTATAATACATGCTATTCATTTGCTTTTGAATTATGTTTTTCCTTTCTTGATTTTGTAATTTCTACTCATTGGTCAAATCGTTTTTCATTGATTCTTGATCTTTGTTTTGAAATTGGACCAGCTGTTGATGAATTTAAAGAGCACCCTTACTAGTGCTGGCCTTCCTAAGAATAAATTTTTTATCTTTCTTACTATTTGGAAGACTCTCTGTTACTCATGATCTAACATAATTTCTAATTGATGCATGTTCAATTGATAATGGAGATGTGACACTTGTGAATGTTTGTATACCAGATATCATTGTGTTATCATTCATAAAACAGAAACTGTAAGAAATGCAAGAAAAAATAGAGAAAATTACATTAGTATTAATATTAGTAAGTCTTGGTTTACTTGTCCTCATTCATATTACATCAACTATACAGAATTATACAAATATATTGACTAAAATAAATGCCATACTTCAATAAGGTAAAACTAATTGTTATATTTTGAACTCAAATTAACTGATCGAAAAAGTAAGCCAGGAGGGGTGGCTCATGCCTGTAATTCTAGCACTTTGGGTGGCTGAGGCAGGAGGATAGCTTGAGGCCAGAAGTTTAATACCAACCTAGGCAACAAAATGAGGCCCCGTCTCTACAAAAAATAAAAAATCAACCAGGCATGGTGGTGTACACCTATACCCGCAGCCCCTCAGGAAGCTGAGGCAGGAGGATCACTTGAGTCAGGGAAGTCGAGGCTACAGTGAGCTGTGATTGGGCCACTGTACTCCAGTCTGGGCAACAGAGCGAGACCCTGCCTCAAAAAAACAGCAACAAAAAAACAAAACAAAACAAAACGCAAAAAATATTTTGGCAAGACCATAGAAGACGTAAATAATGTGATTCATTAACTTGGCTTTGCAGTAACGAAAATGGTGAATTAAAATTTACCAAAATTCTTTTGAATTTGTCTATTGCTTCCATTTATTCTGTCACTTTTTGCTTTGTAGACTTGAGGAGTATGTTATTAGACATGTACAAGTCCAGAATTGTCATGTCTTTTTGATGGATTAACACTTACATCATTACAAAATGTCTCTCTTTCTAGGAATGGTTTTGCCCCAAAGTTTACTTTGTCTGATATTAGTCCAGCTACACCAGATTTCTTGTGGTAAGTTGTTGTATCACTATTTCTGTGCTCTTTAAACATTTTTGCATATGTATATCTAAAGTGTGTATCTTACAAACAGAATATATTTGAGTTCTGTTTTTTGTCCACTCTGTTAATTGCTGGAATATTCAAACCAGTAACATTTAATGTGATTACTTACATATTTGTATTTAAATCTGCCATCATACTTGCTATTCTACATGTTTCATATACTTTATGTTTTTTCTCTCCTTTCTTGCTTTCTTTGCATGGATTAAATATTCTTTTATTGTTCTATTTATCCTCTATTATTTTCTTTCCCCTCTATTAGCTTATTATTCTATTCCCCATTTGTTAGCTTATTACTTAGACATTTTTACTCTTCTTTTCAAGATTATCCTACAGATTAAAACATGAATTCTTTATTCATTAGTTGTAATATAAATTAGATGTTTTCCTACATCCCAGAAAATTCAAGGACCTTTGAACACATAAATTTCATTTATTCTTTGTGGTAGATTGTATTGTTTCTTTTTTCAGATTCAACATAAATAAAAATGTAAAAAATACATTTTTATTTCTGTATTCTGGTAAAAGATTGTATAAGTCTTTGGCTACATGACTAACATTGGTCAAAAGAATGTCAATAGAAGTGACTATATGTGATGTTTAAGAAGAAACTTTAGCAGTATTGGATAATTCTTCCATTTCTCTTTTTGTTCTGCTATGAGAATAGAATATCTCAAATAGTGGTTACTTCTACTGGCTGGTTTTTTGCAATGAAGACAATATATGGTGAAGAACCAAAGCCAACTCAGAGCTACTGTGGTCAACATAAAATGTGAGAAAACAATAATTGTTGTGATAATGTATTGAGATTTGGGTAATTGTTACTGTAGCAAAGCTTATGGATGCTAACCAAAACACTCCTTCTTTTCTTTTGTGTTATATTGAAATGTATTTTACTTCTAAATGTATAAAAACAGTCTTGGACATTATCATTACAGCTTTATGCAGTCTATATTTATTTATTTATTTAAAATTATTTACGTTTACCTCCTTTTTTTTTTTTTTTTTTTTTTTTTTAGAAAACTTTTCATTCCTTCTGACTTCTCTGTGTTTCTATCTGGGATCATTTTCCTGTTACATGAAGAAATCCTTTTGGTAATTCTCACTATGTTGTTATGCTGGTGATTAATTTTCTTAGTTTTAGTTTCTCTCAAATCATTTTTGCTTTTTTTATTTTTAATTTTGTAGAGGCAGAGTGTCACTCTGTCATCCAGCCTGGAGTGCAGTGATGTTATCACAGCTCACTGCAGCCTTGAACTCCGGGGTTCAAGTGATCATTCTACCTCAGCCTTCCAAATATCTGGGAGTACAAGCATGCACCATCACACCCAGATAACTTTTTTTCTTTTTCTTTCTTTGTTTTCTTTTCTTTTTTTTTTTTTTGTTTGTTTGTAGAAACAGCATCTCACTATGATGCCCAGGCTGGTCTTGACCTCCTGGTCTCAAGCAATCCTACGTCAGCCTCCCAAAGTGCTGGGATTATAGTTGTTAATCACCATGCCCAGCCTTGCTTTGCTTTTGAAGAATGTTTTTGGTGGGTAGAGAATTCTAGGTTGGCAGTTATTTCAGCATTTTGAAGATTCCATTCCATTGCTTTCTGGCCTCCATCATTTCTGTTGAGAAGTTTGTTAGATGTTATAGGATTTCTCCTTTGAAGATAAATATATTTTCCCTCCGATTGCTGTCAAGATTTTATTTTTGTTTTTGATTTTCAGTAGTTTGATGCATCTGCATGTAGTTTTCTTTACATGCATCTTACTTGTGGTTTCTAGTACTTATCAAGTCTGTGGGTTGGTATGTTTCATCAGTTTTGCAAAATTATCAGTTTTTACCTCTTTAAATGTGTTTCTATTTCCTCTTTTTCTGGGACTCAGATTTTGTATATGCTAGATGTTTTCACTGTGTGCCATGTACACTATATATACTTCGTACTATTTTGTTTTGTTTTGTTTTGTTTTGTTTTTTTGAGACGAAGTCTCACTCTGACACCCAGGCTGGAGTGCAGTGGTGCGATCTCGGCTCACTGCAAGCTCTGCCTCCCGGGTTCACGCCATTCTCCTGCCTCAGCCTCCCGAGTAGCTGGGACTACAGGCGCCCGCCACCGAGCTGGCTAATTTTTTTTTTTTTTTGTATTTTTAGTAGAGACGGGGTTTCCCCGTGTTAGCCAGGGTGGTCTCGATCTCCTGACCTCGTGATCTGCCCGCCTCGGCCTCCCAAAGTGCTGGGATTACAGGCATGAGTCACTGCGCCCGGCCCATACTATTGTTTTGTATTTTCTATCCTTTTATCTCTTTATGTCTCACTTCTGAGCATGTTATTCTGAACTATATTCCAGTTTTATAATTCTTTCATTAGCTATATCTAATCTTTTAAATGTACTTAATGTGTTCTTAATTTTAGTTATTATAATTTTTCTATTAAAAAATTTCCATTGGCTTCTTTCTTAATTATAATTTCTAATTCTCTAGTGGAATCTCTGAACATAAGAACAGTTATTTTAAAGTAGTGCTTGGTAATTTTAATATCTGATCTCCTGGAGGACTATTTCTGCTGTTTCGTTTTTCTCTTATCTGCACACCAGTTTTTTATTGTATCTGATCATTGTGTATAAAAAACTATAAAGACAATTTGAAGCTCTGGACTATGTTTTCTTCCTTCAGTGAGGATTTAACTTTGTTTTTGCTAGGTAGTTATGGTAAAGGTATATCACCTTTACCAATCAGGTATTGAGCTATTTTAAAGCTGGATTTTAGTCATTTGAATGAAGGCTAGAGTATTTGCCATTCAGCATTATTTTTAAATTAGAGGTCTTTGGGGATCCCAACTTAAAGGCTATGATGTTTAGCAAGCTCCCTCCTTTTTCACAGGCTCTGAAGTTTAATCCTTCCCCAAGCCTATGGAACTTCCAGAAGCCTTCCTCATCTTTTCAGCTTCTTAAGCACCACCATCTGCTTGTCTTCTTTGCTTCTCAGACACAGTATTTTGCTCAGCTTCCTGGCCTCTCAGAAGGCAGTTTGGATTTTCAAAGGCCTTGAAGTATGTATGTTATCTTCCTATTGTGGCTTAAAACAAAACACATTTATTATCTCATAGTTGCTGTGGGTCAGGGGTCTGGGCCCAGCTTGCCTGGGTGCTCTGTTAAGGAACTCACAAATATGTGATCAAGATGTTATAGAGGCTACATTCTCATCTGGAGGCTTAACTTAAAGAATCTGGCAGAATTCATTTCCTTAAGGCTATATGATTGAGGGATCCAGATTTCTGCTGGCTAGAGGTCATCTTCAAGTCCTAGAGGCCACCTGCTCTTTCCTGCCATGTGACCTTCTCTGCTGGCAGTTCACAACATGGCAGGTTGCTTCTTAAAGGCCTGCATGAGAGTATCTGTCTCCAAACAGCTAAGATAGAGTCTTACATAATGTAACCTGATAATGAGAGTGACAGCCAGCACCTTTGCTATATACTATAACCAAATTAGGTTAGTGAAATCTCATTTCCTATTCCATATGCTATTGACTAGAAGCAACTCAGAAGTGCCATCCACACTTAAGGCCTCAGGGTGGTATGAATTCCTGTAATGCCTCCAAAATGTGGTACTGGTTTTTATTTATTATTTTCATAGTTAGAGGCAGTTCTAGTGGCTTTCATTTGGCCTTTTCTTCCATAATAGCCTTCTCTATATATGTCACAGAACCAATGTGGTTATTGTGCCAGTTACTGAGCATGTCTATTCCAGGTATATATATTTTAAATGGAGAAATAGACCCTTGATGGGTATGGATACCCACTGGGACCACTTTGGGATAGAACTGAGCTGAAATTCCATCACCTGACCTTTTACCTCCATAAGTGCCTACTCTAAGTGTGTGGACATCAGTGACATTTTGGGTCTTCAGGAATTAGTGTCAGTTCAGAGCCAGCATCTAGTAATTCCCCCAAAGACTGATTATTTCCCCTTCCCAAATGAATAATCACCTGGGTAAATAGTAAAAGTCTGCAAGTAACTCTGGGGAAGGCTAGTAGGAAGATTAAGAGAAAAAATTTGTGGCAGTGTATTAGGCTCTTTCCTCAAGTGGGCCCCATCTCCCCTTCATTCAATCAATTTTAGGTTGGTGAACTGGCTCAAATCTGGGAATTGACTCAAGGGTTATCATATTTTAGGGATTCAAGTAAGGCTTCCGTTCACTAAGGCTAGATCTGTTCTGCTTATATAGATCAAGTAAGAATTTATTAAACTGTCCATCTATTTTTTTTTTAGAGGCACTGTGATCAACCAGCCAACACTAAAGATTTCTGTGAGTCAGACTCTTCTAATCACTGCTTTGACTCTGCTGGCAATTATGGTAACTATACTAATCTTGTCTTAGGCAATTTGTATTAGTTTCTTAGGTTTGCCATAATAAAGTACCACAAACTGGGTGGCTTAAAACTATAGAAATTTATTCTCCCACATTATGGAGGCTAGAAGGCTGAAATCAAGGTGTTAGCAAGGTTGGTTCCTTCTGAGGCTCTGAAAGGGAATCTATTCCATACCTCTCTTCTAGCTTCTGATGAGTGCTGGCAATCCTTGGCATTCCTTGGCTTGCAACTGCATTGCTCCAACCTCTGCCTTCGTCATGACACAGCATTCTTCCTGTGCATCTCTGTGTCTAAATTTCCCTCTTATGAGGACACCAGTCATTAGATTAAAGACCACTTTAACCCATTACAACCTCATCTTAATTTAATTATATCTACACAGATCCTATTTTCAAATAAGGTCACATTCACAAATACTGGGGGCTAGGACTTCAACATATCTTTTTGGGGGAACACAATTCAATTTACAAAGGCAATTAAGTGCTGCCACTGCCACTTGGCCTTTGTCGTCTCAAGAGTCTATCATTGTTATTACATTTAGGGATCCTAGTTTATGGTAGCAGTTCCCATGATAATTTCTGGTCTATAATGAATAGTCAGCACAAAGCTCATCAAGGATGCTGGAGCTCCCCTTACAGATTTATTTATCATAGCCAGGGTAAAGGGTGTGTTCTGAGAGCCCTCTCAAGGTGAATGAGTAGGTCTTATATGATAAAGACACTCCAACATTCAAATGTTTCTAAGCCTTTAGATATCTTCCTCTACAGTATACCCCAAAAGTTCTGGCATATTTTGATTTCATTTATTGTAGGTCACTTTTGGGTCCATGTTTCAGCCAACCAACCAAGTAAACTGTCAAGCCCCTCAACCTGAAACACTGAATCTAGAATATTTGCTTAGTTGGCCCTGTTATGGACTGCATTGTTGCCTCCTCCCCAAAATGTGTATGTTGAAACCCTAACCCCCAATGTGACTATATTTGGAGATGGGGATAATTAAGTAAAATGAGGTCATAAGGGTGAGGCCTTAATTCCATAGGGCTGATGTCCTTATAAGAAAAGGAAGAGACATCAGCGCTGTCTCTCTCTCTCTCCACGTGAATGCCCAGAGGAAAGACCATGTGAAGGTACAGTAAGAAGGTAGCCATCTGCAAGCTGGAAAGTGCCCTCCACAGAAACTAAGCCTGTTGACACCTTGATCTTGAACTTCAATCCTCCAAAATTGTAAGAAAATAGTTTTTTTGTTATTTAAGCCACCCTGCCCATGGTATTTTGTTATGGCACGCCAAGCTGATGAATACAGGCCCATATCAACTAATTCTGCCCAATCCAACTTCATTTTCCTTTCACTTTGACTCCATATCTTTAAAATTGATTCCTATGCATATCCCCCAGGTTTCTGACTATATAAAGTGATAAAACTGTACAATGGTTTTGGTATGCATAGCAGCTCCTCATGGGTTACACTTTGTACTTTACCCCTCTGAGCCCGCTGGGACTTCAGGTAAGTTATAGGTTTAGAAGCAAAGAGAGGTGGTGGGGGTAGGTCTTAAAGAGGATCAGCAGTGCCTTACCAGTCAACTACCTCAGGAAAGGCAGGCAAAGGAGGGCCAATCTTCTCAAGACAGGAGTAGAAAGGCTGCTTCTACTGGCAAAAAAGGCTCAGCAGAACTCAGGGGTTAGAGTCCCCAGCTTTGTGAGAATCTGCCCATAGGATCCCATTCTAGCTTTATATTCATACAGAGGCTACAAGGCTGAGAAATCACTTTGCATCATTCAGCCACTGGCAGGGTGGAGACTCTGAATTTTGGTTTTCAGGGCCCTGTGGCTATGGAAGGAAGATAAGAATTTCTTTCAGGGCAAACAGAAGCTTTCAGTTTCTTTATGTGGACTTTGAGCTGATAATTCAAATTCCCGAGCCTATCCTTTCCCTACTTTCTCCCGCGCAGTTAGGAGCAAACAGCCAACCTCATTGTACTCCTTGGTTTGACTAAAATGTGCTAAGGCACCAAATACATGGTCACCCAGAACCTTGTCTTCTGTAAGTGTTTGATTAGGAGTAACTGTAAGGGATAATTGGAAGGATGGCCGAGAAAGGAATGAGGCCAATAGACCCAAGTTCAGGCAAGCTGATTTATTGTCAGTCCTGCCAGGCCACCTCTTGACAAAAGCAGAGGAGGCAGCCCCGCTTACAGGCTATAGCAAGGTTTTATAGGGTGTAGAACTGGGTCAAGGTGAAGGAAAAAGAAAAGAGACGGGGCGGGTGGGGGGGGGGGGGTCCTTTGTGCCAGGCGTCTGACCACTTCCTGGAGATGTTTTTCTTGCCAGTTCTGTTGTGCAAGGTAGACGTCTTAACCACATCCTGGAGCAGCTGGCCTCTGGTCAAACAGTTACAGGAGGGTTTGGGGTAGGGTGTTTTGCTTTTGGCCTTTGGGGCTTAGATCTATGGGAGGGGGAAACAGTCCAGTTGGGTGGACCCTAACAGTAACCAGTGGGGATATTTTGTGTATCTCTATTGCCACATCATGCCATTGACTACCAGTGCCCTTCTTACTGCTAGAAGTAGACTCATTAGTGCTTTTAAATTTAATCATATTAGAGAAGACTCAAAACCAAGTCAGAGAATTCATACTTAAGATTCTATCCCCCTGGAACCACTCTTGGCATTAAAATCTGTATCAGTTAGCATTTAATCAGAGAAGCAAAAACTAGTATCTATCTATATCTCTATATTTATATCAGATATTCTGCAGAGTGGCATTATTGACTTTTGGGCTGGATAATTCTTTGTTGGGGTGTGAGGGTGGGGGACAGTCCTGTGAATTGTGGGTTTATCTATGGCCTCTACTCACTATATGCCAGTAGCACAACTCTCTACCCTCCACCAAGTTGTAACAACCAAAAATGTATGCAGACACTGCCAAATGTTCCCTGAGGGTGAAAATTGCCACCAGCTGAGAACTACTGGTATCTCTATATTATCTATATTTTTATTTATAGCTATATGTATCTCTTCCTCTATCTGAGAGAGAAATTGGTTATACGGAATTGGCCTTATGCGATTGTAGGAGCTGGCTAAGCAGTCTCTGTATGGCTGTTTTCTCACACATGATGCTGAGGCTTCAAGATCACAGGGATGGCAGTCAGAAAAGGAAAAACACAAGCAGGCTGGAACCAACAAGCTTAAGCTGGAACTCTGTGGAGAAGGACTAAAACCTGTGTTCATTCTTGTTGCCTCTAACCTTGGTAATGAGGGTATCCAGCAGAAGTGGGGCCCTTTGTCACAAAGTGAAACACACACCCCTGGCCTAGGAGTCTGAGAAGCTGAAATAATACCAGCGGCAGGTAGAGCAGCCACAGAATCAGATGCTGCTTCACACCAGTAGGGTGAATCTACAGATCAGCAACAATATGTGTGAGCCACAAAATGGCCACCGCTTCTCTTTCAGCCTCCAAATGTCTCAAGAATCTTCCCTATGTCTTACCTCAACTCAAAACAAACAAGAGAAAAAATTCTGGGAAATGCAATTCAGCCTAGACAAGGTAACATATGAGAAAGCCATTACAAGATAGTTTGCTCAAAGTAGGATCCAAATTATGCCCATACTCAAATGAAAATATTATCCAAGCTGGGAGAATGTGTGGTTCCAAAGACTGACTACAAAATAAATTATGAGCTTAAATGGATTAAAATCATATTAAATATGTAGAAACTTCAAAACTCCACAAATCAAAAGTATGTCATGTACGGATAGAAATTTTTTCTTCACTGATGAGATAGAAAAAGGATTTGTCTAGCACAATGTATGACCCTTTATCTATTCAAAAATGATCACAGCTAATGCAAAACATTTAACAGAAAGATAAATTTAATGTTAACAAGCACATTTGATAATTGTCCCAGGAAAGAGTATAGGTAACTGGATGGAAGTATTTTTCAAGTAATCTAGTATAGTCAACATTTTAAATGCACCACAGAGACATTTATCTCAGCAATTCAGCAAAGCAGCATCAACTCTTGAGTCAGAATAAAAGCTTTCAGCTTCTCTTTTGGGAAGATTCTGAGCATTTACTTCATTTATAGTAAGGCTCTCTCAAATTTTTCTCTAAGATTTCCCAGAACCTTTCTGAGGCTTCATGCAATTTATATAAGTCACTTAACAAGCACTTGTTGAGCTGTTACCATGTGTCTGGCACTCTTCTAGGTGCTCTCTATAGACAAAGAATAAAATAGACAATCTATTCTCAAGAAACAAGCCTTCAGTGAATCAATAAACAAATATATATACACACATACAGTTGTGACAAGTGTTACGAGGAAAAATATGGCTGGGTAAAAAGATGGAGAGTTATACAGAGGAATGCTCATGCCTTTTTATATCAAGTATTCAGGTCTTTATACTTTATATCAAGTATTTACTTCAAGATACTTTATATCAAGTATTCAAAGTCCACTAAAGATTATCTGTAAGTAGAGATTTGAATCAAATGACGAAGTAAGTGAGTGAGGATTTCTAGAGGGGAAATCCTAGCATTCTAGGAGAGGGAATCATAAATGCAAAGGCCCAGAAGATTGGAGCTGTTAGCATGTTAGAGGTCCAGCAAGGAGTGCCTGGAGTAGAAGGAGCCAGGGAAAGAGAGTTGGGAGGTGAAGTCAAGAGAGATCCAGGGGCCAGACTCAGAAACCATGGTTAAGATTTTCTTCTGAGAGACAAGAGAAGCCACTGGAGGATTTTGAGCAGAGTGGCATGATGTGAGTTTTGTTTTTAAAGGATCTTTCTGTTTGCTTTCTGGCAAGTTGACATTAAGGGGACAATGGTGGAAACAGGGAGACCAGTGAGGAGGCTATTGCAATAATTCACTATACTAGGGTGGTAGTATGAAATAAGGTGGGATAGTCAGATTCTGGAATTCTGGGTATATTTTAAAATAGAGATTATGGGATTTGCTTATAGATGCTATGTGGGATGTAAGAGAAAGGGGTCAAATAAATGTAATTACGTTTAAAAACTTCATATTTAACTTCTCTCTTCCTTTTCTTCAACAGAGTCATCATTTCTCTCTCTCCAAACACTCAGCACCCTACCACTTGCCTCTAGCTGTCTAAAACTCTTACCATTCCCCCTACCCCTATAATGAGACATCCAACCCAACTCTACAACTTCTATTTGTCTATTTTTGCTATAAAAATCCTCCCTTTCTGCCTGTTCCTTATTCAATGCTCACCCCATCACTCCATTCAAAGCCTTTATGCTCTGAGACTAACTTTTTTCACTCACATCTTAAACAGAAAGTATCTGATGTGAGTAATTCAGATTCGGGTAGAAATGACTAATAATTTAAATTAAAATAGTTTACTTTTCAGGGAGGTATTTTAAAAAGCTTTGAAATCACCCAAATAAGCCCTTTTCTTGTAAACACTCCTAAGTTCTATGATCACCTACAAATTACACTTACCCTTTTCTTGTGGTAAACACTCCATGAGTTCTATGATCACCTGCAAATTACACTTAGTTGCTGACTGCCCCCCATCCACGCAGGCCTTATGCTGACATTATCGAGGCTCACGCTTTATCGGAAAAGGAAACTACAGGAAATGATTCATGAATCATTATTTTTAAAGAGCAACTCCATCACAGCTTGCTTATCATTATTAATAATTGAAGAAAAGAGCTAAACATGTGAACTTACATCACAAGAAGAAAGATTGAAGTCTCTTAACATACCCGGACAGACTTGTCATAAACTATTGCCTGCTCTGTGGACCCAGCAGACTTTGTCCCAGGCCATTGAATGTTCTGAGCGCATTGAATTCCCCTAAGAATCATTTACTACTCCCCCTAAAATCATCCATGTTTCCCTATCTCCCTTTCCACTAAGAAGAAGGGTAAATAAGCATCTCTACCCAATTGTGTGGTGGGGTAATCTCTCTGTGATTTTTCCCTTCGTGCACATGAATACATTTGTATGCCTTTTCTCTTACTAATCTGCCTTTTCAGTGGGGCTTCAGAAGGTGAATGGGAAGTTTTCCCTTGGTCCCTACAAGGTCTTAGTTACCTGGCCAAACCTAGCAGCAAAAGTTGGGAAACTTTTAGCCAACTTTAGAGAAGAAATGCTAAGTGAATATTATTTTGTTATCAAGGTAGCCCTGATGAAGTAGCTGGGAAAGTTCTTTTACTTACTGTTTTTCTTCAGCCCTTATTTATAGGTACAGCCGCTTAAAAAAAACAGATGAGCCCCATGATGGAGTCAGAGCTTCCTGACCCCGACCAGATACCAGAGGGAGATAAGACCCTGAAACCAACCCAAACTGGAAGAGATAACCCCAGTGGCCTTTAGATCATTAACATATCATGATAATGCTAAAATTCCCACTACAGAAAGAAAATTTCTGCCATTTTATGTACATGGGTTGTACGAAGATGTGTGTTTATGAGTTAAGTCTGCACATGTGTAGTCCCACCCTACACATGCTAACCTTCCTTCTTGCTCCTTGGATCCAGTCCTTAAAAACTCCATGTCTTCTATTGGTCGGGGAGAAAGGGTCTTTAGAGTGTAAGCTTACTCCTTCTTCATTTCTGGAAAGAAATAAAACCTGCTTGCCTTTTGTTCCAATTGGGTGTTCTTTCTCTGTGACCAATACAAAGTAGGGAAAAAAACTCAATTTGCCAGTGACAATACGAGCAAGTAGCAATTTGAGCAAGTATAGCCAGCTTATTTTCCCTGTACCATTCCATTTGAGATAATGTGCACTTCTAAGGATATATGCTTTTATTGTCATGATGGAACTGAAGTGGATGAAAGTGCCTCTAGCTGCTCTATATCTAGTTATTCAGTGGATCCCCAAATCCGGTTATAAAACCTATAAGATTTTATTTGTTCATATTTCCCAAATGAAAAAAAGATTTAGTTTTATTTTCTTTTTGTCTCCTCAAACAAACAAACAAAAGCTAAGCTAGATTTGACACAAAAGTATCTAGGTTCTTCTCCCCATCGCACCCCCAACCCCCAAGAAACTTACTCTGAAAAGAGAGAATAATAGAGATTAAATGTCAGCTGTGTCAATCTATAATTCAAAGTGATAAAATGAAAAGAGACCCCCAATACCACCCTGGCTCAGGTGATATAGCAGGGTAAGTGGCAAGCCCTTCTCTAGGCATCTATTCCAAGACAGGCTACTGTGAGGTGATTTCAAAATTGCTGGCTCTAAACAGAGACAAAGATCTTAGGGGCTTTGTTCACATGTTTTACCTCTTTCTTCATTTATTAATAATGATAAGCAAGCTGTGATGGAGTTGCTCTTTAAAAATAATGATTCATGATTCATTTCCTGTAGTTTCCTTTTCTGATAAAGCGTGAGCCTCGATAATGTCAGCATAAGGCCTGCGTGGATGGGGGGCAGTCAGCAACTAAGTGTAATTTGCAGGTGATCATCACTACTTAGAAGTGTTTACCACAAGAAAAGGGCTCATTTGGGTGATTTCAAAGCTTTTTAAAATACCCCCCTGGAAGAGACCAGAGGTAATTGTTTTCTTCTTTGATGGGTCTAGACTTTGGGCAGAGAAGAGAATTTCAGAGAACAACTTCATCCAGTGCTTTGAGAGAGACAAAGAATTGAGAGAAAAGAGTGGGGGAGGTCAGAGAAATCTTGACGCTTCTTATTCAGTTCAGCATGTCGAAGTGTCACATTTTGGGAGTATTAGTTTCTGCGACCCAGCATTCCCCTGTCTGAAACTTACCAAGAAGTTTCACACCTAGAGTTTGTGGCTCTGGAGAAAAAATTGAGCCAGTAGCTGAATGGCAAAGGATCCCACCAAACCAGTCTCTCATTTTTGGGACTAGGCCAGTTCAACTAAACAGCTGTGCCTCATTTTAGAAGATGGTGTTGCAGATGGCTCTCAAAGCTAGGCCACTATATTATGTAGGAAAACAGATCTTTAATAAGAGGCATCTCTATGGAAATAGAAGGAAAAAAAAGCCAATGTCTGAAGCAGTCTGCAAGCTAGACCTTCTAAAGTTTGGAGGGCAGCCAGTTGAGAAGACCAGTGGCAACCTGACAGATTTTCCTAGATCGTAATTTGCGTGTAAAGTGTGTCCAAATATGAGCTATTGCAATGATTTTTCTCCACAGCCAATTTGACTAGCCTCAGCTTGCAGGGCTTCAGGAAAAAGGCATTTTTAATTTCAGTAAGTCCAAGTCAGAAAAAAAATGAAAGGAAAATTTGGAAAGATTACTTTGAAGACTTGTCACCAGGAAACAATTCAAGATTCAGCCCAAATTGCAAGCAGATAATAAAAACTCAAAAACAATGAACAAGGCAAGAATCTAAGAACAGATGTACTATGGTTTTCTTCTGAAACATAATTTTTTCCCTCCAGTACTCCATTTTTCTAAAGATAAAACACGGTAGGACGAATCTATTTGCAAAATAAGCTTTAGTCTTATTATACTTGGTTTGATTATTTGTATAAAATACAGCAAGAATAGTGACTGGCTATACAGGCTCTTTTAAAGTTAGCTTTGGTGGGACTTTTTCGTAAGAAATCTCAGATTTGACTTTTAAAATCCAGTCAAGGACAAGAAACCAAGGCAAGGATTTGCCATCAGGCTGTACCTATAATACCTGTACAAATTGGGAAAATCCTTCTATTCCTAAGGTCCCCAGAATATCTTGAGTTTCCTGGGCCTGTGAGAGAGTAACATTCTTTACTTTCCACAAGGTTAGGAACCTTATAAAATAACTGTATAGACAAGGTAACAGGCCAGTCTTTATCCAAGTCTATTGGCTTAGTAAAGTCAACCCCAATCATTTCAAGCAATTTGATCACAGATGAAAACACGCTATTCTAGTCAAAGCCTTGGTAAAATAATCAGTATCTCCAATCGTGTCCTGTTACCAAAGAAAACAGATTCTTGTTAAACTTATGCAAATAACTATTTTGCCATAAAATAAGAATTCTCATGAATAGTTTCTGAATTCTGGAGAAATCAGGGTAGAGAGAAAGGTATGGGTTTACATTTTTCTTACCAAAGTATACTTAACCCAATTGCTGTAAGCTATAAATAACTTAAAAAAAATTTTCTTAACTCTGGAAAACAAAACATACAAATAATAAGTAATGTTTCAAACAAAAAGATTATTAAAAAATCTTTTCAGTCCTCTATCGGTTCGGTTCCATGTAATTAATTTTTATTTCGCTTGATGTTGGCTTAGTAATCTTCATAAACCCATCAGTTTTCTTTTTTTAATTAGAGTTTTGGAAGGTTTTACCTAGTTCAATAATATAATCTCCAGAATTATCAGAAACCTATATTCAAGAGTACTTGTTAGGGTTCTTTCCATGAATTTCACTGAAGACACAACACTTCAGGATTTGCAAAATGCTTTAAAAAAAAAAAACAGAAACAACTTACTTCTTATACTAAAACATATCAGATTTTTAGAAATCTCATACAATTTTGAAACACATTTCAATAATATATCTATACAAATATAACCAAAGAATACTAAAGTTTTGTGAACTTGAAAAGTATTTGGGCTAGTTTCTTGGCACTCATTTATTTATAATTCAATTTGGTACAATAAGGACAATATACAGACAGACATCTATACACACGTATGCATAAAAATACAGACACAAATAAAGACCTTAAAGCTTTGGTTTTAAAATTTTAGTTATGAAACAGGTAAAACTCACTAATTTAAAACGACAGTTTGATTAAATTGTGCCTCTGTAAAAGGAACAAGTTTGTTTGTCCCACACTGCCAAAGCCCTTCCTAAGTTTTAGAGAAAACAGGATAGCAAATTTACATTTCAAAGCACAGAGACAGAATTTATGTTTTTCTTAAGAATGAGCTTGGGTTTGTTAGTTAGAGAAGGTTAAAAATGCCAAGGTGACACAAAATTATAGAAATTTACCACAGTATTTTCTAAGGAGATTGATTTTATTTAGATAGGTAGTTTCTAATTTAGTCTCTGTTTTCTAACTGGACCACTGAGCTTAGGGTGGAGCTCATCAATGAATAATAGGGCTGATGAAGCATTTGCAGTTTTCAGGGCGTAATATTTAAATATGAGAAAAGCAGGTGCAGCTGGAAGGCAGGGCATCTAGATCTCCAGAAATCAATAATTCTGTTTTTACACTGAATCTCAGCTCCCACAAAATCGGGCAATATCACAGGACAAAGCTGCACAAGACTTCCACAATGCATCTTGCTACAAGGATGCTCCAACACCAATCAGCCCTCTCTGTGATAAGTCCATCCCCATAGGAGTCTTATCCCTTGGTGCTGAGTGTTTCCACAGCCTCCAAGTATTCAAACTGTGCCTTTCTTAAATAAACTTGCAAAGAAACAAATAGACTCCTACAGTAATAACCACTCATTGAAACCACTGTTAGCCATCTCAAACACTGTAGCCCTCATCAGTGACACAGAAGCCATACCATGTACAAAGGTCAAGTACTTTCTCACAGTACAAAATATCCCCTGGTATCCCACAATGCCAAACAGACCAGGTAATAGCATGCAAAAGAGGGCAGAGCTGTAGACCTAAGAGGAAACTGCCATGACTCCCGGGGTTCCATTTGGAAAACAGGAGAACTCAAAAAAGGAGTCTGTGCCACCTTTTTTCTGTGTTCCTCAAGAGGTCTCAGAGTCACTAGAAGTCCCTTCTAGATCTTTTCATGTGGTATTGAAGGTGGCAAAAAAGAAGGAGGAATAGAAGAAAATGGGAGAACAAGTCTTAGAACAGTCAATTTCAGGAGATTTTAAGCTTCCCAAAAGGCCAATGAACTTTTACATTTTTCTCAGCAAAAATTAGACCAAGAAAGAAAGCAAACAAAGGGACTAAACATATAAATAAAAGAGGGTTTTGATCAACTGAAAACAATTCTCAGAAACAGGATCCAAAAGAGAAAAAGCAGAAAGATGTTTTTAAAAAATTTTAGCTTGAATATCAGTTTTTAATTAAGCAGACTTCTGACTATAGAGGTCTTGAAAAAAATATTTCCAAATCTCTTATTATCACATTTTAGCTGGGACAAACAGCCAATATTCCTGGCTTTTGAACTGTTTTTATTTTCTTTTTCTTTCTTTCTTTCTTTTCTTTCTTTCTTTCTTTCTTTCTTTCTTTCTTTCTTTCTTCTTTCTTTCTTTTTCTTTCTTTCTTTTTCTTTTTTTCTCTTTAATCCCCCTTCTCTTCCCTTCCCTTCCCTCCCCTCCCCTCCCCTCCCTTCCCCTCCCCTCCCCTTCCCTTCCCTCTTTTAAACCAAGGGTACCTTTGCAAATGACTCACCAAAACCAATAAGCTTTAACCAAGGTTATGACTTAACCAAGAATGCACAAGGTACATCCAAGGAGGTGCAAAGCAATCCTCACAAGTCCAGAACCATCCCAAAGACAGCTCAAAAAAACCAGTTTTGCTAACCACAAATGGGGTACAACTCATATTTTTGTCTGGCCGTGTTTTCTGGGGTCTCCACTTCTTAACTGACCCTAAAGCCTTATGTGCCTTCTACAAATGGAGGAAGACAGAAAATCCAAAGCCGTCTATGAAAGGGAAAAAGATCAATAACAAATGGGCACTCCCAAAAGTCAAAAATCACACAAATATCAAAACAAGTTTTCAATAAATGTTTCTTTTCCTCAATTAGAGGACATAGATCTGCAAGAATTGGTTCTCTGACTGAGAATCAAACCTAGGTCATGGTGGTGAACTTGTGGAATTCTAACCACTAGACTACAGGATGGAGTGCACCTTATTGTAAATCCCTCAGGGAGTCCAAAGTAGGCAGTTTTAGTGTACAAAGGATTTTAACTTTGTTTTAGGTCAAATTTTTTTCTCTTTAATTTTCTCAAGAGAATTTTTTTTTTTTTTTTTTTTTTTTTTTTTTTTGAGATAGAGTCTCGCTCTGTCAGCCAGGCTGGAGTGCAGTGACACGATCTTGGCTCACTGCAACCTCTGCCTCCCAGGCTCAAGCAATTCTCCTGCCTCAGCCTCCCAAGTAGTTGGGATTACAGGCGTGTGCCACTACGCCCGGCTAATTTTTGTATTTTTAGTAGAGATGGGGTTTCACCATGTTGGCCAGGCTGGTCTTGAACTCCTGACCTCAGGTGATCCACCTGCCTTGGCCTCCTAAGTGCTGGGATTACAGGCGTGAGTCACCACACCCAGCCATTGTCAAGAGAATTTCTAAGGCTAGCCATGACACTAGTCATGTGTCTTTTTAAAATTTGATCCTCTCATAGATACAAGGTAATTGTTTAGAATGAGAGATCTCTAAAATCTTTCTTTTTTTTAATTAATGGTCTTTATAAGTTGAAAGATCCATCTTTTGCTCACTGACAATTAGAATTTCCAATCATGTACTTACTTATTCCAGTAGCAATTGAATCCAAAAAGCCTTTTCATGGAAAGCCTAAGAGGTGATTTTCCAAGTTTAGAATAAGTTTTTAGCACATAAGCAAGCGGTGTTCCTGGAGAGGGCATAGAAGAGATATTCTTAATAATTCCAAAAAAACTCATTCCCAGGAAGAGGCTAAGCCAGTGAAAGACTTGTTGCCATAGATACTTAAGGATGGTGTTTGTATGTCCTGTTCCACCAGTATCCCACAAATTTGTGGGGGCCTGCCAGTTCCAGACCCATTAATTCATGACACCAGGCTCTCCTGAGATTGGACTTTCCCAGGACAAACCAGGCAACCACAGTTGAAACAACAAAAACTCCTATGAATGGAACTTCTTATTTAAGACAAACTCCCCTAAGAGATTGGTACATTCAGAACAAAACATGTGCTGCTTAAAATCTTATGTGCCTCAGCTTTCCAGCCATTTTCATATGTGACTTGAAAATGAGGACTGTGATGGTTATAAGTATTTATTCCTTATTTTGGTGTTTTTATTTAATAATTTAATTTTACATAAAATTTAATAATTTAATATTTTAATTTAATTTTACCTCTGTCATCCCCTTATCATCTAACATGACTTGTTAATAATTAACTCGATATTATATTTAAGTTACAAAATATAAAACAGGTAGTATGAACCAGGAAGAAGAAAATGAACATCACCCAAAGGCACAAAAGGGACTCTACACCCTCTTCTGGGAAAATAATTAGTTTGTTATGTAGGATTATTATATCATTTTTGATGGAAGTAGGTCTTTTGTTATTGTTTTTATTTGGAGATTAAGTGTGGTTCAAGGAAGCTTATTTGAGGTCAAAGTTGCCAAGAATGGACTGTGGTAGCTTTATAATGTGTCAGCTTGGTTAGGTTTAACTACATTTCACAGAATTTATCATTTTATTTCTGGTGAGGTTGAGCCACATGTATACTCTTTATACCAATTGCATTATTTCTCAACTGTTGTAACTCAATCATTAATGTATCTACGGTTGATAGAATAAAGGACCAAAAAATATACTTGTTCTAATTCCTAGAATCTATGATATGGTATATTACATGGCAAAGGGAAGTTAAGGTTACAGATAGAATTAAGATTACTAATCAGATGACCTTAAATAGGGAGATTAGGATTATCTGGGTGGGCCCAATGTTATCTCAAGGTCCTGAAAAGTGAAAGTAGGAGACAGTGTCAGAGTGATTTCATGCGAGAAAGAATTGACTAGTCATTGCTGGCTTTGATGAAAGGGGGCTACAGTCAAGAAATAGAAGAGCCTCTAGAAGGTGGAAAAAGCAAGAAAATGGATTCTGCCCTAAAACCTCCAGGAAGGAACATAGCCTTACCTACATCTTGATTTTAGTCCAGTTAGCCTGGTTTCAGACTTCTGACATCCAGACCTATAAGAAAATAAATTTTTGTTTTTGTAAGCTGCTAAATTTGTGCAAATTTGTGATGCAGCAATAGTAACCTAATGCAGTAACCTTTTATTGGCCTTCCTCCATTCGGTGCCTTCAACTACTCACTTTCTTACTATTTTTATTGGGTCATTTTCCAAATAAACAACTGTACTTAAATCATTGTCTCAGTTCTGCTTTTAGGAAATTCAAATGAAGACAGTCTTTCTCCACAACAAATTCTACTGGTATGACCAAGGGTATGTAAAAATAGGATATAATCTGTACAGTTATTAGGAGATATGGATAGATATTATTAGTAATAGGCCAAAAAGGCAGCGTGCAAATTGGCTTAGATTGAGGGAAGTGAAAACTATCTCATATTTCAATAAGATTAGTTGCAAGAAAAGGAAGTAAGCAGAACCAGGAAAATCTCCACCTCTGAGAAGGAAGGGCTGGTAAAAAAAAAAAAAAAAAAAGGGCCTTCGGGACAAAGTAGATGTGATGAAAGTCAAAGCACACCAGAAATCACACCAAAATTCCTCAGAAAAGTCAGCTACATGGAGAATTCACTCTCAGCTTTCTCTTGGTGCAAGCAAAAGAAAGTGAAAATGTCATTATACTGGATTTCTATATATGTGAATCTGACAGAAGCAGTATATTGGGCTCTTACAACATAATCATAAAAATTAAAATGAAATAATTCAAAGAAGAAACAGCGTCTTTTCTATTAAGTTGTCCTCTTACTAGCTGTATTAGAGTCAGGGTTCTCCTGAGAAACAGAACAGAGTGTTTGTGTGTGTGTGTGCGTGCACGTACACGCACGTGTGTGTGTGTGTGCGTGTGTGTGTATGTGTCTTGGGAGAGGGAGGGAGATTTTTAAGGATTTGGCTCTCATGATTGTTGTAGCTTGGTGTCTTAGTTCACTTTGCTAAACAAAAATCCCATAAACCGTGTAGCTTTTAAACAACATAAATTTATTACTCACAGTTCTGGAGTCTGGAAAGTACACAATCAAGGTACCAGCAGATTCAGTGCCTAGAGCAGATCCTTTTCCTGGCTCACAGGTGGTGCCTTCTCACTGTGTCCTCACATGATGGAAGGGGCAAGAGAGCTCTCAGGCCTCTTTATAAGGGCACTAATTCAAATCATCTGGGCTCTACTCTCATGACCTGATCACCTCCTAAAGGCCCTGCTTCCTAATATAATCATCTTGAAGGTTAGGATTTTGACATATGAATTGGGAGGAGGGGGTTCACAAACATTCAGACCATAGCACATGGTAAATATAAAGCCTGATAGAATAGACCAACAGACTGGACATACAGAGAAGAGTTGCAGTTTGATTCCAAAAGTGCTCTCTGCTGGCAGAACTCTTTCTTGCTTAGAGGAAGTCAGTCTTTTTTCTAGTAAGGCCTTCAATTGATTGGATAAGGCCCACCAACATTATGGAGGGTAATTTGCTTTACTCACAGCCCACCAATTTAGATGTTAATCTTGTCCACAAAACTCCTTTGTAGAAACATCTAGAATAATGTTTGACCAAGTATCTGAGCACCATGGCCCAGCCAAGTTGACACATAAAATTAACCATCACGCTAGTTCCCAGGCTTCTTCCTAGAAAGGAATATCTTCATGGGAAAATGTGGTTCTGTCCTGACACATGAACACCATGAACACCATGAACACCATGTCTCCAGTGTATACGAGCTAGTCTGTCGGGGAGGTTATTTGAAACCAATCTGAGTCCTACAAAATTGTTTGAGCTGCACCCATCAGAACTCATATATGTAGCCAGTGAAAAGAAACCATTTGGAAAATCAATGAACTTTCCTGTCATGCAGCTTTTCTCTCCATGGCTCACTCCCCATTCATGTGGACAATTTAATTCAACCTGTAACAAAATATTGCTATAGCAAACAGGAACACTTTTATATTCCCATTTTCTGGGAATAAAAGATTTGAATTTTGACACAGAATCATCTCAAATTTCAGAATTTGAAGAAGTTGGAGTCTCCTCAGTAAAGCTGAGGCTACAAAAATACTATTGGACTTTTGAAAAATGCTCTGAACATCTAAACAAAATAAAAGGGCCATTTGGGGATTCAGAATAAGTTTATCTATGTGAAACAGCTTTATACCAAGAAAAGCTAACAGTTAAAAAGTCTTATTTGCATTTCAGTAAGATTTCTTGAAATTCTACACCCATTGGAAAAAAAATCATATAACATTAGGAAAGACAGCATTCAAATAAAAACTAAGATTACTAAATTTAAACATGTAATGGAAGCAGTAAAGAGTAGATTGAAAAATGCAAAAAAAAAAGTTCTCTCAGAACAATTAGGAAAATGACGACTGAAGGGATGAAGCAATAAAGCTTATAGATAAAAATATGTGCATGTTTTTCTAATATATTTTCCAAAAAAAATCAGATGATGCAGACTAAATGTCATAAGAATTTCAGGAAAACATCTTGTTTTCTCCTTTAGATCCACTCAGTCCTTTCCCAGCCTGCTCTTTGTCCCATGAAGCTGACCTGTATAAATGGTTTCAAGGGACTAGATGCTTGGTTCAGTCTATGAGAAGCAGTCACAGGAGATGGGAGCGTACGAGGAGTGCAAGCCCCAGATTTCTCCAGTTGGCCATAGTTAACTGCCTACATTCCCCTAGGGAAGATTGCAGTTCCTGCACATAGCTCTCTCACAGACACAATAACATGGCTGTGGTCTACAGCACTTTCCAAGTCCTGAAGACTACTTTTCTCTACCCTTTCAGATCCATGGGTGGTAATGGATCCCCAGCTATTTTGTTCTAGGTTCTTAACCATCCCTTTGGTTTCGTTTAACCTTTTCGATACCATTGCAAATCATTAAACTCTGCTCAATTTTCCTGTTTGAGAATTTCCACCATTTTCATGTTACTGACTGATATAAGCAAAATTTAATAGCAGGAATAGAGGAAAAACTTGAGGCTTTAGATCAGAGTGGCTCATGTAATAGAAGGAGTTAATAAAAGAAGTTCTTGCTTTAAAATTTAAAAAGCAATCCTTAGGATATAGCAAAGATTTTTTTTAACCGTAAAATCATCCAGGCAAGGGAAAAATAAGTTACCTATGATAAAATAATCTTAAAAGGTCAGCCTGACATCAAAACTTTCTTCTGCAATACTAATTGTCAGAAGGCACTAAAACATCATCAATAAAATTGTGAGCCATTCATAGCCATGAAAGAACTTAAAAAGTATACAATCAGCAAAGAGCTCTGAATAACGTTTTTAGGAAAATGGTAAACTGACAAACCAAAAAAAAAAAAAGAATCACAATAAATAATTCTAATAGAGAGAAAATGTAATTTAAAAGCAATTGTGGTTACTACTGATATCAGTAATATGTATGCATAATGTTAAAATATTTGCTAACATGTGAAACTTAATGAACATCAATTTTTAAAAGACATGATATGTAATTATAAAATAAATTAATCTAGTTATATTAACCGAGATTATTCCAACAAAAACTGTGATGTGAGGGGAGGGAAATAAAAATAAAATGTACAAGTATTTCTTTATTCTTCCTATTTAAATAAAAATAATTGAGCTCACCATTTTTCAATTGTGTAAAAGAAAAAAAATCTATGTTAGTGTATAGAGAATTACCAAAAAAAAAAAAAAATAAGACTTCTAAATTACAAACAAAAAAAAAAAGAGCAAGTTATAGTAAAATGTCTGAGTGTCCATAAGGTAAACTATTAATAATGCATACTTCTGAATTGTGAGATCTTGGAGATTTTCACTTTTCATATTTTGTTTATACATATTTTTATAATGCACATATGTTTATGAGTGTATGAATAAACATTTACATAAACTTCTATATCTTATAAAATGAAATTAAACCATAATGCTTTTAATTTCTTGTGTCTCTTGTTTTTCTCACAAGTATTTGAAGCAGTTAACAAATAGATTTAAAATGTGAGTAAGACAGACAATGGATCTGGATCAAGTTCTGTAAATTTTGGTCTTGAGGATTCCTTGGAATTTAAGAGCAAGAAGGAACCTGAAGTATAAATAAATGTACTATTTAAACAATGTAATCTTTTAAAAATATATTAAAATGCCCTAGAAATAACTAAAGTCAAAAAAATTATTTCTAAAAATTAATAATCCTAAATGCTATGTAACTTCTTTTTTTTTTTTTTTTGAGATGGAATCTTGCTCTGTTGCTCAGGCTGGAGTGCAGCAGCGTGATCTTGGCTCACTGCAACCTCCGCCTCCTGGGTTCCAGCAATTCTCCCGCCTCAGCCTCCCAAGTAGCGGGGACTACAGGCATGTCCCAACATACCCAGCTAATTTTTTGTATTTTTAATAGAGACGGGGTTTCACCATGTTAGCCAGGTTGGTCTTGATCTCCTGACCTCATGATCCGCCCACCTCGGCCTCCCAAAGTGCTGGGATTACAGGCCTGAACCACCACACCTGGCCACTATGTAATTTCTGCTAGACATTCTGTGGTGTACATATTTTGCATTTTCTGCTCAACTCTCCTTTTCTAATAATTTTCCTCCCCTCATATACAAAATGGCAGTATAAGTGGCTACATGCCATGTTGTTACGGTGAGAACACATGGAACCAAACTGGTATCCAGACTCAGGCCTGAGAGAGTCAAGCCATTCTCTCTCCAGAAGTTTCACCTATTAAACACATAACTGTGAGACTTTGGTGGCAATGTAATCACCTGACATGTTCTTCCTGATAGCTGCATAGACAAAATCAACTCACTGAGACCATGGCATTGCTGTAAAGAAAGAGTTTAATTGATGTGAGGCTGGCCATGTGGGAGACAGAATTTCTACTCAAATCAGTCTCCCAAGGTCTTGGAGGTTAGGGTTTTTATGGACAATTTGATGGCCAGGGGGCTAGGGAATAGGTGCTACTGATTGGTTGGGGATAAAATCATAGGAGTGTGGAATTTGTGCCACTGCACTCCAGCCTGGGGGACAGAACGAGGCTCCATCTCAAAAAAAAAAAATCAGATGAGTCAGTTTATTTATCTGGGTGTGCCAGCTGATCCATCATCCATCAAGTGCAGGGTCTGGAAAATAACTCAAGCACTTATCTTAGGCTTTACAATAGTGATGTTATCTCCAGGAGAAATTTGGGGAGGGTGGAGGGTTAGAATCCTGTAGCCTCTAGTTCCATGACTCCTAAGCCGTAATTTCTTACCTTTTGACTACTTTGTTAGTCCTACAAAGGTAGTCTAGTCCCCAGGCAAGAAGGAGGTTTGTTTTGGGAAAGGATTCTTATTGTCTTTGTTTTAAACTATAAACTAAGTTCCTCCCACAGTTAGTTCAGCTTATGCCCAGGAATGAACAAGGACAGCTTGGAGGTTAGAAGCGAGATGGAGTTGGTTAGGTCAAATCTCTTTCACTGTCTCAGTTATAATTTTGCAATGGCAGTTTCAGAACTGGCTTGCACCTTTTGTTCTACCTTGATTTTATCTTTGAGGTTATGTGCTCTACTGGGATCTACAGTAGAACACATTCTACAGGGGTGAGAATGGTCAGAGAAGCATGGAGTTGGGCAGGGAGAAGAGGCTTCTTGAACTCTCGTACAGACATAAAATTGGAAAGCTGGCATTATTACAAGTTGTTGGAGCTCAGAAACCAATACCCCAAAATATGACATTTTGACAGACTGAACTGAAAAAGACTCAAGGTCCCTCTGACCTTCCCCCCTACCCCATCTTCTCTCCTAAAGCATAAGATAAAGTTGTTCTCTGAAGTTCTTTTATCTGCCAAAAGTCCAGACCCACCAAGAAGAACATTGTTTTTCTTTCCCCTCCCTGTTATCTTATTATCCTTTCCCTACTATCTATTATCTATTCCAGAAATGAAGGCCAAGAATATAATCACACCTGCACCAACCCTTTTATAAAATAATGTCTGTCTCTCAGACTTATCCAAACTCCAAAGAAAACTATTAACCAGTTAATCTCTGTTCCCCATTCATTCTCCCTAGTAATCCTTTATCGCTCCTCAACAGAATTCCTCTTCTTTCTCCTCCAATAACCTGTTTTGCCAGGATCTAATGCCCCATTTTTTCTGTAACCTTAAAATGGTATATAGGCTTCTGAGCCAACTTTGGGGAGTGGGGGCAGGATTGAGTCTTCATTCTGAAGCCTCCCACATATATGAGTTAAACAAATTTGTATGCCTTTTCTCTTGTTAATCTGCCTCATACCAGTGATTTTCAGCAAACCCACAAAGTGCAATATGGTCCTAATTCCTCACCCCTCCCTGTATCCATGCCCTTTGACTTGTATCTTTGAAATACTCTCCCACTATGTGAAGGGTGTTATACCTTACCTCTGGCTCTAAAGTTGGCCTTGTGATTTGCTCTGGTCATTGGGATTTTAGCAAGTGTGAAACAGGCAGGGTCATAGGAAAGTGCTTGATATTTTTGTTAGATCTCTTGTTCCTAGGCATTTTCCATGAGAATATAGCCTACTGGAAATGTGATACGTAAATTAAAGCTAAGTAGCTGAAAAAGTTCAGGAAATGCCATCCCAAAACATATTGCTTTGGTATACTGATTACTTTGGTGCCGAAGGCACTTGAAAAGAAACAAATGCAGAGAGGCTTTCTTTCAACTCCCCTTATCTGCCTACACGGAGATTCTCCAAAAAGAATTCAATTTCCATAAAATCCCCTCCCTGGCAGTTTCATCAGCCAGGGAAGATTAACTCATATAACAGGACAGAAGACTAAAAGTCAACACCACATCCAGACAAACTTTGTCGCAAGGTATCATCTATTCTTCTAAGGGCCCATTTATCTTTCCCCAAAATCATTTACTCTCTGATAAGTTGCCTAAGTCTACCTAAAAGGAAGAAGCTTAGGCGAAATTAATGTAAGCCGATAGTTTATTTGGTCCAAGCTTTAGGATTGCAGCCCAGGAGCATAGATTCAAGTTGCCCTGAATAAATACTCCAATTAGCAGCAGTTACAAGTGCATTTTTAAGGGAAAAAAGTAGGTGACTCAACAATTATTGAGTTGTTTACCAAGAATTTACATTAAAATAACATAAATTATTAATTGGCTATACATTGTTTCTTTGTATCACAAGTTCCAGGCACATGAAGATAATGAGTGAGGCAGCTAATGGGGACCAAATTACGTCAAACAATTTCCCCAAAGTGAGATAGCAAGGGATGGGGCATGATTTAGGTCCCATACACTTATATCTCTGGGCCTGCATACCTCATATAGCTCAGACTACTCTGACCTATTTTTCTTTTACGTTTTCCCCCTGTTGATCAAAAATTTTCCCATGAAGCATTGATGATTGATCGCTGAATAGGTTAGAATGATAGACATTCTTCACCCCTCAGCACCGGGAAAGCTCATTCCTGGAAAGGCTCAGTCAAGTCACTGATTTATATAATGGTCATCACTTTTTGAATCATCTCTAGCCTTTGGAATTTCATGCTTTCAGTTTTCTTGTAAGAAGGAAAACAATGAGAGATACATAGTAAAACCTATTCCATTGGGGATTCAGTCCACATTTTAGGAATATAATTTAAATGTTTTTAAAATGGTCAGGGCTGGAATCTAACAACAGGTTTTCTATAATTTTTTTCAGAACGTAATTTTTGTTTCTCAAGTTCCCCATTTCTATGGAAGATAAATCTTAGTAGGGCAAATTTACTAGTAAAATAAGTTTTAATATTATACTTGGCCTATTTGCATTAAATGAAACAAGAATAGTGATTGGCCACATAGGTTCTTTTAAGTTAGCTTTGCTGGAACTTTCATAAGAAATTTCAAATTAGATCTTTAAAAACCTCGAGGTTAGAAGCCAAGTCAAGGATTCACCATTAGATTGTGTCTGCCATTAGGTGAATTATTATCTTCTCAAGGTCTCCATATAACCTTGAGTTTCCCAGGCCTGTCAGAAAGTGACATTTTTTTACTTACTGCAAGTTCAGAAACCTTGAAAACTATCCATGTAGACAAGGTACCAGGCCAGTCTTTCTAAGCAGTTTTATTGGCTTTATAAAGTCAACCTAAATTCCTCACAGCAGTCTAGATATGTCTGAAAATATGCCATTCCACTCAAAGCTTTGATAAAATAACTAGTTTCTCCAATAGTGTTCTGTTACAAAAGAAAACAGATTCATACTGAACTTACGCAAGTAAGTAGATTCACATAAAATAAGAATGCTGATGAATAGTTTAAAAATTTTAGAGAAATCAGAGAAAAAGGCAAATGTTTCCATTTTGTTCACAAAGGTATATTTTTTCCAATTACTGCAAGCTATAAGTAGCTCAAAAGAAAGAAAAATTTCTGAGTCTGGAAAACAAAACATAAAAAGAATCAGCAATGTTTCAAACAAAAAGTCATAAAAATATTTTTAGCCCCCTATCAGTTCAGTCTCATGTAATTAATTCTTCTGTTTGATGTTGGGTTACAAAATCTTTATGAATACATTGGTTTATTAGAATTCTGAAAGTTTTTGCTTAGTCCAATTGTATGATCTCCAAAGTTATCAGAAACCTGTATTCAAGGGTACTTGTCATAGTCCTTTTCTATGATTTTTCTTGAAGAAAAAGTAAGTTTTGGAATGTAGCCAATTGTAAACAATGTCTTGAGAAAGAATTAAAGCAATAATTGCCTTTGGATGGCAAAATTTAGAGTAGCCATGGTTAAAGACACAATTGACAAGAAAACTTGGTTATTTGTGTGGCATACAACAATTTAACATAATAACCATAATTATATCTGACATACATTAAGACATACCAGAATTTTAGGAATCTTATGTAATTTTATAACACATATTAATAACCTAACCAGACTCAAAGAATATTCAAACACCATTATTTTATTTGACAATGCTTCCCATATAATTTTAATATACTAAATAAACCTAATATGTCTTTCTTGGTATTCCAGTGGTTTCTTCCAGAAAAAAACTTAATTTTAGAATTTGAAATTGAATTTTGGGAAGAATGTCAAATATTAAAGATTTAAAACACTTGATCAAAATAGAATTCCAGGTCACTGTAAAATAATAGTCATTAATTTAGCCAAAGTGAAAATTCAAAATTCCGGGCACAGTGGCTCACACCTGTAATCCCAGCACTTGAGGAGAGTGGATCACGATGTCAGGAGTTTGAGACCTGCCTGGCCAACATGGTGAAACCCCGTCTCTACTAATAATACAAAAATTAGCTGGGTGTGGTGGCCAGCGCCTGTAATCCCAGCTACTGGGGAAGCTGAGGCAGGAGAATTGCTTGAACCTGGGAGGTGGAGGTTGTGGTGAGCCAAGATTGCACCATTGCACTCCAGCCTGGGCAACAAGAGTGAAACTCAATCTCAAAAAAAAAAAAAAAGAAAGAAAAAGAAAAAAAAGCTTTTATTATTTGATAGAGAGGAATCTCAGCTTTTGAAACAATTGAAAGACCTAATAAAGACAACATTAGACCAACAGAATTGTTTTCATCTTTTTAATTTTTTTGCAGTTTACTCAAAAGGTGAACAAAAGTCTTATTATCTCCCATTAATATTATATAAATTTTTTTCAAAAGAGAAAATCAAATTCTACCTTTGCATCAGTACCATTTCTATCAGCTTTGATCCTATGAAATAATATTTCCGTAAACCTTTTATAATCTCTTACAAGTTTCTGTTAAAGAGAGCTCAGTGTTCTGAGAAAACCCTGTTATTTTGACACAGGCCCAGACACTGGCTCTCTATCAGTATGATTTTGATATTAACGCCCAATTTTTAGAAGAAGTAAATAATGTTCGTATTAGTCCATTTTCATACTGCTGTGAAGAAATACCCAAGACTGGGTAATTTATAAAGAGAAAGAGGTTTAATGGACTCACAGTTCCGCATGGCTGGGGAGGCCTCATAATCATGGCAGAAGGTGAAGGAGGAGCAAAGGCACGTCTTACATGGTGGCAGGCAAGAGTGTGTGCAGGGGAACTCCTCTTTATAAAACCATCAGATCTTGTGACACTTATTCACTATCATGAGAACAGCATGGGAAAAACCTGCCCCCATGATTTACTTACCTCCCACTGGGTCCCTCCCACAACATGTGGGGATTATGGGAGCTACAATTCAAGTTGAGATTTGGGTGTGGACACAGCCAAATCATATCAACGTCCTTTTAATTTTAGCCAACTTGATTATATATAAAATTTCTTTTACATGATTAATCTTCCACAAATCTTCTGCAACATGCTTAAGCTTTTAGTTTTTTCCTATATTTTTATGTATATTGACAACCCGCCTTATGACAAAAATTTACTTTTTTCTTGCTTATCATATTGAACACACAAAATTCTCTCTCATGTATAAGAAAAGATACTCTCTCTTTTCAACTTTTTTTACATCTTACTTTCCTTATACATTCTTGATACAGTCTGGATATTTGTCCCCCACAAATTGCATATTGAATTGTAATCCCCAATGCTGAAGGTTTGGACCTGGTGATAGGTGTTTGGATTATGGGGGCAGATCTTTCATGGCTTAGAGCTGTCTTTGTGATAATGAGTTTTCATGAGATCTGGTCACACAAAAGTGTGTGGCAGTTCCTTGCGCCACTCTCTGTCACATACTCCTGCTTTTGCCATGTGACATGCCTGCTCACATGTCACATGGCATTAGACTCATTTTCTGAGTCTAATGACTCAGACATTTTATAATTATCTTTAATTTAACATAACATTAAGTTTCTGAAAAAGATTTTTGAAACTCTGAAAAGTTTGTTTATAAACTTTTATCTTAACAATTATTTATTTTATTTATTCTTAGAAATTATGCTTGAATAGTTCATTAAACAAAGCTAGCCATCATCTTAAGTTTTTTCTTTGCTAATCATTTCTATAGCTTGTGAAACCCTAAAGTTAAACATGTAAGTATTTTGTTGATAAGAAGACACAGCTACTTTTATTAAACCAATAAACTAGTATTATTTACCAAAGATGTACCCACATCATGTGAACTAAAAGGCATTTGTGTTAGTTTCTATTTTTCTGATTTAATATTCAATTTAAGTGCTTGTTGGTTCTTTAAGCCAATTAATTAGAGCTCTTTCATACATTTTGGTAGTGAAATATCACATATGAATGACGCATTTAAACATATAGCTATAAAGACACACAGAAACAGCTCTTATAGCTTTTTTTTTTTTTTTTTTTTTTTGAGACGGAGTCTTGCTGTGTCACCAGGCTGGAGTGCAGTGGTGTGATCTCAGCTCACTGCAGCCTCCACCTCCCAGGTTCAAGCAATTCCCCTGCCTCAGCCTCCCAAGTAGCTGGGATTACAGGCACGCACCACCATGCCTGGCTACTTTTTGTATTTTAGTAGAGATGGGGTTTCACCATGTTGGCCAAGATGGTCTCTATCTCCTGACTTCATGATCCATCTGCCTTGGCCTCCCAAAGTGCTGGGATTACAGGCATGAGCCACTGTCCCCAGCCAGATCTTATAGCTTTATAATGTTCTTCATTTGCCAGTTTTCAAATAATTTCTTTTCTACCCCCTTTAGACTATCAATTATTTTTATTTTTTTTAGATCCAGAGTCTTGCTCTGTTGCCCAGGCTGGAGTGCAGTGGTGTGATCTTGCTTCACTGCAACCTCCACCTCCCAGCTCAAGCAATTCTCATGCCTCAGCCTTCAGAGTAGCTGGGACCATGGGTGTGCACCATCACACCTGGCTAATTTTTATATTTTCTCTTTAGTAGAAACGGGGTTTCGCCATATTGGCCAGGCTCAAACTCCTGGCCTCAAGTGATCTGCCCACTTTGGCCTACCAAAGTGCTAGAATTACAGGCATGAGCCATCGTGCCCAGCCTAGACTAACAACCTTTTGATTACCTGTCCCATTACCCTAAACAACTGTTAGGTAGGGAACCCTAAATTTGCATTTCTAAAGACATGACTCTTAGATGAAAATTTATATCCCAATGGCACTGAACTTAGCTCTAACACTATTATTTGCTGATACAAAAAGGGCAAGTCAAGACAAGATTACCAGAAAATGTATCTAAACAAAGGTACGAATTGTTATGTAAACTTTAAGCCCATGTCTTTCCCATTATAAAAGTTTCTAGTGGCTTGAGTACAAGAAGATACCCTTACAAGTGGAGAGTTCCTTTATAGATTTTCATTTCTTTTATAGATTTTCAAAATAGCCAGTGAAATGCCAGCAAATCATATTTTGGAGACCAAAGTACTTAGATGATCTTTTAAACTTAGCTTTTTTCTTAATTCCATTAATGATTTAAGGGTGAAGCCCTTCAATGAATAGGGCAAAGAAAGGATTTGCAGTTTTCAGGACCTGATATTGAAATATGAGAAGAGACACAGCTGGAAGGCAGAGCATCTGGATATTTTAAAGTCAAGAGTCCCACTTTTACATTAAATCTGTGTTCCCAAAACAGAGAAACGCTATGAGACTGGGCCACACAAGCTTCTGCGTTGGATCTCACTACAAAGACATTTCCCTAAGTGTTTAAACTGTGCTTTTCTTATCTAAATGCACAACAAACCAAGCAGCCCTCTGTGGTAATAACCATTAATTATAAACAACTTCTATTAGTGACCTCCAAAACTGTGGCTCTCATCAGTGACTCATCAGCCGCAACACACATAAAAATCAAGTTCTGTCTCAATACAAAGTAATCTCTGGTACCCTCAAAAGCCAAAGAGATCAAGTAATGCAATACAAAGGATTGAAGAGTTTTAGACCTGAGAAGAGCCTGTCCATGACTCTTCAGACTCCACAGAAAGGCAGAAGTTCCCCAAAATGGGTGAATGGTGCCTTTTTCTATGTTCCTTAAGGGGTCTGAGTCATTAGACATCTTCTCTAGATTTCTTAATGTGGTATCAAAAATGGGAAAAGGAATGAGGAACAGAAGAGGAAGGAAATAGAACAGCAAGTCTTAAAGGAGTCAATTTGGGGAGATTTTAAGCTTTCTAAAAGGCTAAATGAGTTTTACATTTTTCTAAGGAAATATCATTCCAACCAGATAGAAAGCAAAGAGAGGGGTTTAAGTTGACTGGAAAAAAATTTTTAATAACAGGATCCAAAAGAAGAAGAAAAAAAAAGCAGAAAGACCTTTCCCCCCAAAAAATTATGGCTTAAATATGAGCTTTTAATTAAGCTGACTTCTGGCCCTACAAAAGAATCTTTTAATATCCCTTCTTAGGAGATTTCAGCCAGGAAAAACATAAGGTAGGTCTCCCATTAAGTTTGTCTGGTTATCCTTTTTTGCATGCAAATGAATTATTTTAGATATTTCAAAGGATTCCTATTTTGGCTACTGCTGCTCATGACTGTCCTGGGTTGGGTGGGTCCACTTTCCTAGACATTTACAAGAGGATGCCCAATAAATATTATTGAAGCACCCTCATGGTCTGGGATGACACCCAGGGTTCTTGGTCTCATGGCCAAGGAAATCAAGAATGCAGAGACACCAAGGGTTAGGTTTAGAGCAGAAATTTAATAGAAGAAAGAGAGAGAACAGCTCTCTGCTTCAGAGAGGAATTCCAGGAAAAGGGCTGCCATTTTTACAGTTGAATGCAAAGCCTTTTATATATAGATAGATAGATAGATGTACCCACATCATGTGAACTAAAAGGCATTTGAGTTAGTTTCTATTTTTCTGATTAAATATTTAATTTAAGTGTCTGTGGGGGAGGTTATTTGAAACCAATCTCAGTCCTACAAAGTTGTTTGAACTGCACCCATCAGAACTCATATATGAGTTTTTTGTTTTTTTCTGAGCTGCAGCCAGAGATTGCTGATTGGATTACAGAAATAATGTCATATAATATTATATATTATATGTATTATATATTAAATAAACTTGTTTAGGTACATGAATATACATGTTTAGGTACATGAATATACATGTATATATACACATATATACATATACATGTTTAGGTACGTGAATATACATGTATATACATGAGAGAGAGATATATATATATAATATATATATATATATTTGAGATGGAGTCTCACTCTGTTGCCCAGGCTGGAGTGTAGTGGCATGATCTTTGGTCACTGAAACCTCCGTCTCTGGGTTCAAGCTATTCTCCTGCCTCAGCCTCCCAAGTAACTGGGATTACAGGTGTGCACCACCATGCCCAGCTAATTTTTTTTTTTTTGTATTATTAGTAGAGATGGGGTTTCACCATGTTGGCCAGACTGGTCCTGTACTCCTGACCTCAAGTGATCCACCCGCCTCAGCCTCCCAAAGTGCTGGGATTATAGGCATGAGCCACCTCACCTGGCCAATGCATGCAAAGGCTTTTATAGGAAACTGATGAAGGCTGGGTGTGTCATTTTAATCAGGTATGAATTTCTGGTAGCTCTACTCCATCTTCCTAATGCGCATGTGGGCCCTTAGCTTGCATTACTCCATATTGCTCTGTTCCCCTTACTGCGCATGTGTCAGGGGACAGAATTTTCCATTGTGAGCATGTCTGGGCAAGTCACCTAGGTAGCCTTACTTATCTATGTGGCTGTGGGCATGTCTTAGGCAAGCCCCCCTGTTCAAGTTCCTCTATCTATCCCTGCAGGCTGTTCTTTTGTTTGAAAGGATTCAACCGAGGACTGACCAGATTTTTTCCTTTCTCCTCCCTCATTTCCCCCCTCAGGAGTGGAGACCCTGCTTTTAGGGGGAATGGGACAATGATTCTTTTAGCTACTTCCTGTTGGACAGGGATGCTGTGTAGGAGAACAGCATTAAGATTCCTCCTAGGGGCAATCTGAGGGTCCTTGGACGGAAGGCACGCCCGTGTATGGTTTCATTTGCATCACCATTTGGAGCAGGGCAGGATTTGCAGGCTTATTGCCCAAAACTAGAGTATTGATCCAGATTTCTACATGACCAATCCTTTTTTGTTTTTTCTGAGCTGCAGCCAGAGATTGCTGATTGGTTTACAGAAATAAGCAGGTTAGTTGAAAACATAGGCAAGAACTTGAAAACAACTAATGAGATTAGAATTTAATACCCAGCATGTAATAAATCTTGAAACATATTTTTTCTCTCTCCAGTCCTCATTTTTGTTAAAAACAAATCATGATGGGACTGAGTTGTTTGCAAAATAAACTATAGTCTTATACTTGGCCTGATTATTTTCACGAAGTACAGAAAGAATAATTATTTTTACATAGGTTTTTAAAATTGGCTTTGATAGAACTCAGTTCCACAAGGACTCTCAGACAGGACTTTTTAAAGTGAAGCCCAGCCATGGATTTGGAACCTCAAATACCTGAGTTGGGTGAATTCCTCTCTTCGTGAAGCCCCAAGAACATGGGGTTCCTGGGCCTGTTAGAAATTGATATTCTTGACACATCACAGATCAGGAACCCTGTACTGGGACTGTGTAGACAAGTTATGAGGCCAGTTTTCCCAAGGGGCTTTTATTGGCTCTGCAAGTTAAGCTTGATTCCTTAAAGGAAAACACGCCCTTCCAGTCAAAGTCTTGCTAAAATAACCAGTTTCTCCAATTGTGTCCTTTTGCAAAAGAAAATTGATTTTTATTGCACTGATGAAAACAACTATATTGCCATAAATTAAGAATACTTACAACTAGCTTCCAAATTACAGAGGAACCAGGCAGAGAGAAACAAATATGCTCCAAATTTTGTTCACAAGAGTATACCTTACTCAATTGTTAAAAGCTGTAGATAGCTTAAAAGAAAAGTTTTCTTGATTCTGAAGAACAAAACGAAGATTAGCAATGTTTTAAACAAAGAGTGAAAAAGAATTACTTCAGACTTCTATTAGTTTAGTCCATGCAGTTAACTCCGGTTTGATATTCATGAACATTTCAGCCTTCATAATTCCTGTATGTTTTCCTTTATTCACCTGTCACAATTTCCAAAGTTATCAGAAATCTACGTTTTAGAGCACCTGTACAAGTCCTATAATAATTGTAAATCATTCTTTGAAAAGGATGATTTATAATTAAGACAACAATTATCTGTGAATGATGAAATGTCCAGGGTAGTTACAGTTAAAAACACAATTGAAAAAGAAATTTGGTTATTTCTGTGGTTCACAATAGCTTAACATAATAACTTTAATTATGATTGATAGCATATACTCAAACATTAGAATTGTATACATCCCATAAAATTTTGGAACATTTATTAATATTATTCGCTAAAATATAAACTGAAGAAGATTAAACATCATTCTGGCAATCTCATGTACCTAAACATGTTAAATAATCCTGTTTACCTCTCTTCTGGATGCTTCAGGGGCACTCTGTGGCATCCACAAGCTAGGGGTTAGGAAAGAATTGTGAAGCCAAAGTTTGATTTTTGGAAGCCTGCTAAATGTTAAAGGCTTAAAACACTTGATATTATGAAATACAATACCAGATTATCATAAGTTATTTATTTTGCCAAAATTATGACTAAAAATTTGAAAACGTGGCAAAAACCTTTATTCATTAAGAGGGAAGACTTAGCTTTCCAGTTTGTTTCCTGTTTTCTCGCTCTTCTCCTTGGCAGTTTATCCGCAAGGCAAATGAAAATTGTTTATTATCCTTCACTATTATATGAAGACTTTGTACAAGGAAGAAAAAGCCAAGTTTTGCCCTTACATTGGTTTCAAAACAATTCTTTATTCCTAGGCAAGATTTACATTTCCATGCCTTTTTATAATCTTTTACCACAAAAACATTTTACTGTTCCTATACACCTTACATGTATATCTATTTTCAGTAGTCTCATTTACATGTTATAATGGTAACTCTTAGTAATTTTTAACTTTAATGTAAAACATGGTAAGTTGTTTTAATTATGTACTAGGTCCAGATAAAGTCTGACATTTTTCAGCATAGTTATGGGTATGGTTAATTTTTTTATGTCTCCAGGCCTTATCAAGTTGTAAAGCAGGTAGTTTATGACCTTAAAACATTTAGCAAACCTAGTATGTGACTTACATGGTTTAGACCACCTATTTACATTTTGATGACGTTTGCATTTGACCAATTATCTTTGAAACATTTTTATTTCTTAAAGATTAAAGTCATGTGAATTAAAAGGCATTAAAAGTTTTATCTTTTCTTTAAAAATATTTGATTTAAGTGCTTAATTTTCTGTAAGCCAATCAGTTAGAGCTCTTTTTATAGACATCACACACAACACATATATAACTACACATACAAAAAAAAAACTTAGTTGTCATAAGATTTTTCATTTGCCAAGCTCCTAATTGGATTATTGGCCTCTGGGTAGGGCCCTTTAAGAGCAGGGCTAGGAAAGCATGTAGTTTCTAGGACAAAAACAGGTTTTGAGAGGAATCTATCCACCTTTAATTCTTGGGGTTCCATGAGGAAAACTGAGGTTTCTCCAAAAATGGAATCCATGGTGTCCTTTCTGTTTTTTACAAGAAGTCCCAGGCCATCAGAAGTCACTTTGGGGCCTCTTGTGTGTGGAAAACTGGAGAAAAAGAATTAAGTCGACCGAGAAAAAAAAGTTTCTAGAAAAACAAGATCCGAGAAGAGAAAAACCTAAAGGCCTTTTAAATATACCTATAAATTGGATATCTACTTTGAATTAAGCTGAGTGCTCTTTAAGATAATCCTTTTAAGTCCCTTGTTACCCAACTTTAGCTACACCAATCATTTAATATTTCTGGCTTTTGAACTTTACCAAAAGTAACCTCACAGGCTAAACCAACAAATGTCAATAAGATTATGACTTAACGGCTTGTGTATGGGGTATTTTCAAAGGGGTTGTAAGAAGCTTTTGAAACTGCCATTACAAAATTATAACTGAGACAGTGAAAGAGATCTGACCCAACCAACTCCATCTTGCTTCTAGCCTCCAAGCTGTGTTTGTTCATTACTGGCCATAGGCTGAACCAACTCTGGGAGGAACTTAGTTTATAGTTAATAGTCCAAAACGAAGACAATAACAACCCTTTCCCAGAACAAACCTCCTTCTTGCCTGGGAAACAGACAGCCTTCGTAGGATCAAGAAAACAGTCACAAGATTACAAACTATGGTTTAGGAGTCATGTGACTGGAGGCTACAAGATTCTGACCCTCTCTAAACTGCTCCTAAGATCAGCACTTGAGATATTCTGCAGACTTTGCACTTGATGGATTAGCTGGCACCACCTAGACTGATAAACTGGCTCATCTGATTTTGTGGCCCCCACCCAGGAACTGACTCAGCACAGGAAGACAGCCTTGACTCCCTACGATTTTGTCTCTGACCTAACCAATCAGCATTCTGGCTCACTGGCCTCCCCCCAACCATGAAGCCATCCTCAAAAACGCTGATACTCAAATGCTTGGGGAGATTGACCTGAGCAACAACAAAACTCCAGTCTCCTGCACAGCCAGCCCCTGTGTGAATCACCCCCTCTTCATTGCAATTTCCTTGTCCCAATAAATCAGCTCTGTTTAGGCAATGGACAAAGCGAACCCACTGGAGACCCACACTTTTACAAAATCTAGAATCTTTAAAGGCAACTCAGAGAAAGAAAGATTTAAGAAAGGGAGCTAGAAGTTGTTTATGGAGGGGAAGAGAATAAGCAAATGGCAAAAGTTATACAGATATTAACCTGAAAGTACTTATTCCTTAAGCCAGGAATGAACTCAGGCCACCACTGTAAAATGGCAGAGACTGAAACAAAGTATTGCCACGTGGTTATAGGTCACTCTTCCAATGATGTAAAACAAGATGGAGGCCTGCAGTAAAGTTTGTTACTGACCATTTTACTGGGCTGGCTTGAACAGCAGGCTTATGGAGTTCTAGACTCACATTCTGTTCTAAGTTACCCCTCTTTCTGACAGAATCATACAGAAAGACATGCAAAGCACACCAGATTGACTACAGCTTAAGACCAACCTCACAAATCCTTTTTCATTAATTGAAACTTTATAGAGAATATAAAAAGTGACCCTTACCATTCCTTTTACCAGTTTGCACAGTGAGAGAGAAGCCAAAAGCCCAACTAGTAAAAAAAAAAAAAAAAGCCTTTTACCCTCTGGCTGGCATGTCAGGCTTCTGGGTTTCCTTTCCCTGAGCTCAACACTAAGCCAAGCATTTTAAGGTTTGGGAAATTAACTTTTCCCAATTTGGAGGGACATTATAAAAGAAGAGATAGGAGCCATTTCAAACCATGAAAGAAGGATGGAAAAAATACCATAGAAAAGTCTCTGAGGGTTTGGGTGGTAGAACTGGAGGAGCTATGATGTGGATAGGGGGGCAAGAAGAGCCAGGGCATCTGGAAGTTGCATTTGAGGGTTCCCCAGGGCTTTGTTTCTTTGACTTTGGGAAATTATGTCCTGTGGGCTTGCCTGATAGGATCGTTAAGAGAGCAGGGTTAATTTTACAATGCTGACAAAGATCTGGATTGTCTCACAAGGTTAAGAAGCTTTGCACATAGGAGACCTCAGATCATTTGTCCTCTCACCTGCAGAAAAGACCTAATTGTCAGATAGTATTGAAATTAGCACTTCCCTGAGGAGACTCGCCCCCACACCCCTTTGTTCTGCAGTTGGTAAGATGGCCATGCCCTAGTGCAAAGGAATATGAGGTGCTTTTTCTTTTAGAGTCTGGGGGTCAAAGGAGTCCCAATGATCCAGGCTGCACTCGAGGAGAGTGTAGGCTGAAGACAGGTTGTTAACCATCTGGAAAAAGAGGGGAGAAGAAGGTGTCCTTTAGTTTCCTTTCTTCTTTTGGAGTGACCCAGAGAGAAAGACAGAAAGGGTGTTCCTCTTCTCCTCTTCCCTCCCAACTCCTCTGGGTCCCAGCAACATCATAGGTGCCACCCATGGATGCAGGGATAATGCTCACCTATGCATCTGGAGGAGCTAGGTAGCAGAAATAGTCACGCTCACCTGTCAGACCCCAGTTCTCCACTGGTGATTTCCCTTTAATTTCCTTGACTTGTGAAACCTTTGTGGCTCCCTGATAGATGGATCTCAGAAGAGACTATGTAACAGTAGCATTTAGTCCAGGACCCTTAATGGAGGAAGTATTCTGGGCTGAGCTCTATATTCTGCTATTATGGCCTGGGCTAAAATATTTATTCTTAAGCAGTGGTTCCAGTTGACTTCCAGACATAAAATCCCCTTTCTATTTAAATACCATTCTAATTGAATGCATAATAGGTGTCTTAAAAAGAACATAGGGACTGAATGGCTGTCTTCTTGCTGATGGAGACAGTATTGAGGTTAAAATTTGGTTCAAAAGACATTTTTCTCCTCACTGTTGAAGACAGAGCTTTCCCATTCACAGAAGGGGCATAAAGCCTGGTATCTAGTACAGGGGCACAAAAGGGAGAAGAATTGGAAAACTAGAGGTTTTTGGCAAAGGGCCGACAAGGTCACCCATGGAGAGGATTCCCATTCCACTAGTTCACGCTGTGAGCCTTGAAACAGCAGGCAGTAGCTGTGTTTCCCTGTGCTCTCCAGACAAAGGGTAGTGAGAGATCTGAGGCATGGCAGGCTGTCCCCACAATATGCCTCCTAGTGAGAGAAAGTTAGTTTGTCTCATAGAGGGACTATCTAGTTCAACTGGGCAGTACAGGCTTCTCACATGGGAAAATGGAGAGAGGGACATTCACTGGGGGCTAAATAACCTCCTATTTCTAGAAAATTACAAAAACAGCAATCCCTTGAGCTATATTCCCAGTTACTATGGCACTTGCTGATCCTAACAGGATCATCTCCCTGGGCTATAAAAATTCCTGCAGCATTGCAAACAGACAGGTGATAGGAGATATAGTGGCCATAGTAAGAAGAAGGAAACTACTATAGGTAAAGCTTAGAGATCCTGATGACAACACCCACCAGGTGGTCAGGCACTGAGGTTAGTCCACAAGCCTTTGGGTAACACCAGGGTGAGGCCCCAGCCAGAAACCTTCAGTTGCTTTAGGATCTCTTCCAGCCCTACATGACAGCTAGGCTCTCTGCAAAAGAAAACCAGTTCAGAACAGAGCCAACATTCCCAACACCCTGAGGGATCTGGGGGATTAGCTAAGTCCTTTCTGGCAATCCTGTCATCTGAGTCTTTAGACAAGCAGTCCATGCTAACCACATCTAGATGGCCAACAGATTTTCTGTGTTTTTGCTTGATTTTAACATTGAGGGCAGGAGGTCTCAAAAGTGAAGGTAAAGAGTTGAAGTTCCTTTCTATTACTCACTCTTTCAATGATCCTATCCTGGTAGAGCCCCCACAATGAAGTGATCTCATTGACTGGGATGATACCCACAGTTCTTGGTCTCATGGCCAAGGAAATCAAGGACATAGAGGTTTAGAGCAGAAATTTAATAGGAGAAAGACAGAGAACAGCTCTCTGCTACAGAGAGGGGTCCTGTAAAAAGGGTTGCCATTTTTGTGGTTGAATGTGAAGGCTTTTATAGGAAAGTGATGAGGGCTTGGCATCTCATTTGCATCAGGCACGAATTTCTGGTAGCTCTACCCTGTCTTCCTAATGTACATGTGGACCCTTATTCTAAGTTACTCCATATTGCTTTGTTCCCCTTACTGTGCATGTGTCAGGGGATGGAATTTTCCATTGCAGGCATGTCTGGGCAAGTCACCTGTGTAACCTTTCTTATCTGTGTGGCTGTGGGCATGTCTTAGGCAAGCTCCCCTGTGCAACTTCCCTTATCTGTGCCTGCAGGCTGTTCTTTTGTTTGAAAGGATTCAATCTAGGACCCACCCTAACTGCCTGCCTGACCAGGTTTTTTCCTTTCTCCTCTCTCATTATTACATAAATCCAGCTGGTATTTCTAAAAAGAACACTCAGATTTAGAAGATTGATTTCCTGTAATTTAGAAACTTTTCCAAAGTGATTAAGGCTGGGAATGCGTTTAGGGTCTAAGTGTGATGTGTCTCAGACTGTCTCTAACTGACAGGTGGCAGCAGAGTGCTCAAGGTGTGGGGAACCAGATCCTCATATTGTCCCCATCTGGAATAGCAAAAGGGGGCACACTCTTTAGTTAAGAACTAACAGGAATTGGTCACAAATGAAAGGCTGTCTAAAGTTTTAAGTGATAGCAAACAGCTGCAATCTTAAAAGCATGATATGTAAAATGAAACCACCAGTGCCTAAGTGCCAGTTTTTTACCTTAATCTCTGCTGTGAGACAGAGGTAGAAAAACCTTGACCCAAACCTCTGGTCCTGAGACAGAGGCAGAAAAAAAAATGCAGTTCTCTGCAGAGCTCTTCACCTGAATCTCCTGTCCAAAGACGGAGATTGAATCTCCCACTCTTAATGAGAAACAAGGGTTTAAAAAACAGCCCAAATAAAGTTTAGACCTTCAATCAGAGTGGGAGGTGGCCCAATTTCAGGAGAACTCCCTCAGTACACTCCATAGGACTTCTGAAGACAGAGAATTTGTGCTGGTAACAAGCACCGCTTTCAGAGAGAAACACCAGGTGGTTGCAGGGAGTCACTCTGAATCATACTGACTACACTAGATATGTTGACCCAAAAGGAAGAAACTGAGGCAAAATTAATATAAGTAGAGAGTTTACTTGGGCCAAGCTTCAGGATTGAAACCCAGGAGCATAGGTTCAACTTTCCCTGAATATACACTTGATTAGCAGCAGTTACAAGTGCATTTGGGTTTTTTGTTGTTGTTTGTTTGTTTGTTTGTTTTTGAGATGGAGTTTCACTCTTGTTGCCCAAGCCGGAGTGCAATGGCATGATCTCAGCTCATTGTAACCTCCACCTCCTGGGTTCAAGTGATTCTCCTGCCTCAGCCTCCAAAGTAGCTGAGATTACAGGTGCCCACCACCATGTCCAGCTAGTTTTTGTATTTTAGTAGAGATGGGGTTTCGCTATGTTATTCAGGCTGGTCTTGAACCCCTGACCTCAGGTGATCCACCCACCTTGGCCTAGAAGTGCATTTTTAAGCAAAAGAAGAGGCAGTTCTTGAGTTGTTTAACAAGAATTTACATTAAAATAATATAAGCTATTGATTGGCTATACATTGCTTCTTTGTATCACAAACTCCAGGAACATAAAGATAATAGATAAGGCAGCTAATCAGGAAAAAAATGAGTATAAACAAGTGCCCTCAGGAATGCAAGCACGGGCTGGGGCATAGCTGAAGTCCCATGTTCATATATCTCTGGGCCTGTAAACCTCGTATAGCTCAGACTGCTCTGAGCGATTTTTCTTTTCTCATCTATATCCCCTTTACCTTCTCCTCTATGAAGTAGATATATAAGGTCTTAAATATCACTGGTTTAATGGGTATTTACTTTTCTTTCCTGTGATGCCCCATGCACGTAACAAATTTGTATGCTTTTTTCTCCTGTTAATCTACCTGTTGTCAGTTTATTTCCTAGGCTCATTTACCAAACCCTCAGAGGGTAGAGGGAAAGTCTTTTCTCTTCTACATAATTAAATTGACCCAACTGGGGCTACTCTAAATAAGCTCATCATCAGCCAAACTCCAGAGCCTAGCCAAAAGATCAGAGCTGCCTAACCAATATGAAATTGACTATAGATGCATGAGTAAGCCCAACTGAGACCAGAAAAATTGCCCCACCAACCCGAGGTTTCATGAGTTGAGAAATTCTTATTGTTTCAAGCCATTGAACTGTAGAATACTGCATTCACAGCATTTTTAGCAAAAGATAACTGATGCACAAGAAAATCATGGTATAGACAAGGAACCATACCAATAAGAATTATGTACGTTTGAAAATTCTCTCAAGTTCTTTTTCTGAACACACTTTATTATCTGTATCTTAGCAGGTTTTAATAATAAAATGCCTAAAATTGGTAGGGGCTCTGAGGGGTGGAGGTAGAGAGAATTAGGTATGAGAGGAAACACCTCTAAAGAGAAGAGGAAACTTGTGGTTAAAGGAATGTGTGGAATCTAGGACAAGAAAGAAGAATGTAGTCAGTGGGACTGAGCATGAAAAGTTGTCTTGAGAAAATAACAGTTAAAGAATCTGTAGTAGAACCTGATTTTTCACTTTGCTTTTTATGCACTGATTCCTACTCGAAGTGATGCACTCAACCATTACTATATTCCACAGGTGTTAGTGTGATCCCAGATTGACACCCTTAGTTGAGTCTTCAGTCTAAGTCTGCCAAGCCAATTCTTAGAGGAAGATCTTTAAGCATGTTCCCTTGCTGTAGTCTAGCGTATGAAAGACAGGGCTACTCTTCTTGGAAACAATAGCTGTGTGGGGATCTAGGTTGTTTCAGCCTGTTCTAAGTCCCAACCCTTGAATTTAGAATGTCATGAAAGTGCTTTGGGCTGTAGCCTTTTTAGAAAACTGGATTCTGATTCCTTACTTTTATTATAGTTCCTTATTATTTTAAGACAAATAATAAAGTATTTAGAAGACACTATGTGTGTGTAATATTGGTGCATTATTCAATGGAAGAATCAATTAAAAATTATCAAGAGAATAGTAGACCTGATTAAGTAAAAACAAAAAGCGTTTGCATTACAAAATGAAATAAATCAAAATTAAAAGCAAATAATGAATAAAATATTTACAATGTATATGACAGACATGGATTTGATATATATGAAACTTATCTAAAATAATGAGAAGTAACAAATTACTACAGTAGAAAAAGAAGTAAAACACATAAACTGCCATTTTACATAATAATAAATACTATGGTCAGTAGGTATATAAGATATTCAAACTCAGTAGTAATAAAGAATGCAAATTAAGACTTTTGCTTCTGGCCAAGATGTAGTAACAGGGACTGAATTTACCTTCATACCTGAAACAACTAAATAAAAGGGGAATAAATATATAAAATGATGGTTTTTAAGACACTAGATATCAGACAATGAAGGATGCAGATTCCTATGAAAAGGGAAACAAATGAGGTGAACCCTGTGATTGCACCAGGTTGCTGCCTGAACAGTTTCCTGGCTGAAGCACATATAGGGGCAATCCAGTGGGGGCATGAGAAACTCCCTGAGTCGGGGAGAGAGCTGAGAATCCAAAAAGACCAAGATGTCTAGAGCTTACAGGACAGAATACCAGAGGAGAGAGATTCACAGAGAGGGAACCCCAGAGATCCAGAGATCTATAGAGAGCCCTTAAGTACTCAGCAGCATGTTGATCAGAGATCCGATAGTTTGTGATAGGAAAGTACCCAAAGCCAAAAGAAGAAACATTTAGAAGGATTAAAGTGTTACACAGTACTCACAAAAGGCTGGGAATAGTGCTGTTTTGCACAAGCCAGATGAAAAATAATTGTAATTCATGGGATATTGGGTGGACCAGTTAGAAAGTTACAAGTTAGAAAGTACAAGTTAGAAAGTACAGGAGAATAATTAGCCCTGCACAGGGCACAGCTCCAGACCTAACAAATTATAAAAGCAAGGCATAAGGCATCAAGTATTTTCAAGTACTGTAATTATATTCCAGTATAGAAAGCTTAAAAATATTTACAGAAATAGAATATCCAGGACTCAACAAGGTAAAATTCATAATGTATGCATTCAATAAAAAATTTCCAACTATGCAACTCACAATTTATTATAGACCTAAATGTAAAACTTAACCTCTAAAACTTTTAGAAGAAAATATAGGCAAAAATTGGTGAGACCTTGAGCTTGGTAATGAGTTTTAAGATACAAGACCAAAAGCATGATCTATGTGATGGTTAATGCTGAGTGTCAACTTGATTGGATTGAAGGATGCAAAGTATTGATCCTGGGTGAGTCTGTGAGGGTGTTGCCAATGGAGATTAACACTTGAGTCAGTGGGCTGGAAAATGCAGACACACCCTTAATCTGGGTGGGCACCATCTAATCAGCTGCCAGCATGGCTAGAATATAAAGCAGGCAGAAAAAAAAAAAATGTGAAAAGACTAGACTGGCCTAGCCTCCCAGCCTACATCTTTCTCCCATGCTGGATGCTTCCTGCCCTTCAGTTCTGGAACTCAGACTGGCTCTCCTTGCTCCTCAGTTTGCAGACGGCCTATTGTGGGACCTTGTGATCATGTGAGTTAATACTTAACAAACTCCCCTTTATATATATATATCCTATTAGTTCTGTCCCTCTAGAGAACCCTAATACAATCTATGAAAGAAAAAAATTGGTAAGTTGTACTTTATCAAAATTAAAAACATTTACTCTGCAAAAGACCCTGTTGTATGGGGAACAAAACCAAGCTACAGACTGGAAAAAAAAAATATTTGCAAATCACATATCTGATGAAGGACTTGTATCCAGAATATATAAATAACTCAATAATAAGGAATCATACAATCCAGTTAAAAATGGGCAAAAGATCTGAACAGATACCACACCAAAAATGATACATATAGATGGCAAATAAGCATATAAAGTGATGCTGAATATCACTTGCTACTAGAGAACTGCAACTTAAAATCACAATGAGATACCATCATACAACTATTCAAATGGCTAAAATAAAACTAGTATCTGACAACAGCAGGTGCTGATGAAGATGCAGAACAACTAGAGCTCTCATATTATACATTGCTGGTAGAAGTGGAATATGATACAGACACCCTGGAAAATGGTTTGATAGTTTCTTTTCTTTTTTTTTTTTTTGAGACAAAGTTGCGCTCTGTTGCTCAGGCTGTAGTGCAGTGGCATGATCTCGGCTCACTGCAACCTCTGCCTCCCAGGTTCAAGGATTCTCCTACCTCAGCCTCCCGAGTAGCTGGGACTACAGGCGTGCACCACCATGCCTGCCTAATTTTTGTATTTTTAGTAGTAGAGACGGGGGTTTCACCATATTGGTTAGGCTGGTCTTGAACTCCTGACCTTGTGCTGGGATTATGGGCGTGAGCCACCATGCCCGGCCTAGTAGTAAACATGTATTTTTCATATGACCCAGTAGTCTCACTACTAGGTTTTTACCTTAGAGAAATAAACATTTATAGTTACGTAAAATCCTGTTCATGAATCTCTATAGCAGTTTGAATCATAATTGCCCTAATCGAGAAATAAATGTGCATCCACAGCTTAGTAGATAAACAAACTGGTATATTCATCTAATGGAATACTACTCAGCTATAAAATGTAACAAACTATTGATACATGCCATTACATGTATAAATCTCAAAGGCACCATCTATGTGAAAAAAAGCCTCAAAAGATTATATACAGTATAATTTCAATTATATGGCATTTGAAAAAGTCAAAATTATAGGAACAGAGAATAGATTAGTGATTTCCAGTGATTAAGGGTGAAGGGAGTTTGTGACTACAAAGGGTCAGTATGAGGGAGTATTTTGGAGATGATGAAGCAGTTCTGTATCATTATTCTGGTGGTAGTTTTATATGAATCTACACGTGTTAAAACTCATAGAATTGTATACACACATACACAACAACAAAATACTACTATACACCCATCAAGATGGTTAAAACGCAAAAAATTGACAATATCAAATATTGGCAAGGATATGTAGTAATTGCATTTCTCATATATTTCTGGTGGGGTACATATTTGTAAAATTATTGTAAAACTATTTAGTATCATTTACTAGATTTGAACATATGCATGTCCTATTACCCAGCACTTTTATTGGCAAGGATGTGTAGTAATTTCATTTCTCATATATTTCTGGTGGGGCACATATTTGTAAAATTATTGTAAAACTATTTAGCATGATTTACTATATTTGAACATATGTATGTCTTATTACCCAGCACAGTTCTGGAGTCTAGAAAGTCCAAAATCAAGGAACTGGAAGATTCTGTGTCTCGTGAGGGCCATTTCTCATAAACAGTGCCTTCTCACTGCATACTCACATGGTGGAAGGGGCTAACTAGCTCTCTGTCTTCTCTTTTATAAGGACACAGTTCTATTTATGTGCACTACACTCTTATGACCTAATCACCTCCCAAAGGCCACACATTCTAATCCCATCACCTTGAGGGTTAGGATTTTTACATTTGAATTGTGAGGGACACAAACATTCAGACCATAGTAAATACTATATATAACAAAGAGAATTAATAAATGACTGCTATATCTGACAGCATAAATGAATCTCAGAAACATAATATTAAGCAAAAAAGCAGACACACACTGCTAATGCTTTGCATGATTTTCCCTTCAAAATTCATGTTGAAATATAATTGCCATTGTAATCATATTAAGAGGTGGGGCTTTTGAGAGGTGATTAGGACATGAGGGCTCTGCCTTCATAGGTGGGATTAATGCCATCATAAAAGGGCAAGTTCAACCCCCTTTTACCTCTTTGCCCTTCTGCTTTCTGCCATGTGATAATGTAGCAAGAAGGCCCTTGCCAGATGCCAGCAACTAGACTTTGGACTTCCCAGCCTCCAGGACTGTGAGAAAATAAATTTTTGTTTATTATAAATTACCCAGTCTGAAGTATTCTATTATAACAGCACAAAATGACTGAGACACAAACATATGCTCCTACTATTGTTGCTCAGGATATAATATCCCAAATTATTCCACTTTTTCATGCTGAATTATTTGAACTAAAGATCAGAAGAGCCTCAGAAGCAAGAAGTTCTCTTACTTTCTCCTGCTCTTCTTTCTTCATCCACCATTTATCCCCCAAAGAAGATCATAGAAACTAGAATTTTTCTTCTCCAAGGTGGTTCATAGAAACTAGCTTCCCTAAAGCAAGCTATAAAACCTAGAGAGGTCACTCTCTGAACTACCTCTTCTGAAAGTAGACTATAAGACCCTCATTCCAGAAAGGTCCTGCTTCAGAGTTGGGGGAAAGAATACTACACAGAGAGATCAAGAAGAATCTGAACAAACAGGCCTTGATAAGTTCCCCCCAGTATATTACCATTAGATCATTTCTTTTTTGTCTACTCACATTTCTACATGGCTATCAATTCTTCATCAAACCTAAGCATAAAAACATTTAGTTTTCCCTGGGTCTTCAGATCTTCATTTGTGAAGGCTCTTGTATCATGTAAAACTTTGTTCAATAAATTTGTTATGCTTTTCTCTTGCTAAGCTGTCTTTTGTTCAGAGAAGTCAGCTGTGGACCTTGAAATGGGTGAAGAAAAGTTACTGTACCTTTTTGTTCCTATACAACTGCACGATTTCATATATAGAAAGCTCATAAAAGAGAAATTCTAATATATTATAGATCAAGTTAGTGATTATCTTTGGAGAGAAAACAGAGTTTTTAGAGCTGCAGGCTGTGATGTAATGATACAGGATCATTCTTATGGTATTGGTAATATCCTGTTTCTTTTTCTGTCTGATTATGACCATTAAGACAAAAAGTAAGCAAAGTAGATTGTCATATCTAAAGGTGCAACTGATTATCTATTTAACTTTTGGCCATTTGTTCTTCTATTAAAGCCAATAAGCTGGAGCCATTTTTGTTTATTGGTATTGTAGGGGAAGAAAAATATCTTTTCCTACTACACATTGTAGGACTATTGGCTGAGACCCCTGTAACAAAAGACAGATTAACAAGAGAAAGACAAACAAAAGTTTATTAACATGTATACCTTATGTATATGTGGGAGATATCCAGAAAATATGTGTAAGCCTCCAAAGAGATGGCTTTTAATTCAGGCTTAAATGCCATTTTCTGCTGAAACAAAGAAAGAAGAGTGTATGTGTGTCTTAGGGGGATCATATATGGGGAGGTGACCAGAAACACATAGTAAACAAGGGTAAGGTTTGTCATGCAGATTTAGGTCGGTGTCTTCTCCATTGATAAGAGTCTCTTGTGATTTATTTATCCTACTTTTCCTGGTACAGAGGGGGAGACATCCTTATAAATGGAAGTTTCCTTTATAAACATACATTTCTCTTACAAAAGAATAATTTCTTGTCTATTTTCAGAGCTTCTTATGTGTCAGTTATTTCTCAAAATAATAAACTCAAAATAATGTTTATGCCAAAGCAGCATAATTTGGAGTAGCACATTCTGGTCTCCTACTGTCATGTTTTGGGGTGGCATATTCTGGTTCCCTATAGTACCAATAAAATGTAAACTTAAACACTGCCTAGAAATACCAGTAATAAATATAGAACATGCAAAACTGCCTTCACCAGAGTAGTAAAACTTCCAGGTTTATGAAATCTTCACCCACTGCTGGGCATTCTACATGCCCATAGTGGGTGGATGGGCCAAGGGAAAGCTTCCTGTCTGTCCTCTGAATTTTTGCTGAATATGGACTGACAATAGACCTATTAATAGCATAAAAAGTCATACAAAATTTATTTTAACATGTATAGCATGGGGGAATCACAGAAGAATGTTTAACCAATAACCCAATGAGGTCCAGATGCTTACATACCCTTCTTCATAGAAGAATGGGAGATAGAGCAGTAGAAGTGAATGATTTTCTGGGAAAATGAATGAGCCCAAGGAACAGTGGCCTGGGACAAAGTTCTGAGCTCTGCAGGAGGTAATGGGAAGGTGCGGGGAGGGGTGTAGAACTTTACTTTGAATGAAGGTTGTCTTATGTAGATAAAGCCTCCCAGGTAATCTCTCAATATTTCCCTCAGAAGAATAGATTGAAAGTCTGTCTAGGCATGGCGACAACTTCCATTCTCTTCTCCTCTTTAATGGTTAATCTTTCATGATTATTTAATGAGACTCCTAGGAAGGGGGAAAGACAATTGCATTTCTTTTGGAAAGAAATTTTCCTAGTCAGATAAGGAGATTCCAGCAAGAGTACCTAGTGGTGCCTTGGAAAAATAAGCAGGTCAGAGAGACATGGAGGCAGGGGGAGATCAGAGAGAAAACTTGAGGTTTCTCTTCTTTAGTTCAGCATGTCAAAGCACCATATTTTGGATTATTGTCTTCTGAGCCCCAACATGAGTATGTATTCTTCATGGAAAGAGCCCTCCAGGAATTACTTGCATGAGAGTGTTTAAGTTGGGCCAATTGGCATGAATAATTTAGAAAGAGAGACTAAGGAACTGTATTGAAATTTTCTTCCATTATTGACCTGGACTGGTGTTGAGAAAAAAAAAAGCTTATAAGTAGAAGCTAAAGGGGATATTTTCTTGAGCATCACCCATTTTATTTCCATTCCAATGTCCCAAAGCATTTGGTTTAGTAATTTCAAGACCTCCGTAACTTTGGGATAGTATTTTAAGCCTTTCAGTGTGCATTGAACATAGTAAAAGTCCAGTGAATCTGAATTTATTTCATGGAAGAAAAAAATAGAAGGATGAAAGGAAGAAAGTGAGGGAGAAACATTTTTCATAAGAGTCCTAGAACAAGCATAGATGAAATGGTGGCAAAGCACTATTTGAAATAAAAATACTTAGAAGTTACCAGGACTGAAGAAAGACATGGGTCTTATCAAAAAGCATTCAAAGTACCAAACAAGATTAATAAAAGTAATTTTTCTGGAAACATGTTAGTGAAATGACAGAAATCAAGGATAAAGATGATAACCTTAAGAGAGGAAAGGAAGGACAATTTTTCTGTATAAATGGAATGTACTTTTGCCTGGATGATATTTTAAATCTATGCTTTTAACGTCTCTTCTGCTTTAAGCACATAAGAGTGATGGAAATATATTAAAAAGAGAACATAAGAAGCTACAACTGGGCTTACAGGCAAGATAAGCATTGCAAAAAATAATAATAAAATGTGAAATAGAAACCAGAATTGGGAACAGGGCTGAAGTCACAAGCTGGCTGGACATTAAGGCTGAAAACAGAGATGACCAGGTTTAAAATCTTCATGTAAGTAGGCAGCCAGAATCAAGGCCCATCCCTGAGATTATCCCTTCTGAAAAGAGGTTGAAAATTGCCTCTGCCAGTTTCTAACTAGGGCATCAGCTCATGAAACACAGAAGACCCGGGACATTATAGGACATAGAGTTGCCAGATATCCCTGTAACTGAATTAGCCACACTCAGAATAGCACCATGATACAAGTACTGCCAATTGCCAAATTTGACCTAGATGGGGAAACTAGGCAACTTGAGTGCAGCAATAAGAGGAGAGAGACAGCAAGAGGGAAAGAAACAAGTGAACAGCTTCACTAGGCCTACATTGCTTGGGTGAGCTGTGGCCATCATCCCCATTGCTGTCAATGAGCCAAACTATGTGAGTACTCCTCCTAACATCAGCCCTGGCCCACAGAGGATAGCCACCACGGAACTCCTCAGTAGTGTTCGTGCTCTTCCCAACAGTGCACACCTGATGGCTTTCGTCAATATTGTGTCCTCTGGGCCTTTTCACGGAATATAAACCTCTGGTAAGTCTTCTGGCTTCACATAACATACATATTCCAGCATGGCCATTTCTCTGACTTTTTAACTTTATTCTTCCATTCTTTGCTAGGAAATCTCAGGCATCTCTACTTTGTTCTACATAGGCTATAACTTGGACTCTTAAGAGTCATACTAGTAGAAACTTTGTTTCATCCCCTGAGAGTTCTTGCCTGGGTATTATTTTCTCTGTCCTAAAAGAATGGGCCCAAGTCAGTGAACTCTTGCTTATCCTATATTATATTCTGGCCCACTTGATCAAGCACCCTCAAAATCTAATTCCATGTATACCCCCCTGGTTCCTGCCAGTAAATACTAGCCAATTCTTGCAGTTCCTATTGGGTGCAGTCATTTTCTTTCCTTGTTACACGCAGCATGACCCCAGCCAGTGTATTTTAGAATTTAGCCTTAGTTATCAATCTGGTACACAAAGGAGGAGGTGGGAGAAGCTTCTGAGGGGAGCACATTTTGCCCCACATGAGAGAGGCCCCTGTAGTGCTTTTCACACAGGGGAATTGTTGTCTTTTAACCTATTTATGCCTAGTGTTCCATTATTGGATGCTAAGCATGTGGGAGTTATTTATATCCTACTGCTCAAGGTCATTGCCAAGGTCTGATTGCAAAAAATCCAAAAATTACCACCTCAGGCATAAATGGGTTAATAAGGTGCCTGGGCCACCTATACAGCCTCCTTATGTTTCAGAGAAGTCTTTCTAGCCATAATCCTTGGGAATATACACCCAGAAGCCTTCATCTCACATGTTAGGGTTCTAGACTTTTCTAACTTTTTCTGTGACCTTCGTGTAATAGACTTACTTTGAGCATTGACTTGTCTTTGAAGCTCCTTAATCCTAACTATCAGATCTTGAGATTTTTTTCTCAGCTGGTGTATCTGTAAGCTACCAAAAAGGTCCTCATATTTAGTGTTAATCTATTTTTTAAAATGCCTTTGTTTTCTCATTATTCTTCTGTAGGTTTCCCATGCAACTTAGTGATAATTATTCAAGCTCATTATCCTAGTATATTTTGCTCACCTCATACCTTTCCAATATTTGTGACATCCCATTGATCAGAGTGTTTCATTTCATCAGAATGCTATTTGCAGTCATTGCCAATTAACGTTTTAGCAATTTTGCCACTATTTTATGCCCAGGATTATCTGTAGTACTCCACATACCACTTGAGATGAGGTTCTCTTTTCTAGCCAAGTAATAAGTTAGTCAATCTCTACATTTTATCTTAATGCATGCTTTCTTGTACCATTTCTGATAATAAGTTGTGTCAGTTGAGGTCCTTTGATAAGTAGATGCTAAGATAGAATTAGAAGTGCAAGAATTTTATTGCAACTAACACCTTTGAAAGATAAGGGGAAATGAAACAAGTCAACAGGGAAAGCCTTCACGCTGCAATGCATGTCTGACACCTGATAAAGGAGTGGAGCAAGGATATTATGTAGAAAAAAAGTTCAGTCTGAGGAGCATCTCTGAGAAAATCATGGCCAGTGCAACAAGGCACCTCAGTGTAAAGGCTGTTTCTAGAGGAATTCTACCTTAGGTGGTAACGGCTAGGTCCTGGCACTCCTGTTGTGCTTAGTCTGCCACTGGAGCTGCCTGGAGAGAATGTGCCCTTGACTCATACACTGCAGTAAATCTCAAAGGTGCTGCAACAGGTTTTCACTGAATGGAAATCTGAGGGAATCACTTCTATGGCTGCCACACGATTTGAAAATGTAACTTAAAAACAATAATGTTCAAAATAACAAGAAACTTCTAGAAAAAAGTCTAACAAAATATGTGCAAGCAAAGTTATAAAACATTATGAAAGGACATTAAAGAAATACTGATCAAATAGACTATGTTCATGAAGAAAACAAATCAATACAATAGCATGTCAATTCTGACCTCTGAATTTAATAACATTACAATCACAACATTCAACAAAACTTTTATTGAAACTTACCATGATAATCCTAAAATCCACATGGATTTTTAAAGGTGATTTTAGTGTCCAAAAATAATCAAGTTAATAAAAGAAATAAAACAAGTGCAGAGACTCACACTAGCAAATGTTAAGATTTATTCTAAAGATACAATAACTAATAATAGTGAATTATTGTCACAGAGATTGGCAAATAAACTCAAGAAACAGAATAAGGAGGCCATAAACAAACGCATGCGTATGTGGAAGCTTGGTATATGACAGAGTTGTCATTACAAATCAATGGGAAAACACAGACCAATCTATACATTTTGCTAGGACAACCGGAAATTTAAAAATTCTAGTGAATAAAATTGAGATTTACCCTTCCCCAAACTTCTTTAAAATGTCAATTAATTTAGACATAATTATAGAACCTAATGGAAGTAAGATAGCCAGACAGAACCAGAACAGATGCTGCATGAATCGGAACGGCCTTTTTATTTTCCACTTCCCCTAAATTTACAAAGTGTGAACACCTGCCAGACACCTCAGAGCAGAAAATGGCTGGATTCTTACTGGGTTCCTGTCCTGTTATATGCATGCTTATATCAGTAGTCCAGAGGACTTTCATTAGCAATCTAGTGCTTCTGTTTAGGAAATAGTCTCTCTCTCTCTCTCTCTCTCTCTCTCACACACACACACACACACACACGATTGGTCTGCTTTCATAAAATTATAATCAGCAAGATCTAATCCAATCCCTTGTCTAGTGTGAGGAGGAATAATTATAGTCCAGATCAACACCTTTATCTCTATCTTGCTATAAACCTGTCTCTCCATAGACCTCCTCCTAACCCTAGTTTAATATCCTTTTACTTCAATGGACTTGGACACTACATATAATCTAAAGGCCATAATTTCAAATTCTTTCCTCACAGTTATTTATAAAAAATAACAACTAAGTGTGCTGAAAACTTTACAATATAATTAAAAATAAATTCCAAGTGGAATAAAACCCAAAATTTGAAAAAACAAACTAAAATTTCAAAATTACTTATGGGAAAATATGCATGTGACTTTGGGTTTGAGATTTATTAAGCTAGAAACAAAACATCTTCATAAGGCAAAACACTGATACATTTTTACTAAATTAACATTTTTTTTTTATAAATCAGAATACCATTAGATAAGTGGAAAGATTAGAGATAAGGCACAGCCTGGGAGAATATATTTGCAATGCATGCAAATAGCAAAGTATTAGCTTCCAGAATGTATAATTATGCCTACAAATCAATAAATAACACAAATAACTCAATATCTAAATGAGCAAAGAATGTGAACAAGCAGTTAAGAGGAAACTAAAATTGCCGATACATTTTTAAAAATCCTCTACCTTGCTAGAAGTCAGGAAAATGAGAATTTAGAAAACAGTGCTACATCATGTCAGAGTTATCTGGTCAGCAAAAAATAATATTTCACAATATTTGTGGATGAACATGTAAGGAAACGATAATTTTAGTACACCATCAGTGGGAGCTTAAATTGATAATACTAATTTGGGAAGTAATTTAGCAATGGTTAGAAAAGTTGAAGACGCGTATCCTACAACCCAGTAATTTCACTTCTAATTGTTTTCTAGTAAACACTTACGTCAGGAATTGAATATTTTCATGTTTTTGCACTGTTTGACTTCCTGAGGAGAGAAAATTGACTTGCTAGAGAAAGCCTCCTTAACCTCAGACCCATTGGCTCCTCAAATTCCTAGGGTATTAGATTGAAGCCATCTGCTCCTTTTCAAAAGACAAAACATCTCCCTTGTGCCATGAAAACATCTCAGGGGTTATAAACCTGAGGACAGAGATTTTTGTCTTATCTTCCTCTTGAAGACATTTATTTACATTTCAAAGTCTGGAGACCTTCCCCTTCTTTTGTCCAAGGAGAAATTGTTTATATTAGGGAGATTGCAGTCCCCCTCTGGGGATGGGGTATAATGTCTATATAAGTTCTCAGATTCATATTTTTGGGTTCCTCACCTACAGTACAGGACATGGTATCAGTAGGATGACACCTGGCTCTCATCGCATCACCTTAGAATAAGGAAGATTTGTGCCAAAGGGAAACCAATGAGGTTATTGCTGTAAGTAATCGTAATCTACCTTGTTCCAGAAATCTTGAGTTTACTTTTAGGAAAATATGAATACATATAAATATTAAAAATGTATTGGTTTGCACATGTGCACAAGGAGAATGCACGGAAATTTTTTCTAACATTGTTTATAAGAAAAATTGTATAAATATAAAATGCCCATTCAGAGGAGACTTGATAGATTTTCTTAAATTCAGATAATAAATACATACAGCAAGAAAATCAATATATTTAAGTTCTAAGTATAAATATTAGTAAACCATAAAAATGTAATACTTATTAAAAAAGAAAACTGTGAAACAATATATACAATATGATAAAATCTATTTCAAATTTAAAAAAAGTCAAATGTCTATCAGCTACTGATAATTAAACCAATTGTAGTTCACTTATTCCATGGCATTGTACAGGAGGAAAAATAAATTTCTCTTTATCTGTTCTGAGTTCTTAGCTGGAACCCTGTAACAAAAGACAGATTGACAAGAGAAAAACAAACAGAAGTTTACTAACATGTATACCTCATATATATGTAAACTAAAAGTCCTAAGCCCTCCACCAACTGCACAGACCCTCTCTTGGCCAAAGGGACCCCAAAGAAACCTTAAAAACTGAGTTCCCAGCGGTGATGGGAAGGGAGGTCAGACACGCCTCATTATACACCCTCCCTTTTGGAGTTTAGGCACAACTGACCAGCACTGATGTTAAAACAGAGATCATAAGAATGACAAAGGATACTCTGTGGCAATAAGATACTAAATTATAAACAAGACCTAAGGCCATATAAGGCAAGGGTTAAGTCACATCTGAAGGCCATCAATCTTGCCACATAACATCCTTAACTTAAAACATTCCTTTCTGTTGACTCAAAGTGTTAGACAGAGCCTTACTCTTTTAACCAAATGCAAATTAAAGAATCTCTGAGTCCACCTATAACCTGTAAGGTCCTGCTTCAAGTTATCCCACCTTTTTGGGCCAAATCAATGTATATCTTCCATATATTGCTTTGTGCCTTTGCCTATAACTGCTGCCTCCCTGAAATGTATAAAACCAAACTATAATCTGACCACGTTGAGTATACTTTATCAGGATTCCTTGAGACTGTTTCCTCAAGCTGTGTTCACTCCTATTGGCTCAGAATAAACCCTTTAAGAGTCTAGCTTTTCCATTAACATATACATAGGAAATATGCAAGGAATTAGTACTTTTCAAAACAGTGGCTTAGAATTCAGGCTTAAATACCACCTTCTGTTGAAACAAAGAAAGAAGGATATTGGAAGGTGAGGAGGAGTTATGAAGATATGACCAGGAGAAGTGTCCTTATCTCCAAAGACACAGGGAGAATGAGAAGAATCTAAACACACAGGCCTTGCTAAGTTTTCCCCAGCTCATATCCTTTCGTCCTATTATAATTCTCTATGACTTTCCACTCTTTATCAAACCTAGCATTAAAAACACTCAAGTTTGACCACTTCTTTTGATCTTCATTTACTTATGAAGGCTCTTATGTCATGTAAAACCTATATTAAATAAATGGGTATACTTTTCTCTTGTTAATCTGTCTTTATTATAGGAGCCCCAGCCAAGAACTCAGAAAGGTAGAAGGAAAATATATTTTTCCTCCTCTACACTTACCTGGAATAAATTTGAAAATTTATATTCTTTGAGAAAATCAACTATTGTATGCAGAATCACAAATGTATTTGTATGGAGATGAGCAAATTAATGTCATACAATTCTTTTAATTTCCTTGGTATCTGTGGTTATTTCTCGATTATATGTATTTTTTATTTAGAGTATTTGTACTTTCTCCCTTTCTTCCTTGATTAAGTTAATTAATGATTGTTATAGCCATTTCACTGTAACCCACAGGTATTTAGTTCTGCTCTCTTTCCAGGGCATATGGAAGACCATACCTTTCATATGATTAGTTCTAGGCAACAATCAGGTAGCAGTAGGGAGAGGGGCATGTGTCACATCCAGGCTGAGGGTGAAAAGTCCTGAAATCTTCCAGAGTTTCTTCCTTACTTGCAGTGAGCATGGAGGGCATGTGTTGATAGAGCAGAACCCCAAGTCAAAGAAAACTGAGTCGTTGAGTTACTATATGGAAAAAAAAAAAAGCTGCCTTGGAGAGTCTTTTAACCCACAGTAGACTTTGAGTGCATGAGAAATAAAATTTATGTGATAAGCCACTAACACTTAGGGATTGTTTACAATTAAAGTTGAAGCTCAGTTTATTCTGACTAATACAGTGATGTTATTCCTTTTATTGACATTTCTAAATAATTGGCTCTTTGATTTATTTTTTCAATCTAGCAGATTTGTTTTTACTTAATTTCCTTTCTCCTTACCTTAGATTTAATATGTTCTTTTCCTAACTTACTGAGTTTAATTTATATTTATTTTTCTTGATTATTATAATAAGTATTTGGGGCTAAGATTTTTATTCTGAGCAATGCTTTAATTTTTATCTGATATATAGCAGTTATATAATGGTATGCATTTATTTTTGGGCTGATAGTTTTCCCTCTTATATCGGTTGTTGGGAAAAAAAGTTGTATTTCACTTTAATTTAGAGGTGAATTTTTTTCATTTTACTTTTGTTGTCAATTTCCACTTCTGTTTTATTGTGGTCAGAAAATATTTTCTGCTTCTTCTATAAATGTCAAAGCAAATGAAAATTGTGTGTCATATTGTTCAAATCTTCTGCTTGTTTCCTGCTTGTTCTAATTTGACATGCATAAAAGATTGACTCTTCAAATTGTAGATTATTTTCTTACAAGGACACATGAGTCATTTACCAAAATTTACCATTTAACATATTTCAAAGGAATAAAATTATTCAGAGTACATTTCTTATGACAATGGAAGCAAGCTAGACATTATTTTTAAAAAGATAACCAGAAAATTCCCATGTTTCAAAATTTAAAAACACACCTTTAAATAGACAACAGGTCAGAGAAGAAATAATAATATTAATTATAAAATAGTCCAAATTGAATAACAGTTAAAACACAAGCTGTCATAGCTTATGGAATGCATTTAAAGCTGTATATGTAAGGGAATTTGTAACCTTAAATGCAAATATTTTTCTTATTCCTTGGGATATGTGAAAAAGTAATTAACCTTATTCATTATTAAATATGCAAATTAGGCCAGGCCTGGTGGCTTATGACTATAATCCTAGCACTTTGGGAGGCCGAGGTGGTAGGATTGCTTGAGCCCAGGAGTTTGAGACCAGCTTGTACAACATAGTGAGGGTCTCCACAGAAAAATAAAAAATTAGCTGGGTGTGGTGGTGCATGCCTGTAGTCCCAGCTTCTCTGGAGGCTGAGGCAGGAGGATGGCTTGGGCCCAGGAGATTGAGGCTGCAGGGAGCCATGATCATGCACTCCAACCTGTGCAACAGAGTGAGACCCTGTCTCAAAAATAAATAAAAAATAAAAATGCAAATTAAAAAGTCACAATGAGATATCACAACATACTTACTAGAATGGCTAAAATTAAGAAGAATGAAAATATCAAGCATTTAAAGGATTTGGAACAGCTACAACCCTCATATATCATGGGCACTACTGTAAATTGGTACAACCACTTCTGAAAATTGGGAGTTTTACTATTTACTGCATATCCTATGAAAAATAATTTTTAGATATATGCCCAAAGAAATACATATCTATGTGCATCAAAAGTCATGTGCAAGACTGTTCATAGACACATCATTCATAATAGCCAAACACAAAAAATCACTCAGATATTCATTAGTCGAGCAGATAAATGAATTGAGTATATTCACGTAAAATATAGCAATAAAAATTAATGAACTATTGCTATGTGCAATGATAATGATGAATTGTCCCCATAAATACAATGTTGGGCAAAACATCCAGACATAAAAGAGCACACACTGCATGCTTCCATTTATATAAAATTCACACAGGAAATTAACATGGGGTTAAGAAACAAGATATTGGTTACATCTGGGAGGAGAGTGGGGTTTGCACTTGGGAGGGAACACAGGGATCACTTGCGAAATGCTGGTAATGTTTTAGTTCTTATTTGGATGGTAACTCATATTATTATTTTGTGAGCTGAAGACCTGTGATTTGTGCCATTTATTTCATGTATTTTATATTTCTTTAAAAATGTTAAGCAATTGAATTGGAAATTACTATTTTGTTATATATGTCAGATACAAAAAGGTAATACTGATCTGAACCAAATTTGAGGTGCAGAGACAGAGCAAGAGAATGCTTAGGCTGAAAAAAGGAACAATTTGAATTTGCAAGCTCTCACTGCATTAGCTCCTGGAATTGTGTTTTGAGTGATAATGTGCTACATGATCCTTCTTCCAAATAATTCAGTTTTAGAGATTTGAGATTAAAGATTTGCTCTTTTATTTAACCTCCTTCTGTAATTTTACTTTTAGTGATCCTGCTAATTTGCATAAGCTAACTTTCTCCTGCATCCTGAAACATCTTTGGTCTACTCTCAAAATGTATTAAGAATACAACAAGGTCTCACCCTCTCCACCCCAATTTGCCTGGTCAAAGACACTTTATCTCTCCCCTAAAGAGATAACATATACTCCTAAAAGTCTCTCTGCTTTCCCACTCCCCTCTGGTCTAGCCTACACAAAGAAGCCAGAGGGATTCCAGTAAAGGTAAGTTAGATAAAGTTACTATTCTACTCAAAACCAGAGGGATAACCATTAAAGGTAAGTCAGATAAAGTTACTATTCTACTCAAAACATTCCAATGGCTTCTCATTCACTAAAAGTCAGATTTGAAACCTTTACTCTAACTTACAAGACCATACAAATATCTGACCTCATATCTTACCCTTCTGCTCTCACTAACGCTATTTTAACATCACTGGTTTCTTTTCTACTCCTGTAAAGTGATTAGCAAAATTCTACCTCAGAGTCTTTGCACTTGATGTTCCTCCTACCTATTATTCTCTTCCACAGATGGCCATTTTGCTTACGCTTTTTTTCTGGATTCTGCTCAAATGTCACCTGCACAGAGGTCTTGCTTGACCACTCTATCTAAACTATTGCATTCCCTCACACACAAATCACCCACTGCTCCTTTTCCCTGCTTTATTTTGTTTCTTCACAGTATTTATTACTATATAGCATTATATCATAAATCTTAATTATTTAGATTTCTGTTTCCTGTACTAGAATGTAATTTCTATGAGACCATGGAATTTTTCCCATTCCAACTTATATCTTCAGCATGTAGAATAATACTGGGCAGAAAGTAGGACCCAATAAGTAAGTATTGAATGAATGAATAGCTGAATGATAGAGTAAGTGTTAATGTGAGTGGTTAGACTGTGATACAAATAAAACTGGCCCAATTGTCTTATCTTAGTTTTCCTCAGGAAACTGACCCTCAGACAAGAAACTGAAACCCACCGGATCACTGCATCCAGACAATGAGATGCCAGACCCCTCATTCATCATGATTGCTTCCTTACCTCTCCCTATTTCCTGTTTTCCCACATGTAGTTACATGCCTTACCGGCTATGTAAACCCCCAATTTTAGTTGGTTTGAAGAAATAGATTTGAGGCTTGGCTCCCATCTCTCTGCTTTACATCACCCAAATAGAAAGCCTTCTTCCCTGGCAATACCCATTATCTCAGTGATTGACTTTCTGTGCAGTGAGCCATGGGACCTAGACCAACCCCCTGGTGTTTTGGTAACACAAATTTGGCAGATGTATTTTCTAAAATAATCTATTGAATCAACACAGCTCATTTCACACCAGGAGTAGATCATTTTTTAACAACCCCTTCCTTTATATGATAACATTATTGCAGTAATAACTATGCAATAATAAATAATAATGACCATTTTCTTCATTTGGTCTTTAGTTTTAATACAAAGAATTAAAAATTAAGAAGATGAATATATTTTAATTTTAATGATATTATTTAAATTCAATAAGATGATTTCATCTATAAACTAAATTTCAGATTTACCAAACAAAAATATCTCTCCTTACAATTCACATCCTGTTTCATCATTTTAAAGTTTAAACACAAATGAAAATTCTAAGTGTTTACAGAGATCGACAGAAATAGCAGAATTAAAGTAACTCAAGCTCTCTTTATTTTTATAATCATCATGCTATCATTGTTTATTTCAAATCTATTATATACACGCAATAATGTGTAATAACACAGGGATTAGAGACAGAAACTGTGCTGAAGTGAGCTTGAATGATTCTGAACCATTATGGACTTATTCTTGAGAGGAATGTGGAGCTGATTTGGCATGTGTTGAGGACCCACCATATAAATGGGAGTTCTCTAAATTAATTTTCATTAATTTGAATACAAAATTTATTAAAGAAATGTTACAAAAATGTGCTAATTTGAAGTGTATATATAAATTATTGGAGCCTAACAATAAGCATAGTAATTGCTTAGAACTTAGACCAATAAAATATTTTGAGGGAAGAGAGGAATATTTAATCACTGACGTGTAATGTTGTTGACAAAAGGTGAAACAAAAAACCTTGTCTAAGAAAGAAGAAAAAAGGCTGGGTATGGTGGCTCATGCCTGTAATCCCAACACTTTGGAAGGCCAAGAAGGGCGGATTACCTGAAGTCAGAAGTTCGAGACCAGCCTGGCCAATGTGATGAAACCCTGGCTCTACTAAAAATACAAAAATTAGCCAAAGGTAGTGGCATGCACCTGTAATCCCAGCTACTCAGGAAGCTAAGGCAGGAGAATCGTTTGAACCCGGGAGGTGGAGGTTGCAGTGAGCCAAGATCATGTCATTGCACTCCAGCCTGGGGGCGACAAAAGCGAAACTCCATCTCAAAAAAGAGAAGAAAAAATGAAAATTGAGATTTTAATGTTATACATACATAGAAAATAATACATAGAAAAAAAGTTATAATACATAGAAAATAGAAGGATAACTTAAATTACTCCATGAAGAAACAATCAGACAAATCAAGCATGGATGATATTCTATAGAATAATTGGCCTAAAATCTTAACAATCGATGTCATAAAAATGAGGATGGGGAGAGGCATAATAGCTAAATGCAATGCATAAATTGGATTGGACCCTCATTTGAAAAAAGAAAACCATAGAAGACATTATTGAGATACTTGGGGCAATGTTAATATGTACCGAATATCTGACAACATTATTAAATTATTGTTAATATTTGTGGGAAATTGTTTATCAATACTAGTAACCAAAATTCCAAATTTTTAAATTAGACACAATTTATTCCCTATTTATTGGCAATGATTAAAAAGAATTCTAGGCCACGTGCAGTGGCTCACGCCTGTAATCCCAGCACTTTGTGAGGCCAAAGCAGGAGAATTGCTTGAGGCTAGGAGTTTGAGACCAGCCTGGGCAACATAGCGAGACCTCATCTCTACAAAATGTTTTTTTAAAAAAATTAGCTAGGAATGGTGGCATAAATATAGTCCCAGCTGCTTGGGAGGCTGAGGCAGAAGGATCCGTTGAGACCAGAAGTTCAAGGTTGCAGTGAGTTAGGATCGTGCCACTGCACTCCAGCTTGGGCAACAGAGCAAGATCCCATCTCTTAAAAAAAAAAAAAAGTGTAAGAGTTCTAAATTATAAAGAATTTAGCATTCTAAAACTTGAAAAAGAATTTTAATTCTAAAGGATTAAAAAGAGTTTTGGTGGTATAGCAAAATGACTCTGCAAGGGAATGAGCTGCTAGTGCATATGAATAATAACTGTCCACTTAAACCACTTCCAGAAACTGAAAATAGTCATGGATATAAACATGGAAACAGCCTCATGATAACCATTCTGTATTTACAAAATCAAACTTATTCAACATGGTATTAGTTAAATAGGAGACATGTGTAGCCATCAAAAATGATAATACAGGCATATTTTTATTAAGAAGGATAGAATTTCATTATATATCAATAAGGTAAGACAATGGGTTACAAACAGTGCATAGCATTTCAGCCCATTTTATCATATATTTATTGACAGGTATATGCTCAAGAATAGAATAATATAAAATAGAAACTGCATATTTGAGTAGCAGAATTGCATTTGGCTTATTTTTGCTTCTCTGTATCTTTGAAATTTTTAACGTAGCATATATTTTCATAAAATGAAATTATCTAAAGTAATTAACTTCTTTTTAAAAGCCATTATTTCGGTTTCTAGGCATTTTAAAACATTAGTTAATTGAAAATGGAAATGGAAGTCTGAGACCCTGGCAGTTTGTAGGAAAGGCTAGTGGCCACTGCTGCAGTGGTTCTTGTCCCAGTGCACAGCAGAGATGGCGGCTTTGGTGCTGGCAGAACAAGTTGTAGTGTGTCACCCCCACATTTCTGGGGATCTGTAAGTCCTACCTGGCTCATGGTGGGGTGAGGAATCCACACATGCCAGGGCTGAAGGGCAGGAGTGAACATGGTCCCCTTAGAAATTTAACCCTTCTCTCAGAAGTGTACAGTAGAACTAAAGAAGACAAACCACCAAGGGTAATCTAAAATTGTGATTGGCTCACTAATAATCCCAGGACAAAATGAGAGGTCATTAATCAAGAATAAGTGAAACTGCTATAAAGATGTTTGATATAAAGGCTTGGGCTGAATATGTTGTATAATGGGGCTGCAAAGGACCCATATGGTTTTCTTACAAAAGACATTTTGGCCTTTCCTCCACTGTTACTAGCAGGTGCTGTACTGTTTTGGAAATTGGCCGAGATGATTGAGGCCAGTGAAAGGAGCAAAAGAAGAAACAAAAACATCAAGAAAATATTGCAAAAGCTAAACAACTATAAAAGGACTGAAAAAATGTGCAGGCTCTACAATCAAAGGAAAATAATTTGGAAAATTATGCAGCCTTGGAAAGACCTATTAAGATTTCTTCTTTCGATTTCATAACAGTCTTATTTAGCAAACAAAATCTGACCATATGGAAGAACTGTGTTCGTTCTAACCTATTACTATAGCAACTTCTAGGCTTGGGTATAGAAGTTTGTTGGTATCTATTGACAATTCTTGTAAATTAGCACTTATTATGGTACAAATTATTTATAACTGACTTAGTCATTTGCCATTTTGCAGCTTTTGTACTGAAATGAAAATATCTTTTGGAGAAAAATGACTTTTGATTATGAACTCTATTCAAATAATGGTTTAAAATGGGGCCCTGTTCTGGGTAAAGAAAATTAAGAATGTTAAAAGTCAGGATTGTCTTCTCTGAGATGAAAAGTGTGCTTTGGCTTAAAAGAGATACAGTACATTAATCACATATCTTATTATTATTGCTTATTTCTTGGAATAGAATCATTTCTGGCTTTATCAAAGCAAAGTAATATTAATCAATAAGTACATCGAATTGATGCATTTTTCTGATTTTAGTCTTTCAGACAGCTAGTAATTATCAAGACATTCTGCATTTTTAAAACATAATTTTATAAAAAATTCTTTTATTTTGACTATGTAGAATTTTGCCTACTAGATACAACAGTTTTTGTACCTAAAAGCACTGCCATTTTCTTAGAGATAACTTGTTGAGAAAAGTGACACTACTATTTAAAGCTTGCAATAAATATGCCAAACGCTGTAGTACCTTGGAACCAGTTTATTCTTTTTTTTTTTTTTTTTTCTTTTTTGAGACAAGAGTCTCACTCTGTCACCCAGGCTGGAGTGCAGTGGCGCGATCTCGGCTTACTGCAAGCTCCATGTCCCGGGGTCACGCCATTTTCCTGCCTCAGCCTCCCGAGTAGCTGGGACCACAGGTGCCCGCCACCACGCCCGGCTATTTTTTTTTTTTGTATTTTTAGTAGAGACGGGGTTTCACCGTGTTAGCCAGGACGGTCTCGATCTCCTGAACTCGTGATCCGCCCACCTTGGCCTCCCAAAGTGCTGGGATTACAGGCGTGAGCCACCACACTCGGCCAAGAACCAGTTTATTCGTATGCTAAGTACCACTGTGAAATAGAATGTCCTATCCCATAATTTGCTGTTTATATAGATTCCACTTTCGGTTTTTTATCCCATTCTCTGTTTTAATTTATGTGGTAGTAATGTCCAATATTTTTTGATCGAATAGGTTCAAGGTGAGACTTAAGACTTCAAATGATGTTTCAAGAACTCTCAAAGAACTCTCAAAGAGTTAACAGTTAAGTCATACTTCATAAGTAGTAAAGAACGTCTTAAAATTTGGAAAATTTCATTGGGCATAGTAGTAATTGGGTAAGAATAAATTATTTAAAAATAAAAATGTGCAATTACTAGAAGAGCTAAAGCGTGCTTTTTTTTTTTTTTTTTTGAGACGGAGTCTCGATCTGTCACCAGGCTGGAGTGCAGTGGCACAATCTCAGCTCACTGCAACCTCCGCCTCCCAGGTTCAAGTGATTCCCCTGTCTAAGCCTCCCGAGTAGCTGGGACTACAGGCATGTGCCACCATGCCCAGCTAATTTTTGTATTTTTAGTAGAGGCGGGGTTTCACCATGTTGGCCAGGATGGTCTCGATCTCTTGACCTCGTGATCCACCTGCCTCAGCCTCCCAAAGTGCTGGGATTATAGGTATGAGCCACAGCGCCTGGCCTAAAGCATGTTTCTTTTAGCTAAGTAGTGTAACTGGAGCTTCTTACTATTAAACCTGGCATTTATAAATACTTGGTCCAGTAATTTTATCCACTGTCAGTATTTAATAACTGGTTAATGTTTTATGCACCTCTGATAATTAATTTTAAGTTACAAAAAATTGTCCAACAGCTCTAATTTTAAAATGAAACTACATATTAAAATAAATTTGATACTTTTTTATGAAGAGAAAAAAATTAGAAGAGAAACCTCTTAAAATGCCATAAATGTACATCTAGTAGTGAACAAGAAGTCATATTTAGACTTCAGGAGGATTTTTTATTAGCACATAAATATTATTTTTTAGAAAGACAATGTAACACTCTGAGCATTTTTCTCAGGGAATGCAGAAACAACCCCTGAATCCCAGAACACCCAAAATAAGTTGGCATTTCAGATTCCAGTGGCATGTGATGTTTACTAGTTGTGCCTGCTTCTAAACTTACAGGGGCTCAGAACAAGAAACTTGGACTAGACTCCCAGACACCTGGGTTGGTCATAAGGGTGGAGATTAGAGCCAGGCAATGATGTAGAGACATAGATTACAACCAGATTTTGAGCTAGCAAATACTTAAAGCCAATGTCCTTTAGTTTTTTTTTTATTGAAAGTGAGACAGAAGTTGCTTTTCTATTAGTCAACTTTATATCCCGCTTTATGTTGAAAATAAAGAATTTCATAAAGTTTAGCTTATTTTCAATTGTGTTATTCTACACTGTTCTCACTATAAATAGTTATCAAAAGTTAATCATACTAAGAACATGACAACTGCATTCCTGAACTGGGGCCTTTGCACGAGCTTCCTATTCCCTCTGCCTGGTCCACTTCTTCCAGATGACTGCACAGCAAACTCGCTCACTGCTTTCAGTTCTATGCTGAAATGTCACTTCCTCAAAGTTTGAACTAAAATGTCTCATTCAATACTTGAATGTTCTATTTTTCTGGTTTCAGGTTGAGAAAATCATTGCATTTTTTAGGTCATGCTTTCCACTAGTTTTCTTTCGTGATTTTTAAAAAAATTTTCAATCAGACAACTTTTGGGAAAGCATATTAAAGGGTTTAAAATTTAGATAATAAAATAGGTAATTTGTCTTCATTGAACAAAAACTATACCACAGTTACTATGTTTGCAGAATTGCAGCTGATTTTGCCTACCAAGCCATGTGACTCAGCTGAACAGGGACAACTTGTACCTGCTTGTCACAAAAATGCTGAAAATAATAATACTTTGACTTGGGCAAATAGTATTTCTTTCTTTCTTTTTTTTTTTTAAGAGACAAGATCTCTCTCTCTGTTGCCCAGGCTGGAGTACAGTGGCATGATCATGGCTCACTACAGCCTCCGCCTCCTGGGCTCAAGCAATCTTCCTGCCTCTGCCTCCCAAGTAGCTGGGACCACAAGTGCGCACCATCAGTCCCAGCTACTTTTTGTATTATTTGTAGAGACTGCGTCTCACTATGTTGCCCAAGCTGGTCTTGAATTCCTGGGCTCAAGCAATCCTCCTGCCTCAGTCTCCCAAAGTGCTGGGATTACAGGCATAAACCACCATGCTCGGCCTCAAGTAATATTTCTGCTTCTATCACTTATCTATTGCTGCATAATGAGACACCTGAAAAATTATTTAAAATTAGTAATTTTAAATAACAACAAAATATTATGTCTCACCATTGTGTGTAAGTTTACAGGGAAATCCCTTTGTTAGTTTCACCTGAGCTCACTCATACAACCGTTGTCAGCTGGAGCATCAGTTGGGCTGCAAGGCCCAAGATCCTCACTCACATGTCTGGCAGTTGATTCTAATCATCAGCTGGGGCTCTGTGGTTCTCATCCTTAAATAGGATAGATAAGCTTCCTTATGTGACAGTCTCATTGCAGCATTCAGGAAGAGCAATCATAGAAGTTGCAATGTCTCCTAAGGTCTAAGATCTACAGTTATCACAGTGTCACTTTCATTTTTAGAAGAGAAACCTCTTAAAATGCTCTAAATATATATCTAGTAGTGAACAGAAAGTCATATTTGGAGTTTTACTGGATTTTTTATTACAGCATATAAATATTATTGCTCAGAAAGACAATATAACACTGAAAACTTTTTCAAGATATGCAGAAACAACACCTGAATCGCAGATATCCCAGAGTAAGTTGGTATTTGAGATTCTAGTTGCACGTGATGTTGACTAGTTGTACCTGCTCCCAAACGTACAGGAGCTCAGAACAAGAGACTTGGAGTATCTGAGGAGTGGTGGGGGCAGATTATGAGAAGGTGAAGGGAGGAGATACATAATGAATAAAAGTTGCCTTGGTATGCAGATATGTCTTCAGGTGATTAAAAAAAGTTCTTTCAGAGTAGTTCTCCTCTTGGTACAGATGCGTTTATTAACGAAAATTTCCTTTACAAAAGGGGAGTTTTACAGTTTGCAATTGAGGGGGACGTGGGAAGCTTTTCCCTCTTTGGCCGGTTCTCAACTTCTTTTAGCTCAAAGTAATCAATATGCCAAAGTGGTATAATTTGGAGTAGCATATCCTGATCTTCCTCAGTCATATTTTGGGATGGCATATCCTGAACCCCATCAATACTTTCTCTATAGTCCAGAAATTTTTCTCCAAGATATATATTTTAAATTCTCACTTGGTAGATAAGGGAGCATAGGGGAGAGTGGGACTGTTTTTTTCAGGGGAATGTTAGCCGAAAATCCAAAATGTACAACCGATAAATCCACAGAACTCTTGTTGAAGGGCCCTGCCTGGGTGTCCTCTTGCCTCTCATTTAGTCCATGATGGAGAATTAGAAATGGGCTCCTTAGAAGCAGAACCAGAAAACTGCTAGTTAACACCAGCACATGGGCTTTGGGAATCCTAAAGAAGGCACCAAAGCATGAATAAGTAGACATGAGGAATTACACATTATAGGATTGGCATGTGTACAAAGGAGGGGGTAGGTGAAGGATGAGATAGTGAGTGAGTCCTGGGAGTTGCATGTTCAAGTAGCTGGAAGATGTTGGGCAATGCATCTAAGCTCTTACTGAGAGACAAATGCTCAGGATTTATCCTGCACAGTGACGAGCTCATTCCCATTTTTACCTCCTTCACTCCATAACCTGGCTTGTGCTTGTAAAACAATGTACTTTTCTCTTCCATGATAGAATATTGGGATGCATAATTTAATTATTTTACTCCTTCAAATGCTCCAATTTCACCCTTGGGGTAGAAGGAGGTAGACAAGGAGGGTAAGTTGTAGAAACCCCAGCAACTTTTTAATTTCACAGAAATTAGTTTTAGACAACGTTGTGTGGCCGAGGGATCAGAACAGCTCATTCTTGCAGACAGCTTGTTTACTGCTAGATGAGACTTTCAAAAGGAGAGTGGACCTTGTGTGAAATCCAAGTTAGCTGAACCTACAGTGGGTTCCTTCACTCGAATAAAGTGACCTGATGCCATTGCTTATCACTGTCTCATATCTTGGTCAGATTGTTCTGCCCCTGATAGCCAGATGTTCTCACCATGAGTTCCCTTTCACCCTTTCTCACCTTCCTTCTTTTTTCTTCATCTCACAATGACTTAAAATGGCTCCTCTCCCACTGAAACAAGCAATGACATTAAGAGCCACACTGTTGGCATCCACCACAGAACCTCCTGTGGAATTTGTCTAAACTGCTATTTACCTGGGCCCCAAGTAGGAGGGGTGCTGGTGAGATAACACTCCAATTTGCAATTTTGAATGACAAAAGTGGTCAAAGTACAGTGGGAGATTGTTCTGTCTCTCCGGATCTCTATTTTTTTGTGTGTTTGTTTGCTTTGTTCTGATATGAGTGGAAATGCCTCTAGTGTTTTTTTACATAAAATATTGGTTTTAGAACTAAGGAGTGTCTGTGTGTATTTAATTTATATATGTAATTTAGTAATTTATTATATATGTTTACAGTGTATATGTAAATTAGTGCATAAATATTTACACATATTATAGCCTTATTTTGTATTATAGCTTTAAAATTTTGTCAATGGCTTTTCCAGCATCTGTAGAAATAACCAGATGTGCAGTTATTTTTTTGGCAATATATCAATCTGGTGTATGGTACTAATGAATTCCTTAATATTGACCCATATTCTTGGAATAAATCCCAGTCAATTGTGGTGTATTATTTTCTTACTGTAATGTTGAATTTTGTTTGCTAATATTCTGTTATTTCTTAAAATTTTCACTCAAGTGATATTGGTCTGTAGTTTGCATTCATGTACTGTCTTTATCAGGTTTTGCATCACAAAATTAATAAGGAAGTTTTTCCTTTACTCTCAATGCTCTGAAACAATATGTAGAACATTAGAACTATCTTATCTTTAAGTGTTTGTTAGAGTCTTCTTGGGAAAACATCTGGACACTGTTTTTCTGTAGGGCTATTTCTTAATGATATTCTCAATATTTTTATACGAAAATCGGTCTGTTTAAGCTTTATAATTCTAGTAGGGTAAATTTGGTAATATGTATTTCCATAGGACATTACCCATTTTATCTTAATTTTCAAATTCATTTCTATAGAGAAAAATCTCTTCTGCTTCAACAATTCTTGTCATTTCTTAATTGGTATACTTGTACTTTATCCCTTCATTTCTTGGACAAGTTAGCTAGTGGTGTTTCTGCTTTTTTTTTTTTAATAAAGTGATTTTGATTTATTAATGAGGTCTATTTTATTCTATTCTCAATCTCTGCTTTTACCTTTATAGTTTCCTTTCTCGTGCTCTCTTTTGGTTTACTTTGTTCTTTCCTAGCTCTTTTTTAAAAACTTATGAGTTTTCCTGCAATCACTGCTTTACATATATCTCTTAGATTCTGATACATACTGTTTTCATTGTCTTTATTCGTATAAATTCTGTAATTTTTTTCACTCGCGTCCATGTGAAGAGACCACCAAACAGGCTTTGTGTGAGCAACAAGGCTGTTTATTTCACCTGGGTGCAGGCGGGCTGAGTCCGAAAAGAGAGTCAGCGAAGGGAGATAGGGGTAGGGCCGTTTTATAAGATTTGGGTAGGTAAAGGAAAATTACAGTCAAAGGGGGGTTGTTCTCTGGCAGGCAGGAGTGGGGGTCACAAGGTGCTCAGTAGGGGAGCTTTTGAGCCAGGATGAGCCAGGAGAAGGAATTTCACAAGACAATGTCATCAATTAAGGCAGGAACAGGCCATTTTCACTTCTTTTGTTGTGGAATATCATCAGTTAAGGCAGGAACCGGCCATCTGGATGTGTACATGCAGGTCACAGGGGATATGATGGCTTAGCTTGGGCTCAGAGGCCTGACAATTTTACTCTATGTTTCCCCTTCACCCAGGAGTTGTTTCATAGAAGGATTTTTCATTTCCAGGTGAAAGAGCTAATTTGTTTTATATGTTTGCTCGTTTGTTTTTGTCAATAATTTCCAGTTTTATTATATTGTGATCAGATATGTTATTTGAACTATTTCAACATAATGTAAATTACTGATGTTTTCCTTGTGACCTAATGTAGGATTGGATTTTGAGAATGGATTAATAGGTGTTTGAGCAGAAGGCATGTGAGGATGTATAGCTCATATATGTTCATAAAATCTACTTTATTAATCAAGTTGTTTAGGTATTTTTTCTCCTTATTTTCTTTTTGTCCTTTTGATCTGTCTTGCACTGACAGTGTTATAGTAACATCTGTTATGATTACTGTGTTTTTATGTTTCCTTGAATATTCTGTAGTTTTTTTTCAAAAATATGGATACTGTCTACATTTAGTGCATAAATATTCACACACATTATGGCTCGCTCCACTTTGCAGTACAATGTTTAGCCACACACACAAAAATGTCCTTTTTGTCATATTTAATGCTTTGGGGCTTAAATTAAACTTTGATGATATCTGTATCTCTATGCCTATGCTTCCTTTGTTTCCGTTTAGTATACCTTTCTCATTTGTTTATTTTGGCCCTTCTAAATTTCTTAATTATAGGTATGTATCGTGTCCATGGCATATTGTTGTGGTGTGTTTTGTGAGAAAATTAAAAATATTTTAAAAAATACATGAATGTATTAGTTATTAGGGAGAAAAGTAATATATTTTTCTTACACATCACTAGGTTTATGGCTGAGACTCCTGTAACAAAATATAGATTAAAAAGAGAGAAGCGTAACAAATTCACTTAGTGTAAGTTGCACATGACACAGGAGCCTTCAGAAATGAAGACCCAAAAATTCAGCAAAAACTGTATTTTTGTGGACAGTCATGCAGAGGTACAATTAGAAGACAAAAGGGTAAATGGTAAGAAGCTGCAGGAAACTTAGCAAGGCCTGTTTTTTTCAGATTCTTCTTGGCCTCTCTGTGTGACCTTCCTTCCCTCTCGGTATTGGGTAGTCTACTTATCACATGAGGGTCTTCAAGGTAGGAGGGAGGGAGAAGATCAGAGAGTAGTAACCTTCCTAGGTTTTCTGGCCTGCTTCAGGGAAGAAGGAACAAGGGAAATTTCAGTTTCTATGGCCCACTTTATGAGAGAAGAGATAGGAGAAGGTCAGAGAGAACTTCCTGCTTTTTTGTTTGTTTGTTTGTTTCTTTGTTTTTCAGTTTACTTCAGCTTAAAACACTCAGTATGTCAAGATGCTATATTTTGGGATAGTGTTTCCTACCACATCATTATCTACTGCCAGACAAACAAACAACTCCACAACTTAGCAGCTTGAAACAACAAACATTTATTATAGTATGGTTTCTCTGGGTCAAGAATCAGGGAGCCTCTTAACTGGGATCTCTGGCTCACGGTCTTACATAAAGCTCCAATCGAGTTGTTGGCCAGGCTACAGTTATCTCAAGGTTCAGCACTTTAAAGATTCACCTCCAAGCTCTTCTAGTCGTTGTCAAGCCTCATATTCTTGTTAGTTGTTGGCTGGAGATGTCAGTTTCTTACCATGTGATCCTCTGTACAGGACAGCTCACAATATGGCAACTGGCTTCTCTCAGAACAAGTGAGCAAGGCAGTGAGAGAGAGTAAGACAAAAGCCACAATCTTTTTGTAACCTAATCTTTGAAGTGACATCTCATCACTTTTGCAATATACTATTCATTAGAAGGTAGTGGGTAATTTCAGTCTGCACTCAAGGGAAGGGAATTACACAAAGGCTTGAATACTAGGAGGTAGCACTCTTTGGGGATTAAAAGCTACCTACCACAGTTTTCCTTCTGGCTCTCAATGATTCACTTCCTTTCCACATGCAAAATACACTCACCCCCTCTGAAGGTCCTCAAAATTCATAAATCATTAAAGTACCAGCTCAAGGTTTAGAATCTCATTATCTAAATCAGGTCCGGGTGCTGCTACCTGGGTGAAGTTCCTCTTGTCTTGTGGACCTGTAAAACTAAATAGCCAAGTTATCTTCCTCCCAACACACCCAACATATAATTGTGGAACAGACATGCGATTAACACTGTAGATGTTCCTATTTAAAAAGGGAGAAAATGGGAAGCAAAAAGGAATCACCGGTCTGCAGAAATCGTCAATCCAGCCAGGCAAATGTTAGATATTCCTTGACTGGGTCTGGGTACTTGGCTTTACATGCCTAGCTTTTTGGTTTAGCCTTCTGAATCAGAATTTGCAGCTGAGTGGTTTCCTCAGTTTGCTACCTACTAGTAGAATTTTGGGGGATCCAAGAACCTCTTTTCATTTTGCTTTCTCTTTGTCCCTTTCAGTCCCAGCTGGCAATATTTTTGCTGATATGGTTTTATCAATAACTGTTTGGGTCTCCTGTAAATTTCATTGAGGTTTACTTCATTAGAGAAAAACTACACCTACAAATCCCCTTGAGATAAGTTCTTCTCTACCTTGTGTTCCTGCCCATAGGGCTATGAAACAGCACCTTTAAGCTTTTGATTTAAAGGATCTGTAAGGCATACTCTTAATCTCTTTAAAGTGCCTTTTGTGTGACTGAATATAACTTTGAAGATCTAAATAGAATCTTTGATATTTCTTAAATTTTAACAAGAGATTTTACAGTCACACTTTTCATTTTTGGACAACGATTCCTGGAAGTGCCATAGATTTGATCTTTATCCAGAAGTCATTTCTTAATTTTAGCATTATTTGCCGTTTGGAGAGGCTAAGATTTTCAAAGCCATAAGTCCTGGCTCTTTTTAAAAGAACACCACACCCTTCCCTCAATTTGTCTCTCCCCTGTCACATTTTACTATAAGTATCAAGAAGCAACTAGGTGGTACATTCAACACTTTACTTAGAAATAACCACAGTTAGACTACCCAGTTCATTAAGCACATTTTCTACTTCTCACATAACCACAGACAACAGTTACATTCTGCCACTACATTATAAGAATCCCAGCTTGGGCAACATAGTTAGACCCCAGCTCTACAAAAAAAAAATAATAATAATAATTAAGTAAAAAATAAAAATAAAATAAAATAAAAAGCCAGGTGTGGTGGCATGTGCCTGTAGTCCTAGCTACTTAGGAGGCTGAAGTGAGAGGCTTGAGCCCAAGAGTTTGAGGTTACAGTAAACTATAGTCATATAATCATGCCACTGCATTCTGACCTAGATGACAGAGTGAGACCGTGTCTCTTAAAAAAAAAAAAAAGAATTTTTTAAAGAATTTCCTTCCTCTGAGATTCCAATAACATTTTCCTCACTTTCCCTTAAGCGCTCACTAGTATCTTCCTGAAAGTCCCAAATTTTACAGCGTGTTCAAGGCACTTTAAACATTTACTGACACTTTCCTCAAAATTCACTGCCCAGTTCCAGTGTAATGCCCACAGTTTTAGTTATTTGTATGGCAGTACAAGACTTCCAGGTAACAAAATCTGTACTCATTATCTAGTGCTATGTAGCAAATTACCCTGAAATGTGGCGGCTTAAAACCGTAGACTTTTATCCCATAGTTTCTTAGGGACAGGAATCCAAGGATGAACTAGTAGGGTTCCTCTAGTTCAGATTATTCCATAGGGCTATAATCATTTTGTAGATGGGTTTAACTGACTGTGGTAGGTGCCTCTAATGATATGAGTATTATTCTTTTACTGTCATTCATTTTTACTAGTTTGTCTCTCATCCATTTTGCTTCTTTCTTTGTCTTCATTATCTTACTTGTTTTCTTGACTTTTTTCTATGCTCCTTATTAAGTTTCACTTGAGTCTATTCTACCTTGGGTACCTTATTACTAATTCTTTATTTCTAAGGTATTTTGTCTTCACTTTAGTTCTTTCTTAAGACAATTCTCTTTTCATATCTCCTTGGTTTGTTGTTGTTGTTGTTTTCCTTTTCTTTCTTAGTGTTTGAATTTCTTACAAGGAGGTTTTTCATATCCTCAAACACATATTTGATTATATTTTTAATTCTTACAGTTTTCTTCTGCTTTTTTTTCAGAGTTCTCTTTGTATGTGTGAAATTTTCTCATTTGTGTGAAAGTTTGTCTTCTGATTCTTAAGAATAGTTCTATATGAATTTGCTGATTTTCATTTTGTTCATTTTTACTGCACTGGGATGTTTCACAAGATTCCTAGTTTAGTGATGCCCTTTCTCTTTACATAACAATTTCATACATTGTAAACAGATTTGTTTGTTTGTTTAGGTGGGGTGGCAGGGCTGTGTGTCTTCTGGTTTTATGATTCTCTTTTGTTCTGTAGGATCCTACATTTTTCCCTTTAGTTTCTTTTTCCTTTCACCACCTAATTACCAAGTGGAGTTTCTTACCTTCTTTATTGACTTTTTTTCTCTTTCAGAAGCTATGTGTTTCAAAGGCTGCCCCTTTAAACCATAGGTACTTTGAAATCCCTTCCCTGTGATCCATGTTCTGATCTAGTCAGATGCTTTTTTAGAATATTCAGATTTAAGGTAGAATTAATCTTTCTGAGGATAATTTTGGATCAGTTGGCTCCTTCCTTAACTTCCTTTTCTGTCTTCCCTACAGTTTTTCTCTTTTGCCTCGTGGCTGGAGGGTGGGGATTAAGGTGGTAGCATGGAAGATTGTACTGGAATTTGGTAATTTTTATTTTTTTAACCTATTGTAACTTGGAAGTCTTCGCAATCAATGTCTTCAAGTTATGCAGAGGGCTTCTTTTGTGTAAATTTACATTTGCCATCTTGTTATTTGATATTGTTTTAGGAAGATACGGTGGGAGAGTGGTAGCTTGGTGACCAACATTGTCTTCAGCTACCTAGAAGTTCTCCTTTTAATTTTTTTAAACATTTCTAATTACTTTTTCAAATTTTGTGTTGGTTAAATTAGAAGTATTGAGAAGCCAGGGACTATGTACATCTTGTTCTGGTTTATTCCATTTGTCTAATACAGGTACAATTATTGTAGAGTCAAAAGAGCACTACACTTCAGTCTGACATAAGGAATACTCCATTCTGAAGACATGTGTTTACATACTTAGCCTATTTAGTCCTTAGATTCTTTATCAATAACCAAAGATCTCACACGATTGTTGTGGAAAAAGTTCAAGTATAAAAATATTTGACAATAGTTATTGTCCTATCTATGCTTAACCAACACTTATCCAACACACACACACACACACTCTAACTCTACATTAATAACCTGTACAGTTTTCTGTTTTATCTTATGCAATCCTTAGTGTTTGATAATTACACTAAACCTTTTTATATGTAATTTTTCTGACTAATCTGTCATCATGCTTTTCTTGTAAATACCAGTGTCTCAAGTCCCATTTCTTAAGATCTGGCTTTGGAAAATTGCTCTTGCATTTTCTTAATTTTATAAAAATGTGAAATACAAATTAAAATGTTAGCACATATTTTATTTTTCATGAGTAGGTAGCCTATATTCATAGTTTATGTTAATGCAAAAAAGCTAGTACACTGAAAGCCTATTTTTAACTTGAAAATTTACGAAGTATAATAATCCTATTAGTAATAGTAATAACAGTTACACATATTGAAATTTTTACTATATGCCAGTCACCATTTTAAGTACTTTTAAGTTAAGCTAATTTTAATCCTTACAACAATACTATGAGGTAGGTATTATTGTTTTTATCCTTATTATACAACTAAGCAAACTAAGTTAAGTAACTTGCTGGAGGTCACACAGCTAGTAAATGGTGTAGCCTGTGTTTGAACCCAATGAAAAAGATGTCGTGAGTCAATTGGGCAAATGGTAAAATACTACTTATTCAGGTGGACGCCTCTTGAATCACTATTTAGTAAGCTAAAAATTTCTAAGAAATAGTAAATCACAAGCAGATAATATTACTTTAAACTACTCACCAAAAAAAGGTTTGAAGTCTTCCCTTTCCTGGACAGAGTAGGATACTAAAAAGCAAAGGGAAGAACAATACTCAAAGGGAGGGAATTGGAGGATATAAAAGGGTAAACCTTCACATAAAGTGGAAGAACTCCAACTTCAGATAATAGTTAAATTTTTGAATCAGTCCGTCCTCAAGAAATAGCCCAGCCTTTTTGACTGTGATGTCTGAAATGCATAGCTTCAAGGCAGTCAATTAAGATACTCTTATTTTTCACAGCAGTTCGTTTTGGGATTCTTTGACTTGGAAAACAAATGAAGCAAATGAAGTTAATGACTCTTTCGTCAAAGTCTCCCAAATTATATCCATTGTATCAGTGAAAAATGCTCCAGGAGGAAAATAAGTTGCTCTGAGACACAGTGACAGAGGAAAGGAGGAAAAAGAAGCCCAGGTAATATGGTTTGGCTGTGTCCCCACCCAAATCTCATCTTGAATTGTAGCTTCCATAATTATCATGTGTTGTGGGAGGGACCTGGTGGGAGATAATTGAATCATGGGGGCGGTTTCCCCCATACAGTTCTCGTGGTAGTGAGTAAGTCTCACGAGATCTGATGTTTATAAGAGGAAATCCCTTTCGCTTGGTTCGCATTCTCTCTGCCTGCTGCCATTTAAGAGATGCCTTTCACCTTCTGCCATGATTCTGAGGCCTCCCCAGCCACATGGAACTGTGAGTCCATTAAACCTCTTTGTCTTTATAAATTACCCAGTCTCAGGTATGTCTTTATTAGCAGCGTGAAAACGGACTAATACACTAGGCTAAGTGAGATTCTAATGATGGCACAAAGTTACTGGCTCCGGTCACAGAAAATGAAGGGTCTGACATTTAATTTCCAACCCCCTGACCCACACTTTCTTCCTCAGAGTCCAGTTGCGATCAGAGCATGCACAGCAACAACCATACCACCCATATTAGGAAATCAGTGCTCTAACCATATTATTAGATTTGGGGAAAAAAATGAGAACGTGTCTGGACATTCATTAGATCTCTGGGCATATCTGACCTTTGTGTTATCGGTACAATTAGTAATCAAATCCTTGGCATTTTTCTGTCTTTACCCAGGAGGTTCACCTTATAATTTTCTCAAAGATCATTATTTAGGTCCCAAATCCCAGACTGAGTTGGCAACATGATTATAAAGAAAAAATAAACCTTAAGCAGATTACATTACTTAAAAATTCACAGAAGAGGCTTGAAATTTTCTATTCACTAAAAAGAGCAGGGTCTGTACTACCTCCGTCAGCTTAACATTAACCAAGACGTGTAAAATTTAGCCTTTGACTTTAGCTAAAGTTGCAGCTCTTACCCTGAAATTTATTGGCTATACTAGTATTCATCTCAGTCACTGGAAATCATAAAGACATGTTAGGAAGTTAGTCTGAATGTCATCAAAATCTTATAAAAATGAACAGAATATGAAACAAATATGTTTATACAATGGAATATAAAATTGGAAAATAGATATCTTTTTCCAGATGTGCTGAACACCACATTTCAGAAGTGGTCAAGAAAAACAGTGAGGAAAAGGGTTTGTAGAAATTATTTAAGATGAGGCGAACAGAGAAGCAGACGTGTTCATATTTTGCTATGTCTTAGAATGATGAAATAGGAGAGAGTGGTATTTTTCCTTTTCTCACCTTACCCCACAACATTAACTGAATTATGTGATTTTGAAACAAAACCTTTGATTAACTACAGACCAGTTACGTCTCCTCACTTTCTAAGCATGCTTAGAACTGCTTGTAAATGACAGATCTTTGTGATGGCAATGGGAAGCCAGTTAAAGCCCTTCCCCCCGCGCCTACCCCCCGACTTGTGGTCATCAAAGTATGATTATTTGTTAAAACTCCAGTGGCCATCAGATTAATGAAGGTCCTGCCAGCCCAGTTTACCCTCTAAGTTTCCCAAATTTGGAGAGAAGAAGAAAGAAGAAGTTTGAACAGCTCATAAGATAAATTTTTAATCTAGTAAGCAAGGTTAATTGGATAGGGGTATTGAAAATAGCCAGAATATGAACAAGAATTAGATTGGAAAACAGTAGTCATTTCACAGGTTCTATATGGTGAACATATTTGAGATGATTCTTTTTCAGTAGTCTTGGGACAACTAGATCTTTGACTTATTACTTCCGTCCTTTTGTCCTGATTTTTAGGGAATATTTGTTTATAGCCAAACTAAAAGAGCAGGCTGCAGTACAGCCACAAGAGCCATTTCTGTGTAATATTGCTGAGTGGAAAACTTAAATTCCCCAGTCAGAAAATAAGCATCCACTGAGAGATGAATCTTGTAGAAAAGTAGTGATGAAAAACTCAATCCACACCCAGAGTTTGGTGAAGGTCACTTCTGGATGATGATGGGGTGAAATGAAGCTGTGTCTTTGTGAACCAAATTAATATACGAATCTGTAGAGCATTCAGGCTGACCTTGAGACAAATGCATCTCCTTCTTCCAACCAAATTATAGTTTTTAACTCCTCAGAAGGATTGCCTTTCTGAGTGCTGACTCCAAGAAAGTCTGCTCCCTGTTGGGTTGCTCCTGACAGGTATGAATGTTACCTTTTATCATCTCTTGTCCACTGATGACAAAAGGAAACCAATTAAAAGTAATTTCCAGGCTCTCAGAGTTAAGGTCCCCTCAGTGGCCTGAGAATTGTTTGCAGGTTTGGAAAGATGCCAACTGTGTGTTGGTTCTGGGCAATTATCCTGCACTCATATACATTCTGGAGTTAATGGTGAAATAATACAGTCACAACTGATGGGAAGCATATTTTTCTGTCTTGAAGAATGAAGTCCCTGCAGATGTGTAGTGAATGCATCAGTGTTCACTGCCATTGTGAATTCTCCTAAAGCCTCTTTCTGAATTCAGTGTCTCCCAAAGCATTTCAAATTTGTGGCATTTTCTATTATTCTTAAATGTGGTATATTCATGGCTTATTTACTTAAAGCCTCATTGTACATTTTGAAGAAATTTCTTGGCATGGTGTTTCAGTAATATCATTAGTTTCTCTGTATGAATAAATGCTCCCAGATGGCTTCATGTCAGCCACATACAAAATATCCCACTGTCCCTTTCTCTGAATGGCAAAATTAATTTTGTTTATTTTTATAGCATTTCTATTCTAATTGTTCCAGAGAAGTCTTCCAACTAAGTAATTAACTGGCATTGAGCAATAACTCATTTACTCTCATTTGCTTACTTTATAAGGCACACATTATTGTATTGTGGCCAGTACTGGTCATTAGTCTTTTTTTTTTTTCTTTATTTCTTCTTAAAAAAAACCAGGATGCATGTGCAGAACGTGCAGTTTTGTTACATAGGTATACATGTGCCATGGTGGTTTGCTGCACTTATTGACCCATCCTCTAAGTTCCCTCTCCTCACCCCCCACCCCCCAACAGGTCCTGGTGTGTGTAGTTCCCCTCTCTGTGTCCATGTGTTCTCAATGTTCAATTCCCACTTATGAGTGAGAACACGCTGTGTTTGGTTTTCTGTTCCTGTGTTAGTTTGCTAAGGATGATGGCTTCCAGCTTCATCCATGTCCCTGCAAAGGACATGAACTCATCATTTTTATGGCTGCATAGTATTCCATGGTGTATATGTACCACATTTTCTTTATCCAGTCTATCATTGATGGGCATTTGGGTTGGTTCCATGTCTTTGCTATTGTAAATAGAGCTGCAATAAACATACATGTGCATGTGTCTTTATAGTAAATGACTTATATTCCTTTGGGTATATACCCAGTAATGGGATTGCTGGGTCAAATGGTATTTCTGGTTCTAGATCCTTGAGGAATCGCCATACTGTCTTCCACAATGGTTGAACTAATTTACATTCCCACCAACAGTGTAAAAGCATTCCTATTTCTCCACAGCATCAGCAGCATCTATGGTTTCCTGACTTTTTAATAATTACCATTCTGACTGGCGTGAGATGGTATCTCATTGTGGTTTCGATTTGCATGTCTCCGATGATCAGTGATGTTGAGGTTTTTTTTTCCTTATCTTTGTTGGCTGCATAAATGTCTTCTGGGCCATTAGTTTTGAGTCCAGCATGTGTCCATAAATAATACCTGGTACTTAGTGTATGTCCAGTTAAAATTTACTACATGAATTGATGAATGGATTAATATGTATACACAGTTTAACTTATTATTTTGGATGTTAGCCTTGTGTTGATATGCATCATGGAAGGATGTTTAAGGAAAAAAATATGTTTGTTTTTTCCTATCGTATATTCTCACAATACTTCTCAGATACCAGTTGCAAGTAGTAGGTTCCCAGGTTACCCAAAATTTCTGTCTGACTTGACTGCGAATGAGAGCTTCCCATGACCCTCTTCTTAGGCTTGATAATTTACTAGAGTGACTCACAAAACTCAAGGAAACACTTTACTTACATTTACCCATTTGTTATAAATGGTATTACAAAGACTATAAATGAACAGCTAGATAAAGAGGTAATAGGGTGAGGCTCAGAAGGGCCCCAAGCACATGAGCTTCTTTCCCCACGGAATTGGGGTACGTCACCTTCCTGGCACACGGATGTGTTTTCCAACCCACAAGTTCTCCGAAAGTCATAGATCAGAAATTTTGATGGAGGCTTCATCATGTAGGCATGATCGACTATTAACTCAACTTCCAGCCCTTCACCTCTTTCCAGAGGATAAGGGATGGGCCTGAAAGTTCCAAGTTTCTAATCAAGGCTTGGTATTTCTGGGGCCCAGGAACCATGCATGAACTCACCAAGAGTCACCTCATTACGGCAAAAGATATTGTTATCACTCAGGAAATTCCAAGGGATTAGGAGCTCTGTGTCAGCAACTGGGGTAAAACAGCAAATATTAGAAAAAAAAGATAAACCTGGCACCCCTAGTTTTTTAGAAGTTTACTGTTGATTGTTTAGGAGCTCTGTACCAGGGACCAAAAATAAAATCTATTTCTTATTATAAATCACAATATCAAAAAGGATAGTTTCAACACTTGTTCCAATGGATACTTTTGGGAAATTTGTCAGCGTGGAAGACCTAGAAATAGATCTTCTTCTAACTTTATTAGAGCATAGATGACCCTAGCTGACTTAATTGCTTGTCATGTAAATGAAGCCTTAGAAGCAAAATCTCGTATTTTAAGTATGAGCTTAGAGCTGGAGTGTGACTTCTAAAATTGTGTACTGTACTGATGGGCATGGGCAAGAATTCTTATCACCACTTCCCCCAAGGGCAGTGATGCTTGCATTATTCCTGTAGGTAAGTAGACTATTAAAAAGTGCATATTTGTAGAACATTTTGTTACAACTGTAGGTAGTTTCTTTATAGACAGGTAGTTTCTCTGGAAGTGTTGCCTGTAAATAATCCTTTTTATGAATTACAAACAATTACTGGTTCCCATGCTTGAACAGTTTTATCTGCTTCAGTTCAATTAAATTTGGTAAGATAAATACTTGGGAGGGTGAAGTGTGTGGTTTCACAGGTAAATCTATGAATGTTGTTTCTTACTGAGGTTCATTGTGTACAAACTGCTTTTTCACTTCAACGGCATTCAACGTGCTTCCCTGAGCCTTCATCAAATAGGTTAAACATTGCTCCTTGTATTAAGCCTTCTAACCTATTTTTAGAATTTTGCTGCCTGATTGTATCTAAATAATGCATTTGACAGAAGGAAACAACCACATTGACTTCCTTAAAATCTATCACATATTTAGATACAGTCAACCAAAAAGCTCCATATTCAGGAGGCTATACTTAGATACCAGCTGTTTGTTTAGATTTCTAATTCATAGTTACTCATTGAGTGGATTTTTGCAACAGGAGATGGAAGAGGATTTCGTTTGCTTATATATTATCTGTATATTAGGGTTTCCTTTACTCTGCAATGAGGAAGTTAAGTGCTTTCAAAGATCGTGAGTTTTTTTCTTTAAACTAAATTCAGCCAATTTTGCCCTTTTTTCTGCACATAAAACGAGCATTATTTCTCAGGTATTACCAAAGTCTAATGTTATATTTTAATATCATTGTAAAATGGGATTATATTTTTGAAATATTTCTATGTATTTGCAGATTCTACAACTAGGCCCTAGGGATTTCCTGCCTATTGGAGCACTGGGTTTCAGTGTTTCAGAGGAAGGGGAGGTACATCCACTAGGCGAATTCTGCCGTTTCTCAGCATCAAGGGTCAAATTTTTATTTGCATCCACAGGGAAATAATAACATTCCTAAAATAATCACGTTTTTGGGAGAGAGAGAATTTTTATAAATTCCTTTAGCATACGAAAGACCAAGCACGGAAAGGTCTTCATAGACATTTCCAGTGCTCACCAAAACCCTACTGAGCGCCTTGAAGCTAGTGAGGCCATGAATCTACTACTGATTAAGGAACCATAAGAAGTAACAGGCTTCTCTTCTGGACTGGCAGTGAAATTCTTCAATTCAATTCAGTATTTCCTTTCAGTGGTGAGACTAGAGTGGTGCATTGAAATGGCAGAACTGCAATAATGAAGCAGACTGCACTGCTGAGTCATCTCATGGAAGACAGTTGCACTGCTGGGTCACCTGATCTACAACAAACTTAGTGTGTTCAAGAAATAAACTTCATGTGTTAATCCCTCAAGATTTGAGGGTTGCTCATTACCACATCATAACTCAATTCTATTTTGACTAAAACAGGCTCAGACCATTGTATTTCTTCCATGAGTTTGAAAAAATGCCTCTCCTGTTGTGTGAAGGCTGAGACATGAGTTTTACTCGTGGAAAGGAAGAAGGAAAGGCACTGAATCTACTCCTGAATGAAAAGGTTATAGAACAAAGAAAGGGGTCACAGGGAGATCAAGAAAGGCAGGTGCTATGATCTGAATGTTTGTGTTCCCACCAAATTTATATGTTGAAACCTACTCTTCAATGTAATAGTATTAAGATGTGGGGCCTATGGGAGATGATTAGGTCATGAAGGCTCTATCTGCCGTTATAAGTAGGATTAGGGCCTTTACAAAAGAGCCTTGAGGGAGCCTGTTTGCTCCTTCCTGTATGTGAAGATGCAGCAAAAAGGTGCCATTTTTGAAGCAGAGAATGAGCCCTCACCAGACACTGAATCTGCTGGTGCCTTAAGCTTAGTGCCTAGCCTGCAGACTGTGAGCAATAAATTCCTGTTGCTTGTAAATTACCCAGTTGATGGCATTTTGTTATAGTAGCCCAAATGGACTAAGACAATAGGCATGGGTGAAGGCTTTTGTATTACTGTCTCTCAGTGTTGGTGGTAGAGTGGAAGTATAAGTTTTTGGGTTCTTCCAAAGCCTCTTTGTCAATTTCATTTCTTAATTCTCATTTTCTGTGTTTAATTCTATCATTTAACAATTTAAATTTACTCCTGCCCTGTCCTAGAATTTCTACTGTTCCTCTTATACAATCTGATTTTATTTCTCTTTTAGTCTTTATGGTCACAACACTCATTTTTTATTCATTTTAGAGTAAAAATCTAATGAAATAGAAGCATTGCTTTCCAAAACTGGCTTCATAAGATGATTTACTTGGATAAAGCACAGATAGTCAGTGTATGTTCAAACTCTGATTACTGAAATGAGTCACTTTACTTTCTATGCAAACTTTAGTGTCTCTGACCAAGAAACACGCCATATTCTTTCCTCTGAATGCATTTTCAAAATGTTCTACTGTATCAGCAAATTCCATTGCATTCTTCATATTCTCAATATTTCATAGGCAAAATTTGCTCTTTCATTATTTTGATGCTTTCCCAGAATGGTTTACAAGTGCTATTTTCTAAATTGCATTTGATTTGGCCTTTGCTGCTTTGTTGATGTACTTATGAGGGAACAACAAAAAGTTTGTGAAAAAATGGAATTAAAAGATAAAAATAAAAAATATAAACCTTATTTTTCAACATAAGCTCCATCAAGTTCAAGACAGTTGCAAGCAATGATACCAGCCATTTAGTGCATTCCTAAAGAACTGAGGATTCTGGGAATTTAACCATGTCAATGCAGTTTTTTGGTTTTTGTGTTTTTTTAAAATTATTAACTGAAAAAAAAAGGGTGACCTTTAAAGTTGTTTTTGTTTGTTTGTTTGTTTGTTTTTAGAGACAGGGTCTCACTCTGTCACCCAGGCTGGAGTGCAGTGGTGCGATCATGGCTCACTGCACCTTTGACCTCATGCGCTCAAGCGATCCTCCCACCTCAGCCTTCCAAGTAGCTGGGACCATGGGTGCATGCCACCATACCAGCTCTTTTTACATTTCGTTTTCATAAAGATAGGGTCTCACTATGTTGCCCAGGCTCATCGTGAACTCCAGGTCTTAAGCTATTCTCCCACCTTGGCCTCTCAAAGTGCTGGGATTATAGGCATGAGCCACTTCACCTGTCCCTTTAAAGATTTTTTAAGATTAAGAAACAAAAAGAAGTCAGAAGGAGTCAAATCAGGACTGTAAGGTGCCTAATGATTTCTTATTGAAACTCTCACAAAACTACCTTTGTTTGATGAGAGGAATGAGCACGAGCATTGTCATGGTGGAGAAGAACTCTCTAGTGAAGGCTTCTGGGCGTTTTTCTGCTAAAGGTTTGGCTAGCTTTTCTCAAAACACTCTCATAATGAGCAGATGTTACCATTTCTTTGGCCCTCCAAAAAGTCAACAAGCAAAATGTTTTGAGCATCACTAAAATCTGTCTCCATGACCTTTGCTCTTGACCATTCTGCTTTTGCTTTGATTGGACCACTTGTACCTCTTGGTAGTCATTGCGTTGATTGTGCTTTGTCTTCAGAATCATATTAGTAAAGCCATGTTTCATCTCCTGTTACAATTCTTTGAAGAAATGTTCCAAGGTCTTGATCCCACTTATTTAAATTTTCTGTTGAAAGCTCTGCTCTTGTCTGCAGCTGATCTGGGCACAACAGTTTTGGCACCCATTGAGTGGAAAGTTTGACTAATGTTAATTTTCCAGTTAGAATTGTGTAAGCTGAACCAGTTGAGATGTTTATTATGTTGGCTATTGTGCAGTTAATCATCAGTCACCTTCAATTAAGGCACTGTATTAGTCCATTTTCATGCTGCTGATAAAGACATACCCAAAACTGGGCAATTTACAAAAGAAAGAGGTTTAATGGACTTACAGTTCCATGTGGCTGGGGAGACCTCACAATCATGGTGGAAGGCAAGGAGGAGCAAGTCATGTCTTACATGGATGGCAGCAGGCAAAGAGTGAGAGCTTCAGCAGGGAAACTCTCATTTTTAAAACCATCACATCTCATGAGACTTATTCACTACCATGAGAACAGTACAGAAAAGACTCACTCACATGACTCAATTACCTCCCACTGGGTTTCTCTCATGACATGTGGAAATTGTGGGAGTTAGAATTCAAGATGAGATTTGGATGGGGACACAGCCAAACCATATCATTCTGCCCCAGCCCCTCCCAAAACTCATGTCCTCACATTTCAAAACCAATCATGCCTTCCCAACAGTCCCCCAAAGTCTTAACTCATTTCAGCATTAACTCAAAAGTCCACATTCCAAAGTCTCATCTGAGACGAGGCAAGTCCCACTGCCTATGAGCCTGTAAAATCAAAAGAAAGTTAGTTCCTTCCTAGATACAGTGGAGGTAGAGTCATTTGGGTAAATACAGCTGTTCCAAATGGGAGAAATTGGCCAAAACAAGGGGGCTACATGCCCCATGCAAGTTTGAAATCCAGCAAGGTAGTCAAATCTTAATGCTCCAAAATGATCTCCTTTGACTCCATGTCTCACTTCCAGGTCACGCTTATGCAAGGGGTGGGTTCCTATGGTCTTGGGCAGCTCCGCCCCTGTGGATGTGCAGGGTACAGCCTCCCTCCCAACAGCTTCCCTGGCTGGTGTTGAATGTCTGTGGCTTTTCCAGGCACACAGTGCAAGCTGTCGGTGGATCTACCATTCTGGGGTCTGGAGGATGGTGGCCCTCTTCTCATAGCTCCACTAGGCAGTGTCCCAGTAGGGACTCTGTGAGGGCTCCAATCCCACATTTCCCTTCCGCACTGCCCCAGCAGAGGTTCTCCATGAGGGCCCTGCCCCTGCAGCAAACTTCTGCCTTGACATCCAGGCATTTCCATACATCCTCTGAAATCTAGGTGGAGGTTCCCAAACCCCAGTTCTTGACTTCTGTGCATTCACAGGCTCAACAGCATGTGGAAGCTGCCAAGGCTTGGGGCTTGCACCCTCTGGAAGCCATAGCCTGAGCTCTATGTTGGCCCCTTTCAGCCATGGCTGGAGCAGCTGGGACTCAGGGCACCAAGTCCCTAAGCTGCACACAACACTGGGACCCTGGGTCTGGCCCATGAAACCATTTTTCCTCCTAGGCCTCTGGGCTTCTGATGGGAGGGGCTGCTACAAAGGCCTCTGACATGCCCTGGAGACATTTTCCCCATTGTCTTAATGATTAACATTCGATTCCTCATTACTCATGCAAATTTCTGCAGCCAGATTGAATTTCTCCTTGGAAAATGGGATTTCTTTTTTATCACATTGTCAAGCTGCAAATTTTCCAAAGTTTTATGCTTTGTTTCCCTTTTAAAACCAAATGCCTTTAACAGCACCCAAGTCACCTCTTGAATGCTTTGCTGCTTAGAAGTTTCTTTTGCCGAATATCCTAAATCATTTCTCTCAAGTCCAAAGTTCCACAAATCTCTAGGGCAGGGGCAAAATGCCACCAGCCTTTTTGCTAAAACGTAACAAGAGTTATGCTCCAGTTCCCAACAAGTTCCTCATCTCCACCTGAGAACACCTCAGCCTGGATTTCATTGCCCATATCATTATCAGCATTTTGGTCAAAGCCATTCAACAAGTCTCTAGGGAGTTCCAAACTTTCCCACATTTTCCTGTCTTCTTCTGAGCCCTCCAAACTGTTCCAACCTCTGCCTGTTACCCAGTTCCAAAGTCACTTCCACATTTTTGGATATCTTTCCAGCAGCACCCCACTCTACTGGTACCAATTCACTGTATTAATCTGTTTTCATGCTGCTGATAAAGACATACCTGAGACTGGGCAATTTACAAAAGAAAGAGGTTTATTGGACTTACAGTTCCACGTGGCTAGGGAGGCCTCACAATCATGGCGGAAGGCAAGGAGGAGTAAGTCACATCTTACATGGATGGCAGCAGGCAAAAAGAGAGAGGTTTTGCAGGGAAACTCCCATTTTGAAAACCATTACATCTCATGAAACTTATTCACTATCACAAGAACAGCACAGAAAAGACCCGCCTGCATGATTCAGTTGTGGGAATTACAACTCAAGATGAGATTTGTGTGAGGACACAGCCAAACCATATCAAGCATGCACAAGATTAATTTTTTCCTTGAAAATTGTTGTGGATGGTTTGCTGCTGCAGGCTTCATCTCCCACATTTTCTCGTCCTTTGTTAAAATGAATTATCCATTTGTAAACTTATTTCTTTGGGGCATTATCCCCATAAACTTTTTGTAAAGCATCGGTGATTTCACTATTTTTCCACCCAAGCTTCACCATACATTTGATGTTTGTTTTTGCTTCAATTTTATCAGAATTCATGCTGCTCTGATGGGAGCTTTTTTTCAAACTGATGTCTATTCTTAGTGCCTCCAACTAGATTCTGTTCTGACATGTCATAACAAATTGGTATAAGCTATTTTGGTGCAAAAAATTTTTGAAATCTGTGCATAGCTTTTTTTATAATAATCATTTTTCATGAACATATTGAAGACACCTTGTATAAGCACATGCTTGCAGGTTGCTTGCTGTTGGTATGAAAACTAAGTTCTGATTAAGCTTGTCATTCTCATCTACATCTCACAGATGCCAAAGCTTTACTTCCTCCAATTGTAGGTTTAGTTGTTTAACCAGTTGTTACACATCTTCTTTACTTAACATTAACCAAGCTTGAAATAAATTCAGTGGTAATTGCTCTATTCTGAATTATCACACAAACTCTTTGATCTCCCTTAATAATATGTTTTATTTTAGCTATAAATTACACATAGCTTTAATAGTATCTTGTATAAATCAATGCAGAGCAAGATTGTTATCAGTACATAAAGATGAAGTATAAAAACTTATGGATTTTCTTCTCCCTTGTTTCATTTTCAAAAGGTTATTTTATTTTTAACACTTAATAGACAAAAATAAACATCTGTAGCTATAAACTAAGATATGGTTGATGTGGATGTAGGTGAGAAGATTTGGAAAATTCTTGAGTTCAAGTGATGAGGATACCTCTTCAGGGAGACAAGACTGAAATGTTTTTTGTAACCTAAGTTTTTGAAATCTGATCAATTGAATTGTATCCAATATGAATAGATAGAGGAAAGCTGGACCTGGAAAGGAGGAGTAAAAAAGATGACACACTGGGCCTGAGGGGCATCCTTATATTACAGTCAACAAATAGATTCTGATGCACATCAACAAATAGATTCTGATGGACTGTGCCTGCCTACCCTACTAGATAGATGTATCTATTGCCAGAACTGTCTATCTCCTTTGTCTCTAAGTTTATGCTGACTATGTAAATTTTAAATTACTATTTTGAATTCTCAGAGACCTTGATACAGAGTAGGTAGGAGATGCACTGGACCATGGAGATGAGTATTTGAGTCGTGGGTAGAGCGGCCATATGTCCTGGTTTGTCCTGGACAGTCATAGTTTGTACCTCTTGTTCCAGCTTAATTATTAATAGCTCCCCATTTTCAATCTTAACTATGTCAGTTTGGACAATAAATAGTGTAGTCACTTTAGTTTATAAGAAACTCTTTAGCAATACATTTATTTGAATGCAATTTATACATCTGTCTCTTATAAGTTTGGTTAGATGTAGTTTGTCTCTGACACCTTAATTAGCACAAAGCAGACTGAAAAATTAATTTTCCATATCTGCAAATATGAGTAACAGTGTCCAATCTATAGGATTCCACCAATATTGTTCCACCCTGTAAAATCCTGCCTTGATCTCTTCTTGGACATCTCTAACTCATTTTTCAGTTATTTGTATGTAAAGTTATAGTGGGCTTGCTTAGAGATTTTTCTGCTAAGTTACACTTTCTGGGCAATTACCATATCTTTAATTTTTATAAGAGATTAAAATTTTAAGATCTAGTGTTCTTAAAATTAATTGTGGCTCTTTTGAAGGGTCTCAAGGATGTTTGGAATTACTAGGAATGGTATACTGAGATTAGTTCAGGGTGCTTGGGGAGTAAAGACAATTCCAGTTTCAATTCAGAGAAGCCATGTATCTTACAGCAGCAGAGACCAGAATATGCAGCTGGCAAAAACTATGTAACAGCTGAGGAAGATAATTGTCCCATCATTTATACTTTGTCTGCCTAAGGTATAGACTATTGTCCTGATGATCTTTAGAAACTATCATGGTATATTTCATAAGGACTCATGTATCTAGCAATTTCCATGGACAAGCAGGACCAAGACCCAAGCAGGATCTGGGTCCTGGCTAGCCTATGGTACCTGTTATCTATTGTTGCCAATGGTTGTGATATTATTTTCCTTGCAGGTAGATACAATAATGAATATTTTTGGCTATTAGCATGTGGATGCATTCTTGAGGGGCTTGTCACAATCAAGCATAACACAGAATAAAATAAGGCTGCAATAGACCTACTCTTTGAGTTATGTAACTTTTGTTTTTGTTTTTTGTTTTTTTGAGATGGAGTCTTGCTCTGTCGCCAGGATGGAGTGCAGTGGCACGATCTCGGCTCACTACAACCTCCACCTCCCAAGTTCAAGCAATTCTCCTGCCTCAGCCTCTCGAGTAGCTGGGACTACAGTTGTGCGCCACCACGCCCAGCTAATTTTTGTATTTTTAGTAGAGACGGGGTTTCACCATGTTGGCCAGAATGAGTTATGTAACTTTTGAAGTACAAATTCATTGTTGTAGAAGGCATTTTAAAAAGTATTGTTTGTGACTATCTTCTTGATATAGGGTAGGAAAAGCGTGAAGGAGTTATTATGTATATTAAGAATTGTTGTTATGGATGTTTTTCAACTCATGAAAATGTGGTCAACATTTGCTTGTAAGTGAGATGTTCTTTTTCCTTTAATGGATAGCCTTTTTCAGACTTATATGATTGGTTTACCCAGAATTATTTAGTTCTACATATTAAAAGAAAATCCATTAAATACAAAGCTACAAAGGGGTTTTTCTCCATAATATTCTTGAATGGAAACTGAATACTGGCTGGGTGTGATAGCTCACACCTGTAATCCCAGAACTTTGGGAGGTGAGGTGGAAGGATAGCTTGAGTGTAGGAGTTCAAGACCAACCTGAGCAACATAGCAAGACCTCATCTTTATGAAAAAATAAAATAAAATAAATTAAAAGAAAATAGCCAGCCATGGTGGTGCCAACCTTTAGTCCCAGCTACTCTGAAAGCTGTGGAGGGAAGGTCACTTAAGCCCGGGAGTTGGAGGCTGCAGTGAGCTACGATTGAGCCACTGCACTTCAGCCTGGATGACAGAGGGGGACCCTGTCTCAAAAAACAAACAATCTAAGAAAACTGAATATTTCTTTCCTTCTTTAATTATGTATTGCGGGATCTGGCCAGCAGCCCACAATGCAATGGGGCTCTCTCTTTGTTCCCAGGCGGATCGGCAGGTTTAGAAATAATAGACACACACAAGATAGTGAAAGCTGGGTCCAGGGGGGCCACCACCTTCTGGTCCCATGGTGCCAACAATGCACTGGATATACCAGCATTTATTATTAAGTTTAGTGAGGGTGGGGGTAGGTTAGTGAGGGATTTAGGGTCATTTGATTATGAGGTGAGATGGTCACATGGGGATGAAGTAATTCTTTAACATAACATCTGTATGCAAAAGTACAGTATACAGTGATAAGAATTTCCAATATAGTGTGTGCATCAGTAATTTCTAACAGAGCCTTAAAACAGAAACACAGTCTTTCAATAACCTATGATTAGCAAGATATTAATCAGCAGTAACAGTTGCAGCAAAAGCTGGTTACAAACAATCCATAGATACAGGACGTGAAGCTAGACAACCGGTTAGACCAGAAATTCTCAGAAGGGAGTATGCCTTAACCCTAAAGAGGCCTAGAAGAGCCGTGGCAAGATGAGGGCGTTTATAGCCCTATCTTATCCATATGGAGAGGCACCCTCCCATGCGTCCGTTTATAGGCTCTCCACAAGGGTCGCATTCCATTCCCAGAGCTATGAACATCTGCTTTTCTGGGATAGGAATCTTGGTGATGTGAAACCTCCCTGACTGCACGTCCATTCATAGGCTCTCTGCAGGGGGAAGCACATCACGCACTGTTGGCTCATTCTGGCAGTCCAACCTGGCATTGTCTTTACACAATCCTGCATGCAATTTTGTATTTACAGTAATCGGGAGCATTTCATCTTTTATTCCATAGCAGTAGTTTCAGGGGGTCTCCCTACAATTATGTTGTGGCAATTCCTCTTAACTGCTAGAAACATAGATGATGATGATGATAATCATAACCTATGATTTTAAATGATGGGAGTATGGAAATTGACTTGTTTATATCAACTGTTCAGCCTAAGAGATAGAATACATCTAAATTTCTTTTGCACTCCTCAAATGAACTTCTATTTGTTCTATTTGATAATAATAATTTGGACTTCTAACTCCATATCTACTGTCATATGAATAAATGGACACTGCTAATAATGAGGCAGCAGACTGAAGAGTCTGAAACTTAGAATGTTCTTCTATAGGTGAGGCAGTTATATCTACTTCATATGATCTGGATTGCATCAAATAGTTCGTGAGATCATTGTTTCTCTTTTTTCCCCTTTTATTTTCTTTTTATTTGACCAAAGACACAATTACTGAAAATCTGAAAAACTCACTCTAAATGGTATAAGCATAATCAATAAGTCATATTAATCATAATGGTTCCTGTTGATTTTGAAGTTCAACTCTTGTTCAATTAATTTTTTTCTGAAAAAATAAATGATTATTATTTTTAGTTAAAATCAACTTTAAGACTAGCTTTTCTATGAAATAGTTTTTGTTTCTGATTTTAAGAGTTGTATGGTAGTATGGTAAAAATATTTTACCAAAATACCTATGGTAAAACACTTAGAAGTTACAAAATCATTGATTAAAATAGAGAAACTACCAAAACAACAACTACGTAGAGTTGGCTAGTCTCTATATCTAGACATCCCAAGAGACTTTAAGACTGCTAAAATTAATTTTAAATAATTGGTAAAACCCTGTATATACTTATAAAATAAATATATAATAATCAATTCCTCTTATCTGCATTGGCAATAACCATTTAATATGGAAATTGCCTAATAGTACATCTAATGAGAAAGGTATAGAAGCTGTGTGAAGACACCTTTAAAAATTATTTTACAGAATGTAAAACAACATTTAAAGGGAAGACACACTGTATTCACTTTTTTATTTACTTTAAAGTTGCTTTTTACTTTAACAAGTGCATTGAAAAAAATTAAAGCAATGCAAACATGTAAAAATAAAAGTGAAATTCCCTTACATCCCATTTCCCTCATTTCCCACTTCCAATGGTAACTACTGTTAACATTTGTTATATGTATTTCCAGGCCTTTTCATATGCATATATAAATTGTATGTATTATATACATATGTGTCTGCAAAAGTTTTACATCATAGGAATATACTGTGCATATTCTCTCTGCCATGTGCTTTCTTTACTTAACTAGTATACACTGGAAGTGTTCCATATCATAATATATAGCTATTCTTTTAATGTCTATGAAAAAATTACAAAGTCTGTATATGTAATAACATACTTTTAATGACATTTAGATTGTTTTAACTTCTTCACTAGTCAAACCATGTTAAAGAGAACATCTTTGTACACAAATTTGAACATTTATACTTTGTAAATAATATAAAGGAGACTTAGGGCTCCAAAGAATTCCTTATAAACATTTTAGAAAATAGTTCACGAGAAGACTTACGAAACTGAGGAGGGGGGAGGGATAGCATTAGGAGATATACCTAATGTAAATGACGAGTTAATGGGTGCAGCACACCAACATGGCACATGTATACATATGTAACAAACTTGCACGTTGTGCACATGTACCCTAGAACTTGAAGTATAATAAAATAATAATAATTATTATGTGTCTGAAAGCTTTCTATTATATGTAATCTTACAGACAGTCCTAATTAATAGATTTTTGTTGAATGAATGAATGAAAACAAGGTGAAAGGAATTATACTTACTTGACCATTGCAATTATATATCTGAATTTACCTCTTGATTTTCCAGGATATGTAATAAAAAATATATATTTTTTGGCCTTTGTCCCCAGTTCCTGACACAGAGCCCCTGAACCTTTTGTAATTCCTGAGTGACAAGGGTGATAGGAGTATCTTTTTTTGTAATCTTTCTTTTAAGTATATTTTTTAGAGATGGGGTCTCTTTATATTTCCCAGGCTGAACTCGGACTCCCAGGCTCAAGTGATCCTTTCACCTCAGCCTTCCGAGTAGCTGGGACTACAGGCACATACCACCACACCTGGCTTTCATTTTATATAAAATGTAAATAATCCTCTAATTAATGAAGAACATTATTGAAGTTCTAATTAACATTTCTGTTATGTGTGTTGCTTAAAAAAATTGTTTTACAGGCCGGGCGTGGTGGCTCACACTTGTAATCTCAGCACTTTGGGAAGCCGAGGCAGGTGGATCACCTGAGGTCAGGAGTTCAAGACCAGCCTGGCCAACATGGTGAAACCCCGTCTCTACTAAAAATACAGAAAATTAGCCAAGTGTGATGGTGGGCGCCTGCAATCTCAGCTACTCGAGAGGCTGAGGCAGGAGAATCACTTGAACCCGGGAGGTGAAGGTTGCAGTGAGCTGAAATCACGCCACCGCACTCCAGTCTGGGCAACAGAAGCGAAACTCCATCTTAAAAAAAGAAATTGTTTTACTAGTTATATGCATGAGTAATAGCCAAAGATTGGTCAAGCACATCATCAAAAATAAAAATAGTGGCAGGAGAAACTTGCCTTGCCAAATATCTATAAAGTTATATACTCAAAATAGTATTGACCCAAAAATAAACAGATTAGTGAAATAGAATAAAAAGTACAGAAATGGACCCAAATGAATGTGAAGACTTTATATACATCAATGGTTTTATTCTAACTTAGTGGAAAATGGAGGGCTTATTTTAGTAGAAGTGTTTGCATAGCTGACTTTCCATCTGGAGGAAAAAGGCTAGATCCTTATCTTATACCATATATAAAAATTAATGCCAGATGAATTCAGAATTTAAATTTTAAAAATACAAATATGAAAACTGGAAGAATATTTGCATAATCTCTATAGTGAGGGTGAAAATTATCATCCTAAAGAAGAAAGGAATTTTGAAGTCATAATGAAAGAAATCAGGAATATTTGAAAGCATTATGACACAAAAACAAAAAGCAAAAAGCATGATAAAAGACACTGTAAATGCAACCTAGAAGATGCAAATTAAAATAAAAATTAAGCATAATTTCACTATGCCAAAACAACCATGACTTAAAGCTTTAAATGCAAATGCCTTTAGACTTAAACTTAAACATTGACTCTTCCTGGGTCTTGAGCCTTCCCTCATCATTCAGACTAGAACTACACCATCAGCCCTCCTGATTCTCAGGCCTTCACACTCAAACTGGAACTACACTATTAGCTCTCCTGGGTCTCCAGCTTGATGACTGGAAATCTTGAGACTTGTCAGATTCCACAATAACATGAGACAATTCCTTAAAATAAATCTCTTAATCTCTCTATATATGCATCCTATTGGTTCTATATCTCTGGAGAACCCTCACTAGTACACAATTTGGAATCTTATACAGCTGTCAAAAAAGAATGAAATGGACCCATGTTTATTGACCTGAAGGATGTCCATAAGCTGTAACATAAAGCATATGGTATGATTCCACTAGTGTTAAAGCAAATAAAATAATAAAAATATACATGTGTGCACATGTATGCTCATACATTCTTATATTTGAGTGGGTAGAGTAAAAAAGTGTGAATGGACTCACATCAGGCTGTGTACATTGGTTGCCAGGCTAATGGGGGAGCATGAAAATAGAATAAAGAGATTATTACATTTTTACTGGAATAGTTGGAGTATTTCATCAATTGTGGTAAGTTATGTTAATTTTACTTTTTTGAGCTAAAATTCACATACTATAAAATTCACCATTTCAGCAATTTTAAATTGTACAATTCACTGATTTTTGGCATATTCATAATGCTGTACAAACATAACCAGTATCTAATTACAAAACATTTACATCATCACTAAGAGAAACCCTGTACCTCCCAATCCTCACTCCCCCTATCCCCTGATGACTACTGATTTGCCTTCTATCTCAATTTTGTCTGTTCTGGATATTTAATATAAATGATACACTATATGTGGCCCTTTGTGTCTGCTTTCTATAACTTAGCATGATGTTTCTAAGGTTCATTTATGCTGGAGAATGTTTCAGTATTTCATTTTTTATGACCAAATAATATTCCATTGTGTGGACATATACCACATTTTGTTTACTTATTCATCAGGTGACACATATTTGAGTTGTTTCTCCTTTCTGGCTTCTGTATATAGTGCTGCTATGAACTTCCTTGTACAAGATTTTGTATGAGTATGTGTTTTATTTTTTAATTTCAGAATTCCTTCAACTTTAATTGTGGAGGTAAGATCAGGCTGCACACATATTTTAAATTCTCTTGGATATATTTACCTGTTATGGACCAAATTGTGTCCCCACAAAATTTATATGTTGAAGTCCCAACTCCCACTGTACCTCAGAATGGGATCATATTTGGAAATAAGACCTTTAAGAAGACAATTGTGGTAATACAGGTGAGCCCTATTCCAATCTGACTGCTGCTTTTATATGACGAGTGAGACCTTAGAGTTTGGTGCACAGAGAAAAGGTCATGTGAGGATACAGAAAGAAGGTGGCCACCTACAAACCAAGGAGAGAAGCCTCAGGAGAAACCAAACCTGCTGGCACCTGGATATCAGACTTCCATCCTCCAGAACAGCGAGAAAATAAATTTCCATTGTTTTAGCCACTCAGTCTATGGATACTTTGTTATGGCAGGTATTTCTTTATAGCTATGAAAGAGCAGCCTAATACATTGCCTAAACTAAGGTCAGAAGATTTACAGTTATGTTTCCTTTTAAAAGTTTTGTAGTTTTCGCTATTATATTTGGGCATTTGATCCATTTTGAGTTAATTTTTGTATAGTGTGTGATATAGGAATCTAAATTCACTCTTTTGTATGTGGATATCCAATTGTCCTGGCACCATTGGTGGAAAAAAACTATTCTTTCCCCCACTTAATAATCTTAGTATCTTTGTCAAAAATTAATTGACCAAGATGTATAGGTGTATTTCTAGAAGCTCAATTCTATTCCATTGTCTGCCTTTATGCCATATGTCTATCCTTATGCCAGTATCGTACTGCTTTAATTACTGTAATGGCTTCCCAATTTTAAAACTTACTAGAAAGGTTTAAAATTGGTTAAGTGTGAGCCCTTCAATTTTGTTCTTGTTTCTCAATATTGTTTTGGGTATCCAGGTCTCTTACATTTTTATATGAATTTTAGAATTAGCTTGTCCATTTCTGCAAAAAAAAGGCAGTTAGAATTTTGAAAGGCATTGCATTGAATCTGTTGGTAATTTGGTGTACTATTGCCATCTTAACAATATTAAGTCCTTCAGTCAATAACCACGGGATATCTTTCCATTATTTAGGACTTCTTCATTTCTCTTGCAATGATTTGTAGTTTTCAGTGTACAAGTCTTGCCTTTCTTGGCTTAATTTGTTCTTAAGTAGTATATTATTTTTGATGCTATTGTAAATTGAATTGTTTTCTTAATTTCACTTTCAATTTGTTTATTGCTAGTATATAGAAATACAATTAATTTTTGTATTTAATACAAAATATTGACCTTGTATCCTGAAACATGACTGAAATAAACTATTAGCTCTGTCAGAGTTATGACTGGTTGGTTGGTTGGTTTGGTGGATTATTTAAAGTTTCCTATATATAAGATTATGTCATCTACTAATATAGTTTTACTTCTTCTTTTCCAGTCCAGATGCCTTATATTTCCTTTTCTTGCCTAATGTATCTAGATAATATTTCCAGTACCATATTGAATTGAAATGGTGAGAGTAGACATCCTCGTCTTGTTTCTGTTGTTACAGGGAAAACTTTTAGTTTTTCACCATTAAGTTTGATGTTGTGAGTTTTGCATAAATGCTTTTCATCGGGTTAAGGAAGTTTCCTTCTATTCCTAGTTTGTTGAGTGTTTTTGTCATGAAAGGGTGTTGGATTTTGTCAAATGCTTTCTCTGCATCTATTGAGATGATCATGTACTTTTAAACCAATTTTACATTTCTGAGATAATTCTCACTCATGGTGTATACTCCTTTTAGTATGCTGCTGACTTGGGTTAAATAGTGTTGTTGATGATGATTGCATTGATATTCTTAAGGGATATTGGTCTGTAGCTTCCTATTCTTTTGGTGTATTTTTCTGACTTTAGTATCAGGGTAATACTGGCCATGTAGAATGGGTTAGAAAGTGTTCCCACACCTCTTTTATGTTTTGGAATAATTTTAGGATTGATATTAATTCTTCTTTTAATATTTAATAGAATTTATCTATGAAGTCACCTGGCCTTGGGCTTTACTTTATTGGAAATTATTTGATTACTTACTCAATCTTTTTACTTGTTATAGCAGATTTTCTATTTATTCTTGAGTCTGTTTTGGCAGTGATACAGTTCAGTACATGCTACCCCAGAACAGGACACCTTGGCATTTGACAAAACAGTTGAAGCAACAGAGTTGCTATCACCTTCTCCTTGCCCCTTCTCTCCTGAAACAGGCCATAAAACCGAGCGTACTCTCTCTTGAAATAGGTCATAAAGCCATTCCAGAGGTACCCATCCTATACCTTAAGGAAAGGAATATACTTATCTCTGAAGACACAGGATGTAGAGAAGAATCTGTGCTAACAGGTGTTGCTAAGTTTCCCTCAGTTTATTACCATGGGATCATACTAGTTTGCCCTCCAACCGTACTTCTGCATGACTATCCACTCTTTATCAATCCTAAGTATTAAAAGACATAGGTTTTCCTGTTTCTTTGGATCTTCATTTCTGAAGCCTCCTATGTCACCTAAAACTTACATTAAATAAATTTGCTATGCTTTTCTCTTATTAATCTGTCCTTTCTTATATGGTACTCAGTTATGAACCTAGCAATGGATTAGAAAATAAATCTTTTTTCTCCTATAATAGTTTGTGTCATTTTAGGAATTTGTCCAATACATCTAGGTTATCTAATTCACTGGCATATAATTATTCAAAGTATTTGTATGATCCTTTTTATTTCTGTAAAGTGAATAATAACATCCCCACTTTCATTCTCAATTTTAGTAATTTGAGTCTTTTTTCCCCCTTTGGTCCGTCTAGCTCAAGGATGATCAATTTTTCATTCCTTCAAAGAACCAACTTTTCATTTAATTAATTTTCTCTATTATTTATCTATTTGGTACTACATTTGCCGTCACTGTAATCTTTACTTTCTTTCTTCTTGATTTGGATAACTCATCATACTTTCTTAGTTTTATGTGTGCTTCATTTTTTTTCCTGAAGATTGGACATTTTGAATGTTATAATGTGGAAACTCTGAAAATCAGATTTCCTCGCTTTCTGGGATTTATTATCATTGTGCTTGTTGTAGCTGTTTGTTTGTTAACTGACTTTTCTAAGCTAATATTGTAAAGTTTGTATTGTTTATCATGTGAGCTAATTTTGTAAAGTTTGTATTCTTTCTCATGTGAATTAATTTTGTAAAGTATGTATTTTTTATCATGTGTGCTCACTGAAGTTTGTGTTCCATTAGCTTAGTGGTCAGCTAATGATCAGACAGAGATTTCCCTAAAGTCTGGAACCAAAAAATATCCCAGTCTTTGCATATTGGTTCTGGGGAAAAAGCATGCCTTCAACACTTAGCCAGGAAGGTTACAACTCTGCCTTAACCTTCATTACCTGTTTGCACAGGGACTCAAAGTCAACCAGAGATAAGAGCTTAGGACCTTCTCAGATCTTTCCTGAGCATGGGCAGAATCCTGGCATGCAGAGGGCTTTCCATAATCCCAGGAATATATTGGAACTTTTCAAATCCCTTATTCCCCCAAAACATCTCACTCTCCAGCCTTTCCTCACAAGCTTTTTGCTTAGTGTGTTGTTTGCCCCACTGTTATCCATTGCCTCAGCAGCAAAGACCAAAACATTTATCTGTAAGTGTTTTCAACAAATGTCTCCTGAGTTCAGGTTTTAGCACGTGTGAGTTCCACTCAGGCAAAATAAAGACAAATGTTTGAGTGGATCTCCCAGTAAACCACTTGACAGATCAACTAAGGATAATTTGTAAATGAGATCCATTATCCTTCCTCCATACAGATATTAGGAATGCAGGCTATTATTTTCAAGTCTACCACTGGGGAAGAGGGAATGGGATAGAGTAAGTTAAAATACCACAAAGCTCACTGTTCTTCCTGAGATTTAGCTGTTTTACTTGAATAAATAGTACCTGAGTTACTACAGCTTTTGCTTAGTTTCCAATGTTCTGAAAAAGTTGGTTCTGACTGTTTTTGCCAGTTTTTCTTGATTTTTTTTGGAGAGTAAGACTTTTGAAGCTCCTTACTCTGCCATTTTTTGCTGACATCATTCCTCTGAAGATAAATTTAATAAATCAAATGATGTATGTGCCTGGTAAAAATGAAAATTTAACAGAGTGTATATAAATTAGAAAGCAAAAAAAAAAATTAATCTCAATCTACAGACATAACCTACCTTACTAGTTTGGCTTATATTAGATATAAGAAATTGGTTTATATAAAAATATATGTGAAATTATTCATATGTATAGATATATCTATATACTTATATATAAAAATAACTCACTTTCTTTGCTGCCCAATATTCACCCACATAGATGTACCGTAATTTTTTTTATGTTTTATTGATGGATACTTGTGTAATTTCTAATTTTTTACTGTTACATATATATTACAGTAAACATCCTTATATGTACCTCTTTGAATTATTTTTGATAGATTACTAGAATGAAATGGCTCAACATGTACATTTAAACTTTTTATCTATTATATCAAATTAATCTCAAAAACTTTTTATCAATTCTACCCTCACAAAAATGTGATAGAGTGAACATTTCCTTGCCAACGTGAATTATTATTTTCATCTTAAAAATATACCCATCTCTTTGGAAAAAATATAAATTTCTGAGTTATTTTATTCTGCATTTCTCTGGTATGGACTATAGTTTAACGAGTTTTCATGTGCTTTGGGGCTTCTTTTTATACCTGTAACCAGTTTCTATCCCTCTCTCTTTTGAAATTAGATAACATTTTTCTTACATATTCTTGATATTATTTCTTTGTCGTGTGTGTGTGTGGTGTACACGCGTATATACACACATGTGCATGCATGCATATATGCTTATATACACACATACATATATAAATATGCATGTACACTTATCTTTACAAGCATGAGGATAAAGAAAATTTTGGACATTTAAGCAGTTAGAAAGTTTGCAGTCCACAAAAACCTCTTTTAAAGCGACATCTTCTTTCTCTACCTTTTCTTGAGGTCAATATCTTCCTCTCCCAAGATTTAGTTTTCATTTTGCTAAGCAAAGTAGCAAAACTTTTATTTCTCTTTAAATATTTCCTAATGTATTGTGTCACAGAATTTAATATTAGTTTAGATTGAAAACTCCAGAGAATGTCAACTGGATGCACATATGTGCGTACATGCATTGTGGGGGAGGGTCATGGAGTGAAAAAAAGTGAAAGCATGACAACACTTTGTCATGGATAGATATCATAAGTGATCAACCGTATTTTCCAAGTTTAAATATTAAGTAACATATATAATATTAATTTTACATGGATTAGAGTTTCAATTGAAATACAAAGATACAATATGTTGAAAAGGAGCAATGAACAAAAAGAAGTTGACAACTCAACAAAATGCAGAAAATACAATAAATTAAAAGCTAAAATATACTAAAAATAGAAATTAACACAAAGCTTGGGAAATGGGGAAAATAAACAAGATGTAGACAGACTTATTTCTCCAATAAATGTCTATAAACCCTCTGGGGATGATGGGAAGGTTTTTCAGTTTTTAAAAAATATATATATTTTTGGTATATATATAAATAAATATATATCTTTATATATCACATTTAATATATAATATGTATATATTTTATATATATACAATTGAGTTTTTGTTTTCTGAATGCTTACCACTTTGTAACATAATTCTACAACTTTATTAACTAAACCACATAATCCTTCACACTTGCATTTGAGACGGGTAGAAAAAGCTAAACTTAAAGAAGCCAGATATAAAAGTAAAAGTGTATTCTTATAATCTTCAGGTAAGAAAGACATAGACATTAGAAAGGAAAAGAGTGACTGATTTTATCAAATGAAAATTAAGAAAAAGTTCCATGCCCTCCAGAAAAAATACTTGGAAGGGTATGTTTGTTCTATATAACACACAGTGAATTAATATCAAGAAAATATAGATATCTTATACACTAACATGAAAAGGACGATCAATGCAAAAGTAAAAAATAAGTAAAAGGGAAAGAAATACAAATATTGTGTTAACACACTGCGAATTGCATACATTTGAATGAGTAGAAGCATAAAATATCATTACTTGCCCATCAGGTAAAACCTAAGAATTAGTGATGTCAAGAGTTAGCACATATTTGGGAAGTCAAACTTTCTTATATACTACTGGAAGTTGTGTAAATTGGCAAAATAATTTTATAGGGCCATTTAGCAGCAGCATGTACAGTCAGCTTTTAATATCCATGGGTTTCATACGCATCGATTCAACCAAATGTGGATTCAGGAAAAAAATATATTGCTTATGTACTGAACACGTACAGATTTTTTTTGTCATTATTCCCTAAGCAATAAATTGTAAAACTATTTACATAGCATTTATATTGTGTTAGGTATTATAAATAATCTAGAAATGGCTTAAAGTATATGGGAGAATGTGGATAGGGACTTGAGCATCCGTGAATTTTGTTATCTGTGGGAGATCCTGGAACCAATCCCCTACAGATATAGGTATGATTGTAACCGTGTTTAGATATTATACTGCTATACCTGGTATCTATCCTGAGAAAGACTGAGAGCACACAAGTGCACAAAGAGGCACGTAGAGATTAATTACAGCACTTTTCTGAAAAATAATTTTGAAATATTGGAAACAAATTATCATGAGGGAATAATAAAATAAGTTATAAAATATTGATGCAATTGAATATATGCAGCAGCTATAAAAAGTTAAGTAGATTTGTTTGTATTGACTGACAAAAAAACAAGTAGAAAATTATTCAGATAGCTAACCTCCCAAGCTAAATATCTAAATTTCAAATATTTAAATGAATTGACAAAAAGATGGAAGAATACCCATCAAACTTTTCAATGTTAAGGAATAGAGCAGGAGTGAGGGAAAAGTTTGCTCTGTTTACTTAGCTATAGTAAAATAAATTACAAAGAAAAATTTTAAATGTAAAAATATTTTGAATAATTTTTAAATTTGGTAAAGTATGTAATGATTCTTAATGTTGCTATAAAAAAGTATGGTTTTCATACATAGATTGGTACAATTCACATTTTGTGTCCATAATATTAGTTCATAGAACTGGAATGGCCTGGGACTCAGGAGGCCTGGATTCTAGTGCTAACTTTTGCAAGTTCCTCACCTGCTCAGCTGTCATTCTATCACTTAAAGGGCATGGACTAGATGATCTTCAATGTCTAACAACCACTGATTCTGTGATAATCTTGAAATCAAACAAATGTATTGAAGGTATTTATTATGACTTTCATGTTCATAGATTCCATGTTTTGGGGAACCTTTCAAATTCAAGTTTTTTCCCCATTTTTTAATGAGCAGACTGATCACACCATATATCTGTCTTGGCAGGGGGAAACTGTCACCTTGATATAATCATCCTTAACAAAAAAGCTTGGGAAGTGGCTTACCTAGAATAAGATACTGGATAGATAATGCAGGTAGCAACGTATAGTGAGAACATAACATAATTTAGGAGTCAGACAGGTGTATATCATCTGGAAGACCTTGAAAAAGCTATTGAAGGGATCTTAGCCTCATTATCCACATCTATAAGGTGGAGCTAATACTATCTATGATTATATTCCTCTATGTATAGTAATAGTTACCATTTTACTAGGCCCACGCTATATGACTGGCAACATATCAAGCACTTTATACAATATCTAATTTAATTCTCATGATAAATCTTAACTGTTGATGAAAGCCTAGTTACTTTGTGACTCATTACAGGAGAATGCTGATCTATTGTATGTAGGAGAACAGGCCTCTTATGGATGATGCCAGACCTCATTTTTGTTATCATGGGGATTCTCTGTGATATCCAAATACAGTTTATTGCAGTATATCAGTGTTTGTAGAATAATAATGTTCCTTTAGTGCCAAATAATGTTCCTTCAGGGCTAAATCTCATTCCTCTTGTTTTGTTTTAGAAACTTCCAATTAGGAGTCACTACACCAGCTCTTTTGTTTATACCTTTGCTTGGTATTGTAATATCTTCCAGGTGTGGTGGTTCACGCCTGTCATCCCAGTGCTTTGGGGGGCTTAGGTGGGAGAAATGCTTGAGTCTAGGAATTTAAGGTTACATTGAGCTATTTTTCACGCCACTGCACTCCAGCCAAGATGACAGAGAAAGACCCTGGCTCAAAGAAACTTAAATTTTACAAAGCACTATAATGTAATTCTTCTTTGTAAGTATTTTCATTTATTCTAAATGTTATGGCTGCATGATATCTGCCAGTCATCATTTTAGGTGGGATGTGAGCCACTCTTCACTCTCTTTCTCCCCTACAACATCAGCCTCTTCAAGGATCTTGCTTACAGATAGATTCATCAATGTACAGAGGAAACTCTTTTGCATAATACTTATAAAACTATATGCAATTTTCAATTCCACCATAATTACTTTGTAAATGCAATGTCATTTCAATCAAAATGCCTACAAAAATTATTAAAAAACTAAAGGAGGCAAGCTAATTATCAAGCTATCTAGAAGACAAAGTGCATTAAGTGCAGCTAAGATTTTTTTTAAAAAACCGTGATCAGGAGGACAAACAGGAAATATATAAATTGTGATTTAGACTGAAAGTTTAGGAAGGAGCCTTCATGGATTAGAAGCATGTCTGTAATCATGCTCACTCTAATTATAATTAGAGCTAAAGTAGCAATAATTAGGTCACTGTTTACAACATTTTCTTTTGCATATGGTAGATAAGACTGGCTTAGGTTTTCTTAAATAGGGCATTAGAATTCAGACATTTATTTTTGCTTGCCCACTCAAAAGCTATTTCTACTTCCTTGCTAAGGAAAATCTGCTTTAGGTAGCTAAACTCCAACAGAAGTGGCAAGTTTAGGGATGAAAGCCATCATAGTAATAGGAAGCTCTTCTCAGATATGAAGAGCTTGGTCCTCAGGACATCATTAAAATGCTGGGCCACCACTGAGACCACTGACTTCAGGGATTTTTATTAAATAAACAAAATTATATTTGTACTTAAAAACATTTTAGTCAAGTTATCCATTACCTGAAGCTAAAAACATTTCTAATTAATACAAGTGATAGAGTGGCAGTGTAAAAATAAGTATTCTAAAATACTCTTTGCTTATTGAACATTTAAATAAATATACAAAAATTTGTTGATCTGTATGATAATTAATGTCTTTACTGAAAAATCATTGAAATTCAGAAGTATATATGGAGATAAAATGTAGAGAGCCAATAGGTTAATCATAGGGATTAGCAGCAGAAAATTACTCAGCTATAAACTGATTTCCCTGTTTTCTTCATCAAGGTGAATTTAGTATTTTAAAATGGCTGAAAGGTTCTTCTGAAGATTTACATAGCTCTATTCAATCATTTTTTTTTTAGAGAATTTAGCTGTCTTTAATTAAGCCAGGCATTAGAGAGATTTCCACTCTTCTGATTAAATTATCTTTCATTTGGGAAGATACAGATATGTTTTAATTAAAATACAATGTTAACATATAATGAGATTATTTTTAAAGATACACATGGTTAAAATTTCAGTTTTAATTTTTTTGCTTTTTTTTGTACCAAAATACTTAAAAAAAAAAAAAAACACCTTGAAGTTCAGGGCTACAAGTGCAGGTTTGTTATATAGGTAAATTTGTGTCATGGGGTTTGTTGTATAAATTATTTTGTCACCCAGGTATTAAGCCTAGTACTAATTAGTCATTTTTCCTGATCCTCTCCCTCCCCCCACCCTCTACCCTCAAGGAGGCCCCACTGTCTGTGATTCCCCTCTAGGCATCCATGTGTTCTCATCATTTAGCTCCCACTTATAAGTGAGAACATGTGGTATTTGGTTTTCTATTCCTGTGTTAGTTTGCTAAGGATAATGGCCTCCAGCTCCATTCGTGTCCCTGCAAAGGAAATGATCTCCTTATTTTTTATGGCTGCATAGTATTCCATGGTGTATATGTACCACTTTTTTCTCCATTGATGGGCATTTAGGTTGATTCCACGTCTTTGCTATATTCAATCATTTTTAAACTACACACACACACACACACACACACAAACACCACAGATCTTTGGCGTTCAATGAATTTTTTTTGTTTTTGAGACAAAGTCTTGCTCTTGTTGCCCAGGCTGAAGTGCAATGGTGCGATCTTGGCTCACTGCAACCCACACCTCCAGGTTTCAAGCAATTCTCCTGCCTCAGCCTCCCGAGTAGCTGGAACTACAGGCATGTGCCACCACGCCCGGCTAATTTTGTATTTTTAGTAGAGACTGGGTTTCTCCATGTTGGTCAGGCTGGTCTCGAACTCCCAACCTCAGGTGATCCGCCTGCCTCGCCCTCCCAAAGTTCTGGGATTACAGGTGTGAGTCACCATGCCTGGCCGAATTTTAACAATTGTATACATCTGTATAATTAAGAGTCAAAACTGGATATAGAATATTTCTATCACCTGAGAAAGTTCTTGCAAAAGATAACCACTGATCTAATTGTTATCACCATAGAAATTATTTTAATTGTTTAATTAATTTAACAATTTCAATGTCATTTAATCAAATACATTAGATAATTCAATTAAACATTTGGTTAACTGTTCAAAGTGTTTAATTATCTTAATTGTTCTAGAACATAATATAAATGGTAATATAATGTGTATTCTTTTGTGTCTGGATTCTTTTGCTCAACATGTTTATGATCCATCCATATTGTGTGTTTATCAGTAGTTTATTCATTTTGTTGCTGAGAAATATTCCATCATGTGAATATACCACAGTGTTTTTATCCATTCTTCTGTTGAATGATATTTGGATTGCTCTTAATTGTTGGCTATTAAGAATAAAGATGTTATGAACATTCTTTTTGTTAATTAATTAATTTATTTTTATTTATTTCAATAGTTTTTGGGGAACAGATAGTTTTTGGTTACAAGGATAAATTCTTTAGTGGTAATTACTAAGATTTTGGTGAGCCCATCACCTGAGCAGTGTACACTGTATCCCATGTGCAGTCTTTTATCCTTTACCCCCACTTCCTCCCAAATCCCAAAGTCCATTGTATCATTCATATGCCTTTGTGTCCTCATAGCTTAGCTCCCACTTATCAATGAGAACATATGATATTTGGTTTTCCGTTCCTGAGTTACTTCACTCAGAGTGATAGTCTCCAACTCTATCCAGGTTGCTGTATTTGCCATTATTTCGTTCCTTCGTATGGTTGAGTAGAATTCCATGGTGTATATGTACCACATTTTCTTTAGTCACTTTGTCTATGGGCATTTAGGCTGGTTCCATATTTTTGCAGTTGCAAATTGTGCTGCTATAAACATGCATGTACAAGTGTCTTTTTCATATAATGACTTCTTTTCCTCTGGGTAGATACCCAGTAGTGGGTTTGCTGGATCAAACAGAAATTCTACTTTTAGTTCTTTTAAGAAATCTTCATACTGTTTTCCATAGTGTTTGTACTAGTATACATTTCCACCAGCAGTGTAAAAATGTTCCCTTTTCACCACATCCATGCCAGCATCTATTATTTTTTGAGTTTTTAAAATTATGGGCATACTCGCAGGAGTAAGGTGGTATCTCACTGTGGTATTGATTTGCATTTCCCTGCTGATTAGTGATGTTGAGCATTTTAAAATATGTTTGTTGGTTATTTATATATCTTCTTTTGAGAACTGTCTATTAATATCCTTTGCCCACTTTTTTGATGGGATTAGTTGTTTTTTCTTGCAGATTTTTTTGAGTTCCCTGAGTCTGGATGTTAGTCCTTTGTGAATATTTTCTCCCACTCTGTGGGTTGTCTGTTTACTCTGCTGTAATCAGAAGTTTTTAGTTTATTAGGTCCCATGTGTTTATTTTTGTTTTTGTTGCATTTGCTTAAGGGTTCTTGGTCATGAACTCCCTGCCTAAGCCATGTCTAGAAGAGTTTTACTGATGTTATCTTCTAGAATTTTTTAGAGTTTTAGGCCTTAGATTTAAGTCTTTGATCCATTTTGAGTTGATTTTTGTATAAGGTGAGAGATGAGGATCCAGTTTCTTTCTTCTACATATGGCTTGCCAATTATCCCAGCACCATTTGTTGAATAGGATGTCCTTTCCCCACTTTATGTTTTTGTTTGCTTTGTCAAAGATCAGTTAGCTGTAAGTATTTGGCTTTATTTCTGGGTTCTTTATTCTGTTCCATTGGTCTATGTGCCTGTTTTTATACCAGTACCATGCTGTTTTGGTAGCTATAGGCTTATAGTACAGTTTGAAGTCAAGTAATGTGATGCCTACAGATTTGTTGTTTTTGCTTAGTCTTGCTTTGACTATGCAGGCTCTTTTTTGGTTCCATATGAATTTTAGGATTGCTTTTTCTAGTTCTGTGAAGAATGATGGTGGTATTTTAATGGAAATTGCATTGAATTTGTAGATTGCTTTTTGGCAGTATGGTAATTTTCACAATATTGATTCTACCTATCCATGAGCATGGAATGTGTTTTCATTTGTGTGTGTGTGTCATCTGTGATTTATTTCAGCAGTGTTTTGTAGTTTTCCTTGTAGAGGTCTTCTACATCCTTGGTTCGGTATATTCCTAAGTATTTTATTTATTTTTTGCAGCTATTGTAAAAGGGGTTGAATTCTTGATTTGATTCTCAGCTTGGTTGCTATTGGTGTATAGCGGTGCTGCTGATTTGTGTACATTGATTTTGTACCCTGAAACTTTACTGAATTCATTTATCAGATCTAGAAGCTTTTTGGATTATTCTTTAGGGTTTTCCAGGTATATAATCATATCATCACCAAACAGTAACAGTTTGTCTTCCTCTTTTATGATTTGGATGCTCTTTATTTCTTTCTCTTGTCTGACAGCCCTGGTAAGGACTTCCAGTACTATGTTGAATAGAAGTGGTGAAAGTGGGCATCCTTATCTTGTTCCACTTCTCAGGGAAAATGCTTTCCACTTTTCCTGTTCAATACAATGTTGTCTGTGTTTGTCATAGATGGCTTTTATTATCATGAGGTATGTCCCTTCTATGCCAATTTTGCTTAGGGCTTTAATCATAAAGTGATGCTGGATTTTGTCAACTGCTTTTTCAGCATCTATTGAGATGGTCATATGATTTTGTTTTTAATTCTGTTTATGTGATGTATCACATTCATTGACTTGTGTATATTAAACCATCTCTGCATCCCTTGTATGAAACCAACTTGATCTTGGTGGATTATCTTTTTGATATGCTATTGGATTCAGTTAATTAGTATTTTGTTGAGGATTTTTGCATCTATGTTTATCAGGAAAATTGGTCTTCTTTTTTTGTTATGTCCTTTCCTGGTTTTGGAATTAGGGTGATACAGGCTTCATAGAATGATTTAGGGAGGATTCCCTCTTTATCTTTGGGAATAGTTTCAGTAAGATTGGTACCAATTCTACTTTGAATGTCTGATATAATTCAGCTGTGAATCCATCTAGTCCTGGACTTCTTTTTTGGCAATTTTTAAATTGGTGCTTCAATCTTGCAACTTGTTTTTGGTCTGTTCAGGGTTTCTATTTCTTACTGATTTAATCTGAGAGGATTGTATATTTCCAAGAATTTATCCATCTCCTAGATTTTCTAGTTTGTGAGCATAAAGGTGTTCATAGTAGCCTTGAATGATCTGTTGTATTGCTGTGGTATCAATTGTAATATCTCCTGCTTCATTTCTAATTGAGTGAATTTGGATCTTCTCTGTTCTTTGTTAATCTTGCCAGTGGTCTATCAATTTTATTTATCTCTTCAAAGAACCAGCTTTTGGTTTCATTTATCTTTTGTATTGATTTTCTTGTTTCGATTTCATTTAGTTTTCCTCTGATTTTGGTTATTTCTTTTCTTCTGCTGGGTTTGGGTTTGGTTTGTTCTTGTTTCTCTGGTTCCTTGAGGTGTGACATTAGATTGTGTATTTGCACTGTTTTATACTTTGTGATATATGCATTTAATGCTATGAACTTTCCTCCTAGCACCACTTTTCCTCTGCCCTATAGGTTTTGATAAGTTGTGTCACTACTATTGTTCAGCTCAAAGAATTTTTTAATTTTCGTCTTGATTTCATTGTTGACCCAAAGATCATTTAGGGACAGATTTTTTAATTTCCATGTATTTGTATAGTTTTGAAGGTTCCTTTTGGACTTAATTTTCAGTTTTATTCCACTGTGGTCTGAGGGTATACTTGATATGATTTCAATTTTCTTAAATATATTGAGACTTGTTTTGTGGCCTATTATATGGCCTATCTTGGAGAATGTCCCATGTGTTGATGTAAAGAATGTATATTCTGCAGTTGATGGGTAGAATGTTCTGTAAATATCTGTTAAGTCCATTTGTTCTAGGGTATACTTTATTAAGTCCATTTGTTCTAGGGTATACTTTAAGTCCATTTTTAATTTGTTGACTTTCTGTCTTGATGACCTGTCTAGTGCTGTCAGTGGAGTATTAAAATTCCCAAGTATTATTATGTTGCCATCTATCTCATTTCTTAGGTCTAGTAGCAATTGTTTTATAAATTCGGGAGCTCCAGCATTAGGTGTGTATATATTTAGGACTGTGATATTTTACTGTTGGACCATTCATTTTATCATTATATAATGACTGTCTTTTTCTTTTTTTTAACCATTGCTGATTTAAAGTCTATTTTGTTTGATACAAGAATAGCTACTGCTGCTCACTATTAGCTCCCATTAGCATGGAATATCCTTTCCACCCCTTTTCCTTAAGTCTATGTGAATCCTTAGGTGTTAGGTGAGTCTCTTGAAGACAGAAGATACTAGATTCATGGATTTTTATCCATTATTCCATTCTGTATCTTTTAAGTGGAGCATTTAGGTCATTTACTTCAATGTTTGTATTGAGATGTGAGGTACTGTTCTATTTATCATGTTAGTTGTTGCCTTAATACATTGTTGGTTTGGTTTTTTCTGTTGTGCTGTTGTTTTATAGGCCCTGTGAGATTCATGCTTTAAGGAGGTTCTATTTTGATAGATTTTGAGGTTTTGTTTCAAGATTTAGAACTCCTTTTAGCATTTCTTGCAGTGCTGGCTTAGTAGTGGTGAATTCTCTCAGCATTTGTCTAAAAAATACTTTATCTCTCCTTCATTTATGAAGCTTAGTTTTACTGGATACAAAATCCTTGGCTGACAATTATTTTGTTCCAGGAGGCTGAAGATGGGACCCTAATCCCTTCTGTCTTGTAAGGTTTCTGCTGAGAAGTCTGCTGTTAATCTGATAGGTTTTCCTTTAAAGGTTATCTGATGCTTTTGTCTCACAGCTCTTGAGATTCTTTCCTTTGTCTTGACTTTAGATAACCTGATCACAATGTGCCTAGGTGATGATCTTTTTGTGATTAATTTCCCAGGTGTTCTTTGAGTTTCTTGTATTTGGATGTCTAGATCTCTAGCAAGGCCAGGGAAGTTTTCCTCAATTATTCCCTCAAATAATTTTTCCAAACTTTAAATTTCTCTTCTTCCTCAGGAACATCAATTATTCTTAGGTTTGGCTGTTTAACATAATCACAAACGACTTGGAGGCTTTCTTCATTTTTTGAAATTCTTTTTTCTTTGTCTTTGTCTGATTGGGTTAATTGGAAAGCCTCAAGTTTGAGCTCTGAAATTCTTTCTTCTACTTGTTCTAGTCTATTGTTGAAACTTTCCACTGCATTTTGTATTTCTCTAAGTGTGTCTTTCATTTCCAGAGGTTGTGATTGTTTTTTTCTTTATAATATCTATTTCTCTGGAGAATTTTTCATCCATATCCTCTGTTGTTTTTTCAATTTCTTTGCATTGCTTTTTACCTTTCTCTGGTGTCTTCCTGAGTAGCTTGATAATCAGCCTTGTTAATTCTTTATCTGGCAATTCAGAGATTTCTTCTTGGTTTGGATCCACTGCTTTGGGGAGCTAGTGTGATCTTTTGGGGGTACTATAGAAACCTGTTTTGTCATATTACCAGAATTACTTTCATGGTTCCTTCTCGCTTGTGTAGACTAATTCAGTGGAGGAGTCTGAAATTCAATGTCTGCTGTTCAGATTCTCTTGTCCAACAGGGTGATCCCTTGATGTGGTGCTCTCCCCCTTTCCCTATGGATGGGGCTTCCTGAGAGCTAGGCTGTGGTGATAGTTATTGCTCTTCTGGGTCTAACCACCCAGCAGGGTTACCAGGCTCTGGGCTGGTGCTGGAGGATGTCTGCAAAAAGTCTTGTGATGTGATGCATCTTCAGGTCTCCCAGCCATGGATACCACCACCTGCTCTGGTAGAGGTGACAGGGAAGTGAAGTAGACTCTGAGAGTCCTTGACTGTAGATAGGTTTAGGGTGCTGGCTTTCTTGAATGCTGATTATGCTACTGGTGAAGTTGTCATGTGGACACATTCAGGACCTCTGGTTAGCCAGGATATTGCAGACAGTAGAATTTAAGTGTGGTCTTCTCCTTCCTGGGATCAGGGTTGTTCTGTCTTGAGTTGCTATGATGTTCTGAGTTGGTTGGCCTCCAGCCAGAAGATGGCATTTTCAAGAGAGCACCAGCTATGATAGTTGTAGAAGTCTCTAGGCTTGACCTAAGATGGCCAGGGTAACTATTTTGGTTTCTTAGGTGATGGGCAGGGCCATAAAGCTTGCAAGAATTTTTGTGTTTTGTGTTTGGCTACCAGGGTGGGTAGGGAAATACCATCAGGTGTGGGCAGGGTTAGACAGGTCTGGGCTCAGACCCTTTCCTTGGGCTGTACTTAACTGTGGCCACTGTAGGGGACAGGGGAGTGGTTCTTAGGTCACTGGGGTTATGTTCTAGAGGGGATCTTGGCTGCATCTCCTGTGTCATATAGTTCACCAGGGAAGTGGGGGAAAGCTGGTAGAGAGAGGCCTCACCCAACTGCCATGCAGTTGGTGAGGCTGCTCTCGCTCCCCTGGTCCCCGCTATGTAGACCTTGCTCCAGGTCCTGAGCTACCCTGCTGAGAAAGCAAGCTTGGCTTTTAGACTTCATCCCTCCCAATCTGCCCAGTCTGTTGGCTGCAGCTCCTATGCTCCTTCCCTCACACCCTTGTATCCATAGTAGCTCCCATTCATCCCGCAGACTCCACTCAAGAACATTTTTGCCCAGCCAAAACCACTACCAATTTCAGTTGCGAGCTTCCTTTGCCCCACGGCCATGAATTAGCCTTCTGAATTTCACTGACTGACTTTCCCAACGGCTCCTGTGAGACATAGTCAGGCATGGCTTTTGGGGGCTTGAGCTGAACCTGCTGCTACCTCTACTTATATTTCCCACAAATCCTTAACCCATTTCTTCTCTAGGTAAGGTTAAATCTTTCTCCCGTGATCTGGATTTTCAGATTCTCTGGTAGGGATGTGTGTTTGGCAGTAGGTTTTCCTCATTTCACACTTTGGGAACTCAGCTTTTCATCTGTTTCAAGGAATTTGCAGTTGCATTCTGGTTCTTTCAAAGGATCTGTGAATTCTTTCAGTTTTCCTGGTACATTCCTGCAGCGGTTCTTGGTGCAAAAGACCATGATGTGAGTCTCCACACTGTTCTGTCTGTCCATGTGGGAGCTACACATTAGCCCTGTCTCCTATCTGCCATCTTCCTCTCCTCAATTTATTTAATTGACAAATAGAAATTGTATATATTTATCATGTGCAACATGATGTTTTGAAATATGTGTACCTTGTGGAATGGTTAAATCAAGCTAAATAATACTTGCGTTACTTCACACACTCACCATTTTTTGTGGTAAGGACACTTAAAATCTACTCTCTTAGCAAAAGAAAATACATTGTTTTTGAAATACAGTAATACGTTGTTATTAACTATAGTCACCATGTTGTACAATGTATCTCTTGAACTTATTTCTCCTATCGAAATAAAATTTTGTATCCTTTGACCAATGTCTCCTCGATCCTTCATCTCCCACAGCCCCTGGTAACCATCATTCTACTCTCTACTTCAGTGACTTCAACTTTTTTAGATTCCACATACAGGTGAGATCATGTGGTATTTGTCTTTCCATGCCTGGCTTACTTCACTTAACATAATGTTTTCCAGGTTCATCGATGTTGTCACAAATGACACAATTTTCTCATTTTTAAGACTGAATAATATTCCATTGTGTGTGTGTGTGTATATATATATATATATATATATATATATATATATATATAGCATTTTCTTTACACATTCATCTGTTGGTGGACACTTAGGTTGATTCCATATGAAAACAAATGGGAATGCATATATCTCTTTGACATACTGATTTCATTTCCTTGGTATGTATACACAGAAGTGAAATTTTGGGATCATATAGTGGTTCTATTTTTAATTTTTTAGGATAGGAACCTCCATATTGTTTTCCATAATAGTTGTATTTATTTATGTTCCCACCAACAGTGTGCAAGAGTTCCCTTTACTCCACATCCTAGGCAACATGTATTTTTCATCTTTCGATAATAGCCTTTCTAGCAGGTGTGAGGTGATATCTCATTGTGGTTTTAATTTGCATGTCTCTGATGATTGGTGATATTGAGCATTTTTTCATATAACTGTTGGACAGTTGTATGTCTTCTTTTGCGTAATGTCTATTCAGGTCCTTTGTACATTTTTAAATCTGGTTATTTCTGGGTTTTTTTTGAAATTTGATTTGTTTGAATTCATTAGGTATTTTGGATACTAACCTCTAATAAGATGTATGATTTGCAAATATTTTCTCTCATTCTGTGGGTGTTCCCTTCACTCTGTTGACTTTTTCATTGGCTATGCAGAAGCTTATTAATTTGATGTAATCACATTTGTCTATTTTCACTTTGTTGTCTGTGGTTTGGGGCAATATTAAAAAAAATATTGTCCAAACCAATGCTATGGAGCTTTTCCCCTATGTTCTTTCTTGTTAGTTTCATAGTTTCAGGTCTTATGTTTAAGTCTTAAATTCATTTTGATTAGATTTTTGTATGTGGTGTGAGAGAAGGGACTAAGTTTATTCATCTGTGTGAGAATATTCAGTTTTCCAAAAACCATTTATTTAAGAGACTGTCTTTCCCTGTTGTTTGTTCTTGGTACCTTTGTCAAAAAATCAATTGACCATAAATGTCTGAGCTTATTTCTGGGCTTTTTATCCTGTTCCATTGATCTATGGATTTATGTGCCCATTTAATGCCAGTACCATGTTGTTTTGTTTACTATAGCTTTGCAGTATATTTTAAAGTCAGGTAGTGTGATGTTTGTTTTGTTTTTGTTTTTTCTCAATATTGCTTTAGCTATTTCTGGTGAGCATTCATGTATAAATGTATTTTTTGTATATATATATATATATATATATATATATATACTAATTTCTTTTGGGTAAATACCCAGGAGTAGTATTGCTGGGTCATGTAGTAGACATAGCTTTAACTTTGGGAAACTGAAAATAGTCCTCCAAAGTAGTTCGGTCATTTGCAGTTCCACCAACAATGTATGAGAGTTTTGGTTGCTTCACATCCTCACAAAACATTTGCATTGTCTGTCTTTTTTATTTTGGACATTCTAGTGGGGATGAAGTAGTATCTTGTTGTATCTTGCTGTGACTTTAATTTTCATTTTCACTGAAGATTGGCAATGTTAAACACCTTTTTAGGTGCTTATTGGCCATTCTTATATGTCCTTTCATAATATATCTGCTTGAGTCTTTTGCCCATTTTTAATGGGATTGCTGTCTTTTTAATATCAACTTGCAGGAGCTCTTTATAGAGGCTGGATATGACTATGTCATATACAGGTATAGATTTTGATATTCGTCTCTCAGTTGGTAATGTGAAGCCTAAATCTTGCAGAGTGTAAAAATGACTTGTTACTAGCAGGGGGCAGCAATAAAGGCAAATATGTTTCATTCTTTTCAAGTTTTTCTGGAAAAGTAATTTTTGAAGTAGAAAGGGAAGACAGTTTACTTCCTAGATACACAAGGATTATCACAAAAGTAGTTTAACTTCTCTAAACCTCAGTTTATCATTTTTAAAATATTGTTAAAGTCATTTTGAGTTTCAAAAACTAACAGAGTTGTTTTGAAGCAGGGAGTCATCAAATTGGTATTAGCATCGGATGTCATAGACTGCATGTGGGTATGATGTTGCCATTCAACTTTACTACCCAGAAATTGTTACTCTTATTTTGGTTTTACAGATTCAAAATGAAGATTCTTCATGCAATATCATTTTTCTGAACAAGCCCACAGAAAACCCTTCGTTAAAACACTTCTGGGGACTTTTAAACCTAACCATTGTCAAGTATTTTAACTTAACTTTCTATTTTGCCCTAGGGGAGAACAGTTAGGGTGAATAAGTGAAATGGTTTTTGCCTTCATTGGGTCTAGACACTAGTTGCCCCTAAGATGATAAAGTTTGACCCCCAGTCACTAAGGATTTCCCAAGCACTGAAACTTACCGAAAGCATGCACTTCTGCCTGCACCTCAGTAAAGGCCGGAAATATAACTCCCCTAACACTCCTGGATTCTTTCTGTGCTTGACAATGGCCCCCAAGGGAGATTCTTGTGACAGAGTGCCTGTCCAGAGAGAAAGGATGATGTAACTAGAGCCCTGGACAAGGAGATATGGGACTTGAGGTCCCCTTCTTTTCTATTACAAAGAGTAACTCAGTTAAAGATGTTGGGATTCACTGTTATGGTCAGAAGGGGATGGGGATAAAGCAGATTTCAGAGCATGGTGAGGAGAGTTGAAAATTATTATAAACCAGTGTGGCAGGGTCATCTGTGGAGATGTCAAAGTCTGCCTTATTCTTTCTGCAGTAGGAGATAGGAAAGATAGGAGAATACTTTTTATTTCCATGCCCCACTCTGGCAAGAAGAGTCAATACTGTGTTTTAAAACCTAGGTTCTTCTAAGCTCCATCTCCTGGAAAGAAAACAGCTAATGTCTGTGTTTTAGGTGGCCCAGAAAGAAACTCCTTGGCCAGGACTTTGCTGGGACTGTTAGTCCTCTAGTGGAATAAAGCTTGAGCTTCCCAAAGGAGAGGGGATGTAGAGAGGCTGGGGCTCAGACAAAAATTGATAAATGGCTCTTTAATCACATTTTCAGGACTTTATAAATTCCAGATCACATGACTGAGATCAGATTTTCTATTGGCCTTAGCCAGATGCTTTGGGTTTACAAAAATATCATATTAGTCATACAACTAGTTTTAATTGGTTACACAAATTATTCTGAAGTGGCTAGGATTGAGATCTATTCTCTATGGAAGATGCTTCAGTTCTGGGGCTAGCTCTGGCCATGTATTCTTTCTAACAGGATACCAATAGGCCATAGTCACTCCATTTCTCAGAGAGAGAGAGTTGTGCCCCTTCTGTGGGTGCTGTTTGGATTCATGTTGATGGTGCTAATAAAAATCTTTTCAAATTGCACAGTTGGTCTTGTTAAAGAAAAAATTATTCTGACACTTGTTAAAATAGTAAGGAAGAAATTATTCAGGGCTATTGTGATAGATGGCAAGACTATTACAATAGGGGAGAGATTGGGCTCAATTTCAAATACCCATTGAGCATACTAATCAAAAAATTCAAAATCAGAAATGCTTTAAAATCCAAAACTTTCTGAGTTCCAACATAATGCCACAAGTAGAAAATTACACAACTGACCTCATGTTATGGGTTGCAGTCAAAACATACTCAAAACTTTTCTTTATGCATAAAATTATTTAAAATATTATATAAAATTACCTCAGGCTATGTATATAAGGTATATATGAAACATAAATTAATTTCATGCTTAGACTCGGGGTCCCATCCCCAAGATATTTCATTATATATATTCAAATATTCCAAAGTCTGCAAAAAGCTGAAATTTGGAACATTTCTGGTTCCAAGCATTTTGTTTCAGGGATACTCAACCTATACAGCAAAGATATCTGGGGAATTATAGCCAATGAGAAGAATGAGGAAGTCAATAGATGAAAAGTTATTAACAGAGACATCAAGGGTAGGGGAATCCTTGCTAAACTAACTTCACAGGATTCTTGCTGATGGCGGGTCAAGGATTTATATATCAAAGTCAGAGGATGATAAACTTGAGCAGATACTGAGGATAATCAGATACGCAGGGTGGGGAGTCACTCTAAACTTATCTAGTAGGATTCTTTCTAAAACTGGTACAGGCAGGCCCAAGGACAAGGCCTAGTCAAAAAGATGGCTCTAAGCAGGGTAAGTTAGGAATTAAAATTGTGGAAAAGACTTTTAATGCCAAATTTGAGTAATTGAAGCTTACTCATTTAGCATTGGAGCAAGGGAATCATGTGATCAGATATGTTTTTCAAGAAGAAAAAGAGATAAGGTAGAGATGGATTGGAATGAAAAAAAAATGGGATCAGAAGGCTATAGAGATAGGCCAAGAGTGATAAGGACTTTTTAAATAGTGAGAGTAGCAATAGAGAAAATGATATAAGAGAAATACTTAACAGGTAGGATTGACAGGAAGTCGATTGTGTGGAAAGTAAGAGATAGGGAAAATTCTAAAATGATCAAAGGTTTATTGAGGAAGGAAAAAAGCGTTGTCAGTTTATACTCCTGCCAAAGAAAGACGTTTTACTCTCAGGTTAGTCTAATTCTATCCCCATCTCTCAGCTGGGCATTTTTCATTTTCCCTGGTAGAAAGCATTATGCATTGAAAAGGCCTCCATTGCTTATTTATTCTCATGTCCAGAGACTTTGTCCCACGTCCAATGTAGAAAAGACCAGCTGGCAAGACTAGATAAAGACTTCAGATAACTTTATCCATTTCTCTGCATTATCTGCTCACAGAAGTGGCCTAGGAGAAATTCAGGATTTATTCCTACTCTTTTTCTTTTCATTTAGGTCTCAGATATACAAAGCCTAGAAATTCAGTGCGGTAGGAGCATCTACACACATTTCTAATATTTTAATTTATATTTTTATTTGGAGTCAGCTTTATTAGAGGCAAACAATTATTCAGTTTCCACTGTAAGACTTAATAGTATCTCAGAAGGTTCTATTAAACTCCCTTTATAGTAATCACAAGAATCACAAATAGTTTCCCTGTGCTCTGGGGGCATTTGAGTGTCATTAGTAATAAAGATCCTCATCCAGTTTTGTTCTAGTTTTTCCCAAAGCAAAGGCTCTTTATCTCTTTATATAGTTAAATGTTGCCCATACTTACATAGACATGTTCCTATGTTGACCAGAAATGTAAATTACGACCTTCTATTACCCATTGACCTTCCCTGGAGTTAAGTGTTAAATGTTCTGAAAGAAAGTTTATCAATAAAATGTCACTCACTAATCCTCTAAAGGAAGGTAAATCTACTGGAGAATGAGAAAGAGAAAATCACCAACTGAAGCTATTATTGACTAATTAGTTCAAGTAAAATCCCCGACCTTCCATAGTTTTGAAAATGTAAAGAGGAAATGCTCTTGACTTAATTTGTGTGCAACAATCATCAAATACATCAAATTGACTCCTAAGTCCTACTGACCCAACTCCAATATCCTGTGCCAATGTCCCTACCTTATGGTATCTGTGTATGCATCTCAGTATAGGTGCATACACAGTGCCAATATCCTTGCTTTATGGTATGACAACATATTCCAAGCTTATCTTGCACAATTCATGCCCCAGATATAGAATTAGCAATTTTTACAAATAACCCTTTTTCTTTGTGATGGGAAATGATACGTAGAGACCACAATTTCAGTGGTAGAAACACTTGTTGATATTATATTAGACTTCATTTCCATGCCTTTTTGTACAGAGCTAGGAAACAACCATATGAACCACATCGTTTTGAACCATATGAAATTGCCTTTTCTATAAATCAAAAATGATGAAATATCAGCAGTTTCATGTGGTCTGACCTCATATTTTTAAGAGAAAATATATCATGAGTATATTTAATTCAAATTTGGGTTCATAGGATTTTTATTTAATGTATTTGATTTTTATTTATATTTTCTTTTACTTTCACTGAAAATCTTGGTTCCTAGCAATGTTAATATAATTACTAATTTCTTTTATCCTACTATTGGTTTCCGAATATAAATACCAATATTATAATTGTCCATTCAATTAAAAAATAGTTTCTTCAATAAATAAATTGCGGCCGGGCACAGTGGCTCACGCCTGTAATCCCAGCACTTTGGGAGGCCAAGGCGGGTGGATCACCTGAGGTCAGGAGTTTGAGCCAGACTGGCGGACGTGATGAAATCCCATCTCTACTAAAAATACAAAAATTAGCCGGACGTAGTGGCACATGCCTGTAATCCCAGCTACTCGGGAGGCTGAGGAGTGAGAATCACTTGAACCTGGAAGGTGGAGGTTGCAGTGAGCCTAGATTGCCAGTTGCACTCCAGCCCGGGAGACAAGAGCAAAACTCAGTCTCAAAAATAAAAATAAATAAATAAATTGCAAGTAAAAATAGAAAAGAGTCAATAACCTAAGGACTAAAAGGTACTCGAAAGACACATTGACTAAATGTAATCTATGGCTTTTATTTGGATCTTGATTTGAACAAAGCAATTGCATTTTTAAAAAATCATGGATTTTTTTAACATCAACTAGTAATTTTAATGACATTAAATGTTACAATTAACCTTTTTAGGAATTAATATATTATACTTTTGTTACAAAATGTAGATTCTTATCAAATAGGATACATTCTGAAGTATTTTAGGATGAAATAATATGATGTCCACTTCAAAACAATCCAATGGGGAACAAAGAAGGTAAATAGGTAGAGATGTAGATGAAATTGGCCACGTGTTGAAAATTGTTGAAGCCAGGCAATAGGTTTATGAAAGATTATAAACTTCTCTTTTGAGTATGTTGAAAAACTTTCATAATATAAAATATTTTTTTAAATGTCTACTAATAGGAACACTAATGGTAGTGAGTGATGTTGAAGATGCATATAAAAGGTTTGAATAAGAGTGTTTAATAAAATGGAAGCAGAAAATATCATAAAGCATTATATTTGCATACAATGCTTTTTAAAATGTCCACTTTTATCTAAGTTAATACATTGAATATTATAATATACTTTTTTTTTTTTTGAGATGGAGTTTCACTCTTATTGCCCAGGCTGGAGTGCACTGGCACGATCTCAGCTAACTGCAACCTCTGCCTCCCGGGTTCAAGCAATTCTCCTGCCTCACCCTCCCACGTAGCTGGTACTACAGATATGCACCACTACACTCAACTAATTTTGTATTTTTAATAGAGATGGGGTTTCACCATGTTGGTCAGGCTGGTCTCAAACTCCTGACCTCAGGTGATCCACCTGCCTCGGCTTGGATTACAGGCATGAGCCACCATGCCCAGCCCTGAATATTATCATATACTTTGAAAATGTTATCTACATGATAGGGAGTAGATATATGATAGATAGATAGATAGATAGATAGATAGATAGATAGACAGATAGATAGACAGATAGACAGATAGATAGACAGGTAGAGATGTAGATATGGTTAATGACCACATATATTTTGGGCAGGACATTTTACTTAAGGTCCCAAAAGGCTTTCTGTTAGGTAGTCCCTGCTTATTGCATTCAGAAGATTATTTGTGGCTTTCAGTGAAAGAAAACTCAACAGATTTTTATGGACCATATTTGATGCATACAGCTGTTTGCTAAGCTATTGGGTGGGATATGAATTCATTTATTTAAAAGGTTTATAAAATAAGACAACATTGCATAATATGGGCATAGGTGACGGAGAGAGGAAGAAAAGAAAGAACAAAAATAATTTTGGAAAATGAATCCAGAAATGAGCTTAGTAAAAAACTACACATTACAAACTCCTAAACCGTTGTTCTATATGGGTTTCAAGTTTAATTTTAAGTTTTCTAGTCATAAAAATGAAAAGTCAATCTTGATCTCTGTGTTATTTGGTTTAGTGCTACTATAAAGGAATAGCTGGGGCTGGGTAATTTATAAAGAAAAGATTCTTTGGCTTACGGTTCTGTGGGCTGTACAAAAAAGCATAGCAGTGACATCTGCATCTGGTGAGGGCCTCAGGCTGTTTCCACTCCTGGCAGAAAGTGAAGGGGGAGCTGCAGGTGCAGAGATCACATGGGGAAAGAGGAAGCAAGAGAGATGGGGGAGGCTCCAGGCTCTTTTTAACAACCCACTCTCGTGGGAACTAATCCATTTTCCCAAGAACCAAGAACTTACTACCTAGAGACTGACACTAAGCCATGTATGAGGGATGCATCTCCATGTCCGAGATACCTTCCGCTAGGCTCCACCTCCAAACACCGCCACACTAGGGGATCAAATTTCAACATGAGCTTTGGAGGAGTTAAATATCTAAACCATAGCATCAGCTTCTCAACTCATGGCAACCACAAAAGAAAACTAAACCAAATCCTATGGAGAAGCGCAACAATTCCTGATATTAAAAGAAGAAAGATTCTGAAGATACAACTTATCCACAGCTAAAAAGTTTCAGGTTTAATAAAGGAAGTGATGCAAAGAGGAAGATGGTGGTCTTCATTTGTTGTCATTTTTTAGATTAGAAAACCAAGAGGTGATATCTGTTTATATTACATTGCAAGCCTCTATGGTTGAAAGCAACAGAAAGTAACTTGCCATTAGTCAAATCAACCTAGGGTGATGAAACATTGTAAGTACTATATACAAGAATATTAAATAGGAAAAAAAAACTGCCAGATCTCATGAGAACTGGTACAAGGAACTGAAAATCTGTAAGAGAATGACTCTTTTCTGACACTGGGAAAATGAGGTTGTTTTCTCTATCCCTGAAAAACTGAATTAGTTCTGTCTCAGGGCTCTTATGGGCTCTTGGTGACTCTGCAGCTCTCTCTTTTCTGAAAACCAGCATTTTCTGCTTCAAATGTCTCATTTCCTTGTGTCTTTGGCTTTGCATTGTTCTGACTTTAGCTCAGCAACTTCTAGCTAATTAGTTCACTGTAAGAGGATCACATAGCTATGGGAGGGAGGGTGTGTGTGTGTGTGTGTGTGTGTGTGAAAGTGATTTCTAGAGGAAGAGGGGGCAATGGGTTGGCAAACCTTTTTCCACTATGCATTGTCATTCCAAATTCATGATATGTATTTAAAATTTTGACCTCTAACTGAAATGAGGCAGAGAGTTTTATGTAATCCAGAAAAATCAGAAACTAATTTAGAGGACCAGAATAAACTGGGGACTATGAGCAGAGGGAAGAACAATATTTCTTCTGAGTTCTGTCTTGCTAGCATAGCAAACACATTTGTTGATAAAAGACTTTTTTTTCAATAAAATGTCAAAAGTAATAGATGAAAAACCTCTTCCCAGTACCTCTATTAAGTAACTTCGGCAGTCAAGAAAAGGCAATTTAGACGAGATTTTTTTAAAGTCCTTAACTACAAAAAAAAAAAAAAAACCTTTATATAACGTTAATATAAAAAGACTGATCCAGTTAGAAAGGAAAACCATGCCTTTTAATGAGTATGCTTACCATGTTGCAGAAGGAACTTATTTCTATGAAACCTTGGTGTCTAATTATTTCCCCAATAATTACATTTTATAGGAATTAATAAAGGTTTCTTTTTATAAGACCATGTTACAAGTGTTATTTTTTCCAAAATAGAAGCCAATATATGACACATATGATTATATGATATGGTTAATATCCACTATATGGTTAGTTCAGTTAATGATAAAAACAATTTGATCATTATCAAAATAGTGATTATGTCACCAATGACCATTTTCTTCAGCCTGAGACAAAAGCAAATAAAACGAATGTTTCAACTATCAACAATTAACTTTTGAAACCAGACCTTTATGCCTCCTGATGTGATACAATAAAAAGTACGTAGCACACCTATGGAATTCTTACAACAAAATATTTAACTTAAGAATAATCAGACCTATAGATCTTATTTCTAGGAAATACAGAAGATAAAAGAACAAATTAATCAAATCACCATGAGGAAACAGATACAGATGCTCCTAGACTTATGATGGAGTTATGTGCCAATAAACCCACTGTAAGCTGAAAATATAGCAAGTTGAAAATGCATTTAATACACCTAACCTACTGAACTTCATAGCTTACCTTAAACATGCTGAGAACACTTACATTAGCCTACAGTTGGGTAAATTCATCTAACACAAAGCCTATTTTATAATAAAGTGTTGAATATCTCAGGTAATTTACTGAATACTGTACTGAATGTGAAAAACAGAATGTCTTACTGCTGCTGCCCAGCATGGCAAGAGAGTATTGCACATATCATAGCATATCCCTAGCCCAGGAAAAGATCAAAATTCAAAACTGGAAGTACAGTTTCTACTGAATGTGTATTGCTTTCACACCATTGTAAAGTCAAAAAATCGAAGTCCAACCATTGTAAGTTGGGAACCATCAGTACTTCCAGAAGGTGGGATGTTTTAAGGATAACTGGCCTGGTATTTTTTAACAAGTCAGTGTCATGGAAAAAGAGGCTATGACAGCTATGGTAGATTAAAAGGATCCAGAGATCTTACAAATAAATAGAATGTGTAATCCTTGTTTAAACAACTTTGGAAGACATTTTGGGAATAGTCAGAAAAATGTGAGTATAGACCAAGTATTAGATGATATTGGGAAATAGTTACTTTTTAAAAGGGTGATATTGATAATGATATTAAGGTTATGTAGGAGTATGTCTTCTTTAGAGATGTAAAGTGAATCATTTTGAAATGAAATGTCACGAAGTCTATAATTTATTTTGAAATGCTTTAGTGAAAAATAGGTGATAAAAATATGACAAAATATTAAAAATTGTTAACTCTAGAGTTTGGATATATGTTCGTTATGCTATTTTCAATAAGTTTGAACATTTTCATTGTAAAGAATTCTTTAAAAGAATCCAAAATTTTATAAGCTATTAAATCCTAATTAGAAAATCAAATAAGAAAATACTGGGATTAGATAAATGCAGAGACTATTAGTTTCATTATCATTCTTTCTGTCAATGAACCTATAATCTTTCATATTGTTGAGTAAGCTCAAAAGAACATTACAAATAGCTCTGGATTCATATTCTTTCCTTTCTTCATCAGTGTGCATTACTTTTTTACTCAAAATTCCACTTTCATTAAATATTTTATCTTCAACTTCACAAAAATGGAAGGGAAAACATGGCGATATCCTAAAATCTGTTAAAGTTAGTGTTCTGTGAACATAAATGTGCATTATTATTCTGTTTACTGAAGCACTTGACGATGTCATTGGTGGTTTTACAATCTGAAAATAAGCATTTTGGAAAGAAATCCTGGTTGAACTCATGGAATTCTTATTCAGTTATATTGCAAGGAGGCTTCTGAGACTTGAATTCAAGGATTTCATATCTTGTTATTATCATAGCTTTCTGGTCACTGGTTTTCCTGATGGCAGTTTGACTGAGTTGCCCACTTTCCATCGTTGATATTATGTGGTCCATGTTTTTAATAGAATGGCAGTGATTTGGATATTGTTATGTGGGATATTACCCTGATGCAACAGTGACCTCTAAGTAGCATGCATGCTCTGTCTGAGACCATAAAACAGAAAGGCTTATGGACCAAATTAAAATATGCAAATCACACAATTTATTGAACCAATTGAAAACGCAAGGTGAGGAGCAAGGGGCAAGAGGTGGGGTAGGTTCACACACACAAGTGGGTAGAAGAATCACACTGCTTGAATCCTGGGGTCAGCAATGGTCTTGTCTCTCTCTGCTTATCAGCCTTTCCTACTGATAGTGTGCTTATAAGACCAGAACTGAGGTTCAAACAAGAAGAACCAGAGACAGAAGTGGCCCCAGGCTAATGGCACAAAATTGCTCTATTGCAGAGATGCATGGACAAGTGCACCTGGCCATAGCTGTAGCTTGCCAGTAAACTTGCTGAATAGTCATGGGTTTTATCTGCATTTCTAGGTAGAGCATATGTGGGGCCTGAATGGAACTATACTTCCCAATGGATGATCAATTTAGGAAATGACATAGCTGTCAGCTATGTGTAATGATTATGACTTGGTCCTTCTATTCCTTTCTATCTCTCTTGTTATTTCCCCCATTATATATTGCATTTATTCCATCCTTAACAAACCTCATAGGTTACTCATTACTCTATCGTTAACACATCTTTGGAATTCTGCCTGTGTCTCTCAAGTGATTTGCTTACTCATTATCTGAAGTTAACATAGTCATAAGAGTTTTGCTACCATCTTCAAGCTATGACTATTGGCTTGACACTTCTAGTGAGTTTCAGTCATCTCATTTGTTTGACTGTAGTACCCCTACTGGATGACTGAACCTATCTAAACTTAAATTTCCACATCTGTAAAATGAAGTAGAGGTAGGAAATTCTGGAGACTCAAACATTTTGTCAACTGAGGAATGAGACCTGTGATGAGTCTATCATTTTGCTGAATGTGTTAAATGTATTTTTTGCAGATTATTTATGAATTGTTCAAATTGTATATTTGTACTAAATAATGACTCATCTACTCAATTCTTGTATTTGTTCAACAAATAGTATAGAATGTTTTCTCTATATTAGACAGAGTACTAGGCACCAAGGACATATTAGTAAAGACAGCATACATGGATCATAGTTTCATGTTCTTTTGGAATTTAGATTCTATTAGAAGAGACAGACAATACATCACCAATTAGATAACCCCCTTTTTAATTATAATTATGATAAATGCCATGAAATAGAATATATACATTCAGCTGGGCTTCTGAAAATCTACAGACCAAACACTATGCAAACCAACAAGATATAGAATTATCGATACATTCTTAGCCTTCTTGAAGTGATTAACATACCTTATACCTATATCGTTTTATTTACCACTTTGTCTCACAGTGGAAGAATATCATGCTGTGTTATTTCTACTTTGTTACTCTCAACAGCACAATGACTGTCAATGCTATTAACTGGTTCCATAGAATCTTTACTGCTGCCTATTGTAGCAGAGTGAATTATTGACGGGGTTAATCTTCTCCCAAATAATTTAGCCTTTCTGCAATTTACAGCAATAAGTTTCTCAAGTGTGTATTTACTACAAAACCGTCCATTTTTGGCTTCTATAAAAGCTGTAGGAGACATTTGTTACCTTGTCCTGTCACACTATATAGTGTTAAATATAATAGCGATGGTTTAATGTCATAAAACATAGTGGGGAAGACTACTGAGACTTGAATATAATCAATTTGCTCCAATTCTAGTTTAGGTGAAAATTTATTGCTAAATTGCCTTTTTAAGAACTGCTTTGGTTATTTAATATTGATCTCAAAATGATTAAGAAATGGAACACTATTGATTTTTAAATGAAAAAAGTCCTTGTAATGAGAGTAAGAACCAGATTGCAAAAATTTTAGGTGATAGAAGTAGATTTTAATAGTCTCCATTAGTTGCTAGAGTTGAATTTGCAAGCTATATAGTTCTTTTGCTTAGGTTGGAAAGTCTAACAAGGTAAAAAAACTTCCAGTTTGTTAACTGTAGAACAAAAGACACGTATATAAATGTTGATATACTAAAAAATCATGAAATAGAGCTATATTTCACTATGGCCAGCAAGGATTTAGATCTAAAGTCACTACCTCATCACTAAATCTTAGAAAGCTTCTTGGGCCTGGTGGCAGGCATACAATAACTCGTGTTAATTGTTGTTTCCTGAATTATTTTCTGGTCATGCCCCTGTCCTGATTTTCCTTGAGCTACAGTTGCCCACATAGTCCTTGATGTTTTAAAGTCATTTCATATCACCTAGGAAGTAAGATCAAATAACAAATTGTGACAGATATCTTTTTGATTCGGGATCAAAAATAATTTTCTAGAGGACAAATTTATTTCATCAATAAAGCAATTAAACTGTTTCAGATGAAAATCTTTGTAGAAGTTTCCTTGCCTTTCTTTTCTCAAAGAAGTAGGTTTTCAGGATCATTTTTGGCACTTCTGCTCTATTTCAGATAAAGGCCCTCTTCATAAGGAGCACGTTTGTACAACATTCCAAACAGCTGTGCTTATCTATTTCCCCTATAAAAGCCTCTTCACTCCATGACTAAGAACTCTTGAATGGGCTATTGTGTTCTACTTTTATTTTTGCCTTACATAAATGTTGGTTTCGCTCCTTTGGAACGAGTACATGAATGTTTTCTCTTCATTCTTACCTATCATCCTCTCTCCCCCAGCTGTCATTTAGGGCTAGATTTTTAAAAAACATTCCAGTGTAGTCAATTACACAATTTCTTATCCTTGACCAGACTCTTAACTTATAACAAGTTCCACAACCACCATAGAAATGAAAAGAAAAGAAACCTATATAAAAATTGTTCTCATCATTTTATAATTCAATTCCCATTCCTTTATATGATTTCTGTAACACTTGATGAATTCTGAAAGTAATTTTTTTTCCATAGAAGCCATTGGTTTAAAACAAATCTTTGTTTGCTATACACTCCTAAATTTTAATACCAGTGGTAAACTCCACCAGTAGCAATTTAATTTAAATTTAAAATGATGACTTTTCTTGAGTTACCTCATTTCTGTACAGGTATATGCATTAATATACCATCTATATTCAGCTTACTTTATATAGATGGGTGACTATAAATAAGGTAAAGATAGAAGCTCAGAAAAGAAAGTCAAAATAAAATGACAATTTTATAATCCAATTTTGCTTAATTTACACAAAGGTCTGAATTCAATCTTCACCTTCTACCTGAGGTAAACAGTATTTACATCAAACCTTTGAGTCATGTGCTGTGTTAGCTATAAAGGGTTTGAAAGAGAAAGAAAGGTAAATAGACTGCAGGCTTTGTTTTCTCTGCAACACATTCAATGTTCCAGTTTCAGAGGACAACAGCAGTAGTAATCTCCGCAATTGGTAATTAACATTTCATCACCAGGTCTTACATCTTAGCTATCCATTATTATACAAATAGTGTGCTTTTGGCTTAGTTTTTATTCTTAAGTGTTTTAAGTTGGAAAGCAAAGTACATCTGACCTTATTCAAAAGTATTTGAAGAGGAAAGAGGTGGAACAAGATGGCTGAACAGAACCTTGCAGTGATTGTCTCCCCTGCAGGAACACCAAATTGAAGAACTATCACCACAAAAAACTATCACCACAAAAAAAAAAAAAAAACACCTTCATAAGAACCAAATATCAGGTGAGTGATGACAATACCTGGTTTTAATATTATATCAAGGAAAGAGGCACTGAAGAAGGTAGGAAAGACATTATTGAATTGCCTACATTGCTCCTCTACCATCCCCTGGCAGTAGCCTTGAGGCATGGAAAGCAAATCTGTGCACTTGTGGGAAGGAAAGTGTAGTGATTGTGGGACTTTGCATTGGAACTGAATGCTGCTCTGTCACAGCAGAAAGCAACATGGGGCAAAACTCAGCCACAGCTCACAAAGCGAACATTTAGACCAGCCCTAGCCAGAAGAGAATCATCCATCCTGGTAACTGGAACCTGAGTTCTGGCAAGCCTCACCACCATGGACTACAGTGCTCTCGGCCTCTGAATAAACTTGAAAGGCAGTCCAACCTACAAGGCCTGCAATTCCTGAGCAAGTCCTGGTACTGTGCTGGACTCAGAGCCAGTGGACTTAGGGTACAGATGACCTGCTGAGATACCAGCTGGACCACCAAGAGAGTGCTTGCATTACACCTACCCCGATCCCAGACAGCTCTGGGAGAGACTCTTTCTTTCCATTTGAGGAGAGAAGAGGAAAGAGTAAAGAGGACTTTCTCTTGCAACTTGGATACCAGCTCAGCCACAGTAGGATAGGGCACCAGGCAGATTCTCAAGGTCCCCATTCCAAGCCCTAGCTCCTTGACAACATTTCTAGATACACCATGGGCCAGAAGGGAACCTGCTGCCTTGAAGGGAAGGACCCAGTCCTGGCAGAATTCATCGCTTGCTGAATAAAGAGCCCTTGGGCCCTGAGGAAACATCAGTGGTAGCCAGGCAGTATTCACTGTGGGCCTTGGGTGAGACCCAAAGCCTTGCTGGCATCAAGTGTGACCCAGCACATTCCCAGCTATGGTGGCCACAGGGTGACATGCCTTTTGTTTGAGGAAAAAAGAGGGAAGAGTAAAAGGGACTTTGTCTTGCAGCTTGTGTACCAGCTTGGGTGCAGATGGGTAGAGCACCAAGCAGGCCCCTGGGGTCCCCGATTCTAGGCCTTGGCTCCTGGACAGTATTTCTGGACCTTTCCTGAGCTACAGAGGAGCCCAATGCCCTGAAGGGAGAGACCCAGACCTGGTGGCATTCACCACAGGCTGACTGAAGAGCCCTTGGGACTTGAATGAACATTGATGGTAGCCAGGCAGTACTTGCCATGGGCATGGGGTGGTGGTAGCCACAGGAAGAAAATCCTTCTGCTTGAGGAAAGGAGAGGAAAGACTGGGAAGGACCTTGTCTTGAAGCTTATGTGCCACTTCAGCCACAGTGGAGTGGAATAGAGCACCAAGTAGTCCTAAGGTCCTTAACTCCAGGCCCTGGCTTCCAGATGGCATCTCTGGTCTCCCCCTTGGCCCAAGGGAAGCTCACCATCCTGAAGGAAAGAACACAAACCTGGCTAGCTTTGCCACCTGTGGACTGTACAGCCCTTGGGCCTGGAGAGAACATCAGCGGTAGCCAGGCAGTAGTTACCATGGGCCTTGGGCAAGACCTAGTACTGTGCTGGTTTGGGGTCTAACCCAGAGCAGTCCCAGTGGTGGTGGCCATGGGGGTGCTTGGGTCACCCCACCCTAGGTCCAGGAGGCTCACCACAGAGAAAGAATCCATTTGTTTGGGAAAAAGTGAGAGAACAAGAGTATCTACCTGGTAATCCAGAGAATTATTCCAGATCTTATCCAAGACCACCAAGGTGGTACCTCCATGACTCTGCAAGAACCACAGCATCACTGGGCTTGGGGTGACCCTAATGCAAATTTGGCTTAGATCACAACACCCAAGCACCTTCTAATACCTGGAAAGTCTTCCAAAGAAGAATGAGTACAAACAAGCCCAGACTCAAAAGACCAAAATAAATACCTAACTCTTCAATGCCCAGACAACAAACATGCACAAACATTAAGACCAACCAGGAAGCCCTCACTAAATAAACTAAATAAGGTACCAGAGACTAATGCCAGAGTGACAGAGATATGCAACCTTTCAGACAGAGAATTCAAAATAGCTGTGTTGAGGAAGCTCAATGAAAATCAAGAGAACACAGACAAAACAAATTCAGAATCCTATCAGATAAATTTAATGAAGAGATTTGAAATAATTAAAAAGAATCAAGCAGAAATTCTGAAGCTGAAAACTTCAATTTACCTACCGAAGACGGCATCGGGATCTCTGAACAAAATTATTGATCAAGCAGAAGAAAGAATTAGAGAGCTTGAAGACAGGCTATTTAAAAATACACAGTCAGAGGAGACACAAGAAAAAAGAATAGAAAAGAGTGAAACATGCCTACAAGATCTAGAAAATAGACTCAAAAGGGCAAATCTAAGAGTTATTGGCCTTAAAGAGGAGGTAGAGAAAGAGATAGGAGTAGAAAGTTTATTCAAAGGGATAACAAAAGAGAACTTCCCAAACCTAGAGAAAGATATCAATATACAAATACAAGAAGGTTATATAACACCAAGTAGATTTAACCCAAAGAAGATCACCTCCAGGCATTTAATAATCGAACTTCCAAAGGTCAACAATAAAGGATCCTAAGAGCAGCAACAGAAAATAAATGAATAACATAAAATAGAGCTCCAATACATCTGGCAATTGTCTTCTCAGTGGCAACCTTATAGGCCAGAAGAGAGTGGCATGATATATTTAAAGTGCTGAAGGAAAATAAACTCTTACCCTAGAATAGTATATCTGGTGAAAATATCCTTCAAACATGCAGGAGCTCCAATACGTCTGGCAGCAAACTTTTTAGTGGAAATCTTGCAGGCCAGGAGAGAGTAGCATGACATATTTAAAGTGCTGAAGGAGAAAAGCTTTTATCCTAGAATAGTATATTCAGTGAAAATATTCTTCAAACATGAAGAAGAAATAAAGACTTTCTCAGACAAGCAAAAGCTGAGGGATTTCATCAGCACTAGGCCTGTCCTACAAGAAATGCTAAAGGGACTTCTTCAATCTGAAAGAAAAGGACTTTAATGGGCAATAAGAAGTCACCTAAAGGTACAAAACTCACTCACTAGAAATGGTATGAACACACACACACACAAAAAAAACACAAAATATTATAACACTGTAATTGTGGCATATAAACTACTCATACCTTGAGTATAAAGACTAAAAGATGAGCCTATCAAAAATAATAATTACAGCAACTTTTCAAGACATAGTATAGTAAGATATAAATGGAAACAACAAAAAGTTAAAACACAGGGGAATGAAGTTAAGTGTAGAGTTTTCTCTTTGCTTGTTTGTTTCTGTAATCAGGGTTAAGCTATCATCAGTTAAAATGAGATATTATTGGCAAGCCTCATGGTAATCTCAAATTAGAAAACCTACAATAAATACACAAAAAATTAAAAGCAAGAAATTAAAACATACCACCTGAGAAAATCACAAGTATTTGAAGAGGTACTTTATTATTTGAGGTTTCATATCTTATTGTCACTTTTTGTGGTTTATATTTATTAGCAAATTCCTGTAGCTCTAAGTCCTAGGCTGTATTCGTATGCCTAATATCATTCCATTCACATTATGTTCAATAAGCACTAGTTTAAAATTTCAATAGCGATGATGATGAATATAATTCTAAGTGATGGCTGATGTAATAGCAATCATTTTACTTCTTTAATATTCCCTTCTTTGAGCCTCCTTCTTCATCACCATATGTTACAGTGAAACCTTTCCAAGTTAGTATGGCATTACACATTTTATTAAGTGGATTCTGAGTTAAAGGACACACTGATAAAGATTGCAGATGAGAGGAATCATAACAAAGACAGGAGATTATTTAAATGAATGTTATGATTAGGAAGTACATCGATAAGGACATCAGAATTTGAGAGATAGGAGGTCAACAAAACCTACTATAGAAACGTTATCCATTTGAAGAACAGGAAGCTTTTTTTGATTTTAATGATTATTATAGAGTAAGAATCTAAAAGAGTTGGAAGGGAAGAAATCTAAGCAATTCTCATTTTCATCCTATTGTCTCTCAAGGGCATGAGAAATATAGCAGTATCTGAAGCCAGGGTTCAGAGAAGATATTAATCAGTCCCTGAAGCTGCTACTCCCAGATCCAGGTAACTGGAGGCCCAGCAGGTCAGCCCAGCGCTCTGAGGCCCAACATCGCCACTGTAGAGAATGGCTGTGCTCCAAATCATTCTCATCATTGTGAGAATCATTCCACCTTTTTCCTGTGGAATCATTATTTTTTGTTTGTATGTTTCACTCAGATAAAATGTTTTACTTCATGGGAGGGCATTTTGCCTGGGACTGATTCATGATCAGTGAGAATGGCAGTGATTTCTGTGTTTTGGAAACTCAGACAAGAGTCAAATGCTTTCAAATTCCAGAGAATCATATTTTTCTCTTCTTTTTATGGTACCTAATCACAACTTCTGGATAAGTGTGTGTGTGTGTGTGTGTGTGTGCAGTGGTGGGCAGTTTGAACTTGTGAGAGAAGAAAAGAGTGTAGGGAAGTGAGGAAAGAAGACTCAAGTACATGCTGTTGGTGTACCACCTATTATTCCTTCAAAGCCTCTTAGTGCTGAATTTCTAACTGCCAGCACCTGAATTTCTTTGCCCGAGAAATTTCTCGCATCTTTAGAGACTGCTTTGTTCACCTTTAGAAAAAACTTCAAGTGCCCTGGAGTCATCCTCACCCCTACCACCTGCTAGATATATGTCCTTCTATGACAAATAGGAGTTGGACCAGTTCCTCAGGTAGAATACCTCTGAGCTGTCCATTCTACACCATCTCCTGGAGTTTCTAGTGGCCTTATCCTTCAGTTTTATGAAAGTTTTTGTCTATGTAATAGCATAATAAGATAGATAACCAAAATAACAGGGAAAACTTTCAGAAAGGTAAGAAATAACTATTATCTGCAAATACATACTTAACAACCCAAGAAAATCAACTGAAAACCTTTTAGAATTAAAGAGTTCCATAAAATGTCACGATAAAGATAAATATGCAGAAATAAATCACTTGCATGCCTACCAGAAAATGCTATTAAAGTTAAAAGATTAAATCAATAATAGCATCAAATATTATAAAATCTAAAAGACACAAGTCTAACAAGAAAATGCAGAGTCTCTGCGCATAAGACTGAAAATTTATCGAAAAGGAGAAAATATTTGGAGAAAAATGGCATAATATACCATATAGCTGAAACAGAAAATTCTTTAGAGATTGCATTCCTTACCAAATTTATTTAAAGTTTTAACACAATTTCATTCAAAATTCCTGTCTTTGTAAATTGACACAATTATTTTAAAGTTTAGCTAAAAGAGCAAATACACAATAACAATTGAAATAATATAAGAAAATCACCAAGGTTTCAAAACTTACCATAAAGCTACAGTAATCAAGGCAATACTGGCAAAAGGATAGACACAAAGATTAATGGACTAGAATAGAAAGCCCAGAAGTAGACGCACAAAAATATGGTTAATTGCAAACACCACATGTTCTCACTCCTAAGTGGGAGTTGAACAGTGAGAACACATGGACACAGGGAGGGGAACATCACACACCAGGGCCTGTTGGGGGGTCGGGGGATAGAGGAGGGATAGCATTAGGAGAAATACCTAATGTAGATGACGGGTTGATGGGTGCAGCAAACCACCATGGCACGTGTATACCTATGTAACAAGTCTGCACGTTCTGCACATGTATCAACATTCTGTGTTGTCTCTATTTTTTATTTTAGCCATTATAATAAATGCACAGTGATATGTTATTTTGCATTTTAGATCATTTGGATAATTTGGTTTTAATTTGCGTTGATGGATGCCGATGTGGAATATCTTTATGTGTTCATTAGCCACCTGTATGCCGTCTGCGGTGAAATGTCTCTTCAAGTCTTTTGATCATTTTCTGATTGGAGTTTTTTGAATTTTTACTGTTGAGTTTTATGAGCTCTTTATATATTCTAAATACTAGTTGTTTGTCATATATGTGGCTTGGAAATATTTTCTCCCAGTCTGTAGCTTGTCTTTCCATCCTGTTCATGTGGACTTTCACAGAACAAAAGTTTTTAATTTTGATGAAGTCCAGTTTATCAATGTTTTCTCTTATTGGTTGTGCTTTTGGTGTCAAGTCTAAGAACTTTTTGCCTAGCCTTAAATCCTAAGATTTTATCCAGTGTTTTTTTAAAAAGTTTTATAGATTTACATTTTACATTTAAATCCATTGATCTATATTGAGTTAATTTTTGTATAAGATATGAGATTTATGTCGAGGCTTTTGAAAAGGCTCTCCTTCCTCTATTGAATTGCCTTTGCATCTTCACCAAAAATCAGTTGAGCATATCTGTATGGGTCTATTTCTGTGTGATCTATTCTGTTTCATTTGTATATTTCTCTCTCCCTTCACCAATATCACATTATCTTGATTAATGTAGCTATATAGTAAGCTTTTGTATATGGTAGAGTGATTCATCCCACTTTATTCTTCTTTGTCAAGATTGTTTTATCTATTCTAGGGTGTGCACCTTCCATATAACTTTAGTATAAGCTTGTCTATGTCTACAATAGACTTTGCTGACATTTTTATAGGGTTTGCATTAAGCTTATAGATCAATATAGGGAGAATTTACATCTTTACTCATGTAAATTGATTGATGTTGATTGATGTTACGTCCTTCAATCAAAGAACATGGTATATTTCTCCGTTTATTTAGGTCTTATTTGATTTACTTTATCAGCATTTTGTAATTTAAAGCATACAGACCCTATATATGTTTTGTTAAGTGTATACCTAAGAATTTTATTTTCTTTAAGCAACTGTAAATGGTGTATTGTATTTTTAATTTTAGTTTCCTCACAGTCATTGTGAGTATGTGAAATACAATTGACTTTTATGTTGATTTTATATCCTGCAAACTTGCTTAATTTGTTTATTAGTTTTAGGAGTTTTCTGGTAGATTCCTGGGGATCTCTACACAGACAATCATGTTGTCTGCAAATATCAATAGCTTATCTTCTTTTCCAGTCTGCGTTCCTTTTATTTCTTTTCTTGCATGTTGCAGTGGCTAGATCTTTCAGTGCTATGCTGAGTTAAAGTGGTGAGAATAGATATGCTTGCCTTGTTTCTAATCTTAGGGGAAAAGCAATTAGTCTTTCACCATTAAGTATGATGTTAGCTATAGGTTTCCTATAGATGCTTTTTATGAAGTTAAGGTAATTTCTCCCTATTTCTAACTTGCTGAGAATTTTTGTCATGAATGTGGATTTTTTTCAAATAATTTCCTGTGTCAATTGGCATGATTATTCTTATTTAGCCTGTTGATATGGTGGATTCCACTGACCGATTTTTATTATTGAACCAGCTTTACATACCTGCAATAAATCCCATTTGGTCATAGTATAGATTCTTTTTATGAATTGTTGGATTTTATTTGTTTTAATATTTTGTTGAGGCTTTTCGCATCTAAGTTTATGAGATATATTGGTCTACAGATTACTTCTTTTGCATTATCATTGTCTGGTTTTGGTAGTAGTGTAACACTGTTCTCATAAAATGAGTTTGGAATGAGTTAGGACATGTTCCGCCTTTTCTATTTTCAGGAAGAGATTGTGTAAAATTAGTGTTGATTCTTATTTATATGTTTGGTAAAAATCTCTAGTAAAACCATCTTTGCTTAGAGAGCTCTCTTTCTGGAGCTTTTTAATTATAAGCTTAATTTCTTTAATGGTTATAAGGCTACTCAGCTGATCTGTTTCATCTTGGTCGTTTTGGTGATTTGTGATCTTCAAAAAATTAATCCATTCGTTGTAAAATGTATAAGTATAAAGTTATGCATAGAGTTTTATTTTAATGGCTAAAAGCTATTTGGTGTTAGCTCCTGTTACATCCTTGATTTTGGTGATTTGCATTTTCTCTCTTTTTATCATCAGTATTTTCTATGATTTGAATGTTTGTGTCCCCTGTCAATTCATACCTTGAAACCTAATCACCAATGTGATGGTAGTAAGAGGTGGGAAGGGACGTGAACTAGATGATGAACAGAAGATTCTCCAGCATCACTCCCTCCACAGAAATACAACAAAAGACAATTCAAAGACAAGAATACCACCTCACATTTTGCAGAACTCAGGAAAGAAGCAGAGCAACTCCCTGAGCTCACAGAATTGAGAGAAGCCATCATCAGTAAAAGAAATGGTCATGTCACACTGCACTTTCCCCTGCCCCAAGCCAGCATAATGCCACTCACAGAGAATTTCCCTAGACCTATTGTTTCTTGGGTAAGAGGAGGGGATGGAAGGAGAATGTTCAATCTCCCCATGAATCTGGGAGTCTTTGTGGGAAGCTCACTTTGGTTCTATCACACAGAAAAGTATTTGAAGTGCCAGGAGGGCTGAACCACTGGGATGACTGGGGACAAAAAAAGCAGGGATCTGATTGTAGTGATTAGCATGCAGACATTGGTGGCTACTCTGAGCTCTGATAATCAGGAAGACCACATTTAAGCAACTGGCTGGAGCCATAGTGTTTCAGGGAACACAATACTCGAGAAACTTGAATCCCTTGCCAGATTTTACACAAATTCCAGGTGCTTGTGTGGAGCCTTCCTCTGGCCCCTAACAACTAAAATGCCAGGATTAACTTCCAGTGGGCACTAAAGTATTCTCCACACTGTGAAACAATGGCAGGGCAGTGAGCTACTTCCAGTTCTGACTCTAAGTCTTCCCCAGAATGGGAAGAAATAATAGGCCAGTATTTAAGTTCCAAAACTAAGTAGTAAAGGTCTGCCACCACCAAAAAACACCTGCAAAAACTAGAAGAGGTGGTTGTCTTCTTAACTAAGTAGACATTATTGTGAAGATGGAAGAATTGCTAAAACTCAAGGAAATATGACACCACCAAAGCTCCAACAATGGATCCAAAAAAAATTGAAGATATATGAAATGTCAGACAGGAAATTCAGAATTATTCCCTAAAAGGAGCTCGGGGAGTCACAAGAAAATATGGATAGAAAACCAAATAAAAAATCTCTTGACACAAATGATAATGGAAACACAACATACTAAAACCTACGGGATACAGCAAGGACAATACTAAAAAGGAAGTTTATAGCACAAGCAACTACATCAAAAAAGTAAAAGAAAATTAAAACAACCTAGTGATGCATCTTAAATAACTAGAAAAGAAATACCTAATTGAACCCAAAATTAGTAGAAGAAAATAAATAATAAATATCAGAACAGAAATAAATGAAATTAAAGAAAACAATACAAAAGATCAAAGAAATGATAAGTTGGCTTTTGGAAAAGATAATCAAAACTGACAGACTTTTTGCCAGACTAAGAAAAAAGAGAAGACTCAAAATCAGAGAAGAAAAAGGAGACATTACAGCCAATGCCACATAAATTCAAGGGATTATTAGTGGCTACTATGAGCAACTATATGTCAATAAATTGGAGAATCTAGAAGAAATGAATGAATACCTAGATATATGTAGCCTGCCAAGGTTGAACCATGAAGAAATTCAAAACTTGAACAGATCAGTAACAACTAATAAAACCAAAGCCTTAATAAAAAGTCTCCCAATAAAGAAAAGCCCAGGACCCGATGGCTTCACGTTGAATTCTACCAAACATTAAAGAACTAATACCAATCTGACTCAAACTATTCCAAAAAAAACAGAGAAAGAGGGAATACTTCCAAATTCATTCTACAAGGCCAGTATTATCCTGAAACCAAGCCCAGACAAAGACATATCAAAAAAGAAAAACTATAGGCCAATATTTCTGATGAATATTGATGCAAAAATCTTCAATGAAATACTAGCAAACTGAATTCAACAATACATTAAAATGATTATTCATTATGACCAAGTGGGATTTATCCCATGAATACAATAATGGTTGAAGATAGACAAATAAATCAAGGTGATTCATCATATCAACAGAATGAAGGACAAAAGCCATATGATCACTTATTGATACTGAAAAATCATATGATAAAATTCAACATCAAATCCTGAAAACACTCTGTATAAAAGGAATGTACTTCAATAAAAGCCACATATGACAGACCCACAGCTAGTATCATACTGAATGGGGAAAAACTGAAAGTCTTTACTACCTGGAACATGACAAGGGTGCCCACTTTTATCACTGTTATTCAACATAGTAGTGGAAGTGCTAACAAGAGCAATCAGACAAGAGAAAGAAACAAACGGTATGAAAATTGGAAAGGAAGAAGTCAAATTATCCTGGTTTGCAGATTATATGATCTTATATTTGGAAAAACCTAAAGACTCCAGCAAATAACTATTAGAACTAACAAATTCAGTAAAGTTACAGGATACAAACCAACATAGAAAAATCAGTAGCATTTTTATATGCCAACAGCAAACAATCTGAAAAAAACATCAGGAAAATAATTCTATATATTATAGCAACAATAAAAAAATATACCTAGGAATAAACAACCAAAGAAGTGAAAGACCAATACAATGAAAACTATAGCTAAAGCAACACTAAGCAAAAAGAACAAAGCTGGAGGCATCACAATTACCCAACTTTAAAACATACTACAAAGCTATTGTAACCAAAACAGCATGGTACTGGCATAAAAACAGACACATTGACCAATGGAACAGAATAAAGAACCCAGAAATAAATCCACACATTTACAGCAAAACTCATTTTCAATAAAGGAACCAAGAACATTGAGTTAAGGATGGTCTTTTTAACAAATGGTGCTGGGGAAACTGTATATTCACATACAGAAGAATAACACTAGACCCCTATCTCTCACCATATACAAAAATCAAAGCAAAATGGATTAAAGACTTAATTGGCAGACCAGAAACTATGAACCTAGTATAAAAAAAAAAACGAAATACTGTTATTTGCAGCAACAAATTGAAGGACATTATATTAAGTGAAATAAGTCAGGCACAGAAAGATAAATATCACATGTTCTCATATATGTGGGAACTAAGAAAGTTGGTCCCGTGAAGGTGGAGAGTAGAATGATGGTTACCAGAGGCTGGAAAGTATAGGGGGTATAGGGGTATAAAGAGATTTTGATTAATGGGTACAAAACTACAGTTAGATAGAAGGAATACATTCTAATATTTGATAGCACAGTAGGGTAAAAATAGAAAATAACAATTTATTGTATATTTCAAAATAGCAAGAAGAGAAGATTTGAAATGTTTCCAACACAAATGACAAATGTTTGAGTTAATATACTAATTACCCTGATTTGATCATTATACATTGTATACATGTATCAAAATATCACAGGTACCGCACTAATATTTGCACTTGTTATTGGTCATTTTAAAAAGACAGCTGGGACATTTCGGAGGTGATTAAATTCATGAGGGCTCTACCTCCGTGAATGGGATTAGTGCCCTTATAACAGAGGCCCAAGAGATCTGTGCAAGGATGCAGCAAAAGGGCACCATCTATGAGGACTAGGCCCTCACTAAATCAAATCTGCCTGTATTTTAATCTTGGACTTCCTAGTTTCTAGAACTATGAGAAAAAAAGTTTGTTCTTTATAAGCTACCAAGTTTATGCCATTTTGATACAGCAGCCTTTACAGACTAAGACAGTATTCCAAGAGTTTTATCAATTCCTCATGAATTTTATATATCATATTTGATGATAGGATCAAATAATTAAAACACCATCTGACACTCAAGATAACATTTAAAGCTGAGAAAAGTGGCAGATTAGTGTCCTAATATTTAAAAAATTAATTAATTAATTAAAATTGAGAAAGGGAAAAGGACCTAAATAGAAGCAAAATTTCCAAATTTAACTCAAAGTCATAAAATGTTGATAGTTGTGGACTGTGATGAGGTACATGGGTATATTTAAATACCCAGAAAAAAACATTCCCAAAACTATTCAGAGATACATTATAAATAAATTTAAAAAATAAATCCAGATGGAATTTCAAAAAATAGACAGTTTAGCAAGAAAAGAGAAACAAAACCATAGGAAACAAACAGAAATCAAATACCCAAATGGCACACTTAAATGCTATCATATCAATAATTACATTAAGTATAAATAGCATAAATACACCAATCTAAAGATAAGGATTGGCAGAAGGATTTAAAAAAAACAACTATATGCTGTTTATATAAGAAACTCACTTCAAATTATACTATACAGGTAAGTTAAAAGTAAAGGGATGGAAAAAGACATATTCTAGCCTTAATAAAAAATGGAATAAGAATGGCTATATTTATATACGACAAAGTATACTTCAGAGCAAATAAAATTACCAGAGACAAAGAGAGATATTTCATAGTGATAAAAGGATCAATCCATGAGGAAGCTAGAACAATCTTAAATGTGTATGCAACAAAAAGTAAAGTCTCAAAATACATGAAGCAAACACTGATAAGCTAAAAGAAGAAACACATGAACCCATAATTACAATTGAACTTGAATTTTCAGAACTTTAATTGCTGTGTGTCTTGTCCTGGACTTCTTTGGGTTAATCTTTTTGTGGTTCACTCAGCTTCTTGAATCTGTAGGTTTGTATCTTTTCCAAATTGAGGAAGTTTTCAGCCTAATTTCTTCACATATTCTTTAAGTCCCAACTATTCTTCTCTTTCTGGGAATCTGATTATATAAATGTTGTCTATTTTGTTATTGTACTCCAGGTTTCTGAGCCGCTATTCAGATTTTTCTCAGTCTATTTTCTCTCTTTTGTTCAGATTCTAGTGATGCATCCTTATGTTCACTCATTCTATTCTATTCTTTATCCTCTCTATTATTGGGCCCATTCAGCCAGTTGTTTATTTTTTTTATTGTTTTTTTTTTTCTTGGAGATGGAGTCTTGCTCTGTTGCCCAGGCTGGAGTTTAGTGGTGTGATCTTGGCTCACTGCAACCTCTGCATCCCAGGTTCAAGCAATTTTCCTGCCTCAGCCTCCCCAGTAGCTGGGACTACAGGTGCACACCACAATGCCCTGCTAATTTTGTTTTTTTTTTTAGACTGAGTCTCGCTCTTGACCCCCAGGCTGGAGTGCGATGGTGTGATCTTGGTTCACTGCAATCTCCACCTCCTGGGTTCAAGCGATTATCCTGCCTCAGCCTCCCGAGTAGCTGGGATTACAGGCACCTGCCACCACGCCCAGTTAATTTCTGTACTTTTAATAGAGACAGGGTTTCACCATGTTGGCCAGGCTGGTCTCGAACTCCTGACCTCGGGTGATCCGCCCGCCTCAGCCTCCCAAAGTGCTGGGATTACAAGTGTGAGCCACCGAGCCCGGCCAATTTTTTGTATTTTAGTAGAGACAGGGTTTCACCTTGTTGCCCAGGCTGGTCTCGAACTCCTGAGCTCAGACAATCCACCTGCCTCAGCCTCTCAAAGTGCTAAGATTACAGGCATGAGCCACCACTCCCGGCCTATAATTTCCATTTAGTTCTTTTTTATAACTTTTATTTATTTGTTCGGATTTCCTAGTTTTCATTTATTTTGAGAGAAACTTTAATTGCTGAACTATTTTCGTGACTGATTTATTTCAGTGTAGGCATTTGTTCATAATTTTTCCTCATTAAGTTGTGATTTCCTTGGTTTTTGATATGATGGGTAATTTTCAACTGTGTCCTAAACGTTTTTGTAGTATACTAGCAGAGTCTGAGTCCCATTTAAATTCATCACTTCACCAGACAGTCACTCTTTTTAGATTTTGTGTGCAGGTCCTGGCCTACTTTTGTGGGCTGTCTTCCAATGGCAGTTTAATTTTTGGAGCCTTTGCAGAGTTAGTTTGGTCTACTTACTTTATCTGGTGCTGCTGGAGTTCGTAATGGTTACTGTTGTTGCTGACTGAAGAGGCAGAAGGAGTTTCTTCAGTCTGGGCTGTCATGTGTTTCTCAGTGGGGATGAGATTCTTAGGCCACAGAAACAAAGTCTCTTTTCTGGCTGGGAGTTTGTTGCAATGGAGTCCCTTTTGCCAATGCCACTTTTGCCAACTCAGTGTCTCTGGCCCAGTGAGGGGAATCTCAGGTCTAACAGGACAAAGAAAGTTTTAAAATCTGGCCATTTGTTGTGGCAAGATCTCTTTTGCCAATTCTTCCTTGGTATCTCTCAGTGGGAAAGAGGAACCTTAGTCCTGGTGGGAAAAGATAATATTTCCCTGACTGCTTATTGTTAACAGGCCTCTCACCAAGCCCCCTTGCAAGTGGTTCTGTGCTCACTTCGTGTTAGAGGGACCCCCCATTCAATACAGGGCTGCCTTATTTTTTTAGGTTGGAGATTGGAAAATTCTGAGTCTGGATCAAATTCTTCTACTGGATATAGGAACGTAAGATGCCCTGCCACTGTGTTGTTTCTCCAGTCTTGGGGTCGCAAACTAGTTTTCCTTCTTCTTACCAACTTTCAGAGATCTTTCTTAGTTACTTCTTGCATTATTTCCAGGACTTATAATTGTATTTAATGGGGGCAAGGAAGAAAAAATTTGATCTATGTGATCTTATCCAGACTGAAGTTGATTTTTGACAAAAGTGTAAAAGCAATTCAATGGAGAAATAATTATCTTCTCCACAATGGTCCATATAGAGCAGGGGTCCCCAACCCCCATGCCATGGCCTGTTAAGAACCTGGCCACACAGCAGGAGGTGAGTGGCAGGCAAGTGAGCATTACCACCTGAGCTCTGCCTCCTGTCACATCAGCGGTGGCATTAGATTCTCATAGGAGCAAGAACCCTATTGTGAACTGTACATGTGAAGGATGTAGGTTGCCTGCTCCTTATTAGAATCTAATGCCTGATGATATGAGGTGGAATCATTTCATCCTGAAACCACCCATCCCCCTACCGCCACAGTTCATGGAAAAGTTGCCTTCCACAAAACCGGTCCCTGGTACCAAAAAAGGTTGGGGACCACTGATAGAGAGGTGCATTGCAAACAAAACAAAGTAAAAGAAAACAAAACCTTGACATATAATTCATGCTTTATATGAAAATTAACTCAAACTACAAAATAAATGAGTCTATATTGAATAAGTAATTGAAAATAAATAAATGTACTCCCCCATATGATATCATGAGAAGGGCAGTTTATATTTCTAAGATTTTTCCTCCCACACTTGTAATCCTAGTTAATCATGGACTGAACATGAGACAAACCCAAATTAAGGGAGAGTTTACAAAATAGCTGACTACTATTCCTTAAAACTCTCAAAGTCAAAAAACTTTTTTTTAAAGACTTTAAAACCGTCATAGACCAGAAGAGATCAAGGCGACATGACAATGAAACAAAATGTAGAATCCTGGATTGTATCCCATAACAAAAGACACTAATGGAAAAACTGGTGAGATCTAAATAACACAGAATTCAGTTTTAAAACTCGTGAAGGTACTAAATCATAAAATATGTCCCCATATCAGTAACGTGAACCACCACTCATTTAGTCTCAATGAATTTTAATTTAATGCTATGAACTTTATTATTGAATATTTATCAATAAAAACTCTGTAATTAGTGTTCTCAAATGATTTCGTTATATCATTATATTTAGTTATATCATAATTAAAAAATACTAAAATTTATATTGCCTGAACTAAGTGGAATATTTTCACTGGCTCCAAAAGAGAATATTCACCTGGCTCTTAGGTTGGTAAGATATCTCTTTTTCCCATTTTTTTCTTTCTCTGGGGGTGTTTCTCGTTTTCTTTGAACATACCTCGTTTCTCTATTTCCTGTTGTGTTTTCTCCCTTAGACACTCTACTCTGCCTTATAGCCTCATTTTAATTATTAGATGGGTGACTTCCTCTGTAATTACATAGATAGTATAATCTCCAAAGATTTTTCAGCCTCTCATTTGTTGCTCTGAACCCAGAATCACATTATCAAGGACTGCTGAGCATGAGGGATGTTATTATCTGCAGAGAAAGCAAAGAGAACCTTTGAAATCACATAGTCATATACCTTTGCATTCCAGGCACTTAAAAAGAATGCAAATGGCTGTTTGATAAATGGAAAAATAAATTCATCATATGTTTAAATTTATTTGTTAACCACCCAGTAAAATAACTAGATAGAAAGTCCTGGGAGTAGAGGAAGCCTTTTCATATTTGCCTATTTTCTTTGTTATATATATATTTTTCTTCTTCTATGAAATACATGGTGAGGTGATTTTGACAAAACACCTCTGTTTCTCAACTATATTATTTAATGTAATACCTGGTAAGCATGTTACATTCTGTGGTTTCCAGACATGTATTGCTCTTTAGACACATTCTTGGGGATTAAAGAGTAAAACTTTTTTAAAAACTTGGAAATTTCAATTTAATGGAAATCTAAAAATGTAGAAAGAGACTTATTCTTGGTCTGTCTGGTTGACTACTTTATCACCAAGTACTGCCAAAGAGTACCAGGATCCAAAGTTGTTTATGATCTTATTCACAAGTAAAGGCTGAATATGTTAGTGCATGCTGCACGAAGGACGTTTTGCAGTGGTTTAAATGGAGAACTGAGTCATCAAATAGCTCTTCGAGTATAAGTCTTATCAAATAAAAGAGATAAAGAGTCAGTCAATGTATTCAGGACAATGAATTCATTATATAATTATTTTTATATGGAAGAAAGAGAAAAATAGTAAGTAGTAAATTTGCAATAATAGATTTTTAATTTTTCAATATTGGATGGTGTAGTGTAGTGTTCAACTGATTATATCATCAAAGTAAAGGATTGGTAATTTAAAATTAGATCAGTTTTTAAAGTGAAAAGTTTCATTAGTAAAAATAGCAAAGAGAAATGATGGCCCATCCTTCTCAATATGAAAACAATCAACTAAACAAAAATAATAAAACATTTTCATCAAAATCAACATAATCAATTTAGTTTTAGGGAAACACCCTTGATTATATTAATATTTTTAATTTTTTTTGGTTCTTTATTTAACTTTTAATTCATTCTTGTTTGACAATTTTCTATTTAGCTTTATGGCTACAAATATTTTAGGAGCATTTTCAGAAATAAATGAAATCAAAGGTATAACAATGAGTATTAAGATGTTTTAGGACAGTAGTCCCTAACGTTTTTGGCACCAGGGACTGGTTTTGTGGAAGACCATTTTTCCACAGACCAGGGATGGGGGCCAGGGATGGTTTTGGAATAAAACTGTTCCACCTAAGATCATCAGGCATTAGATTCTCATAAGGAGGGTGCAACCTAGATCCTTCACATGTGCAGTTCACCATAGGGTTCGCACTCTTAAGAGAATCTAATGCTACCACTGATCTGACAGGAGGTGGAGCTCAAGCAGTAATGCTCACTCCCCAACTGCTCACCTCCTGCTGTGTGGCCAGGTTCCTAACAAGCCAGGGACTGGTACCAGTCCATGGCTAGGTGTTGAGGACCCCTGTTTTAGGACACTAGGGAGATCAATGAGCATAGAGTGTAAATAAGCCCAAGAGTGGCATGATCAGTGATTTCAGGTGAAAGATAATGTTCAAAACTGGAAAGAGGAGATCAAATTCAATAGAAAAATGAATAGGGGAGTAGTGACAGGAAATTAATCCATCATCATTATACAGAGAGATGTGGAATGTGGAAAGCATAGAGCCAGGGAAGAATGATGCTACAAAAATCTAGACACAAGGTGATGGAGATCTGACCTAGCAAAATGACAAAGATAATGGAAAGAGAGACATTTTGAAATAAAATAAAGCATAACATAGAGATGGTACTATAAAGCCACCTGGAATAGAAACACGATTATTCTGATTTGATTGTTGGGTTTCTTCTTTTCCACAGAGTAAAAGATAGTAATCCTGGAGCCATAGTAGGAAATCAAAACTAAAAAGACCAGGGATTTCATGCTGACTCTGGTATCTACTTATTAGCATTTACATTTTATTTGTAGTCTTAGTTACTTCATCTATAAATAAAATGGTTTAGTTGGAAGGGTGGTTTTCAAATATCATCTCCCTCAAGTACTGGAACTTTTTCTTTTAAGACACTTGACACTTTACACAAAGCTTAAAAAATTGAGAAAGATAAAGCAGCCCAGCAGTTTCATGAAAATTTCTGCATACATCTACCATATGATCCAACCATTCTACTCCTACTGAAATGGGAAAATTTCCCTTGTCCCCCTTGCAAGGCCTGTGATGGGGGTGTGGCTCGCTTCTTCGGTGTCCCACTGCTCAAACCTCTAGGGGGAGCATGCAGACAGGCAGGCTGTGGGGCTCTGACCCCACCGCAATGTCTAGGCCCCAGTGGACATGTGTTGCCGTGTGCTCTTTTAGTTTTGCCGTCTGTAGGCAGCTTGTGTTAGTCAGCTCAATTAGCCCCTCCACCTTACTGCAAGGACAGAGGACTTTCTGTATCCTGGGGTTCTTGCCTTGGTGTACTGGAAGAATCGGATCACACGTGGGCATCGGATCACACACGGGCTTGGAGAATGAGTGCAAGGTTTTTTACTGAGTGGTAGCTCTCAGCGAGGTAGATGGGAAGGCCAGAAGGGGGATGGCCTGCCAAGCACCACATCGTTCTGCAGGTCGATGGTCTGCTGGCGTCTGCGGATGTCTGTCAGTATGCTCTTCTGTTGGTGTGTTCCTCTCAACATCCAGCCCCTGTGTGCCTTTCTGCCAGTGTGTTCCTCCGCCACTGTGTTCCTCTCAACATCCAGTCACTTGTATGTTCTTCCACCGGTGTGTTCCTCTCCATATCCAGCCACTTGTGTCTCTGCCTGCTAGGGTCTCAGGATTTCTATAGGCACAGGATGGGGGCATGGCGGGCCAGCGTGGTCTTTGGAAACGCAACATTTAGGCATGAAAACAGGAGTGTCTGTCCTCACCTAGGTCCATGGGTATGGGCCCAAGGGTGGAGCCCTTGCCAGGGACCACAACTTTCTCCTCCCAGCATGTCCCTGCCCTGCTGCCATGTCACTAGGTATTTACTCAAGAGAAATGGAAGCATATGTCAATACAAAGCCTCTTCAAGAATATTCATAGCTGCTTTATTTGTAATAGCCAAAAACTGGAGACAACAAAAATATCCAAAAACGGATAAATAGATAAATAATTTGTGGTATGTCCATGCAATGAAATACTATTAACCAATAAAAAGGGATTTGCTACTGATACACACAATATGAGTGACTCTCAAAATAACTATGATTAGTGAAAGAAGCCCCCAAAAAAGACATTATATATTGTATGATTCAACTTATAAAACTCTAGAAAATGAAAACTATTTTATAGTGATATAAATTAGATCAATGGTTACTTCAGGCTACATGGAGAGACAAGGGGCAGCAGAGGAATTACAAAAGGATGCCAAAAAGTACTTGGAGGTGGTGGATGTATTCACTATCTTAATTGTGGTGATGGTTTCAAGGGTGTATATATGTCAGCATTTATCAAACTGTACACGTTAAATATGTGCAGTTTGCATGTCAATTATACCTCAATAAAGCTGTTTTTGAAAAAAACAAAAGGCAATCTTGACAGCTGACAGCTAGTAGCTCGTGTAGTTGCTTCCAACTAGGGCATGGTGTTCCTTTGTTGGATGTGAGGATTTTACAGAATATCAACATCAGAAAAGGTGTCCTCATGACTGCGATGGAACAAAACAATAGAAAGACAACTCCACACTCCATAATCATGCCCAAATAGAGATATAAGTGGAAACTTTGGACAATCACAAAATGCCCAAATACCACTTTCTCAGTTAACATGAGTAACAACTGCTTATTCTTCAATGAATACTCTACCCCATTTTTCCCCTCTGACCTCCTAGATAAAAATTAAGGTAGTCAATCAACAAATTGCCTCAGATTTCTGGCCTTGGCTAATTCAAAACAGACTCTTGCTTCCTGAACTTTCCCACAAAAAAAAAAAAAACCTGAACACAAGCCACAATCCTATAGTAAACCTCCCCACCCGTCAATCATTCTGTCTTTCAGAAAAGCCCCACAATTTCTCCATGGTGTTTAGTCTCCCTTGGCACAGCAATAAGAAACTTAACCTTACTGATTAGAAGTGATCCTGGTGATCTTTGGGGGTGAGCATAACAAAGAAAAAACTTCGAAAGTAGAGTTCTCTGAAATGCAGGACATTGGGAACCTCTCTCTCATGTTCCCCATTCCCCCAGGCCCTTAGAAGCTTTTTGGAAATCATTGCGGTAAATGATCTCTAAAGACTATTAAAATCCTTATTTTGATGGTGTTGATGTTACTAATATCAATTCCTAGAAACAATGATGGCCTTTAGTAAACTTTTTGAGACAGTCTCTTGAAACAACCAAAATTTATATTTTAACATTAGTATTGTGTCTGAGAATAGTGATCAACACTGTTAACACAGAGACTTATTATTTGTACGGAAAAGTCATTTTGATGTCTCTTTAAATGTTTATTATTAAATTGCCCTCTACACTTGGTCTGTGGCACTGGGGAGAAGAGCTCCATTTTTGCTGACTTAAAAGAGATTGATCCATGAATGTGCTTTCTTTAGCTTCCTGCTGATAAATACTCTTCTTCTGCTGTTTTCCTGAGTTATTTTTGTCCCTGGATTCTCATCTTGAATAAGCAGACAGGGAACTGAGATGAAGAACAGACTTGAATATTTGGGATGCTTTCCAGAATGCACTGGCCAACAATGGAAAGCTGTGATGGGGCAAAGAAAATTTGATTCACCAGAAGGTATTTTTAGAAGTTTAAATGTACCCAAATGTCAAATTTACTTTTTTTAAAAAAGATTAGAGTATGTAAGAATAAGTCTCTTTTTCTATCCTACTAAAATCCTTCTAAAATTACTATCTGCCATCCAAATCTACATTGTCACTTTAAAGAGTTCCAGGACGGAGTTTTTACATCATTTATGTTGTTTAAATATGTGTAATAACACAGTCATTGAAATTCAAGACAAAAAGAATAAGCTACAAAAGTGGCTTTTGGCTTTTGACATCTACCTACAAATCTTTGCTTTTTTTTTTTTGAGACAGAGCCTCACTCTGTCGCCCAGGCTGGAGTGCAGTGGCGCAATCTCAGCTCACTGCAACCTCCACCTCCCAGGTTCAAGCGATTCTTCTGCCTCAGCCTCCCAAGTAGCTGGGACTACAGGTGCATGCCACCACGCCTGGCTGATTTTTGTGTTTTTATTAGAGACGGGGTTTCACCGTACCGGCCAGGCTGGTCTCGAACTCCTAACCTCATGATCTGCCTGCCTTGGCCTCCCAAAGTGCTGGGATTACAGGCATGAGCCATTGCACCCGGCCAATTCTTTGCTTTTAGGACAAGCGCTGGGGGGCAGAAGTAACAGAGCAGAAGAAATAAACCATCTTTCTATATCATATTCATGCACACAAGCATGGCAGTTTTGGTGGCACTGCCTATATTTGGCACTGGGGCCCAGCTGGGGTGAGATGGACGGGGAGCAAAGTCCGAAGTTTGGCAATGGAGGCAGGGAGTCCAGGAAATAAGGAAAGTTTGAGCCTCACATACAGCCAGAAACTTTCTAAAGAATTTGCTCTTCCATAGTTTTTAAATCTTTTTATAGATCTTCCACACTTGTCTCATTGAAAATCTAGAAAATTCCAGGAAGGTAAGACTGGTAAAACTATAAAATGTGAATATAGTTAGCACCCAGGGCCCTGTAGTCAGAAGGCCAAGATTCTTACCTTAGCAAAGCCACTAGCGAGCTATACTAACTTTGGACAATTTACAAAATCTCTCTAAGCCTTAAGTCCTTTTCTGAAAAATAGTACCTACTTCAAATGATACCTGTGAGGATTACATAAGATAACGGATGAAAAGCTCTCAGCATAGGACCTGACACCTTGTAGGCATTGTACAAAGATTATCTAGTACTACTACTGCTGCTACTGTTCACTAAAAGGAACTTTAATTATATTCCAGTACTGATCATTATTTTTATTAATATCAAATAAGTAATAGACATAGATTAAAAAGTGAAATATTACTAAAAACTTATAAACAGCAGCCTCACTACCTTCTGCCATATTTTCTATGATTGCCTCTCCCCAGAAGAAGCAACTCAATTCTTCTAGCTACTTTTTAGTATTTATTTCCATATTTCTAAATAACATACTATGCTGCTATTTATTTTTTTTCCATTTTTGCACATCATATAGTAATTCCTTGTGATAAAAACTCAGAACTTTGCATTCTGACATTACTCCACAATTAACTTCCCCTTCTGTGCCTGTTTCCATTCTTCTAATATACTTATAGCATATTTTTAATAAATACTCTGAGTCTATATTATCATGATTACATATGCATTATTCAGAGTTAAGCCACTTGTATACAATAATTTCATTTCTTTTCTTGTATACCTTTTTTTTCTGGAAATTAATGTAATTACATTTGTTCAATTGCTTAGTTTTCTATTTACCTATCAATAATTCCACACTCACCAATAAAACTATGAAATTCCTCAGTTTGGTCAAATATATCAGTTTATTTAAGGGAATAGTGGGAAGAAATATTCACTTGAAGACCCTGTCTTCCTGATTAAATCTTGATTATGTGCTTTTCAGGTATGCTGTATTACTATAGTCTTCTGTTTCAATTAAAAAAATTTTTTTTGAGACAGGGTCTAGCTCTGTCACCCAGGCTGGAGTGCAGTGGCACAAGCTTGGCTCACTGCAGCCTTGACCTCCCGAGGCTCAAGGATCCTCCTGCCTCAGCCTCCTAAGTAGCAGAGACCACAGGCGTGCACCACCACGCCCGGCTAATTTTTGTATTTTTGTAGAGATGGGGTTTCACCATGTTGCCCAGGCTGGTCTCAAACTCCTGACCTCAAGTGATCCTCCCGCCTCAACCTTCCAAAGTGCTGGGATTACAGGCATGAGTCACCATGCCAGGCCTGCTGCCATTTTAATACTCCCCTTCTTTGTAATCTTGGAAATTACCTTTGTCTCTCTGCTATTATTACTTCCTCTGTTATTTGGATCCCAGTTTTTTCTCATTCTTAGTTTCTTCTCTCAGCTAGTTTAGCTACAGCTTCCAGGAGCTTTCTTAGAATGATTCACCGGAACCATTTTGGATACCTCAGAAGTTCTAACTTTTATTAATTTTGTCTTTAATTTTGATTGATAATTTGGCAGAAACTCCAAAAGTCCTAGCTTGTAAATCATTCTCCCTCAGAATCTAGAGCAAATTGCTCAATGACTTTCAGTTTATTCTTGAGAAATCTGATGCCATTCTGATCTCAGTTCGTTTATATAAGTGTATAATCTATTCTTATTTTCTCTTTGAAAGTTTTACAGACAGTCTCCGTGCCCACAGTTTTGTGATATTTAGTAAGGGCATACTTAGGACATTTTAGGCTTTTTGTAATATAAGCATTTAATGATGTAAATTTCCCTCTAAGCAGAGCTTTATCTGTGTTCTGTGAATTTTCATATATTGCATTTGCATTTTCATCCAGTTTAAAATATTTTCTAACTTCCCTGAGACTAACTCTTTGACCCATAGATTATTTAGAAGTATGTTGTTTAACGTACAGGTGTATGGAGACATTCTTGTTAGCTTCCTGTTATTAATTTTTTATTTAATTATATTATGGACAAAGACCATACTTCATAGGATTTGAATTATTTTAAATTCTTTATGGTTTGTTTTATGCCTCAGGGTATGAACTGTCTTGGTGACTCTTTTATGTGCACATAAAACAAATACGTATTATGATGCTGTTTGGTGAAGTGTTCCATAGATGCTAGTTCGATCCAGTTGGTTGGTGGTAGTGGTCAATACCTTTGTTGATTTTTTGTTTACTACTTCTACTACTAAAGATGAGTGTTAAAATCTCCAACTATAATTGTGGGTTGTTTTTTTTTTTTTTGCTTTTTTTGGTTCTGTAAATTTTTGCTTCATGTATTTTGAAGCTCTGCTTTTAAGTGAATACACACTTAGGATTCCATGTATTCACTTACAAATACATTTTTCACAAGTTGACTCTTTGATCAATATGTAATATTTCTCTTTACTTCTGCTGTCCTTCTTTGTGCTAAAGACTATTTTGTCTGATATTAATGTAGCCACTCCAGTTTTTTTATTAGTATTTGCATGGTATATCTTTTTTCATTTCTTTACCTTCTTTTTCTTTTTCCAAGACAGAGACTCACTATGTTGCCCAGGTTGAAATTCAGTGGTTATTCACAGGCACTATAGCAAAATGCAGCCTCGAACTCCTGGCTTTAGGTGATCACCTTGCTGGGACTACAGGCACAAGCCACCATGTTCAGTTCTATTCTTTTACTTTTAATCTACTATATAATTATATTTGAAGTTTCTTATAGACAGCATATGAGTCATTTTTTAAAAATTCATTTTGATTATCTCTGTTTTAATGAATGTGTTTATATTATTTACATTTACTTGAATTATTGATATGTTTACATTTAGGTCTATCACTGTATTATTTGTTCTGTCTTTGGCCCCTCTATTTCCTCTTTCCCTACCTTCTTTTGGGTTCTTTGACCAATTTTTACCATTCCATTATAATTTATCTATTGTGATTTTAACTATATCTTTTCTATAATTTATTTAGTAGTTGCTCTAGAGACTATAATATATGTACTTAACTTTTTACAGTCTACTTGGAATCAAAGTTGTACAACTTCAATAGGAATGTAGAAAGCTTACTTCCATGTAGGTCCCATTACCTTACCCCTTGCATACTGCAGTTGCCTTACATATATTGCGTCTAAATACATTGGAAACTCACTCCATTAGACAATATTACACTTTTTGCTTTCAACCGTCAAATATGTTTTAAAGAACTCAAGAGAGGATAGTCTTCTATCTGAGAAGACTATTTACCCCAACATTTATCATTTTTGTTGTTCTTTCATCATTTTTATATTCCAAGTTTCCTTTCATTTGATCTGTAGAATTTCCTTTAGAAATTATTTTACAGTAGGTCTGTAGCTATATATTCTCTTAAATTTCCTTCATCCAAGAAAGTCTTAATTTCACTTTCATTTCTATAGGGTATTTTTAGTGGCTATATAATTTTGAGTTGGCAGCTCTTTTATTTCAGTGCTTGACAAATGTTGTGCCACTTCTGGCTTCACTGTTTTCAGATGAAAAATGCAATTTCTCATACAGGTAACGCGTCCTTTTTCTCTGGCTACTTTGAAGATTGTTTTCATCATTTTCAGTTGTCAGCCTTTTCATTATAATATGTTTGAGCATGGATTTCTTTGGATTTATTCTGTTGTAGGTTCACTCAGCTTCTTTGTTTTCTTTTTTCTTTTTCTTTTTCTTTTTTTAAGCTATGGAATCTCACTCTGTTCCCCAGGCTAGAGTGCAGTGGCATGACCATAGCTCACTGCATCCTCAAACTCCTGGACTAAAGTGATCTTCTCACCTCAGCTTCCCAAGTAGCCGGGACTACTGGTATGCATAACGATGCCTTGCTAATTTTAAAAAATTTTTCTAGAGATAAGGTCTTGCTATTTATATATTGCCTAGGCTGGTGTTGAACTCCTGGCCTCAAGCGATCCTCCCACCCTCAGCCTCCCAAGTAGCTGGGATTACAGATGCGAGCCACAGAACTTGGCCACTCAGCTTCTTGAATCATCTTCAATCTTTGGAAGTTTTCAGTTACTATTGTATTTCGGGAGTCTTTTTCAGCACCTTATTCTGTTTCGTCTCCTACTGAGATTCTAATGACATTGTTAGACCTTTTATTGTGGCTTCATAGTCCCTATGACTCAATACTGTTTTTCTATCTTTTATCTCTCTGCTGTCCAGATTAGATAATTTCTATAAGATCTACCTTCAAGTTCATTGAATCTTTCCACTGTCATTTTCATTCTACTATGGAATCCATCTGGTGAGTTGTTAAAGTTATTTTTCCATTCTAAAATTTTCATTTCATGATTTATATTTTCTCTTTCTTTGCTGATAGTTTGTACTTTAACTTTTGTTTCAAGAGAGTCCATGATTATTTATTCAAGCATTTTTAAAATAGATTTTTAAAAGTCTTTTTCAGATAATTCTAAAACCTATACCATCTCAGTATTGAAATTTGTTGATTGTATTTTCCCATGTGGGTTGAGATTTTAATTATTCATTTTAAAAAGTTTATATAGCACTTTTTATTTTTTATGTTTGTTTTCATAGATTTTTAGGGAGTATAAGTGTAGATTTCTTACATGCATATATTGCATAGCGGTGAAGTCTGAGCTTTTAGTGTACTCATCTGAATAGGTGAACATTGTACCCAATAGGTAACTTTTCAATCCTCACCACCCTCCCATCCTTCTACTGTTCGTAGTCTCCAATATCTATTATTTGACTGAGATTTTAATGATTCTCTATACATCACATAATTTTGGGTTATATCCTGAACATTTTGAATATTACATCATGAATCTCTAGGTCTTGTTTATATTTGATGGGGAATGTAGATATTTTTGTTTTAGCAGGTACTTGACCTGCTTAATCCAATCTGCAAGTTTTGACTTATATCCTATGGGCTCTAGTCCCAATATCAGTCCAATTTTCAAAGCCTTTTCTGTGCTATTCAGATCTATCTCTCATGTGTACAAGCCAGTGGTCCATCTGAGACCTGGGCAGAGGTCTATCTGTTAGTTCAGATTTTAATGTTTTTGGCATGTTAATTATAATGAGATTCATTCATCCTCAGATGAAGGATCATGAGCCAGAAGTTTATAAACAACTTTATAGGGCTGCTTTCCTGAGATTCTTTCTACTATCAACTTGATACTTTTCACTTCCTTGGAGCACTCTTTCTTGTCCAATTGTCAGAAGTCATCCACTTCTGTGGTTATTCCATAGCCAAGTGGTGGAGGACCAACAGAGTAAAACAAAACCAATGGACTTTGGCTCTGTCCTCAGGAGCTACAGATGCACCAAATGGGAGAGTAAGTATACACAACCTCAAGGATTTTGTTCCTGCAGGTTCCCACTGCCAGGAGTTTTTGTTTTTGCCACTGCCTCCACCATGAAGTTGTCTTGGGGGGTGGGGCATGAAAGAACAGAGAAAAAGGGAGAGAAAAAAATAGAGGGATTTCATCTATAATTTGAATGTTAGCATTCCCCTTCCTTGTCCCATGAGCCACACGAGACACATTTTCCTGAAGCTCTCTGTATCTCTCCCCACACCACAGTGCTCCTTCGTGGGTTTTGTGCTTCGTTAAAGTTTAGGCTGAGAGATACTAGGAGGGAAATTGGTTAACTTAGTGCTGGTTCATGTTCACTGGAACTCTGAATTCTTTTTTTTTTCTTTCTGAGATAGGGTATCACTCTGTCACCCAGGCTGGTGTGCAGCGGCACCATCTCGGCTCACTACAATCTCTGCCTCCCGGGCTCAAGATACTCCCACCTCCTCAGCCTCCCAAGTAGCTGGGACCACAGGGACATGCCATCACGCCTGGCTAATTCTAACTTTTTGTATTTTTGGTAGAGATGAGGTTTTGCCATGTTGCCCAGGCTGGTCTTGAACTCCTGAGCTCAAGTGATCTACCCTCCTTGGCCTCCCAAAGTGCTGGAATTACAGGCGTGAGCCACTGCACCCAGCCAGGAACTCTGAATTCTGATGTTCTTTTCCATTATGCCTACTGATATTTATTTTTCAGAGTTCTCAAATAGCTGCTCCATGAATTCTGTCCAGGTTTTATGATGCATTCTATAATGAAATAAACAGGTGACATGTGCTTACTCCATCTTACTCAGACACATAACCTTTATTAAAAATTAATTTTGCTGCATATTCTTTGGTTGTGTCCACATTTCCTGAATTATTTCCTTGATGATACCCTCTCTTCCCTTTTTTGAACTTCTATTATTCATATAATGGATTTCCTAGATTAATTTTATTTTCCATTCCCAAAGATATTTTTTCCTGCATTTCATGAATTTTTTCAACTGTATTTCAAACTTTCATAGTTTTAATTCCTAGAAGATCTTTGTTGTGGGATAAATTGTGTCCTCCAAAAAGATATGTACAAATTCTACCCCTGCTACATGTGAATGTGATCTTTTCTGGAAATAGGGTTTTTGCATATAAATTCAACCTGAGGTCATACTGAATTAGGGCACATCCTAATCAAATGACTGGTATTTTTATAAGAACAGGGATATTTTGACACAGACATACACCAAGGGAAGACAGTCATATGAATACAGATGCAGAGATTGAAGTTATTCTGCCACAAACCAAAGAATACCTGGGGCCACCAGAAGCTAAAAGAGAAAGGGAAGGTTTCTTCCCTAGAGGCTTTGAGGACAGTGTGGCCCTGCTGACACCTTGATTTTGAATTTCTATACTCTAGAAATATGAGAATTAATTTCTATTACTTTAAGAAACCAGTTTGTGGTACCTTGTTACAACCGCCCTAATAAATGGATACGATCTTCTTTTAAGATCTTTCTTTGGAAGTTTTTGAATTATATTTTCATTTGTTTTCTGCTATTGCTTTCTCATCTCCAGGTTCCTGTTTTCTGTTTATTTTTATCTTTGTTTTTCATGATCTTTGTTTTTCTTGACTGTCATGTAATCCATCCTGTCTATTGATTTAATACAGGAACACATAAAAACTGACTTCATTCTGTAGACACAGGCAGGGCTTGATGGCTGTGGGGCGGTTTCATCTGGTGATTAGTTGGGATGTGGTCATTTTGTTTGAGGGTTCCCAAATTTAATGTCACTAGATGTGTCTCTCTAAATTAGAACAATATGTAAAATATCTGTTCTATCCTGAATAGCTGTCTTGAGTAATGTGTGTGTATACGTGTGTGTTTATATATGTATATATATTTGCGTGTATATATATATATATATATATTCAAATATCCCATCTCAACTAAACATGTATAAGCACATCTATCAACACTGTTTTACATGACTTGATTCAAAAAGAGTATACCAATACAAATACACCCAATTAAGGAAGGTATTTTTTCAGGTTGGGCTTACACATAAACTTGCCAAATCTAAAGCTACATATAAAAAGTGATGTTTTGACTAAGGGAATAATATCCAAAAAGTGTCTTGCAAAGATCCTATTACTAATTCTCATCCTGTGCAGAACCTTAATGAACCTCAGTGTGCTAAACTCACCATTCTCCCTTTAAACAGAAATGAGGAGTCAAGATAAGTTTCTATTTAAAAATCTCATTGTATCTACTTCAATCCAGCATTTCAAGTCACCTTAATTTGCATCAAACTTATATTTCACTCTATTTCATTTTTAAATTTTATTATCAAACACATGAATAGAAAAAATTGGGAAATTATATGAATCTTAAATTTACAAAAGAGTAAAAACAATGACTACTAAAAAATGAATACATGCTCAGCCTCACAAGTAATAAGTTACACATAGTAACATCATAATGAGATGTTATTCACATCTCTTTCACTCCAATGTCAGTGGAAAAAATTCTGACAGTATCAAAGATTGGTACTAATGTAGAACAACAAAAACAGGTAGACATGTCATTATAACACCACTTTTAGAAAATAACCTAGAAAACCTAGTAAAGTTGAAAATGAACATACATTATGAAGCAGCACATGCACCCTAAGTTATTTGACCTGGAGACATTCTAGCTCATATGTAAAAGAGGAAGTGTACAAATACGCCCTTAGCAGAAGTGTTTGTAGTATCACAAAAAAAAGAAAAAATGAGAAACAATCTAAATCCTCATTAACAGGAAACTGAATCAACAAAACATGTTCTATTTATACAATGAAATATTATACAGCAGTAGGATGGATAAATTAGAACAAGAAATATCAACATTAGAGAATAAAACAAAATATTAATGGGAAAGGAAAAGTAAATTGCAGAAGTATAAATATAACATATGGTCTTCCCATAAAATCCTTTTCATAAAGTTTAAAAATATGTAAGCAATATTATATATTATAAATATGTATTCATACATAAGCTATTGTTAATATAGATCTATAATTATATATGTCTATATGAAAGGGAAAGATTATATATATGTGTGTGTGCATACATGTATATTATTCTTCAAATGTATTGATGATTAATTTCTTAAGTTGAATGGTGGATACATGGTTATTGCTTTTATTACCATTTATACATTTGAAAAATTTGTATCAAAGACTAACAGCCTGAAGTTTGCTTGTTTCTTGTCATTCTAATGTGTCTACTGGTAAGGAGAGGAACAGTCAAAGCAGCTCCCAGCCATCTTTTACTATGGTTCCTTCTCTTCCTTCTTTCCACCATGTATGCTGGAGCCACCTATGCCAGCATACAAGGTGTTATTCAAATATATCTTGGATTTTCCCACATTTCTTTATTTTCTAGAATTTTTCCTTCTGTCTGGAATGCCCTTTCCTACACATATACCACACATATACCAGCATATTATCTTTTCTTCACAATACACCTCAGTCCTACTAGAAGAAGCTGTCCTCAATACAGTAGTGTTCTGGAACCACCTTGCACCAGTATTGCACAAGTCAATTGTTACATTTTCAGAAATTTTTGAGCCAGTTAACATACAGTGGTAGTTAGAAATCAGTCATGGTAAAAGTGTTTATACCATGGAAATATGAACTGGTACAAGTCAGGGCTTTGATCCCCAGAGAGTGAGTTGTTAAACATTTAGCAGTACACCACTGCCAATTTTTCCCAATGGAATTTATCCCTCCTTTCCCTATACTTTCTGGGCAGTCTGTTGCACTTATTACTGTTTACCCTGCATTTTAGTTTTTAATGAATGCATCTGTCTCTCCCATGACATTGTTTGCCACTCTAGGGCAGAGAAGTGGTCTCATTCATACTTATATCTCCCACAGCACCTATCAGAATCTCTTCTATATGCTAGGTTCTCAATAATTTTGATTAACTTCAAAAAAGTTTAATTTTTCTTCTTCTTCAACCAGGAATGAATTGTGGATGTACACTGTTCCTATAGAAGGTATGGTAAGTCATATGGCAACGAGTGGAGTCAAATAATCTAGTTACAGGGAAGAGGAAAAACTATATAATGCAGTATATAATACTTCCACTCATACGTATTCTTAATCTTAATAATCATTAAATTTTGACTATCAGGGGAACATTATTTCTATAAAACATATTTTTCTACTTATGTAGATCAAATTAGAAGCTTGGATCTATTTTAATGGTTTTGTTGTTTGAAACAAGCAAATATATAAGAACGTTTATGCAGCCACAAAAAAAAAAAAATGAGTCGTGTCCTTTGCAGGGACATGGAAGAAGCTAGAAACCATCATCCTCAGCAAACTAACACAGGAACAGAAAACCAAACACCCCACGTTCTCACTCATAAGCGGGAGTTGAACCATGAGAACTCTTGGATACAGGGAGGGGAACATCACACACCAGGGCCTGTTAGGGTGAGGAGGTGGGAAAGGGGAGGGAGAGCATTAGTACAAATACCTAACGCATGAGGGGCTTAAAACCTAGATGATGGGTTTATAGGTGCAGCAAACCACCATGGCATGTGTATACCTATGTAACAAACCTGCACGTTACGTTCAGCACATGTATCCCAGAACTTAAAGTAAAATTAAAAAAGAAAAAGAATATTTATCAGTTAACTATTTTACACAGTTGCCTGAAAACAATAGAGATTAAAAAATCTGGCCAGGCATGGTGGCTCAGGCCTGTAATCCCAGCACTTTGGGAGGCTGAGGTGGGCAGATCACCTGAGGTCAGGAGTTTGTGACCAGCCTGGCCAACATAGTGAAACCCCATCTCTACCAAAAATACAGAAATTAGCCGGGTGTGGTGGCTCATGCCTGTAGTCCCAGCTACTTGGGAGGCTGAGGCAGGAGAATTGCTTGAACCCGGGAGATGGAGGTTGCGCTGAGCCAAGATCACACGACTGCACTCCAACCTGGGCAACACAGTGAGACTCTGTTAAAAAAAAAAAATATATATATATATATATATATATATATATATATATATATATAAAACAAAAGATCTTTACATAGTTATAGTTGAGGGAGCTGGGAATAAATATATGTGAAAATCACTTTCCTATGCAGCAGTATTAGCAGTCTACATACCCTAAAAAACCTCCCTTACAGAATGTAACTTTTAAAAACTTGTTACATGAGATATTTAATTATTTTAAATGTATCAATGAGCCTGCAAATTAGTAGCAATTGCTCAGAGCTAAAATTAATTTAAAGCAGAAACTCAGAGAGGTGAAGAAACTATTAATCTAGCTTTGAAATTGACACGCATTTGCTAAACTAGGTAAACTTCAACTTAAGATGCCCTGGCCTCACAGGCATAGGAAATATGATACAAATATTTGAGCCCACCTAGACCAGAGAGTCTGATAGGAGATTTCCCATATACCTGCATGTGTGTATAACGCTAGAACCCAACATGCTATACCTTCAAAATAATAGTAAATTAAACAACTCTTACCACAAGGAGAGTAAAAGAAAATGCTTATATTAAAATTTGGTGATGAATGGAGTTGGGTAGAAGGAGAATCTCCTTCGAGAATATGTGTAACAATAGGTTATTGCTCATGTTGGATTGCAGTTGGAAGTCATACAATCTAGTTGATCTAAGAAAATCTAAGGAGATTTAGTTAAAGTGGTCCAGAGCTAAAAATGCTATAGGTACTTGACAGAAATAAATAAACTTTGAGTACATAGTTTCAACCCTCACCTCAAAGAATTCCCTTATATCAAGTTCCCAAAATTATGAGCTCACAGTCAAAAGAAGTAAAATATCAAACATGATGAGTACAAAGCAGCAAAAACAATAGAGCAAAGAAACAAACCGAGAGGGATGTGGATATAGAATTGTTAAACACACAATAGTTTTCTAAATAGGTTCAATAATTTTTTTTTTTTTTTTTGAAATAGAGTTTTCACTCTTGTTGCCCAGGCTGGAGTGCAGTGACGCAATCTCAGCTCACTGCAACCTCTGCCTCCCAGGTTCAAGCCATTCTCCTGCCTCAGCTTCCCAAGTAGCTGGGATTACAGACATGCGCCACCATGCCCGGCTAATTTTTTGTGTGTTTTTAGTAGAGATGGAGTTTCACCATGTTAGCCAGGCTGGTCTCGAAATCCTGACCTCAGGTGATCCACCCGCCTTGGCCTCCCAAAGTGCTGGGATTACAGGCGTGAGCCACTGCGCCCGGCCTGAATACTTCTAAAAATATAAAAGAGGAATTAAAATGTGAATAAAGAATAAGAAACTATGCAAATGAACAGTTTGATCTGAAAAATTAGTAAAGCATTTCACAGTGTCAGAAATATAATAATTGAAATAAAAACTCAATGAATGGGTTTAAGAGTTAGAGATAGTTGATGAAGAAATATAAACTCAAATATAAAACTAAATTAATATCATATTAAAGCTAATCCAAGAAAAAAATGGAAAAACTAAGCAGTTGTATTACTTAAATATTATAACTCAAGTAACTAAAACTTTTACCACAACCTTTTTGTCAAGGTTACATTCTTTACTATACAATTCTTACATTCTTTACTATACAATTTCACACAAATCTGGAATATATTTTAATTTACCATATACTAGCATATAAAGCAAATTTATTGAGATAAATTTCAAAAAGCCCAAGAGACTATCTTGTCTGACTACAAAACAAATTAGAAATCAATGTTATAAAGATTACTTTAAAAATCCAAGTGCTTTAATATGAAGACATACACTACTTACATAAAACAAAGACGAAGTAATAGTAGACACTGGAAAATGTTTATAACTGAATTACAGTGATGGAATTTTATCTACTATTACATAGGATGCAGCTATCACAGAACATACAGGGAGAATTTAAGTCATGCAGGGAGTCAAGGAAAAACTTCTCCTTTGCCCTCTGAAAGTTTACTAAATAAAAATCGAGTGACTAAAGGCAGATAAATTGAAGAAAAGGCATACAATTTTTTTTTTTTTTTTTTTTTTTTTTAGACATAGTCTCACTCTGTCGCCCAGGCTGGAGTATAGTGGTGTGATCTCAGCTCACTGCAACCTCCACCTCCCAGGTTCAAGCCATTCTCCTGCCTCAGCCTCCCGAGTAGCTGGGACTACAGCCGCATGCCACCATGCCTGGCTAATTTTTGTATTTTTAGTAGACACAGAGTCTCACCATGTTAGCCAAGGTGGTCTGGATCTCCTGATCTTGTGATCCGCCCGCCTCGGCCTCCGAAGGCATACAAATTTTTAATGTCCATGGGAGAAGGGAATCACAGAAAGATTATCCTTTCCTCAATAAAATACAGATGCTTGTATACTCTTTTTATTAGGGGAAAGAGAAATGGGGAAATGTGGATGGTTTTAGGGAGAGTAGTAAATGATTTTTAGGAAAATTCAATGGGCTTGAAGAACGTAAAATGGCGTGGGACAAAGTCTGTTGGGCCCGCAGAGTAGACAGTGTTTTATGACAAAAGTCTATCCAGCTGTGCTGACAGACATCAGTCTTTCTTCCTGCAATATGAATTCAGTTAGTGAAAACTCAGGGAAAGGACCAGAGATCATAGTTTTCTTCTTTGGTGGGTCTGGACTTCAGACACATGAGGAAACTTCAGAGAACAATTTCATCCCATGATTTGGGAGACACAGAAGAGAAATCTTAAACAGGCACTTTACAGAAGAAATATTAGTGACCATGAATCATATGAAATGGTAATCAATTGCATTAGTGACTGAAGCAAAGCAAACTTAAACTACTATAAAATAGAAACTATTATATACTGGCCAGCTGGCCAAAATTTAAAATTCTGACAATATCATACACTGACGGGGAGTGAAGGAGGGAAATGTAATAAATTTTTAAAACTACCTTGGAAACAAATTCAAAGGTATTTGATAAAGTACAGTGTACATACTCTGTGGGCCAGAAATTGATTACTGTAAGTATATATCCTAGAGAAATTATGCACATACATATTAGAATACATTTACAAAAATGTTCATGTTGGTAATGGGCATTGTTTGTAATAGCACAAAACTCCCTCCAGGAGTATATCAATGGTAGAATGGAAAAATAACATTGTGGCACGTTCATGCTATGGAATAGTACTTAGTAACATAAATGGATGAAATACAGTTACATGTAGCCATGTGTATGAATTTCTGAAATAATGCCCTGCCAAAAAAGTTGCAGAAGAATCTGTACATCAATTTCAAAGCATAAAGTCCAAAAGTCATGTAAAATTTAATCATTTTATTTTTGGGGATATAAACATATATGGTAAACCATTAAGAAAATGAAGGCGTTACCTCTGAGGTGAGAGGAACTGGGATTGAGATCAAGGTAGTTCTCAAAGAGGATATTATACATATTATTCTTTTTCTTAAGTGGGGTGAAGGATACATGGGTATTCCTTGCATTATTGTTTTCAATCTTACATATATTTGATAAAGTCATATATTTCTTAGTATTTAGTAATAAGAATTTTAATAATTTTTCATTTTTTATTATTACTCGATAATTTTAGTTTTAAGTCTTCCTCAGTGGACTGTGCCTGAGATTTAAAACCGAAGAGTAGTATCTTTGCTCAATCATTATTTTCTCCACATTTACCTTAGAAAATGCCAAAGGCGACAGAGGAAGTAAATTCTGAACTTTTATTCGTAAGGTCAAAATGACTTAAAGAAATCAACATGTATTCAACCATAATTTTTGCTTTTTGAATCATAGTTTAATCGGAAGTAACTAAAAATTTGTATGTTATTGCGAGTTTTGCAGCTTTGGAGGAGAAGTATTGATGATCTAAAAACAGAACATCATTTTTTTGGTTGAAAATTTATGAGCTATTGAAATCACTCTTTTCTTCAAACACCTACTTTCCCCCCATTAGTGTAGTTCATTCTTATTGTTACTGAATCTCCCATTTTTCCTATAGTCCAACATAAGTTAATGTGTTACTGAAAAATGTTGCGAGAGAAACCAATTTGCCTGAATGTTGACAGTGTTAAAGTCAGTAAGGAAAATAGGAATATGTGGATTTGCATTTGAATAATTAATATTTACAAATCCCCTTCTTTATTTTGGTACTATGCCTTGATATGAAATTCAATTCTTTACTGCCAAAACTGGGTATGGAGAGTGAAAAAGAAAAGTATGTTAAATTTATTCTAAATATTGAGACAGAGTAGTATTACTTTGCCAAATTGAGGTATAATCTGAAGGTTTGGGTTTTAAAAAATTAATATGTTCTTAAAGTACATATTGAAGTATAACATATATACTTTCCTGAGTCTGAATCAATATTGACAATTTCAAGTATTTAACATGTTTGTTAGTACTCAGGAAAATAAAGAATAATGTAAACAAAAACAAAGCTTGAATATTGTCCTTTTACATGATAATTCTCCTTCAGGAGGTGGGGAGTTGGGTGGGGTGGTGTTTACTGGGAATAAATATGGGAAGGAATGTTCCATCTGAAGAAGAATCTATTGGAAATTGAGAGTGTACAAATGCAATGATGGATTTAATTGGATTGTAGAGCTATCGCAATTAAAGTCCTTTTCAGAAATATTCAGTAAGTGGTTACATATTCACCCACTTCTGTTAAAAAGAGGACAGGAGGAGAGAAAATGGTATTTTTTTTTTAATTAGGAAAGAATGAAAGAACCCTGAATTAGTTCAATGAATGATATTGGATCTCCAGAGCTAGTGCTCCTTTTAAGAGCTTTAATGCTAGACTACTGGGAACAGAGGACAAACAGTGCCAGCTCTGGAGCTTTGCCATGTCAATGTGGTGACTCTACCATGCTCAGGCTCTACTGTTGATGGCACATGGCTTTGTGACATCGATATGAGCCTGTGTAGTGTCCCCCTCCACAGCACTTGTGAACATTCAAGACAAAATAAAAGGCAGTAGTTGAACTTAAAGAAAAAAAGTTTACTGAGACTGTTTTGTTTTGTTTTTTTTTTTTTTTGAGACGAAGCCTCGCTTTTTTGTCACCCAGACTGGAGTGCAATGGAGCGATCTTGGCTCACTGCAACCTCTACCTCCCGGGTTCAAGTGATTCTCTTGCCTTAGCCTCCCGAGTAGCTGGGATTACAGGCACGTGCCATCATGCCCAGCTAATTTTTGTATTTTTAGTAGAGACACAGTTTTACCATGTTGGCCAGGCTGGTCTCGAACTCCTGACCTCAGGTAATCTGCCCACCTCAGCCTTCCAAAGTGCTGGGATTACAGGCATGAGGCACCACTCCCGGCTGACTGTTTTGTTTGTCTAATAACTTTATTTCTCATCATTTTCTTTAAAAGTTACAAATTGTGAAAATGCAAATAATATTACTATATCAAAAGACACAACTGTCTCTCTTCCTGACTTTAGAATGGCTTTCATCCCCATGTAATCTCATGTGACTCCCACAGGCATCCTGTGGAGTAGCCACTATCATTCCCATTTCCCAGATGGGGAAATGCAGGAGGTTGAGGTTCTTGTTCAAAGTCATCCAGCTAGCACTTAGCTGAACTGCAACCAGGTCTCTACCACCAGTCTCAAGTCCCTTTGAGATAAACAACCACACAAATACTGCTGAATCATCACTGAATTCGAGGCTATTAGACATAGATTGTGAACTAACAGTGATATTTTTTCAGAGTAAGATGCTACTGATAGAGCATCTTACTTACACCCCAGATAATCAAATTGGTTAACATTTACTGTACATTTACTTGGTGTTGTCAAGCCTTGGGCTCAGTGAGCTATATACATTATCCCAATTGATTTTTAAAAGAATCCTGCAAGGAGATATGTTATCAATTTTTGACAGATGATGACAAAAGATTCAGAGAGGATAAATGGCTTAAGGGCAGCCATCTACTTTTGGATGGGAGTTGGAATAGTTACGACCTCTTTCTGGAACCTGAATTTGCATTGTTAGTACATGTTTTTACTTAGGTTGCTTATGAAAGAAGAATCAAAATGTAAAGGTTTTCCAAAGATTCTTTTCCTCATTGACATTTTACACAAAACCTAGGAAACATACATCTTGCAGTTCAATATTCTTTAATTTTCTCTGGGGTGTCACTTTTGGATATTTCAGGAAAGAATCTCTCAACTCACTCCTTGGCAATGCCACTGGTCGCAGAGCTGGGTTTCAAGGCCCAGTCAGTCTGAAACACCTTGCCCTCTGTCCCCCAGGCTCCAAGTATTCAAATATTACAATTTATAGTGCCTTTAATACGTGAAAAAAAAATTAAGGAAAATGAGGATGATTTTCTGTACTATTGCTTCTTGTTACGCTTGTCTATAGATGTGTACAAATCACCCTAAACTTAGTTGTAGACAAAAAACAACAACTATTTATTACTGTTTTTCACAGTTCTGGGGGTTGTCTGGATTCAGCTAGGCGGCTTTTGCTTGAGTTATTTCTTGCAGTTATAGTCAGATAGTGGCTGGGGCTAGAGTCATCTGGAAGGCTTCTTTACTCAAATTTGTGCCTATTGGTGCTGGCTGCCAGCTGAGACCTCACTTTGGGGTTGTCAGCCAAATGCCCATATCTTGCCTGTCTGTGTGGGAGCTTTCTTATAACATGGCAACTGGGTTCTAAGAGCAAAAATCCCAAGAGAAGCTGACAGCCCAGTGAAAGCCTTTACAATTTAGCTTTAGAAGTCACAGAAGCATCACATTGTTTTACATTTTATTCATAAGAAGCAAGTCAGTCAGGCCACACCATATTCAAGTAGGAGATTTGACTTTGCCTCTGAATGAGAGGTGTATCAAAGAAGTTGCAGACATGATTTAAAACCACCACTCTTCTCTCACTGATAAAGACAGGAAATCGTGTAGTTAACTTCGGCTGCTCCGATCGACAAGATTCTAAGGGATTAAAGAGCATAGATCAAGGAAGCAAATATGACTCTGTGGTACAATGATCGTTTCATTTAAAAAATACAAAGGTAGTTTACTGTATAACAAAGATTGTTCTTCTAACCCTTCCATGAGATCAACTATTTCCTTTCAAGCCCCAACTTCAGCTGTGAAAGCAATCGGCTGGCTCATGTTGCCATTTTTCCTGGAGAGCACCTTTCTTTCAATGCCCACATTTCTCCCATTATTGTGAAGGTCCCTGGCTGTTAGACTTCCCGTACATAGCTGTAATATCTGGCTATCCATTAGAGTCGGCACAAGGCCCACCCTCCTACCCTACACCCTGAAGTCTTAGAAACCAAAAGGACACAAAAGTTGTATAACTCAAAGTTTAGCCCTATCATACTAGTGTCTAATGGGGCTCATGGTAACTGACATTTAGGAGATTCTGTTTCCTTTGTGTTTTAACAGACCCTTGAAGCTATCTATAATCGTAACACATTTATTTTAAAATGTTCAGTAATGTACTATAGAAATACATTGCAAAAGTTTTAAACAGACATACCATTAGAAGGTCATTACCAGTTCTCACTTCTCTTGAGTTTTTATGTGCAGCACACTAGCAGGGGGCCCAAATGCTGTAGTGGAAACTACAAAAATTCAGTGTTAGGGTAAACTTTTGGGCCACGTGGGCCCTCTGTTATAATATTGTCCTCAAGAATAGGAGCAAGAAAGGACAATTACAGCAAACCACTAGTCTATGTTTACCAATCCTTTTTCTTTCCCCCCTGTACACAGCTAGACTACATTTCCCAGCCCTTTGAGGTTAGATAGAGTCCATATGGCTGAGTTCTGTAACCAGTGAAATACATGCAGAAGTCATGCAGGCCACTTTTACACCAGGCCATAAAACTCCATATCTATCTCACTCTGTTTCCCTTCTGTAGAAATCTTGCAGGCCACCTATTGAATATGATGGAATTATAAGGTAGCATTAAAAGGTGGAAGAAACCTATGTCTCGGAGTGGCCACGTGAAGAAGACTTGTCCCCTGCTGACTGTATTAGACTATGATACAATTGACAAAAATAAATACAATTTAATTTTATTAAGCCTTTGAGAGTTCAAAAATTTATCTGTTACAGCAGCTGGCATCACCATCACTAACATCTCTCTCATTTATTTTTGTAGAATAAGAGTCCAGTAGAACTTGATACATGTGGAGTTAAGGCACAGAGTTTCTCCCCAAATCTCAGGAATAACCAACTGGATAAAGAGGAGAGGAATAATACACTAACAGCTAGTCATGACATTTAAGACAGAAATGTAAAACTGTTCAGGAAAGTGCATTACCATGCCAATGTGGAAGAAAGGGCAATCTACCTCACAGAAGAACAAATGAGAAAAGAGACAGGCTATGAGTGTGTTGTTAAGACCCAGAGCAGAGCTTATCTAATTGGCCCACCACACAGGTTGCTGAGAGTGGAGGAGGAGGATGCTCTGTGGGATCTTCCTGCAGACAATCATATTTCCACTATGGAGGGAAAAACAGAGAGTCCTTTGCACCCTTCACCTCAGTATACATCCTTGACTTTCTTGTGGGTGCAGTGAAGTGTGTGTGTCTTTGTGTGTGTGTGTGTATGTGTGTGTGTTCATGTGTGTGTATCTGGAGAGTGGAGAATGGAGGACAGCTTCGCTAGAGATCAATAATAGGAAAAATTAAAAGTCAGCTCCCTTTGTCCCTTCTCAAATCATATCATGCCAGGGTCCCTTACTCTGTCATTCTATTGTACTCATCTTGTGAAAAAACATTAAGAAACCAAGTATAGACCAAGAGGTTCTATAAAATATACCAATATAAAAAAACACCAAGAAACCAAGTATAGACCAAGAGGTTCTATACATTTGAGTTGTGAGTTCCAATTAAATTATTCACACGCCTTCTTTTTGCTCTTCTGGGAATATACTTTCATTATATGTTGGGTATGTATACCTCTATCAATAAATTGTAAGGAGATATAAGTATATATAGATATAGATATAAATATAGATATAGATATAAATCTGGAATATCTAACAAAAGCAGTAATAGCTACTCTGTTCAACCTTGGAAAGTGCCAGTGCATTATTTTCATAATGTTCCTGACAATGTTTCCAGTAGCAGCACTTTCATCACAGGATTAAAAACCTAAGACTAATAAGTTATAAATTAAATTGCTTTGCAGTTTTTCACTGTCTTTCAGATGAAATAAGACTTCCTGATACTTTCTGATAATCAAGATAAAATTCAAGTACACATCAAGCCCTTAGCCTACAATTTATTCTTACAATAATTTTATATGGGATTTGTGAAACAGAGTCCCTAGTTGAATTATCTAATCCATTTCCATTTTTCCAATATTTATTTTACTATTCTGAGGGGGGAAACACAAATGTTTAACAAGAGATTCCAATCAGAATTCACTTATCACCATTTGTATTTGATGAGGCACAAAGCCACACTGGAAATTTAACCTTGCAATGCTGGATGCTTGTGTCAACTACAGGCACAAGCCAGCCATGAGCTCATATTGTACAGTCTACTGATTCCCTTCCCATTACCTGATTCCTACACCCCAGTAAATTTAAGTTCCATCATTTCCATAAAATTTTTGAACTCCAGAGTAATTCTGGATATTTGTACAGTGTGTAGTAAGCAATTAACCAGACCCAAAGAGAGGTCTAGCCTTTGCCCTCAGCTCCTGGGAGTGATCTCTAAGACCTTGGAATGTCCTGCCTGATAAGAATGTCTTTGTTTACCTCAGGGCCTTGGGTCACACTGGATCGTCTAACAATGTGATTTATAGCGGGGGTTTTGGACCATTCAGTATCAGCTTGACCTCCAGAGGGACTGGAGACTAAAAATCAGCCATGTGTCAGCAGCTTACCATGTCTATGTAACTAAGCCCCAATAAAAACTCTGTATACCAAGGTTCAGGTATGTGTCTGTGGTTGGCAATATTCTGTATATATCGTCACACATTATTGTCAAGAAAAAATTAGCACTGCTCATAACTCTACTGGGAAAGAAAAACTGGAAACTTCTCACTTGAAAGTTTCCTAAACTTTGCCTCATATATCTCTTCCTATGGCTAATTTTAATCTGTATTCCTTTACTCTAATAAATTATAATTGTGAGTATATAGCTTTCAGTGAGTACTTTGAGTTCTTTCAACAAGTTGCTGAACATGAGGGTGTTTCTGGGTATCCCAAACTTGCAATTGGTTTTAGACATGAGGGTGGTGTTGGGGGTCCCCAAACTTGCAGTTGGTGCCAGAAGTGAGGGTGGTCTTGGGAATTTCTGAACTCTGCAGACACCATGCCAAATGTCTTCAGAATTAACGTGCAAAATTAATCAGATTATGCCATAAATAGCAATAATTTCTGGCAAACCCTGATTAACTACATTATCACTTCCTATGGGTATTGTGTTACTAAAAAAATTTCTTGCTCTAATATGAATTTTTCATAGCAGAGTGTCCACGGTCTTACAGAAACATATTATGAAACTAGCTTTTAACTAAAATAATGACTCTTACACTTTTCTTTCTCAACAGTTTTCCTTGTAACTGGGGATGGATTCTGGCAAAGAACAATGATGTTAGGATATAATTCAATTATAGTTAATTGTGTAGCCAGGGACGCATGTATTATGGCAGCTGTTAGATAATGGAATCTCATTTGCCTTCCTGTACTTTCTCCATTTAAATACTGATACATAAAAACCATGAAGAGGCATGTAAAGTTGCAACAACACTGGAACTTAATAACCTCCGGACTCTAGAAGGAGCAAATAATCAAACAAAACAGTTTGAGAAATTAAACAGGTTGGGTTTAAGTCAAGAAAACAGGAGCATCTCTAGGCTTTCCAAAAGGAGGAATTTAATACAGGGAATTGGTGGCATAGGTGATGGAAGAACAGAGAAGAAAAATACAGAACAGTGAGACAACTCAAAGGTTGGCAGTATGAAGAAGCTGCTTCCATTCCTAAGAAGGGGTGAGCGTTGGAATCAAGGAGGAATCTGCAAGGTGGGAGTGGATGGAAATGTCTGCTAAAATATGGGATACTGAAAGAAGTGAAGCTATGAAGGAGCCACAGCTGCTGCCAAAGCACTGCCTGAGGAACAGAAAGGGGGAAAGAAATACCGTGGCTTCTCATTTCCCTCAAATTCCTATCTGCTATGAGTATCTCTCTTTGGCAGAAACCAGGTAGAAGCCAGCTAACATGGAAATGTGGGGAGAATGGCCTGTAATGGTCTACCCCCTACAATATGAAGCAGAACAGGGCAAAGGTGAAGACTAGAACTAAAGAAAATAGGCAAATGAGCAGCATGTTACTAGAGGCTAAGGCACACTCTAACTTGTGAACCTAAACACTGAAAATATAAAAAGAAGAAAGTTGGAAAAATATCCACTAATTGCCACTAGGTATCCACCAGTATATCTCAGAGACATACCCCACCAGGAACAAGGTAGCACCACTATGGACTTGCATACAAGTTTGCTAGGGCTGTTGTTCCACCCCGTATAGTGCCTCTTAAAAAAATAACTTGAAGACTTTAAGTTCCTAGAAATGCAAGCAGTGCTCAAATATCAAAACAGTGGTAAATTACCTTCTGCAACTTAAGCTATCAGAGAAATCACAGAAATCTTAAGCTATCAGAGATGCAGCAGGGCTATGCATGCGAGAATCTATAGGGCTTTATGCACTAAGTTAGTAAAATAAATAAATACATATACATACATGTATATACAAAGAAACACACACACACACACACAAATCCTAAAATGCCTCTACTTATTCAGGAATAAGTTAGGCTTCATAACGTAAATTCAAAGAAGCAGGAGAAAAACACTTCTTGGTTAGTAGAAGTGCAATGAATTAATGATTTCCAGGCTTAACATACTTGAGTAGAAGCTATGTATATTCACTGTAATTTCAGCTAAATATCACAGAATGGGGTGCTCTTAGCACTCAATTGGACAGTGGGAAGGGAAAGACGAGCTACACTGGGCTTGGATTAATATCTTTTCATTTACTAATAAGCGAAAATAAACCAAATAAAATGGATCCTTAAAAAATGATGTGATTAGATAAGGGGAAGGTGAGCATTAACTTGAAGGTAGAGGAAATAATCCTACTTTTTTAGAGCTGTGCTACATGTTACAAAAGACAACTCTAGGAAAAAAGCATTGGTTGTTCTTAAGGAAAATAAAGAAAATATAGATTGTAAGAAGAAAGAGGTTGAGATGAGAGGAAACTTAGCTGATATGACAAAGAATTTGATAAGATACAGGCTCAGATGAGGAAGGAAGTCGCTGAGAAAGGGAAAAACAGCAAAAGATATAAAAATGTAATAATAAAATTGAAATTCAGAACCCAATCGAAAAAGAATAGATATAACACTGCAGGAAATTAATCAGTGATGAGGAGAACAAATTAAGAAGCATTCACTGAAGATAGAAAAAAATAGACAAGAGACAATATCAAACAAAGAGAAGAAGATAGATTGGAAGACAAGAGTGTAGAGACTTGCTTTCTCAAAGAAAATTCACATTCCTGAAGAAGAAACAAAAGAAATGGTACAGTAATTGATGGTACAAGAGAAGAAAATGGTCTTCAATTGCTGAATATAAAACATGATTAATGAATAGAAATTCATGTCTGACATATTCTAGTGCAAGTTTTAAATTTTGAGAAAAAGGAAAATTGCATCTAAGTAGACAAAATAGGTTAACTAAAAAAGAATAAGAATATGACCAGCCTCATATTTTTCCTGCACCATTATAGTCCAGAGAGCAAGTAACTGTATCCAGGTAATTTTGAGGGGACAAAGTTGGAAAGGTAAAAATTTTTTCTTTAGGTGAATTTGCTATTTGTGGTAGATGCTATGGATCTCCCATTATAGGACTCATTCTCCTACCTGCTGGGAGTGCTGGCTACTGAGAGCTCACAGCTAGACCCCACTCTAGGACTCTTCGCCCAACCAAGCCCAAGATTACACTCCTTTCTGAGGGCAGACCACATACAATGACTAGTCCATGTGGAGGTACAAAGACCTGGCCCTTTTGACCCAACTTCAAAGTTCGGGGCAACCCTGAAGGGTTATTCCATCCCATCCCTCATCAACCTTCTGCATTTATATCTCTGTCTCAGAGTCTGCTACAAGGGAACCTGCCCTAAGACAATATTCATTAAATAATAGGAAAATACTTATTCTAGCACCAATTGAGGAATAAAAATAAATAGCTAAAGAAAAAAATAGTGATATAATACTATAATTTTAACCATTGAAACTAGTTAGCCATACAGTAATTATCAAAAGTAGGCTTATAAAAGAGAATAAAAATGTAAAATATAGTTTTTGAAAGAGATGGGATATGAGTTATGTATATATTTAAGAGCAATCATTTCACTATAAAAATCCAGATAACATTTTTTAAAACTAGGAAGTATGGAAGGAAAGACTATGGGAAAGAAAAGAATTCTACATTTCTTATTTTGTATAGATAACAGTTGAGGTTAAAGGACTCAAAAGAGACTATGTATTGCCTAAGTTGAATAAGTAAATAACTATAAACCCAAATATAATTCTGACAGAAGCACAAAAGTTGAAGAATTAAAATATCCGATTTTGTTGAAGATAATGAGACATGTTTACTATCTTACATGTCAGGAGAGGTACACATTGATAAAGTCTTTCTGAAGATATGTGTGTGTGTGTGTGTGTGTGTGTGTATAAATATATATATATGTATATACATGTTGCATTTCCAGTTATATGGCAATATATCCATATAATCCTTACACTAGAGTATAAAGATGCAGCATGTAAAGCTTATTGAAGCATTTTTATTTAAGTGAAAAATTGGAAATAACCTAAAGAGTATCTTAGACCTATTTAAAGTCACTGCTACAGAATGATCTCTATGATGTCAGTTAATAAAAAAAGTTTTAAAATCTGTATCTATTTTAAATGACAGAAAATCTATATGTGCGAAAAATGGTAGAATATAACAAAGTAAAAAACAAACAAACAAAAATAACGAATAAAAAAAAGGACAAAATAGCCATCAAAATAAATGGTCAGTTCAAGGAATGGAAACATTCTGCCCATTTACAATGAATAAGAACAAGACCACAATTGTCATCGTATCACAACTTTGGCTCCAGGCATCCTGGTGACCAAAGTAAGCCAGAAACTTAACAATAACAGCAACAATTAAAAACGATAAAAAAACAACAGAATTGATTTTCTAGTTTCCATTCTTCATAAGTAAAAAATAAAGCCAATAGTATCTCAGAGGATGTGAAAGATGTACTCTAAAATATATTTCTGAGATAGGAGACACTTGAATTGTTGATGAGATATTGGTTACATCAATAGGCTCTTATAACATCATTCTCTGAAATATGAAGACATAACAACTCAGTGCAAGCAGCTTCATAGTGAGGACAAGAGAGTTCAGTACAAAGATACAACTTTAATGGTCTAACTTGAACCATAGAGAAGTCATAGACTATGTAGCAAAATACATGGCTTGAATATCTGTATAACAATCCACCATAAAGACCAATTCTTTCAACTAGGCTTTTGATAAACTTTGTAAAGTGATCTCTTATGTCATACTCTGTTTGCAAATATAAACCATACATACGAGTATCATGTGAGTAGAACCAATAATCAGCTCTAGAAAAAGTAGTTCAAAGGAGAGAGATGTCACTTACCATTGGACTGAAGGGGCAAACTATGCAGGAACTATACTTTGAGTTAGGCATTGAAAAATTAGGGAGGTTTTCAGTGGTTAAAGTTTAGGGGGATGGGAGTGAGTGATGGCATACCTACAAGTGAGAGAGCTATACTGAGAAGTACACTAGGCTTGAAGTTAACAAATATGGGTAATAAACTGACATTTTGTGATGGGCATGAATGAAATAGCTGAGCTGAGAAAGTAGAAGGAAAGTTTGGTGGAACACTTGAAGATAGTTCTGCTGGACTGAAGCAGATTGTTTAAGGGAACAGTAAGAGTTGAGAGTGGGTTGGTTTGGACCATGAGGTAGCAACAATCAATATGCTATTTTTTTACTGTGGTTTCAGATTCCACCTAAGGTTCCTAGGAACAATAATGGAATATTTGTTATAAATAAGCTACAAAGAAGCTTAGAAATCATTTAGTTAACGCCCTGATTTCAAAGAAGAGAAATATGAGCTCCATAGAAGTAAAGAATATCACAATTCCTCCCGGAATGCTTCCCTTTCGAAGCCAGAACCATGCTGAAAAGATGTTAGAAGACTGGATGACGAACGAGGGAGATCCTGGATGTTCCAAATTCAGCTGAGCTCTGAGCAGAAATCATTGTTATTTTAAGTCATTCAGTTCTGAGATTGTTTGTTACACAGCACTAGATAATTGGAGGGAGGTGACTATATGTTTTCTAGGCTTCTCCCACTTTTGTAGCAAAAACCTGCTTCACCCCATTCCTGTCTTCTCTCATCCCAGCAAACTTTTTCCCCAAGTGGCTGATTGTCCCATCACTACTTATTTCCCCAAAGTATTCTCTACTCTATCCCATTATCTCAAATGCACCTTATCTATTCTCTCCTCTCCTAAGTTACACATTGTACAAAAATGGAAATATGACAAGTAGATGGTATTTCTAAGAAAAGCACAGCAGGAGGAAGATTGGCCCTGCTCCATCTCATTACCACAATCATTAGCCAGCACACAGGTGAATAATTACCAGATGTTGGATATTCCTCAGATTTCTCCTCTCTTAGAATGTAGGAAAAGAGGGTACTCAGCCACATGTTGCTGATGATCTTCAGCAAGTCACCCTTCTGACATTCACTCCTCTTTCTCCCACCTCACTTCTCTCTGTCCATCCATGGTAGTCTGTGAGTATGACCCCTGATCACACCAAATGCTCCAGGCAAACCTAGTGCTGCCAAAGTAATTGTCATTACTTCACCCTAGAACAGAGTTTGTCAAAGACTCTCTTGGAGTTTGTCGGGGAAAGAGGGGTAAGAAGGCAGAAGAGCTTACCTTCCTTCTATTTCGTATGGTAGAGCTTCTCTGCCAATAAAATATCTGAAAACCACAACCCTAAACTTTTGTTCCCAAAGCCCTCAAACAGATGAACAAAGCCACATTTTTGAAAGCAAGTCAGTCTTTCCTAGGGAGCCACACATAGTGTTATGGGTCCCAGGGCAACCCAGTTGGAACAAGCAAAGAGATATTGTCTCACAGAGTCCAGTTTATAGCTTACTCTCCTACCCTTGAAATGACTTTATATCTTCACTTTTATTTTCTGAGAAGTTAGTTCTGTTGGATAGCAAGAAGTTTAAATATATTATCTCACAGCTGATGTCTCTGCTTACATTCTCACAAAGATCTGAAAGAAAGGATAGATGTTCACAGGGAAATTCCCGTGAGTACGGCTAGGTGGTATTTTGACTAGGTTATTGTTCCTAGGAACTTTAATCATTCAAAAGAACTTCTCTCAAAACGTAGAACTGAAAGTGAAGACTATTTGGGATTCTGAGTTAATTTTACATACAAATCAAAATAACTTAGAGTAAAAACAAATTAAGTATATCCCATCAGCAACAAAATTCAATCTGTTGTCAGTGGAGTGTACCTAATGGTGGGGATCAAAACTAGCCAGTAACTACCATTAGCTGGCTTCCTTGCCACTTCTGCACTTCCTTTGGGAAACCTCTATAAAACCTTGGTAAAGCAGGATTTTCCCCTAAGTGATTTTGGCAGTGTGTTCATATAATTTATCACACAAATTGGGGTAATTTTGAGAGTAAAAGGGGGTTCTATGAATAATTCGCTCAGTGGTAACAGGCATAAAATGGAATTGTACTGGGCCAGCTTGAATGCATGGTATCCCTAATCTTGGAGAACGAAAGAAAGATCTCTGTACTAAAAAATATCCCCACAACTGTTTGTGACACCGTTCACCAATGGAGCACCATTCCAGAAAATCCTTTTAATATGCAATACCTTCAAGGAGAACAGCGCTTGTTTTTACTGGTCAGACGTTAATATAAACAAGTATATGAATTGCTTCCTTTTTAACAGGTGACAAAAATTAAAGCACTGCATAAAGTAAAACTTTAAAAAGAGAAGTAAAAGATGGAGAACCATATCACTAGGCTCTATTTTAGGAGGACTGAACAGGTAGGGTGTCCTTGTTGGGGAATCACAATGGAGCTAGGTTTCTGAGAGTAGACTCCAATCAGAGAAATCTAGAAAGGGATATAAGCAGTGCAGAGGGCAAACTCTATTTAGGATACAATATTGCCTCAAGCTATTCTAGACAATCTCCCTTTTATTAAGGTCAAGCCCCCCACCATGTTCATTGCTGACAATAGGATGTTGAAATTAAAATTCTAAGAGAAAAGCAACTGAGGTTTTGGATTTGGTAGTTTACTTACAGTGGGTAGAGCAGATCTAGAAAAAGTAATGGAGCTGAAACATAAAAAACATTTTTAAAGAACTAAATTAATACTGTTGGAGGTGAAAATCCAGTGAGTGCTGTGGTACCAATTTTATAAAGAGGTCCTCTGAAGTGACATTTCTTTGAGTTAATGCTGCTGCTGAGTTCTTAAGGGGGTGGTGGGGGTGGTGGCAAGTAGGGAAAGAAGTGTCCTGGATCTGACCGTAGAAAGCCACGTTAGCCAGCTCCATTACCACCCATATGCCAACTGGAGTTATGGCAAGCAATGCAGATTGGTTTAAAATTTAACAAATTTGATTCAGTTGGGGAGCTTCAATAAAATGTGATTTACAGGTAGGCAAAGGATTATTTTAGTTTCCATATTTAGTGTCCACCTCTTTCCCCAGGGAACTGGTACAGTATGATTTGAATTGGCTTTAGTTCATTTTGTTAAACTTTTTATCTTAAAATACTTTTGGATTTACAGAAAATTGCAGCAATAGTATAGTATTGAGAATTCCTTTATACCCAATACTCTGTTTCCCTTATTATTAACATTTGAAATTACTACAGTACACTTGTCACAATTAATGAGCTGATATTAATATATTATTTACTGAAGTCCATACTTCATTTAGATTTTCTTGGTTTTTGCCTAATTTTCCTTTTCTGCTCCAGAATTCCATTCAGGCTACTATATAATAGTCATTATGTTGTTTTAGGCACCTCTTGGCTGTGCCAGTTTTTCATACATTTCTTGTTTTTGATGATCTTGACAGCTTTGAGGAGCACTGGACGTGTATTTTTTGTAGAATGTCCCTCAATTGGGATCTGTGTGATGTTTTCCTCATAATTAGACTGAGGTTTTGGTTTTGTTAGAGGAAAACCATAGAAGTGAAGTGCTCTTATTATCACATCTTATCAAGGGTATGTACTATACTGTCAACATGACTTATCACCATTGATGTTGACCTTGATCACCTGGCTGAGGTAGTGTTTGTTAGGTTTCTACACTGTAAAATGACTCTTTTTTTTCTCCCTTTCCATATTGCATCCTTAGGAAGCAAGTCACTAGGTGTAGCCCATACTTAAGAAGTGAGGCATTATGCTCCATCACCTTGAGGGTGAAGTATCCACATAAGTTATTTGGAATTCTTCTACATGGGAAATTCGTCTATTCTCCTTCATTTGTTTATGTATTTATTCATTTATTTAATATTTTATATCGGTATGGACTCATGAATATTTATTTTATACTCTGGGCTATAATCTATTTTATTTTGTTGCTTAAATTGTTCCAACTTTGGCCACTGAGAACTCTTTCAGCTGATTCCTGTTCCTCTTTGATATATCCCATCATTGTGGCTACTTTTGTTTGAGCACTTCCTTAGTCTCTGGCACTGCAAGATACTCCAAGTGTCTCTCGTATAGTTTCTACCTGAGTTCTATAATCAGCCACTTCTTCAAGAAGTCCTGGTCTCTTTCTTTCTTTCTTTTTTTCTTTTTTTTTCTGAGATGAAGTCTCACTCTGTCACCCAGGCTGGAGTGCAATGGCACACTTTCGGCTCACTGCAACCTCTGCCTCCTGGGTTCAAGTGATTCTTCTGCCTCAGCCTCCCAAGTAGCTTGGATTACAGGCATTCACCACCACGTCCAGCTAATTTCTGTATTTTTAGCAGAGACAGGGTTTCGCCATGTTGGCCAGGCTGGTCTCGAACTCCTGGCCTCAGGTGATCCACCTGCCTCGGCCTCCCAAAGTGCTGGGACTACAGGCATGAGGCACCACACCCAGCCCTGGTATCTTTATTGAAGAATGGTAGTTAGAAACCAAGATCTGAATGTTTAATTTGTTTTGAAGGAAATTTTAAAGGAGTCTTTTCAGGTTGGCATGTTACTAGCAGCACTTACGTTGTCTAATTGCTTTTATATTTATTAAAGAAATACATTTTTAGGATGAGTAGAGAAGTTAGAAAATAATTCTTTGGATGCCAAGAAGTGAAAATTTATTGAAGATTTTAAGGAAAATTTTAATCTCATTTAAATATATCCACACAAGAATTTGAGAGATTGACTAAGGCTTGAGGGAGAGGAAGGGGGGAAAAAGAATATCTGAGAAATAGCATGTAGGTATGTATTAGGGTTCGCTAGAGGGACAGAACTTATACAATGTGTGTGTGTGTGTGTGTGTGTGTGTGTGTGTGTGTGTGTATGGGGAGTTTATTAAGTATTAACTCACATGATTACAAGCTCCCCCAATAGGTCATCTGCAAGCTGAGGAGCAAGGAAAGCCAGTCCAAGTCTCAAAACTGAAGAACTTGGAGTCCAATGTTCAAGAGCAGGAAGCATCCAGCATGGGAGAAAGATGTTGGCTTGGAGGCTAGGTCAGCCCAGTCTTTTCATGTTTTTCTGCCTGCTTTATATTCTAGACATGCTGGCAGCTGATTAGATGGTGTCCACCCAGATTAAGAGTGGGTCTGCCTTTCCCAGCCTAGTGACTCAAATGTTAATCTCCTTTGGCAACACCCTCAGAGACACACCCAGTATCAATACTTTGCATCCTTCAATCCAATCAAGTTGACACTCAGTATTAACCATCACAGGGCATTTGATTAATTCATGGACTGATTGATTTTATGAATATGTTGTTAGCCTATGCAGTGTTTGAAAAATAATTGAAACACATTTCTTCAGTTGAATGTAAACCCTGAACTCTCATAAGGTGAGAAAGTGATGTTTCTGTTCCTAATTTCTCATTTCAATGGCACCATCAGGATTTTTATAGGTTAGACCTAAGAGTCTCAAACTACATGAAAAAGGGCTAGGAGACATTGTTTTGACTAAGAAGTTATTCCATTGTCTTTATCAAATCCATGAGCAAGAGGCTTGTACGAGTCAGCTTTACCCTTTTACTGGCTGTATAACCATAGACAAGTCACTTGGCCTCTCTAGCCTTATTTTCTCATCTGCAGAAATGTAGGAATAAATTATTTACTTCTGTGAGGCTTAAAAAATGAAGTAAAAATCTAAAAGAACTTAGCAAAATACATAGCATAAAATAAATGCTAACAGATGCTTGTTATCTTTTAATGAATGAAGAAAGGCTTTGGGTCCCAGTGGCCTCCAGGTATACCAGGGTATTCTTAGTAGGTACTGTTGATCTTGAGCACCATTGTAGGAGACTTCAGCACAAGTGAGATGAATCCCATCCCCTTGCTTTTTGTCCATTAATGAAGTCTCTTTTAAATGGGAGGAGTAGGGAGCCTGAAGGGAATGCATATTAGAAAAGTTGTATCCCATAGCACATTTAACACATTCCCCAAATAATCAAGAATCTGACTCAAAAGTCTAGGTATTGTCTTAATGCTTTTTTTTCCCCCCCCCCTAAAGAGGCAGAACAGATTCCCAAGAAAAGTTTATTGCTTTCACTTGCCTAGTACAATATCCCCAGAGACACATTTTCGCAGGCTGGAAGCAGGCCCATTACTGCACTACAGTGTGTCGGGGAGGGGTATATGAAGGGAGACAGGTTCTTTTTCACTAACTGCCTGATTAATTCCAAATGACCATGGTGTGCTGCTGTTAGGGTTCCAGGGTGTATTCATTAAGAAGATGATTTTTTTTATGACAAAGGTAATTTTAGTTAGAATTTTATAATAAAGCATTCGTGTAATTCTATGCCCCCTTGAAACCACCTGAGCTGAGAAGTCTTACTGTGTTAAGAACCACAAGACTGCTAAAGAAATAAGGTCATTAATATTTAATAATAGGCAGCCTATAGCTTTTAAGCACATGCTATCATCTTCTCTGAACACAGGCCCTATAACCCAGGAGACCAAATAGCACGTAGCTGTTAGTAGCTCTACTTTTTTTGTAAAGTATTTCTGTAAAAGTGTCTTCATCCTAAGACTCTAGGATACTGCCCAGAGATAAGGTGGAGTGGAAGAAGCATGGACTAGGAGTAATAGGGCTAATTTCTAGTCTAGCAATATCCTAACCTTGCAATTTGGGTAAATTGCTTTCCTTAATATGGTTTTCTAATTTTAAAGGCATAATCAGGACTCAAACCCCAAACTAATAACTGCTGGCCCCAAATCCACTGTTCTTTTCAATATGCCACTGTGCTGCTGTTTTATAACTATTTAAATTTCTTGCTTTTTTAATCCAAAACACTTCATTTTCTTATCTTTCACAGCTCTAGTCATACTCAAGTAGTATAGTTATTTACATATGACAAGGATGTTCTTTACTTGACCTGATATTTCTACCATCTTGCATAGTATCTGAAAGTTTTTGGGTGTTCAATTATTGCTTATGGTATTAACGACCCTTATGCTTTTAACTATTTTTTGAATTTTTTGTATGAAAATTTGTGTTTACTCCACCAAGAACATAGAATATTGCAGTTCTCCACACACACTTGCCATGTCTTATTCTCTCTCTATTGTTAATCCTCAGACATTTTGACAATGTGAGGTTTGAGTAACCCTAGCTTCTCCAGATTACAGCGTGTGAAATTGAGGAGGACTTGTGAATCTGTGGATGTAATGTGCATTAGAGTGGTGATAATTATGAGAATACTCACTAGCTCAGAGCACCCCCCAGAAGAGTTTCTGGGGCTTCAAGCCATTCTTTCCTCAGGTCCCCTCATTTCCCCTGGCTGAATCAGTACAGGCTCATGACTTCTTCTTGGTCATTACAATTCAGATATTGCAATTGATGGTGCCACATCTTTCTAGCTTCATGGGGCTTTAAGTATCAGGCATTTCACTAGGGCTTGTCATTGTCTTCACGGCCAATACAGACCTAGTGACACTGGGCCCTTTGGACCCCAACACACACACACACACACACACACACACACACATACACACTGACTATGTTCTCAATTGAGAGGACTCACTACCACCAAGATTACAGCTCTTTTAATTAAGAGCTTACTCCTCCAATTTTTTATATACCTTGTACCTCCTACAGGCACAAAGATCAGCTCTCTCATGGCAGGTTAAAAGGTTTGAGGCTGCCATCTGATTCTTCAATCAAAGTTGGTCTCCTCTGCCAGTATCCAGACCTAGAACCTGGGTGCCTGAACTATTCTCTACCTCAAAGTATGTCATCTGCTGCCCTCCTCAGGAGCTTCACTTATCCAGAGGGCAAAAGCAACTTTTGCTGCCATTTTTGGTTGAGCCTTAAAAGTTCAAGGATGAAGCCGTGAGTACAAAGTTCCTTAAAGTTTTTTTCCTGTGGCACATCAGGATTGCACTCTAAAGGACACCTGTTGCTTTGCCATGGCATGAGCAGATTCTAGAGTTGAGCATGCATATCTGCTGCCCCAATCCACAGTCTTCAAAAACTCTGCAAAAGGTTTTTCACCTTCCGTAAGTCACCTTACAAAAAAAAAAAACAACCCTGCACAGTGTATGTATTTCAAAAACTATTTGTGCAATCACATTTTCTTCAGAGAATATTTTAAAAGGTTTTATGCTGTTTAGATGCAATCTGAAATGTCAACAATTCTTCCATGCTTTTAAAAACTACTCACGATGTTCTTTTCAATTCTAAAAATCAGAACCTCTATACTGGATGTTTGCAACATTCTGTCTTAAAGGTGTTTGCTTTTTCACACTATATTATGTTGCTAAGAGGCATACCTATTATGTGTTGTGCAAGTAGTTCATTCATTCTGACTTCTATATAATATTCCATTGTGTGAACATACCAAAATTTACACACTTTCCTGTTTTGGGGCATTGGGGCTATTTTCTCAGTTTGTTTGTTTGTTTGTTGCTATCATGAAGTGTTGTTATAAACAATCTTGAACATTTCTCCTAGTATAAATGTGAAAGAGTGCTTGTTAGTTTTTACTGAATGAAATTACTAGTTTGTATAAAATGTGAATGTTCAGTTTTAGAGGATAATCCCAACCTGGTTTCCAGAGTGGTCATTAACAGTTTATAGTCCTACCACTAATGTTTAAGAGATTCTGTTAATACACATGCTATCTATACTTGGTATGTCATACTTTTAAATATTTTAAATATTTGCCAATATTAATAAATATAAATTGATAAAAAAATAAAGATACGCAGGTTATTTGTGCCATTTTCCCTTAAACACATTCCTCTTTCCACTCTCCTGAGATACATTGGCCTCAGTTCCTTCATTTGAGCTGAATATTTTAATATGATCTTCCTTTAGAGCCAAGAAAACCACTAAGTCAAAGAAAACTAAACAGGAAACAGGTAACATGTCACCATCTTTAAGGCTTCTTGCTAATGCTGGAGGAAAACCTTGGCAAGCAAGATATGAAAAACTCCTGTGTGTTAAGTAGAGGTCTCGTTACTGGTTGATGTAATCTAATAAGCACAACTCTTAGGAGTGTTCTCTGACTGGTTTCTGTTCCTTTCCCTATATTTTCTGTGACGTATAAATGAATAGGGCTGACCTATAGCACTGTACACCAAACATAGTGGTCTCTATTTCTGCCTCAGTGATGTGTCAGTTTAAAACTTTGCCCATTTTCTAAAAAAAATTTTTATTTCTAAATAATTTTAGATTTATGGAAGAGTTGCATGTTGAATTTATTTCATAGATATAGGATTATTCTGGTTATATATTTCTTCTTAAATGAGCTTTCAGTAACTCGTGTCTTTCAAGAAATTTGTCCATCTCATTTAAGTTGTTAAAATTATAGGCATAAAGTTGTTCACAATATTCCCTTATCATCTTTTAAAATCTGTAGATTCTGTAATGGTGAGAGAGTGAACTTCTCTTATTTATGATATTGATAATTTGTGTCTTTGATATTTTTTTTCCTGAACAGGGTGGCTAGAGGTTTATTAATTTTATCAATCTCAAAAAAAATCTTTTGATTTCATTGATTTTCTCTTTTCTTTATTAATTTATTGATATCTGTTCTGATCTTTAAATTTTTTTCTTCTATTTATGTTGAGTTTTTTTGCTCTCTCTGTACTATTTTATGGTAGAAATTGAAGTAACTGATTTAACAATTTTCTGTTTTTCTACTATAAGCATTTAGTACTGTAAATTTCCTCTCAGTACTGCCTTAGTGGCACCCAACAAACTTGTATGTATGTGTTTTGTTTTCATTTTTATTTGATTCAGTATATTTTAAAATTTCTCTGTTGATATATTCTTTGGACCATGGGTTATTAGAAGTATGTTATCCTGTTCCCAAATATTTGGGGTTATTCCAGAGATCTCTCTGATATTGATTTCTAATTTAATTCCCTTGTGGTCAGAGAATACACTTTATATGACTTTAAACTTTTTAAATTTATTAAGACTTGTTTTATGGCCTGGAAAATGGTTTATCTTGGTAAATGTTCTATGTGCACTTGAAAAGAATATTACTTGGGTACAGCGTGATCTTTTGGGTCTTGTTTTTATGATTTATAATACAATTCCAAAGCAGTGATCAGTCTAAGGCTAATTATTTCCCAGCACTAAGTCAAGACCTTCTTAAGTACTTTACTTAATGTTCCATGAATTATAAGTTTTACAGTCTAACTGATGGTAACAAGGCACTACGCTTGGTCCTGTATGAACACTAAGCACTGTTCTCCTTAATTCTTTTGGAGGGTTCTTCACAAGTCTTGGGTAGTTTCCTCACATACATGGGCTCATTAGTACTCTGCTGAATAATTGAAGTTGGCCCCTCTGTTGTTCCCTAGAGTCCTTGCTCTGCCCATTTCTCTCCTCACTGATATTTTGTCTTATAAACTTTATCTGCCTTCATGTCTCTGGACACTTGAGCTCATTCATAAAACTCAGAGTCTTTTAGGTTCTATTCCAGTTTCCCCTCTCCTTCCAATGGCCTAGAAACTCTACCACAGTAGTAAACTGGAGTCATTGGGCTCACTCCATTTGTTTCCCGTTTCTTAAGGCTCACTTTCCTTCGTTGCCTGTTGTCCAATGTCTTGAAAAACATAGTTTCATTTATTTTGTCTGGCTTTTGGCAAGTTTCCAGTGGTAGAGGAAACATAGTTTCTGTAATTCCATCCTGATCGCAAGCAGAAGTTTCACCTTATCAGGTATGAAACTTTGGTTGTAAATATATAGTTGAGTTTTCTACATGTCCTACACCAAGAAGAAAATCCAAACAAAATTATGTGATTTAACATGCTGTTAATCACTTCTTCCATAATTTTAATATCTTTAAAAGCACTTTTCAAGACTCAGTCATCTTCTATAGATTCAAATTAATAGAATAAAATGGTTTATTCAGATAGACCATTTGCCTGAGTTGGACAAGATCATATGTCTATATTTAGCTGTGATTTAGTGCTTGTTTGCAAATGAGGATAAATCTTCCTGAGTAGAGATACTGGCATCTGTCTGCTCTGTTCAGCTTTATGGAAGGTAATAATTCTCTGCCACGTCACACACAAAAAAAGGATAGCGCTCCTTTCCTAGCCAAATTGTCCCAGAAACATAATCACAATTCTAAGGCCTCCCCTCTCTTCACGGAAATGCAAAAAGTATGGAAAATGTTTTCCTCCAAATCGGCATCAATATTAGATATTGTTATGGACTGAGTACTTGTGTCTCCTCAAAATTTATATCTTGAAGTCCTAACCCTTAATGTGATGGTATTTAATTGTAAATACCATCTTTGTGCAGTAATTAAGTTTAGATTAAGTCATGAAAGTGAAATCCTCATGATAGAATTAGTGCCTTAATAACAAAAGGGAGAGAGAGAGAGAGAGAGAGAACTCTCTCTGTATTCATGTATTGAGAAAAGGCCATGTGAGGACACCGGGAGAAGACAGCCATCTGCAACCTAGAAAATGGGCTCTCACCAGACACGGAATATACTAGTACCTTGATCTTGGACTTCCCAGCCTCTAGTACTATGAGAAATAAATGTATGTTGTTCAAGCCATCCAGTTCATGGTATTTGTTTATAGCAACCCAAGCAAACTAAGAAATACATATAATATAAATCTAAGAAATTCTAATTTCAGAGCTGTCCAGAATTCTGTTGGGCTAATTAAATACCCAGCCTATTCCTCAGTTTTTGGTCAGCAGTAATAAGATAGCAGTATTGAATTAAATTACAGAGATGTTGTGTAGAATAATCTATAAAACACTTTCACAAAACAAATATAAGCAAGAATACTTTTAAATTGGGTTCCTAATATTTTCTAAAAGATTTTATATAAAACCTCAACTCAAGACCCAGGAATTCTTACACAATTATTAGTAATGTTGCATTTCTTTTTATTACTCTACAAAAATAACCACAATGTTATATTCATAGAGAGGACCCTGTTACCATGTTGTCTAGGTGCCATGTAGCCTATTATATACACTTCAGTGTTCAAGTTGAATATCACAATTCTTACTTTCACCATCAGTATATTCCTGATACATAAAATCCTTATGTATCAGGAATAAAAATATTTTGGTTCTACCCTGACAGAATGAAAGAATTGTATCTAGAAGGGAACCCCTCTACCTTGTTGGTTATGAGGAAATTCAGAGACCCATAGGTGAAAATGATAGGTCTTGGATTTTGAGACACCTGTCTCTTTCATAGTTTTTTGCTGTTGTTATTTTGCATTTGAGGTTTGAAATGTCCACTGGCCATGCCAAGTGGAGATTTGAGGCAATTGTAAAAACGACTGGGGAGGAATATATGCAAACAAAATGCATTGCAGAAATACAGCCAAGCATTTCAGGCAATAACAGTGAGTTGTGGATTTGCTTTTGCTTGAATTAGATAATTTCTTCATCTTTTTAATATTTGATTTGCCAGTAGAGACTTGGCAAGAGAATATTTATTTCAACAGTGACTCCTGTGTCACATAGAAATATAATTAGCTTGATTATAATAATCTCTGTTAAGTAAATAAGATAATTCATTTGGAAATAAGTCTTTTTTTAAGAGCATTGGTCAGCCATATATTATCCTGAAATTGTATTCCTGGTTAATTCAAGCTTTAAATTTTAAAATTAGTTAATGGTAACCTGATTTCACCTATTATCATGTTGAAACTGTTGTTTGACCTGTCATTATAGTTAGAAATGACTGTCAATAATGATAATGAAGACCTCTGTCTTTGGAATACCCAAATATGTGTAATAACCAGTGGTTGGCACAGATTAAAGTTGCCCACATATAGCCTTAAAGTCATTGGTTAGAGAAGTGTAAAGTTTAGAAATACATGAGTTCTGTCCAACTCATGAAAATGGAAACAATAGAATAAATGTGAAGAGCAGAAGAAATGAAATATTAGCCTTAAAAGTGGAAATTACTAAAATAGGAAAACTAAACAGATATGGTTATCAAAGCAAAATCTGTTTTGGAAAAGATTAATGAGATACATACACTTCTGGCTAGACAGACTGACCTATGAAAAAAGAGAAAAAAAACACAACATTTTTTATAAAATGGGGTTGCTATTAAAGATATAAATACAAATGTAAACACTAAAATAAAAGTACAAATTTCCTAAATGCCAAAAAGTAATTAAAAAGCTGTAAAGATCAACCAAAAAAGAACAAAACAAGAGGAGAAATTATAACACAAATCAATATGATAAATTGAAATATGTCAGTCATATTAATAAATATGAAAAGGCTAAACTCACCTGTTTAAAAAAATGTTTTTCAAATTGGCACATAAAGCAAACACAACTCTATTCTGTATATAGAGAAATACAAAAAATGTAAGGATTCTAATAATCTAAGAATAGAGATATGAGCAAATATTTACTATTGAAATGGAAAAAATAAGAAAACAAACTTACAATCCTGTTATCAAATTAGAATTCAGGATCAAAAGTAATAAGTGAAATGGAGAAAGATGCTTCATAGTGCTAAAAGTCACAATCCAAATTAAAGATAAAATAGTTATGAATAAGTACCAAATAATAGCAGTTACCTATATAAAGCAGGAACTATAAAAAGTGCAAAGAAAATAAATAGAAATGCATAATTAATAGAAGATTTTAACACACGATTCTCAGTACAAGACAAGTAAAGTGGACCATTAATTAATTAATTAATAATCTAAATAACAAAAGCAATAAGGCATACTAGACACCATATGCTGATAATAGAAAATATAATTTCTTCTCAAGAACACATGTAACTTTTTCAAAAATTTATGCTATATTACAGCACTCTCCTAAATGATCAATGGGTTTCATAAAGTACAAATATTACAAACAAAACTATATATGTAATCACAGTGCAATAAAACTAGAAATTAAATTATGAGACATAAACAAAAGAAAATAAAAAGATCCTTCCACCTGGAAATTTAAAAGCCTTCTATTAAACAAATCTTGGTGCAAACATAGACATACACACAAATTACAGAATCTCTGAAAAATAATCGTAATGAAAGCCCTACATACCAGAATCTATGGGATACATTTAAAGCAATGATCAGAGGAAATTTACAGTACTAAAAACCTACATCAATAAAAATAAAAGAATGAAAACAAAGTAATTAAATTTCTAACTCAAAAATGTAAGAAAAACAAAGTAAACCAAAAGAAAGTAAAGAAATAATAAAGATTAAATTAGAAATTAGTGAGGTAGAAAACATAAAGATAGTTAATTAATTAATATCCAGTATCTTTAAAAAATCCAAAAAAGAAAACAAATCACTAATTTGAAAAATCAAGCAAATAAGAAGTAACAAGAAGGAAATAATTATTGCTACAACAGGAAAAATTATAAGAATCTACTTCGTACACACTTTTACAAACAAACTTGAAAGCTAGATTATGTGGATAATTTTCACGAAAACACAGTTTACAAAAACTGACCTGGTAGAGACAGGAAACTTAAACAGACCAATTTACATTATAAAAATAGAAAAAGTTATCAAGAAACTACTCCTCGTAAAAGTACCTAGCTCAGGTGGTTTCACAGAGCAATTTTACCATACTTTTAGAGAACAGATAGTCCTAACGAGACATGCATTTAAAATGAAGGAAAATGTCCAATTTTTTATGAAGCAAGTAGAACGCTGCTCCCATAAAAAATTACTGGATCAATATCACTCATGAATATTAATACAAAAACTCTGAATAAAATATTAGCAGAGTCCAAAGTCATACTATATAAAAAAGTTATACACCATTGCCAACTGGAGTTTATGCCAGGAATGCACTATACTTTTATATTATTTATTCTGCATTGTACGATGTGTTTAAGAGCTGTGTCAGGTAGGAGAGCTACAGAGCTCAGCTTGCTATCAGGTGATTTGCCTGTAGTTGTTCTTTTCTTGAATTTTAATTACCGGTGCCTACCCCAAGGTCCAAATTTTCTTCCAAATCTCAGTATGACTCACAATTAAAATTCAATTATTTCATGACTGCTGTCCTGAGATGCGAGTCTCTAAAATTTGGCAACAGTGAGATTTCTCAAAAGGCATCAGTTATAATAACTATCAGAAAATTGAGTTTATTCAATTCAAAGTAAGTTTTTAAAGATCTCCATGCCAAAGAAAGACTGGGAGTAATTGAGTTGCTATGTGGTTATGAACTTTATCTTATCTTATAAATATTGGACTAAAATGAGAAGTGTTAGGAAAATATACTTTCATTTACTATAGTCCTTGGACTGCTTTTTGCAGAATTTATCTAAGTCTTAGGATCTAAAATCATCAATAAATTAAACTGGAAATATTCTAAACAAACATCAACCGAATTAGATATCTGATCAACTGATGATAACTTTGAAGCTTTATTGTTCATTTTTTAGGGAGGTATAATAAAAATTTGTTGATTTTCAAGAGTTGTACCTATGATATGGTGAATCACAGCAAACGTGCTCTAATTCAACAATTTGGAGTCCTACTTGTTGCTGTTTGCTGAGCAATAACTTTGGAAGTAGGTTGGAAGTTAGTGGAAGAGGTGATTTAACCTGGTGAATTTAATAAGATTATTTACTAAGAATTTAATAAGATATCTACACGTAATTAGTTATCATACCTACCACCAGGCTTACCACAAACCAAAGCATGATTCATAGGACTGCATGTTTTCGATTTTTATATGAGCCCATTAGGATGGTTTTTGGTGACCTAATTTCCCTTCAGAGTTGTTCTTCATGTTACCATAAATCTACTTTTATCTATATAATACCACTGGGCACAGAGGGAAATGGAATAACCGCTGTAGTTAGCCCAAAGACAATCACCCCTGAAGAATGACTCTGGAATCACCCACTCACATAAAGATTGCTCTACGTCTTGACATTTGCTGCAAATTTCTGAGACAAACTTGGAAATAAGATAACAATTGAACTAATCTGCATTACTCTGATTAGTGGTTCATCCTAGTTGAGTATAAAATAAGGCAAAATGACAAAAGGTGAAGTCACACAATATTCATTTGTCTCTGTGGATAGCTTGTTTGTGCTTATAAAGTAAAAACAATAAATATTTTTGAACAACCACTAACTGACAGATACAATGCCAGACAGGATGGTAGGCAAGCTTTATCTCTTGAGTTGAAAACCATTTATTTATGTTAAATGGTTCCTGTAGTGGACATTGGTGTTCTTCCTCGGTCCCCTCAGATCTTTTTTTTTTATTCTGGGCAACCCTCTTTCAGCCTTCATATACTTTTCTTCCAATATTCGACACCCAAGGGACTCCTTGGGATCTGAAATCACTTTGTTGCAAATCATCTTGTTGCCTGGGAGTTTACTTCCCTACCTACTTCCGCATGGGGGGCCTTGGCCAGTGACAGGTTTGTGGAAAAGTATGAAAGCCCAGACCCCTTATTCCTGTCAGGACAGCAGGAATAGAGTTCCCCTTTGCAATCAACTGGTCTCAAAGGACTTTGCCTGAAATCTGAGATTGTGCCTTGACTTGTCCCCTTCATAGTCCCTGCTCACTTTTCTGTAATTCTTAACTGGTTTCTTCCATCAACATTTCCTTTATCAATCACTTGCACATCCATTCTCATCTTATAGTCTGCTTCTGGGGAATTCAACCTGAAATACCACTTCCATCCCAAATTTAAAAGCGTAAAAAATATGTGAAACTCCCACTAATTACCTAGAAATAGAAAGAATTTAAAATTATCTGAAGATTCATTCAAAAAGCAAGTAATTACAATTTCTTTGAATAGCTAATTGTGGGAGACAAAATGAGTCAGTGGGTCGTGATGCCATCAAGAAAGAATTAATCTCAATATGATGTCATTCCTTCTGCACATAATTGTATGTGGGTGTGGGATAATGGAAAAATATACTAGATTTTTTTCAAGGGCAGAAGCAGGAGAAAGAAGAAGGTGAATGTGTACAGAAAGAGCATTTAATAAGCTCTTTTAAAAAATCCAACAAGAGAAAAATATGAGGACGGACAAAATAATAAAATCATTTTTATTCCGTCCAGACTTTCCATGATCTTTCTTTCTCACCCCATTTTAGGAGAGGCATCTTTTTATAGTGTTTATATGGTATAAATCTGGAGAGTAAAAAAGAGAAATAAATTGGAACTTCATAAAAACTTTAAAATCCTGAAGAGCAGCCAAAAGAAGTAGATTCAATTATATATTTTAATTAATCTATTAAGCAGGACTTTAGCTCTTACTTCTGGAGATAGAGGAAAAAAGCAGTAAAGTCTAAGTGCACAAAGGGGAAATAGTTGCTTAAACATAGAAGACAAACCTGGACACTCATTGTTCAGAACACAGAATATCAGTTGGATGGATAGGGCATATTGCCCTGCTTGAATAAAGGCATGATTAGGTCAAGAAATGGGTCTGTTGTGCCCATCACTGGAACACTGTAAGCAACCTATACATACTTGTTGAATGCATTATCTTATTAATTAATCATATTAAAACCATAATCCTAGCTTATTTATTTACAAAGGATATGTACCCTATGATCTAGCACATAGCAGGTACTCAAAAATATATTTTGAATAAATAAAACTCAAATATCAGAAATGGGACACATGGCCTCTGAAGTATAATTTCATTCACAGGAATGATGGAAACAAATGTTTGAAATCATGACTGTTTTGGAAAATTTGAGATGTATGGTTCTAATCAGCTCAACTTACCAAAAAAGAAAACCTATTTTTCCCCAAAACCTACAGAAAAGTACTCTGTATTCAATCTTAGGCCTGAAAAAGGCCTAATATTGACTTTCTATCTTCCCATTTAGCCTAAATAGGTAATAGTAGCAGGAATGGTTATTATAACCCACCTAAGTTCTAGGAAATTTTAAGGAATTTTTTAAAGATGATAGAGTTAACATAATTTCCTAGATAGATAGTTTTGAGACTAAGTGGAATGAGGCCTACTTAGAATATGACAAAGGAACAATGCAAGACAGTGGCTTTTTAATATACAATATCTAATCTTGCTCACACAAAATATCAAATAAATGGAGAAGAAGAGGCATACTAGGTATGAAGTAGCAGTAAGAGCATTAAGAGTGAAGGTACATTCTTAAAATTTTTAGAGCAATCTTGTGGTGTAGAATGATCTATGAGATTTAGAGTGCATTTCTTTCTTCTCCTTCTGAGTTGCATATTCAGCTACTTACTCCCTAATTTCCCTTGGCAGGTTCCAGATTTAAGTGCTTTTTTACAATTTAGATGCTTTTTACTGGACATATAGACTCCTCTCTAACAGTATACACACTGTCCCAATCAGAAGAGAGTTCGACTGTCAGTTAACTCACTGACAGAATAGTAACATTTTCTTCATTAGCATAATGTGGTATGAGTCTAGTGAATGGAATTCAATCTCAATGGAGACCTACTCCAGCCCAGCACAATATATTCTCTCTCTCTCTATATATATATATATAAATATATATATAAATATATATATAAATATATATAAATATATATATAAATATATATATAAATATATATATAAATATATATATAAATATATATAAATATATATATAAATATATATAAATATATATAAATATATATAAATATATATATAAATATATATAAATATATATAAATACATATATAAATATATTTATAAATATATATATATAATCTGTCATCCCCATTTTTAAAATTAGGAAACTGAATTGTGATATTATTAAGTAATATACTCACACAGAATATTTCATACCAGCCCTGGGAGGTAGTTCCTATCACCATTGTATGGATTAAAAAAGCTGGCTCTCAAACAGGATATGACATTTTTGTACTTTCCCAGGGTTTATGATATCTGCTCCAACTCAAGTATCTTTGCCATATCGGATGGCATTTTTAAAAAGGCTATTGTGTAAGAGGCTTATTAGAAAAAACCTCTATTATTAAATTTTTCTTCTCCTTGAATAGGCAACACTGTCTCTTGTTTACTGAAAATTGGTACTAGAACTAATTAATTCCTTCTTGAAGAATTCAGTTAATATGCTTGACTTTTTATTTTTAGAGAATTGCAATTTTCAATACTGACTTCCCACTAGCAAGAAGAAAACAGAAAGGAAAAAGCATACGAAGGAGTGGAGGAAACAAATTGTATATCCAGGACATACCTGAAGGTGAGAGGCACTGTTAACCAAACTGCCTGGGCTACCAGGTTAAGATTTTCTCCACAGAAGCTGAAGCCATTCATTGATCCTTTCTAGTCTTGAGAGACGGTGTTTGCAAGAATCAAGGAAATGGGCAACAAGAGAGCTAGACATATTTTAGCATTTAGGTCTACTTTTTCTCCTCTAATTGGACAAAAACATTCTTACTCCTAAGAAATACTTTACCATACATGCCAATTGGATGAACATCAAGTCACAGAATAAAAACAGCTATTGTCGGTCAATCAGCAGAATATCTCCGAAATCTTGAATGTATCTTCCAAATGCAGCTAATAGTAAACATATGTATACTGCTCTCGGCAAAAATTAAAAATTAATCACACCAAAATTAAGAAAAAAATTATTTAAGGAAAAAAATTATTCTAGTTAGTGAGGTCAGACTTTTTCAGCTCAACCTAAATTATTGCTGCCAACTCTCAGATGTGTTATTTCACGTTAGTGCGTGAGAAAGAAAGGGTGTATGCTATTGCTGTGTTACTGTTGCAAAAGTAAGCACTTCTTTAAAAAATAAAGAATAATTACAGAAGAAAATAATAAAAAAGAGTGAAAATGAGAACCTTCCCTTCCCCTTGCAAAAAAAGAGAAAAAAAACTATGAGAGTGACTAAAAAACACTCAAGCAGTATAAAAAGGTGATCCTTTTAACAAGTACCTATACTGAGTCCTGACATAACAACCTGTAACTGGGTCCTTTTAGATTTCACATTAGAGGAAATAGAAGTTAAGTACAATTAGAGGAGATGTATATATGGTGTGGTGATCATGTCAGAAACATCACAGACACTTCTGAAACTAGCAGATAAAAGATTTCTAATCATGATGGCTCACAGCCTTTATAGGTAAGAATGCTTCTACAACTGAACTTGATCATGCCAGGAGACCAAGGTTTCCCTAGGTCCAAGTATTTGATTCACAAGATTGAAATGCTAGCTTTTATATTGTTTAGATAGTCAATAAGATTTAAGAGAAAACAGGTAAAATAGCCACTCAAACCACAAAGCCATTGGAAAATAGTTTCTTCTTTGGATATTTAGCTTGTTTCTGTCTTGCTACTCCCCATAGACATAACTAAGTCTGTTAATTCACTTTTGAAAATGTATTTAATAACCCAAAGGTGGGCAGGACACCAACACATGACCACAAGAGCAATTCAGTCGTGACAAAACAGGCGAAATGATTACGATTTATTTATGTTTAATGTGACTCTTAGGTCACTTAAAAGCCATCAGCACATTAGTAGCTAAGAACATGAAAGTTCAGCATATGTCTTTTACCTAATGAGCTGGTGATTTTTTATATAATTTTTATGTTGCTTCCCTCTTTTAACTGAACAAATGTTCCAAATGGAACAAAATTAAAGTTGATGATGTTAGTATGTTTATTAAATGGAAAACTACATTATTTTATAGGACTTATTTTTAGCAAAGAAGTATTTATTTTATTTTATTTTATTTTTTGTGATGGAGTCTTGCTGTGTCGCCCAGGCTGGAGTGCAGTGGCGCAATCTCTGCTCATTGCAAGCTCCGCCCACCGGGTTCATTCCATTCTCCTGCCTCAGCCTCACCAGCAGCTGAGACTACAGGCGCCCGCCACCACGCCTGGCTAATTTTTTTGTATTTTTAGTAGAGACGGGGTTTCACTGTGTTCGCCAGGATAGTCTCGATCTCCTGACCTCGTGATCTGCCCGCCTCAGCCTCCCAAAGAGCTGGGATTACAGGCGTTAGCTACCGCGCCCTGCTGGAAAGAATTATTTTTAATTTTATTGCTACTTACTTTGTATTTGCTACAAAGGAGATATGGAAGATATTTTTTGAATTATAATGCTAACCTTCTCCCCCAAATGCTAATCTTTTCTCTTCTAAATGATAAATTGCTCAATTTTTATCTATTACCTCCTGCATTCCTTCACCACATGTTCCTTTTTCTTCCTGCTACTCATACCGTTTTTCCATGAAATAATCAAAAACCTCATTAGGTAGGTCCAAAGCCAAACTATGTCTTTAAGTGCATTTATACATATAGTCTTGCTAATTGTCATAAGAGATTAGTCTTTAGGTGGCCAGGCAAACCTTCTCTTCTTCAACATCTGCTTTGTGTCTTTTGGGCTCCTGCTTTCTTCAGATGTACAGAGCCCAGCATCAGTTTTTACAACACCTCATTCTGTATTCCAGCTTAGTCTGGGTTTGGATGACAGCTGAGAGTGGCTAGAAGCATGACAAAGCTCTGCCATATGGAAAGATTTCTATTTATGTAGACACCTTCTCTGAGTTAAACTCATTATGGTGCAGCCTGAAGGACAAGAATTTAACAAGACAGCAACACGACTACTGTGGAAATTCTATCAACCTTAACAGGCCAATTTCTGCCTCACTATCCCACCTACCCGTACATCTGGCAGAAATCCACCCCTACTAACTAAGTGATTTGGGGCAAGTTCCTTGACCGCTCTAAGCCTTCTTTTTCTCATCTGTATAATGAGCACAGTAGTAGGGCCTTATCTTATCGGGCTTATTTTTAAAATTTTGTCTTGAAATAAATTGAAAATTACAGAAAAGTACAAAGAATTCCGTATTCCTTTTACCCAGGACTCTAATTGTTAATATTTTCTTTTATTTGCTCCATTTCTTCCTCTCTCCTTTCTCTGTTCCTCTGTCTCTGTCACCCATTATTATGTATTTTCTGAACCCTTTGACAGCCACCTCCCATGTAATGTCCCATCACCTGAAAACATTTCAATATGTATTTCCCCATAACAATGACATTCTGCTACATAACCAGTATAAATTCCTCCAAATCAAGAAATCAACATTGATATAACACTAACATCCAGCACAGACTCCAATTCAAAGTAAAGGCTAGGAGTACATCTTCAATGGCCTGATTTCCTGCCTACCTCACTGCTCTTCACCCACATTCCCTGCAGCTGGGGATCACTGATCAATCACCTGCAGCTGAAGCCCCCTTCGGGCACTGGGGCCCAATTCCGTGCCTAAACATTGAGATTATGAAAAGTCTGAATTCGGTAACTTGAAACTTTGTCTTGAGTCCAGCTTTCAGCACAGCTCTATTTAAAGCTCTCACATTTGTGACCAAGCTCATTTACTTTATCTTCCTATGTTTGAGGCCCCATCCCTAGGATTGGAGTCAGAGACAGCTTTCAATATTTTTGTTTAATAGTGAAAGCCTTTCAAATGAAATTACATTGAATCACTACATCTATGTACACGGAGATATTTGGGTTGGAAATTTGATTATTTCATTTCCTAGCCATCAGAGATTATTTTGCCTATTTAGGTCTCAGTTACCTCATTTGTAAAATGAAGCACCAGCTAAGGCAAAGCATTGAGGTTAAACGGTACAAATATGTGAAAAAAAAATTGTTAGTGCCCGGATAATTGATTCATTTCAAGGAAACTTGTTCTCACTAAGCAGTGGCACAAAATCTGATGTATAAACAAGAATGCAAATTTATTGCATTCTTATGGTTCAATAGCCAAGGAGATCCCATCCTACTTGGTCAACCCATTATATTCCCCATAGGAAACATATGTGGGAAACCAAATTATAATAGCTGATTACTTAGTAAGCATGAGGCCAGCCTTATCACACTGGCCATTTTGATCTTCTTACCATAATTTCTAATAACATTTATATTCTCTATAAGGCCAGAATTTTCAACTTCGACTTTCTAGATCCTTGTCGGTGTTGCTCAAGGAAACTCCTTCTTCTAGCTTGACAAGCTTTTTATCTTTGGGTTCTTATTTTTAAGCATTTATAAAGTCTTTTTTCCTTAATACATTATCATACTGATTCTTTTAATAGGAATCATATTGTGATACCTCCCTAGTAAACTTGATGGTGTTTGGGAGTTACTAAATCCCTTTTCATTATTGTAGGGTAAACTTGTTGTTAACAGAGAAGTCAAAGCATTTTGAAGAACCGTCATGTAAAATTTTATTTGGTGTAATAGTCAAAGTCATGCAGAATTATGCAAGATAATCAATTTCTTAGAACAGAACAAAACGATATATACCTAATCATGGTAGACAGAGCCTAGGGTCGTCCCCGTGATTCCTGCCTCCGGATGTTCTTGCCTTCCTGACATCTCATCCCCTTGAGTGTAAACAGGACTTGTAATTTGTTTCTAACCAACAGAACACAGCAAAACTAATGAGATGAATATGATTATGTGTACATGATTATGTTATATAAGGTTGTAACTCCAATTTGCTGAGAAACTCTCTCCTGTGCTGGGTTTGAAGAAGCCACCTGTCATGGTGTGAGCTGGCTGAATGCACGAGCCACATGGTAAGCCCTCAGTGACCTCTGGCCAAAAGCCAGCAAGAAACTGAGCCCCCCACCCCCAACTTCAACAGCCTACAAGGAACTGAATACTGCCAACAATCATCAGAAGTTAGAAGTAGATCCTTCTTTAGTTGAGCCTCATAAAACTGTAGCCCTAGATGACACCTTGATTGTAGCCTTGTGAGACCGTAAAGCAGAGGACCTAGCTAAGCTATTCATGGACTCCTCACCCACAGAAACAGTGGGAAAAATCAATAGGTGCTGTTTTAAGAAACTCAGTTTGTGGTAATTTGTTCCACAGCCATAGAAAACTAGCACAACATTAGACTTCCATTTTTAATGTGGTATGAGTTTCCACACAAGTCATGAAACTTCCACTAGATCTCAAATAAATGCTTCTATAGAAAACCTCTTTTACACATGTTCAACTCTCCCATAATTCAGTTTGTGGGGTGATGCTAGCAGAGCTAGAGTGAATTCACATGTTTAAGACTCCAGGAGATAATTCAATGACATGCTTCTCTCCCATCACAGTCTGAGCCCTGCCATTGGTTTGCAGACAACATCCAATGTTGCCATTTTCTTATCTGTCCAGGAATTTATACCTTTGCCTCAAGCATAAAGCAAAACAAAAAAATTATATCATAGGTAATTAATTCTGTCCCTTCTAAATTGAGTTTTGATAGTTTTTCTTCCAGGGAGCAATTTTTTTCCAAGGTCTTCCCTCCAAATGGATAAATGCAAGTTCAACCAAGTGAAGGGAAGGAAGAAAGTTATAGGAACAAGTTCAGAGTGCTAATCTCCATGGTGTGAGGGCACATGATGTGAAATGAAGGCAGTGGTGGTACACAATAAAGCTAACTAGTTAAGATGAAGTCAGACCATGCAAAATTTTAATAGAGCACATTCAAGATTTACCTTCTTAACCTAGGAACAATGAGAATATGCTGAAGGGTTTCAGGAGTGTGGGGGAAGTAGTACGATCAAAACAGCCTTTTGAAAAGGTGAGTCTGGGCCGGGCGCTGTGGCTCATGCCTGTAATCCCAGCACTCTGGGAGGCCGAGGCAGGCAGATCACCTGAGGTTGGGAGTTCGAGACCAGCCTGACCAACATGGAGAAACCCCATCTCTACTAAAAATACAAAAATTAGTGGGGCGAGGTGGTGCATGCCTGTAATCCCAGCTACTTGGGAGGCTGAGGCAGGAGAATCACTTGAACCCAGGAGGCGGAGGTTGTGGTGAGCTGAGATCGCACTATTGCACTCCAGCCTGGGCAACAAGAGCAAGACTCTGTCTCAAAATAAAAAATAAATAACATAAAAAAAGAAAGAAAAGAAAAGATGAGTCTGGCCCAAATGAAAGAGAGTATTGTAAAAACACAGAGAACAGGAGGTGATTAAAGAAATCTGGTGAGAGATTCTGATAGCCTGGATTAGTATGGTAACAATGAAAATTGAGAAGAGATGGAGATAATTGGACAGAGGGTCCTAAAGTTATTGCTCACTATTGCTTCTTAGACATTTCATCTCCCCCATCTTGGAAACATTTTCTGATTTAATTGTAATTTGCTGGAGGAATTTTCCATTTCTTCAGAAAGCGTGCATGGTTAATATACTTTCTGGCCCTTGCATGTGTGAAGCAGTATCAACATTACCCTCATAAGTAAATGAATACATGGACTCAAGCTGCTACATGTTTCTCTCAACATTTTATAAATGAGATACTATAACTTCCAGTTTTATATAGCAGAAAAGAAATGTTTCCCTGTGATTATCTGCCTTTTTTTGTACATACTTAGTTATTTCTGTTTTGGAAGTTTCCATGATATTTTATCGTGATATTTCATCAGATTTATCTAGGAGTGTATATTTTGTTCATTAATCCTATTTGGTACCCAATGAACACTTTTTATCTGAAAACTTGATTACTTTTAAAGCTCAGATAAGTTTTCTTTCTCAAATTTCTTGAATTATTGCTTTCCCTCTCTTCATTTACCTTCTCTCCTTCTGGAAATTCTATTCTTGGCATAAATCTCTTGGCTTGTTCTGTATTTTCTTTTTTTACTCATAATTTCTATTTCTTTATTTTTCTTTTTTAGATAGTTTCTACATTTGAACTTTCAAATCACTTATTCAGTTTTCAGTAGTGCTGATTCCAACTTCTTCACAATTTTGGAATCTTTAAACCTAAAAAGCATTTTTTTCCCAAAACCTTTTGCTTTCTCATAATTTCTTTATTTTATTTTTCATAATAATTCTCATTACGGTTTTTTAAAGTTTTTTTTCTAATGTTGTGACTCCTTTCCTTTGAAGTACTAGGTTTCCTTAACTCATCTGTGAATTATCTGTCCATTAACGTCAGCAAGTTTAGTAATCTCAGAACTTTCATAGGTGAGATTGTTGGAGACTGTAGGGCTGTAGTGGCTTTAAAGAAGAATACGGTAAAAAGTGTTTCATTAACCACTGGTAAAACAACTGGATTGATTGTTGCTGAGTACCCTACTATTTCAGTCTTCTCCAGGCGTGAGCTTTGAGTGGCTCACCTTTTATTGGCCCATTGGAAGGGGATTAGTTCATAGCAGCAGTTCCCCTCAAGGGTAGTGAGAATCCATGGGACCAGTAGGGTATCTCAGGGATACAGTGGTGAGTGAGCAGGTAGAAATGGTTCATCTCCATGGTTTTAGGCAATCCCCAGAATCTCTTGGCTGCCCTCTCAGAGAGCCTTGAAGTCAGAGCTCCTTACTTCTTGCTGCATCAAGAAGAATGGTCTCTTTCCTCCTGGTAATTGAAATAATGCTGCAGAGAAGGTACATTATCCTCCTAGCCTGGTTTCTGTAAGGCCATCTGGGAAGCCTAAAGATTCCAGATATATGGGATCCCCTACAGGATTCTACAATGAAATAGGATAATCTCTATACCACCTTCCCAACCCCTTCCACCCTAAAGACACACACACACACACACATACATACACACATACACATACACACACACACTTTCATGTACTGGTGATTCCCTCCAGCAGGAGGTTAGAGGAAAATAAGGAGTGAAAAACATTTTCTCAGGCTGTCATCTTAACAGAATCCTTCCTCTTGGTAGTTTTAAAATTAAAAAAAAAGATTATACTGAAGTCTCCCTGAAGATAGAAATGATAGGTGATTTTTTAAAGTAAATTACATGAGGATCACGTTACTCAACTCCAGTAGATATTTCTTAAAAATACTAATGACATTCTAAACATGATTCATAATTGGTAAGTGGGTGAGTCAAGGAAAAATACATACCTTGGAACTAACAGCTAAGAAATATGATCACATTAGCACCAGAAATTGATTTTTTTCTCAAGCTGTTTGCCAATTGTGTATTGATTAGTCATTGTCCTTGAAAATCAAGCTACTATTGATCTGTATCAAGTACCTAAACTCCTCAAGAAATATTTGTGGGTTTTGATGAATTACAAAATAGAATAAGAACATAATAGTCTGGTCTATGCAATTTTCATTATTTACATTTCTGAAATAACTCTGTGCATCTTTCTTTCCTTGTTAACTGATATCACCTAGATAATGAAACCTTTCTTTCCAAACTACTTCTAGGCTTTGTGAAGTGGTTTTGGATAATTTCATGATAAACGATCTCAGGAGATGCTTGATCTACCTTAAGGTCTTGAATGTCCTAGGTTTTTTTGTTTGTTTCTTTGCTTGTTTGTTTGTTTTTTGAGACAGAGTCTTGCTCTGTCACCCAGGCTGGAGTGCAGTGGCATGATCTCGGCTCACTGCAAGCTCCGCCTCCTGGGTTCACGCCGAATGTCCTAGTTTTTTAGTTGATCAATAGAAACACTCTTGAAGATGTACAGTTGAAAATATAAAGTACTTAAGCTCATAACTTTTTTTCTTCTGCAAATGTAACTGTCTCCCATTTTAAGAAAAAGTACTTTGAGAAAATAGAAAAATTGAACACTGCTGCTTTTTGGATATAGAAATAAAAAATGAGGACATTCTAAAGTCAGAAAGAAGGAGTGATAGAAATGAGGACAAGAGGTATGTTTGCAAGATTAATTGGCTCACTACTATTGCTAAAAGTATATAGAATATCACTAAATGTTAAGTAAGGAAAATTACCAAACTGCCTAAAGCATTTTGTGGAAGAGTCAAAGGCCCATAAAATTGAACCGAGAGAATCTACTTTTCCCTTCTTCTAGTACAAATAAAATAGAGGTTTTTCTCTTTCTTTTCTACATTTGAATGAGACTAAAGAGGCTCAGGTGGCCTTGAGAGCCTTGGAACTGAGATTATTATGTAGAGATGACAGCTAAAGAAGTATCAATCTGAGGTTTGACTTAATTGGTTTCTGTCTACAGGACCCCATATTATTTATCCCAATATGGTTTCAAAATTCTTTGCTTCCCTGCAAAGTAGATGTTCCCTAAGATTACCTCCTGCCTACCAGGCTGAGTGTCAATTAGTCGAAATGTTTTGTAATAGTTGCTGCTTCCACTTTAGCTCAGCTGGATTCAGAAAGGGAGGGGGACTGGGTAGCTGGAGTTGATTTAGGAAACACTGGGCTGTATCTCATTGACATGTGCTTTAGGAAATGGCTTTGAGTGGTTCCCACTTGTCCTGATTATAAATGTCTGCTACCATACTGGGGACTAGTGGTCTGTTAAGAACCTGGCAAGGAAGATCCCTGACCTGGAATTCTATTTTTAAAGAGTTTCATACTGGTCCTCCCATAACTATACTCTGCTATACAAGATAGAGTCCATAGGGTCAAGGGGTCTGACAATTCTAATTAGAACCAGGATTTCCAGATTTTTATGAATTACATTTGTCAAGATAGGAGTATAAAATATATTTTAATTAACAGTTTGCTAGTTTCATTTATAAGATTTATATATTTGGGTAAATAGCATGTGGGCTTTCATTTGTACTCTTCACCTGAACCCTACAAATGTTAGGAGCAGGCCTACTTGTCACTATTCCTTTAAGGCAAAAGAAGACGTCACCTGACCAATTCCTGGACCAAATCCAGTGCTGCTCCTCTCCCAAATCAGAATAAAGCATTCAACTGGTCCTGCCTCTCCCAACAATTAACTGTGGGACCTTGGCATGTCACTTCTTCTGAGTGTCAGTTTTTCCATCTGTGAAATGAGGCGGTTGGGCAAGATGAGCTAAAGATTTTTTTCCAGTTTTTCCAGAACTAAGAGTGGCAAAGAGTACACAACTATTTTTGGCTTTATCAGGCTTAGTGGGACCTTGAAACCCTTTTGAACCAAGACTTCTAATGGGTAAAGCAGAGTGGACCCTCAATACACATTTGTCTCATAAGTGTGCAGTGGAGTTGCTCTAGGTCTCATCGACTTCTGCATATGAAAATGAACTTGATAACATTTATAACTCCAGTTTCACCTGTTTCTATGTATATGCTTAAGGCAAGAGTCTCCACCCTCCTCAAAATTTCACTCAACTAGTTATGGGCATCCCTGGATTGTTACAAGTGAATTTCTTAATAGTTCTTAGGGTTTTCCACCCAAGGATGTTGTATTAGTGTCTGCTGGAGAGATCCTTTCTCCTTGAACCACCACATTGCACTTTTAGCCTCTGTGCATGACAAACAGAATGGATGGTGGTGCCAGTGTACCATTTTCCAATGCCACGAAGACTATGGTACTTCAGAATGAGCTGCAGCCAAGTCATACACCATATTGACAAGGAGGAGTGCCCCTCTTTCATTCTTTTCATTTTATTTTCTATTTTGTCCCTGGGATAGCAAAGCAGGGGTGAGTATGCTCCGCTCCCTCACGGTCACATGTGAAAGCAAGGTTTCTCTCAACAGCCCTCAGAAACAGATCCAAGGATCACACAACAGACCTTGACACTGGCCTCAAAATCCCCGTGTCTCCCCAGATGCTGAATGTCATCAGACCCACATGAACATCAGTCAGGCACAGGCCCATGGATTACTGGCCCACTAACCTAGCAGATATACCAGATATGAGAAAACAACTAAGACACAACAAATCAGTGAATGAATGAATGAATAAGATACTAGGAAAATGATGAAGTACTGTGATACTGTACTGAAGTACCCATTTAGTACAGCGATACTAAAGTACTAAAGTAAGTATAGTGATACAGATGAAATCAGATACCATTTCAGAAATTCAATTAGATGCACATTGTTTATGGATATTAGCTGATTGTTTTAGGCCTTAGTGAATGGGTCTTGCATTTTTGGCAAACTAGTAAGCTAATAATTAATATTCACTGAGTACTTTGATATGCCAGGAACTGGACTACACATTTATATGCATTATCTTATTTATTCAATTAGGTCAGGGGCTAGAAGAATTTTTCTGTAAAGGGCCAGATAGTAAATTATTTTCAGTTTTATAAGCCATTATGTGTCTGTCACACTATTCAGCTCCAAAAGCTAAAGTGTAAACAATTGGGTATGTCTATGTTCCAATAAAACTTTCTTTACAAAAATAGATTGCAGGCTGAATTTAGCCCGTGAGCCATCATTTACTGACTGCTGCTTTATGGAATTCATGAGGATGGTACTGCTTACATCTTTATTTAACAGGCAAGTAGGTTGAAACATCTAAAGGGAGGCTAGGAAATTTGCCCAAGGTTTTAGATACTAAGGAGGGGAACTGGAATTTGAACATAAGCAGTCTGATTCCAGAACTCATACTCTTTAGTATAGAGTCATTTCTGGTACTTGCCAGTAATTTGAAGACCATACTCAGGTGAGAAAGTTGAGAGCTGGGACTTGCCTGTGAGCCTGCTTTGTGTGTGGGCTTAATGTTTCCTTCCTTATCATCATCGTCAGCACAGAGCTTGATATATGCTGATTATGTCAAAGAAAAAAAAATCTAGTAATAAATGAAAAGTCACTTTCTTGGTTTTTAACCATCAACTCATGCTTTGCAATATCAAGAAAGTGTGGTGTATGTTCCACGCTAACAACCTGTAATTAGAGAATTGCAGTGTTCATGACTTCTTAATTGCTCTAATATGGTGATTTCAATTCCTACTCATTAATTTTGTTTCCAACACAGCCCCTCAAGCCAGCTCCACCTTTCATTAGAAGGCCATGATTCAGTAATGATAGTTATGATGATGATAATGATAATCATTCTATTAACACATTTATATAATATACTCTAAACCACTCACTCTTCTAAACACTTGAATACATTAATTCATTTACCCTTCATAGCAACCATTTTACAGATGGATAAACTGAGACCAAGAGGTTTAAGCAATTTGGCTAAGGGCAAAATACCAGTCAGTGGCCCACCTGGGATATGAAGACAGGCACTCTGGCTCCAGGGCCTATGCTTTTAAATTGCTACTCCTGATAGCCATACAAGGACGAATTTAAAGTATACTAAAAGGCACAACTTTTCATTTTGATTGGTCACCTCTGAGTAGATAGAATGTAAATTGCACGTGGTGATTGACTATGAACAGTCTGAGAGATTCTTCATTCTTAGAGGGACTGTAACATTCCTTGAGTGTGAAGGAATGGGACATCCTCATAACCAGTCTCTCTTGTTCACTGTTGACACTGGTGATATATACAGATGCTAGTGTCCATTCCCTAAGACAATTTAGAGGAGTGATCAACTAAGTGTGTATGTGGTGGCAGGAAACGGGGGAGTCATGGGGCACCTCAGGAATGCCCAGGGGCATGGATGAGGGCACATTCTTATTCTTATTCTTATTAATGAGACAGTGTCTCACTCTGTCATCCAGGCTGGTGTGCAGTGGCGCAGTCTCAGCTCACTGCAATCTCCGCCTCCCGGGTTCAAGCAATTCTCATGCCTCAGCCTCCGAGTAGCTGGGATTACAGGTTTGCACCACCACACCTGGCTAATTTTTGTATTTTCAGTAGAGATGGGTTTTTGCCATGTTTGCCAGGCTGGTCTCAAACTCCTGGACTCAAATGATCCACCCACCTTGGCCTCCCAAAGTGCTGAAATTATAGGCGTGAGTCACTGCACCAGGGAGGGCATATTAACATTTTGAAGTGGAGGAATTTTCCTTTATTATTTATAATTTTCCACTTCAAATTTTCTTTTTTGAAATTGTACTCCTTTATGAATACAGCAGATATGTTGCTGGAACTCCACTATGTCCTCAGAATTACCCTTTCCCTATATGCAGTCCAATTTCTTATTGTCAGCACCTTCAACTTTTTGCCTGAGAAGCAGAGTGGAAGTGCCAGGGAACTAAGATTCCCTGAAAGCAGCTCTAACCAATAATTGATGAGAGTTGGTATATAAATATCCCAGCACCATCACCCCAAAGCAGAATAATTCTGAAGGATGTGTGTATGTTCTGACTCTCAGAACACCCCAGATGATTAAGTTCCACCGTGGAAACTGGCTTAATAATTGTATCAGTCAAGATTCCACCAGAGGTACAAAACCAGTAAGATGGATGGATGGATGGAAGGATGGATGCATAGAAAGATAGATAGATAGATAGATAGATAGATAGATGATAGATTGATAGATATAGATGATAGATAGATAGATAGATGATAGATAGATGACAAATAGATAGAAGATAGTAGCTAGCTAGATAGATGATAGATAGATAGATAGATAGATAGATAGATAGATAGATAGATAGATAGATGATAGACAGATAGATTTATTATTGCAACGAATTGGTTTACCTGATTGTGGGGCTTGGCAAGGCTGAAATTCACAGGGCAGTCCATCAACAAGGGTAGGCTGGGACTCTCAGGCAGGAGATGATGCTCCTGTCCACAGGTGGAATTTCTTCTTCTTCAGGGATATTTCTGTTTTAAGATCTTCAACTGACTGAGTTAGGCCCACACAGATTATTTAGGATAATCTTCTTTACTTAAAATCATCTAATCATAGACAGTAACTACATCTACAAAACACCTTCACGGCACCAACTAAATTAGTGTTTGATAATTGTGGACTATAGCCTAGTTAACTTGATGCATAAAACTGACCATTACAGCAATGTACCATTTATTGGTTATCTTCTTTTCTTGATCTCACTCCTCTACAAGTGTTTTATTGGATTTCCCTCTTGAATAAACTATCTGTATTTGAATTCTTGTCTCAGGGTCTTTTTCTAGGAGAACCAACCTCAGGCAAAAGAACTGGTGTCCTCATGGGTTCTTCATCTTCCTAACAAAAATTGCATTCAAAGGAAAAAATCTGAATTCATAACTCATAATTGACTTAAATTCTAATAAAATGTGATCTTCATCAGAAATAAGGACAATTAAAACATTCCCTATTTTTGTAAACAATGATGTGCCCCATGAGAACTGTGGCTGGTATGTACATGTGGAAAAGGCATGATGCAGATTTTTAAAAATCAAGACCAAACATTTATAATTTTTAACACATCTATAATCACAGATATTTACAGATTTCAGGAAATTAAGAAACCACCTCAGTGCTGATCAGCTATGAGCTACTATAGGACAGAGTAGTCTTTTTTAAAATACAATCCTGATAATACCACATCTTCATGCAAATTCTTTCCATACCTACTTTCAATTTTTGGGAAAATTTTCAAACTCTTCAGTCTGACATTTAAAACTCACCATGGCCTACTCTCTACCCTTGTAATTACTTACTGCTTCCCATGCTCCAAACGCATGGATCCAACACTTCTTGGACTGTGCCATGCCTCTACCTCACAGTAGATTGCTTGACACTGCTCTTGATGTAAATGTGCTCACAGGTCCCTACTCAGCTCAGTTCTAAGCTGGCTACTTGCTACTTCCCCTTTGAAAATCCAGGTGTCACTTCATTGAGGTCTTCCCTCACCACCCCACACTCCTATTTGGATTAAATGCTTCTCCTGTGAGTTCTATCACATCTATTTCATACCTATATGATAGCACCTCTAGTACAATTGTTTGTCTCCTGTTTGAGAACAACACTGCTATTTCTTGGTGCCTACCTTCCAGCTCAATGCCTGACACAAAATGGTAAAGAAATGTTTGAAATGAATTAAATGAACCCAGTGAGTCCCTTGAATCAACATCATTACGTGCTTCCTTTGAATTGAAAGAACCTAGAATATATTTGTATTTTAAGTGTCACAATTTTCATGGAGCATCTATCATTCCCCATATAGGGCTTTTAACTCCATCTTTTCTTCTGGGTATCTGTGCTATTTAGGACATTTTTATAGATGGAAGGAAGAATTTTTCCACATGTTTTCAACTTCCATAGCATTCTCCTGGCTCCACTCCCAAGAATACCCAACAAGTTTATTACACTTGTAGATTTGCAAATTAGCTTTCATGAGTAAGAGTGCCATTCCTCTATGAGAACCCAGAGCAGGGTTTGCTAGAGACAGTTTGCCAGGAAGGCAAAGACACTGAGTGGTTGCTAGCTCATCAAACCATTTACTTTAGTTCTCCATTTTAAATCAAAAGTATTGATAAAAATGGATTTCCAATTGGTGGACTTTTCACTTGAAACCTGAAAAAGTCCAGGAGCCAACTGAGGGTCTTTTCAAGACATTGTCTGTGCACGTGTCTTGCCCTTTTTCTGTTCCTACGAGAAAAAGACCCACTTGCCCTTTTTCTGTTCCTACGAGCCTCCTTTCCCCAGTGAGAGAGATCATCTTGAGCCTTACCTGTAAGCTCAGCTTATCCCAGGTTTTGAGGCTTAACCTCATGTATGCTGTGTGAATGTATATAGAGAAGGGATGGGGATCCCTCCACCACAAAGCCTTACACTTTAACTTTCAAGTAAAGAGAAGGAAAGCCTGGCCTATTAGTTTGAATGGTATTTTACTGTTCATTGTTCTACCAGAGCTAATAACAATAATAGTAACAGCTTTTCATTAAGCGCAATTTACCAGACATTGCACTGAGGTGTTTATATACATGTCAATATATTAATACAATCTTCATAATCAGCCCGTGCAGTAGACTCTGCGAGCTCCATTTTACAGCTGAAGAAAATGTGACCACATACGTAATATATTGGGGAAAAATTTAAGAAATTTGAGTTCAATTCTTAGAAATCTGCTGTAAGACTTACTATGAGTCCTTCTCTGACATTTTGCTTTCATTCTGAGCCCGAGTCTCTGTTTTTATAAAAAATCTTGATGATGATGACGACTCTAACTTTAGTTTATTGAGGCACTGTTATGCACCATGTGTTTTACATTTAGTTAACCAAGTGACAGTGCTAGGATTGAAATTCAAGGCAATCTGCACCAGAGCCTGAGGTCTTTTCACTGCAGTGTGGACCACTGCTCTCTCAAGGCTGAGGCTTACTCATGTTTTCCTCAGTCATTCTAGTAACGGTGGCCTTGCCCGTGGATTCCAGCCATGTGATTAAGAGGTGGCTTCCTTCCTGGCCCCTGCTGCCTCTTTTTCAGTTTTGAATCTTAGCCCACCTTTTGTCCCAGATCTGCTTTGGCAAATCTTCTGACACCATTAGCTGCCTGTCTTCTGTGCTTCCCATTGCTATCTCCCTGCCCCAAGCACTTGGCTCCAGTATCTCCTGTCACCCAATATCATGCTCCCTTGCCTGATTGGTCTCCTCTCTTCCATACATATGGACCTATCCATAAGCTCCTCACCCACATCCTATGGAAGATATCTCATTTTTCAGGTCAAAGCCTCAATTTCTCTGGCCTAGCCCTAGCTTTCAAGTGTTGAAATCCCATTTTGGAGTATGAGGGGCAGCTTTGGTCTCTAAGATTTATACATTAATCAATGGCAAATAAAGAAATAAAGACTCTTTGGTATCTGACTTAAATATCACTTTGGAAGTGACTGAACTCCCAAAGTATTTTAAATCCACGTCTCTTGAAGCACACAACAATTTTTGTCATATTTAAATATAGATACATCTTACACACTGATTCTTTTCATTCAGACTGTATTAGTTCATTCTCACGCTGCTATAAAGAACTGCTCAAGACTGGGTAATTTATAAAGGAAAGAGGTTTAATTGACTCACAGTTCTGCATGGCTGGAGAGTCGTCAGGAAACTAACAATCATGGCAGAAGGGGAAGCAAACACGTCTTTCTTCACATGATGGCAGGAAGGAGAAGCGCAGAGCAAAAGGGGGAAAAGTCCCTTATAAAACCATCAGATCTTGTGAGAACTCACTCACTATCACAAGAACAGCAGCATGGAGGTAACTACCTCTATGATCCAATTATCTCCCACTGGGTCCCTCCCATGACACATGGGGATTATCGGAGCTACAATTCAAGATGAGATTTGGGTGGGGACACAACTAAACCATATCACAGACTACATCCCCCTTGAGGGCAATACAAGTTTAATTCATATTTGTGATACTAAAAGAAACAGCAAACTGGGGAATAACTGGGTATCTTGAAATGTAATAACCTCAATGACAGATATACTCTTCATTCGAGTCACCGAATTCACAAACATTTAGAATTTACAGAGGAAATGCACTTTTCTCATATACAGTATTATTAATAACAAAAATTTGGTAATATGTTAAATATGCTAAAGTTAATTTAAATAATAATTCACAGAGACTCATTAAACGAAGATAATAGCTTATGCTAAAGAACGATATTAAGTAGTAGATATTTTTTCTAAGATTTGTAAAATCTTGGACTCTGTAAATCACACAAACTGTGAAATACAGTTCATTAAAAGTATTTATTCTATATTGAAAATGCTCGGTTCAATATCAGCAGCGAATGAGTAATGAAATTCAGGTAAAATGCGAGTCAAACTCAGAGTAATCAAGTACATAATGATCAAGGAGAAATTCACTGATATGTTTACTACAGTACTGATCTGTTTTATCCGAGTCATTTATTTGGGACAAAAAGGAATTCCGCCATTATATCTTTGATGTAAATCAAACACAGTCGCCTGCCTCATACTGACAATACTGTCAGTTTCCAATTGATTATAAATAGAAAATGGCCCTCCCTGCTACCATCTGCATACATGGGCTTATTTTCCTAGCCATAATCACCTGAAGTCTTTGTAATTTTAAGGCCTAATTTTCTGCCCTCATTTTCATAAAGACTTTTATAGCAGGCACAATACACTCCAGTGAGTAAGTAATGTATCATACCCTTGGTACATGCAAAGATTACTTCATTAATTATGAAGAAAAACTACTTAAAAGGACATATATTTTCCACAATCTGTTCACAGAAAAGGCCATAGGTGGCCATTTAAAATCATTTGGGTGTACATAAAATTATCTTAAACATTGTACATGTACATTAAACATTTTTACATATACAGAGTTTTAAAAGAGAAACATTTCTATAAAGTTTATAAAGAAAACAGCAAATCCTTTCCTATTCCTCACAAGCTATTAACTGCTCTTAGGAGGCAACCACTTTCAAATACTTTGGCTCTTTCTACTCCGGTATACAGTATCCCAATGGCTACTTCCTGATTTTTTTTTTCTGTTTTCAACATTATCTCTTGACTTTTTACTATAGAAAATAAAGACTCAGCTGTCTTAGACACTCCTTTTCCACCTGTAGGAGAAAGAATAATAATAATTTTCAAAACTCATAAGTTCTTAGTTGTAGTGAACCACTGTAAAAAAAAAAAAAGATAGATTAACAAGAGAAAAACAGCTGGGTGTGGGGGCTCACACCTGTAATCCCAGTACTTTGGGAGGCTGAGGCAAGCAGATTGCTTGAGCCCAGGAGTTCGATACCAGCCTGGGCCACATGGCGAAACCCCATCTCTACAAATAATACAAAAATTAGCCAGGTGTGGTGCTGTGCACCTGCAGTCCCAGCTACTCAGGAACCTGAGGTGGGAGGATCAGTTGATCCCAGGAGGCAGAGGTTGCAGTGAGCTGAGGTTGCATCACTGCACTCCAGCCTAGGTAACAGAGCAAGACCCTGTCTCAAAAATAAATAAGAGAAAGACAAACAGAAGTATATTCACATGTATATTTCATATATACATGGGAGACACCAGGGATTGATTGGTTCTCAAAGAGGTAGCTTTGAATTCCAGCTTATATAGTATCTTCAACAAAAAACGGTAAATTTTTGAGAAGTGCCAAGATAATGGAAAAGGACCTAGTCTCTGGCAGCAGCAACTTTTGGGAAGGCAAAAAAATAATAATAATAATAATAGCAGATAAAGGCTAATTATTAAAGAGTGTTAATGTAGATTTCTCTAGTACCATCTGCAAGCCAACAAGCATTCAAGCTGTCTTCAGTGGTTAACCTTTGTTCTCCCTGGTAGAGAAAGGATAAGGATACCTTTAGTCTTTGTACATCTGTGTATTAATTTTAGGAAAACAAAGGGAGGGCAGAGAGCTTTCCTGTATCTATCCTTAAATTCAACAATCCTTCATGATTTGGGGGAACATATTCTGATCTCCCACATACCTCAACTTTCAAACACATACCTCCCAATTGGTACTTTCTCATTCTCTGTATTCTTTGGAAAGATAAACATTCTATGTTGTGTTATTATTACTAATTTAACATAATTGAGCTATGTAGTTCCCATGCTTGTATTTCATTTCTTGTAAAACTATAAAACTTTTTTTAATGTTCCTGGACTTAATCTTTCTCTTTCTTTTGTCTCTCTTTTCTTTCTTTCTTTTCTTTCTTTCTTTTCTTTCTTTCTTTCTTTCTTTCTTTCTTTCTTTCTTTCTTTCTTTCTTTCTTCTTTCCTTCCTTCCTTCCTTCCTTCCTTCCCTTCTTCCTTCCTTCCTTCATTTCCTTTCCTTTCCTTTCTTTTCCTTGGTTTCTCTGAGCCATATTTCTCAGAGTTGAGTTGGAAAGCGAGTTAAGAAGGGTCTAAGTTCAGATGTTCATATTTTTCTCCCCTCTCCCAAATTTTGCATTTGTGACCAATCTTCCACAATGTCTGGTGTCCCTGAGGGCAGAATCTTACTGGTTTAAGTTCTTCACAGAATAAAATATCTGGTCTTCATCACAGATCAGGGAGAGGATGTGAAATTCATTTAAGTGCTGCTTATGCAACCAATCAATCAAGTCTCCTCTTTTATTAAACCTACTTTCCATCTGATACCATTCCTTAGCCTTTTTGAGCTTCTGTTGATGGACTCCATTTGTTTCTGTGTTTCCTGTACTACAGTCTAAGATATCAGCTTTCTCTGATCTGTTAGGACAGTTTCCACTTGCCTAATTTGCTTTCTGGTTTGCACTTCTTCAGTGTCATTTCCTCTCTATTGTCTTCATCTTTTTGTGAAATAACTCCTATTTCCTTTTTACAGACAGCTTGGTGGCTTTGAAGAAAAAATAGCATGAGTTGGTCCCAGATACTAAGGAGGCTAAGGAAGGAGGAGTACTTGAACTCAGGAGTTCGAGGCTGCAGTGTACTGATGATCATGTCTGTGAATAACCACTACACTTCAGCCTGGACAACATAGCAAGACCTCATCTCCTAAAAACAACAACAACAACAATCTTAGTTGTCTTATCTGTTATTGGGAAAGCAGTAATTTTCCACTTATGAACTTTGTACTGAACCTCCGCCTGAAGACAGTTTCCAGAAATGAGAAAAACAGAAAAGCAATAACATCCAAGGAATAGATGGTTGTGAAGAAATTCCACAGACCATAGTTAACCAGGACTAACCAATAATTAAAAATATGTCAGAGGAATATTGAAAAACAAGCTGAAGATCACCTTCTTCGAATGGGAACAACATAATACTAACTGCATCTTTGACTAGACCCTAGCCTTGCATAGTGCCATCAGCACCCCTGTTCAAACTCGTATTTCTCCTTTTCTAATTTCAAGCTGTCAGAGTGGGGCTTGTAGAGGGAAGGTAGGGCATGAATTAATTATTTCTGGCTCAACGGTTTATGTCATTGAGAAAGATAATTTTAATAAATCAAAATATTTTTCTAGTTAAGTTGGTTTAATTATTTCAAATGCTACTTTTTATTCATGACAAGTGGAATAATTCAATTCAGGCAATTAACTACATTCCAATATAAAGCCCCTCCCTCTTCAATTCCACCCAAAAGGTGGTTCCATGAAGCCTGTACCCGAGGTGACAAATAATATCTGTTCATTGGGGTTGCAGCAGGAACTCATTAGCAAGGATTTTAGGTTCTTCTCTTTGTTTCCCTACAGCTCTGATCCAATAAGACTTTGATTAAAATCTAACAAACATTTTCTGAGTTTCTACTATGGGTCAGACCTTGTGCTAATTGCTTATCCAAATGTATCTTGTTTAATCCTCACAACAATAAGCAAATCTAATACTATGCAGTACGCTGATAGAGGCTTAATATTATAATACAATGAAATAAAGCCTGCAGGAAGCACAAAAACATCAGAAATTTCTACCCATCTCTTATTTGCAGTGAGTGATTTGCTATTTCTTTTAAAGAAAAATTGGTTTAGATGTCAGACATATGGACACTGACTTTCATTTTATTCCTTTTTTTAGTATAGCTCAATGGCTTGCAAAGTCTTGTGTGCATATCAATTAATATAAAAAATTGTACATTCAGAACCAGATGTACCATACCTTATGGTTGATTTAAGGGTCTTTCAAGGATATTTTTGACTATAGGGAATTTTCATCTCTACGGCTGACTTCCAAAACTCATTCCTTTATAAAATGAGACTTTTATGTATATTTTAAGCAAAAAATTTCTGGCTCTCTGAATCCTAAGCATGCCAATATGACTTTTGCTTTTTTTCATATAGTACAGAAATGAACTTCAGTCAGGAATAAAGCTGGGACTGCTGAGGGGATGGCCCTAAAGAAGTGTCATCCACTTGACTCAGACTTGAAGAAAACCTTCATGATCATATTAGAGTTATTTTCATCAATTTATTCAGCAAATTTTTATTTGGCATTGAATACATGGCAGGAACTGCTCTAAGTGCTGGGAACACAGCAGTATATAATGCACGAATTGCTGCTCTCAGGAAGTTTACATTTTAGAATCCGAAGAGACAGACAAATACCAGATAAATATATATGTAATATGTCATGATGCATTTCATCATATGAAAGGAATAGAAAGTTCATGTAGAGGCATTATTTTATTTAACACCATCAGAGAAGGAGGAGAATAATATCCCAAAAACAAAGTGAAAAAAGTATTTTACACAGGAGAGAGTAATCACCTCCATTGTATGCAGATAGCGAATCCAATAAGATGAAAACTGAGAAATGATCGTTGGATTTGGCAATAGAAAAGTCATTGTTGACCTTGACAAAAAAGTTTTGGTGGGCTGATGGGGATGAAAGTCTGATCAGAGTGAGCTCAAGTGAAAATAAGAGAAGTGAAGATAGTAAATAAGAAAAGTCTACCTGGGAGTTTTGTTATAAATGGCCATAAAAAATGGTATGGGCAACTAAGAGAGAGAAACATGGTATATCTGCATGCTGAGAAGACTGATCCAGTGGAGATGGAGAGGGAAAAACTGATGATGCAAGAGAAAGGAGGACACATCCAGGACCCCTGTTTTTGAATAAGTAGTAAAGAATGAGAATACATGCACAAGTAGAGGGTTTGGCCTTATATGAGATGATAAATAGCTAGTTTTTGTGACACAAGGAAGATGTAGGAGAAAGACACAGATATAGGAAACTGAAGATGAATTTGGTGGAAAGATATCAATGTTCACTTTTGAATGTTTATATTTCCTCAGTGAAATAAAAAGCAAAAGCATCTATTGCGAACAAGAAAAGGCAGGAGATATTGGTGGTTTGTGGAAAGAGAAAAGGGCCTAAGAATAATCATCTAAAAGAACGGGAGAATAAATCGATTTGGAAAAAAATAGAATTTCCTGGCAGTTCTAAGGGTGCATTGGAAGTCAATGCACATGTAAATTGCATCTGGTGAGCAGGCTGGCACAAAGCCAGTCTCCAGAATGGCAGGCAGGATGGTGGTGCTAGGATGTTGTACCTCTGTCTGAGAGCATGCTGTGTTATTTCCTGCTTTATGTAACCATCTCCATAAATTTCTATGACTTTTGCCATGAAATAAAGTTGACATCCTCTAGCAGTGACTGATTGCCTCTTTGCATCAATCACAACACTGTCCATTGTGACAAGCAAGCAAGGAGAGACTAGCTCCAGATAGAAGCCAAGTAACCCAGATGCTCTTAATAGAAAAAATCTAAGGCTATTTTCATCAAAATACTTTCCCTGAATTAAGTAAGAGACGATTTCCCTCCATGTGTTCTAGGGAAGCCTCTGAAACCCATTTCTCGTTACACAGTTACATGGCTGTCAATATCTGTTTCATAACACAACTCAAACTAAGAGTACTTCTAAAATGGGATCCTTCTTGCCAACATCTCAACTTTGGTTCTGGGATACCATGGTTCAATTTATTTACTTCAACTAAAACTGTCTTAAAAACAAACAAAACTCATCCGTTGTAGCACTGTATCAGTTCAGTTTCTCCAGAAAGCAAGTGCCAAAACAGACTTAGAAGTGTGAGAGATGTCCTGGGGGGAATTTCTGAGCAGGATAAAGGGGGAGGGAGCAGGAGTGGTTGGGGAGGCCTTCAGACCAGAAGGCAGGGCTGACCCCTGTGGAAGGAGAGAGAAAGGAAGGAAGGGTGGATAGGGAGAGCCTCAGCCAGCAGCGCAGCTCTGAGAAAGTCTCAGCCAGGTTGATAGGGAGACCCAGAGCACAGGCTGCCCATCAAAAGAGATTTCATATTAGGCTGGAATGACCCAACTCTACCTGCACCCAGCCCCAGGCCACGCTCTGTCATCAAATAGCAACAGCCTGGCAAGGGTGGAATACTGCAGGGGACCTGAAGGTGTGGCAACTGGAGTGTCAGGCAATGGCTCTCCTCACGCAGGTTCTCTTCTGTAGGGTGATCCGTATGTGCACTTTCATGGCTGCCACAATCATCTACATTATCCTTATTCCCAATCCTAATTTTTTATTTTGACAATCATTACCAACAAAGCATATTCTGGATTTCTACAAGCTTTAATATGTCAGGGGTCTTACTTACACTGTTTTCTCTCTCTGACTCTCCTTTTCTCCTCTGTCAGGTTATCTTCTAGTCAATCTTGAATAATTAGTCACATAATGCTTCTTTTATGACTTCTTCCATACCCCATTCCCTTTATGTCCCCCATAGATTTTGATGATGCTTCTAGTAAAGCATTTATAATATGTTCGTAAGGTGTTTATATGTTCTATAGTGTTAGATGTAAAAACTCCTTTCGAAAAGAAAGCATGTTTTATTTTATTCTCGTCCTTCTAATGCCATGGTTCCCATACTGTATGCCTAAGTGCCCAAAAGTGCTGCAGAGAAGTCACAAGGGGTGTCCCGGGGTAATTTAAATTCTCAAGGAAAATAGAATGATACAGTATGAACTATGACTATTAAGGTACCTGGACCTAAGCACTTAATAAGCACTACTGCATATTTCCTTGGCCTAGTGTTGCCATGAAAAATCAATTGAGACACTAAGGGTGCTAGGAGCTGAGAAAATTTGAAAAACTGTACTCTCAATGAGCACAGTACTTGGCACATAACATCTGTTTGGTAAATGACTTGACTATTGACTTTAGATAATTTACCTCACCTGTACACATTTATTTAGCACATACACTCTCTGTGCCAGGTATCACTCCAAGTACTTTATGTGCATTGTATCATTTATCCTTCCAACAGCCCTGGGAGGTAATAATATTGTCCTCTTCATTGTAAAGATTTGGAAAATAACACATGGAGTAATGAAGTAAGTTTTACAAGCCCACGCAAGTAAAACGTTGTATGTTTAAAAAGTGAATTCCAAAGCCATCAAATACTACATATAATCTCCCAAGAGATTTTTAAAATAACAAATGATGAAGTTGGTGGAAAATAATAAAATCGCATTCATTTTACTGCAGTATATAAAGTGACGTTTTCAGAGTTAAATAGAGGAATCCATTATTGAATATTTCTTCAACAACTATTCTGGAGTGTCTGCTGGGTGTAAAATACAATGAGGGATACAAAGATAAATAAAGAAATAGTTCTGAAACTGACAACTTTGAAGCAAAGTGATTTTCACAAGTTTCCTATTTTCAAGATACTTTGTAATTCTAATATCAGTCTGCTAATGAACCTTTCCTCTTATGTCTACATTTTCTCAGAGACATTCCTAGGAACTCAGTTTTGTCCCTTCAATTAGCTTCTTCAGACTGAGGAAATTTTTACAATCTACGCCAGCAACTGAACCCACCTTACTTTGAGCAACTAAAAGGGAATCTTCTCTCCTTCCTCTCCTTCCTAATTTAAGAGGGGCTCCTAGTTGATAAATAAACAGCAGCAGAGGCCATAGGGATCCACGCATATTAAAAGTTGGTAAGCAGCAAGAAGGGGTAAGAGTTTTGCTGCTCTCAATTAGTAGGGATGGGAGTAACAGGAAAACAAGAGTGAGTCACTTTGTACAAGTAACTCATCAAGTAACCAGTATCAGAATCATAAGAGGTCTTTTGAAATAGAGTCTGGAGCTTCACTTCTGACCCCCAAAATCTGAGTCTTGTCTGCCTTCCAAATGAGTCTCACACTCCCTAAAATTAAACTAGGCCAAATCCAGTACATTTGTACTAAAAATTCAGATTTTGCTATATGCTTATAGTCTGCAACTGGTTAAGGTCAAACTGTTGGCTACAAGTTTTTTTTTTTGTTTTTTTTTTTTAGAAACTGCTTAACTCTTGATGGAATAAAAGTTACTGTTTATAATGGAAAATCCTGCAAAAGTTTGCCTTTCTTACATTTGGAGTTGTGGCTTTTTCTTTTTTCTTTTTCTTTTTTTTTTTATTATACTTTAAGTTTTAGGGTACATGTGCACATTGTGCAGGTTAGTTACATATGTATACATGTGCCATGCTGGTGCGCTGCACCCACTAACTCATCATCTAGCATTAGGTATATCTCCCAGTGCTATCCCTCCCCCCTCCCCCAACCCCACCACAGTCCCCAGAGTGTGATATTCCCCTTCCTGTGTCCATGTGATCTCATTGTTCAATTCCCACCTATGAGTGAGAATATGCGGTGTTTGGTTTTTTGTTCTTGCGATAGTTTACTGAGAATGATGGTTTCCAATTTCATCCATGTCCCTACAAAGGACATGAACTCATCCTTTTTTATGGCTGCATAGTATTCCACGGTGTATATGTGCCACATTTTCTTTTTTTTTTTTTTTTTTTTTTTATAAAAATACGTTTATTTGCAGATGACATAATTATGTAGGTAGAAAATTTAAAGTATTCTACAAAAAAACTAATAGGCCTAATCAGTAAGTTTAGCAAAGTAACAGGATATAATGTCAATATTTTAAAAATCAATTGTATTTCTACAATAGCAACAAACAATTAGAAATTGAAATTAGAAACAAAATACTATATAAAACATTATTATTTTTTTTTTTTTTTTTTTTTTTCAGGTCAAAAAGGGTTTTCGCATTGACCCTTTTTCAGTTTTTTTTTTTTTATTTTTTTTAATCTTTTTTTTTATTATACTTTAAGATTTAGGGTACATGTGCACATTGTGCAGGTTAGTTACATATGTATACATGTGCCATTCTGGTGTGCTGCACCCACTAACTCGTCATCTAGCATTAGGTATATCTCCCAATGCTATCCCTCCCCCCTCCCCCCACCCCACAACAGTCCCCAGAGTGTGATATTCCCCTTCCTGTGTCCATGTGATCTCATTGTTCAATTCCCACCTATGAGTGAGAATATGCGGTGTTTGGTTTTTTGTTCTTGCGATAGTTTACTGAGAATGATGGTTTCCAGTTTCATCCATGTCCCTACAAAGGACATGAACTCATCATTTTTTATGGCTGCATAGTATTCCATGGTGTATATGTGCCACATTTTCTTAATCCAGTCTATCATTGTTGGACATTTGGGTTGGTTCCAAGTCTTTGCTATTGTGAATAATGCCGCAATAAACATACGTGTGCATGTGTCTTTATAGCAGCATGATTTATAGTCCTTTGGGTATATACCCAGTAATGGGATGGCTGGGTCAAATGGTATTTCTAGTTCTAGATCCCTGAGGAATCGCCACACTGACTTCCACAATGGTTGAACTAGTTTACAGTCCCACCAACAGTGTAGAAGCGTTCCTATTTCTCCACATCCTCTCCAGCACCTGTTGTTTCCTGACTTTTTAATGATTGCCATTCTAACTGGTGTGAGATGATATCTCATAGTGGTTTTGATTTGCATTTCTCTGATGGCCAGTGATGATGAGCATTTTTTCATGTGTTTTTTGGCTGCATAAATGTCTTCTTTTGTGAAGTGTCTGTTCATGTCCTTCGCCCACTTTTTGATGGGGTTGTTTGTTTTTTTCTTGTAAATTTGTTTGAGTTCATTGTAGATTCTGGATATTAGCCCTTTGTCAGATGAGTAGGTTGCGAAAATTTTCTCCCATGTTGTAGGTTGCCTGTTCACTCTGATGGTAGTTTCTTTTGCTGTGCAGAAGCTCTTTAGTTTAATTAGATCCCATTTGTCAATTTTGTCTTTTGTTGCCATTGCTTTTGGTGTTTTGGACATGAAGTCCTTGCCCACGCCTATGTCCTGAATGGTAATGCCTAGGTTTTCTTCTAGGGTTTTTATGCTTTTAGGTCTAACGTTTAAATCTTTAATCCATCTTGAATTGATTTTTGTATAAGGTGTAAGGAAGGGATCCAGTTTCAGCTTTCTACATATGGCTAGCCAGTTTTCCCAGCACCATTTATTAAATAGGGAATCCTTTCCCCATTGCATGTTTTTCTCAGGTTTGTCAAAGATCAGATAGTTGTAGGTATGCAGCGTTATTTCTGAGGGCTCTGTTCTGTTCCATTGATCTATATCTCTGTTTTGGTACCAGTACCATGCTGTTTTGGTTACTGTAGCCTTGTAGTATAGTTTGAAGTCAGGTAGTGTGATGCCTCCAGCTTTGTTCTTTTGGCTTAGGATTGACTTGGCGATGCGGGCTCTTTTTTGGTTCCATATGAACTTTAAAGTAGTTTTTTCCAATTCTGTGAAGAAAGTCATTGGTAGCTTGATGGGGATGGCATTGAATCTGTAAATGACCTTGGGTAGTATGGCCATTTTCACGATATTGATTCTTCCTACCCATGAACATGGAATGTTCTTCCAATTGTTTGTATCCTCTTTTATTTCCTTGAGCAGTGGTTTGTAGTTCTCCTTGAAGAGGTCCTTCACATCCCTTGTAAGTTGGATTCCTAGGTATTTTATTCTCTTTGAAGCAATTGTGAACGGGAGTTCACTCATGATTTGGCTCTCTGTTTGTCTGTTGTTGGTGTATAAGAATGCTTGTGATTTTTGTACATTGATTTTGTATCCTGAGACTTTGCTGAAGTTGCTTATCAGCTTAAGGAGATTTTGGGCTGAGACAATGGGGTTTTCTAGATAAACAATCATGTCGTCTGCAAACAGGGACAATTTGACTTCCTCTTTTCCTAATTGAATACCCTTTATTTCCTTCTCCTGCCTGATTGCCCTGGCCAGAACTTCCAACACTATGTTGAATAGGAGCGGTGAGAGAGGGCATCCCTGTCTTGTGCCAGTTTTCAAAGGGAATGCTTCCAGTTTTTGCCCATTCAGTATGATATTGGCTGTGGGTTTGTCATAGATAGCTCTTATTATTTTGAAATACGTCCCATCAATACCTAATTTATTGAGAGTTTTTAGCATGAAGGGTTGTTGAATTTTGTCAAAGGCTTTTTCTGCATCTATTGAGATAATCATGTGGTTTTTGTCTTTGGCTCTGTTTATATGCTGGATTACATTTATTGATTTGCGTATATTGAACCAGCCTTGCATCCCAGGGATGAAGCCCACTTGATCGTGGTGGATAAGCTTTTTGATGTGCTGCTGGATTCGTTTTGCCAGTATTTTATTGAGGATTTTTGCATCAATGTTCATCAAGGATATTGGTCTAAAATTCTCTTTTTTGGTTGTGTCTCTGCCCGGCTTTGGTATCAGAATGATGCTGGCCTCATAAAATGAGTTAGGGAGGATTCCCTCTTTTTCTATTGATTGGAATAGTTTCAGAAGGAATGGTACCAGTTCCTCCTTATACCTCTGGTAGAATTCGGCTGTGAATCCATCTGGTCCTGGACTCTTTTTGGTTGGTAAACTATTGATTATTGCCACAATTTCAGCTCCTGTTATTGGTCTATTCAGAGATTCAACTTCTTCCTGGTTTAGTCTTGGGAGAGTGTATGTGTCAAGGAATGTATCCATTTCTTCTAGATTTTCTAGTTTATTTGCATAGAGGTGTTTGTAGTATTCTCTGATGGTAGTTTGTATTTCTGTGGGATCGGTGGTGATATCCCCTTTATCATTTTTTATTGTGTCTATTTGATTCTTCTCTCTTTTTTTCTTTATTAGTCTTGCTAGCGGTCTATCAATTTTGTTGATCCTTTCAAAAAACCAGCTCCTGGATTCATTGATTTTTTGAAGGGTTTTTTGTGTCTCTATTTCCTTCAGTTCTGCTCTGATTTTAGTTATTTCTTGCCTTCTGCTAGCTTTTGAATGTGTTTGCTCTTGCTTTTCTAGTTCTTTTAATTGTGATGTTAGGGTGTCAATTTTGGATCTTTCCTGCTTTCTCTTGTGGGCATTTAGTGCTATAAATTTCCCTCTACACACTGCTTTGAATGCATCCCAGAGATTCTGGTATGTTGTGTCTTTGTTCTCGTTGGCTTCAAAGAACATCTTTATTTCTGCCTTCATTTCGTTATGTACCCAGTAGTCATTCAGGAGCAGGTTGTTCAGTTTCCATGTAGTTGAGTGGCTTTGAGTGAGATTTTTAATCCTGAGTTCTAGTTTGATTGCACTGTGGTCTGAGAGATAGTTTGTTATAATTTCTGTTCTTTTACATTTGCTGAGGAGAGCTTTACTTCCAACTATGTGGTCAATTTTGGAATAGGTGTGGTGTGGTGCTGAAAAAAATGTATATTCTGTTGATTTGGGGTGGAGAGTTCTGTAGATGTCTATTAGGTCCGCTTGGTGCAGAGCTGAGTTCAATTCCTGGGTATCCTTGTTGACTTTCTGTCTCGTTGATCTGTCTAATGTTGACAGTGGGGTGTTAAAGTCTCCCATTATTAATGTGTGGGAGTCTAAGTCTCTTTGTAGGTCACTCAGGACTTGCTTTATGAATCTGGGTGCTCCTGTATTGGGTGCATATATATTTAGGATAGTTAGCTCCTCTTGTTGAATTGATCCCTTTACCATTATGTAATGGCCTTCTTTGTCTCTTTTGATCTTTCTTGGTTTAAAGTCTGTTTTATCAGAGACTAGGATTGCAACCCCTGCCTTTTTTTTGTTTTCCATTTGCTTGGTAGATCTTCCTCCATCCTTTTATTTTGAGCCTATGTGTGTCTCTGCACGTGAGATGGGTTTCCTGAATACAGCACACTGATGGGTCTTGACTCTTTATCCAACTTGCCAGTCTGTGTCTTTTAATTGGAGAATTTAGTCCATTTACATTTAAAGTTAATATTGTTATGTGTGAATTTGATCCTGTCATTATGATGTTAGCTGGTGATTTTGCTCATTAGTTGATGCAGTTTCTTCCTAGTCTCAATGGTCTTTACATTTTGTCATGATTTTGCAGCGGCTGGTACCGGTTGTTCCTTTCCATGTTTAGCGCTTCCTTCAGGAGCTCTTTTAGGGCAGGCCTGGTGGTGACAAAATCTCTCAGCATTTGCTTGTCTGTAAAGTATTTTATTCCTCCTTCACTTATGAAGCTTAGTTTGGCTGGATATGAAATTCTGGGTTGAAAATTCTTTTCTTTAAGAATGTTGAATATTGGCCCCCACTCTCTTCTGGCTTGTAGGGTTTCTGCTGAGAAATCTGCTGTTAGTCTGATGGGCTTCCCTTTGAGGGTAACCCGACCTTTCTCTCTGGCTGCCCTTAACATTTTTCCCTTCATTTCAACTTTGGTGAATCTGACAATTATGTGTCTTGGAGTTGCTCTTCTCGAGGAGTATCTTTGTGGTGTTCTCTGTATTTCCTGAATCTGAATGTTGGCCTGCCTTGCTAGATTGGGGAAGTTCTCCTGGATAATATCCTGCAGAGTGTTTTCCAACTTGGTTCCATTCTCCGCATCACTTTCCGGTACACCAATCAGACGTAGATTTGGTCTTTTCACATAGTCCCATATTTCTTGGAGGCTTTGCTCATTTCTTTTTATTCTTTTTTCTCTAGACTTCCCTTCTCGCTTCATTTCATTCATTTCATCTTCCATTGCTGATACCCTTTCTTCCAGTTGATCGCATCGGCTCCTGAGGCTTCTGCATTCTTCACGTAGTTCTCCAGCCTTGGTTTTCAGCTCCATCAGCTCCTTTAAGCACTTCTCTGTATTGGTTATTCTAGTTATACATTCTTCTAAATTTTTTTCAAAGTTTTCAACTTCTTTGCCTTTGGTTTGAATGTCCTCCCGTAGCTCAGAGTAATTTGATCGTCTGAAGCCTTCTTCTCTCAGCTCATCAAAATCATTCTCCATCCAGCTTTGTTCCGTTGCTGGTGAGGAACTGCGTTCCTTTGGAGGAGGAGAGGTGCTCTGCGTTTTAGAGTTTCCAGTTTTTCTGTTCTGTTTTTTCCCCATCTTTGTGGTTTTATCTACTTTTGGTCTTTGATGATGGTGATGTACAGATGGGTTTTCGGTGTGGATGTCCTTTCTGTTTGTTAGTTTTCCTTCTAACAGACAGGACCCTCAGCTGCAGGTCTGTTGGAATACCCTGCCGTGTGAGGTGTCAGTGTGCCCCTGCTGGGGGGTGCCTCCCAGTTAGGCTGCTCGGGGGTTAGGGGTCAGGCACCCACTTGAGGAGGCAGTCTGCCCGTTCTCAGATCTCCAGCTGCGTGCTGGGAGAACCACTGCTCTCTTTAAAGCTGTCAGACAGGGACATTTAAGTCTGCAGAGGTTACTGCTGTCTTTTTGTTTGTCTGTGCCCTGCCCCCAGAGGTGGAGCCTACAGAGGCAGGCAAGCCTCCTTGAGCTGTGGTGGGCTCCACCCAGTTCGAGCTTCCCGGCTGCTTTGTTTACCTAAGCAAGCCTGGGCAATGGCGGGCGCCCCTCCCCCAGCCTCGCTGCCGCCTTGCAGTTTGATCTCAGACTGCTGCGCTAGCAATCAGCGAGACTCCGCGGGCGTAGGACCCTCCACGTCAGGTGTGGGATATAGTCTCGTGGTGCGCCGTTTTTTAAGCCGGTCTGAAAAGCGCAATATTCGGGTAGGAGTGACCCGATTTTCCAGGTGCGTCCGTTACCCCTTTCTTTGACTGGGAAAGGGAACTCCCTGACCCCTTGCGCTTCCCAGGTGAGGCAATGCCTCGCCCTGCTTCGGCTCGCGCACGGTGCGCGCACCCACTGACCTGCGCCCACTGTCTGGCACTCCCTAGTGAGATGAACCCGGTACCTCAGGTGGAAATGCAGAAATCACCCGTCTTCTGCGTCGCTCACGCTGGGAGCTGTAGACCGGAGCTGTTCCTATTCGGCCATCTTGGATTTTCTCCCTGTGCCACATTTTCTTAATCCAGTCTATCATTGTTGGACATTTGGGTTGGTTCCAAGTCTTTGCTATTGTGAATAATGCCGCAATAAACATACGTGTGCATGTGTCTTTATAGCAGCATGATTTATAGTCATTTGGGTATATACCCAGTAATGGGATGGCTGGGTCAAATGGTATTTCTAGTTCTAGATCCCTGAGGAATCACCGCATTGACTTCCACAATGGTTGAACTAGTTTACAGTCCCACCAACAGTGTAAAAGTGTTCCTATTTCTCCACATCCTCTCCAGCACCTGTTGTTTCCTGACTTTTTAATGACTGCCATTCTAACTGGTGTGAGATGGTATCTCATAGTGGTTTTGATTTGCATTTCTCTGATGGCCAGTGATGATGAGCATTTTTCCATGTGTTTTTTGGCTGCATAAATGTCTTCTTTTGAGAAGTGTCTGTACTCATCTGACAAAGGGCTAATATCCAGAATCTACAATGAACTCAAACAAATTTACAAGAAAAAAACAAACAACCCCATCAAAAAGTGGGCTACAAGTTTTATGCTGTTCTGAGAGACAGGAAATCTGGTATCCAGTTAGATTCTAATGCTGATTCTGTGTTTAACATAGAGCAAGTTACTTAACCAGACTGAGTCGGAGATTTCACTTGAGTCAAATGGCCATTTTACAACCTTGACGTTCTATGATTGTATTCTGCTGAACACAGTCACAAAATAATTTGAGAGGCTATTATTGGAGCCTTTAAAAACAGGAGAAGGTGTTATATAGATTATGTAAATAAAATAAATAAGATAAACATAAAACTGACAATATAGAAGAAAACTTTCAGAAGGTACAATTTTCAGCCCTGCATAAGCACATATCCAAAGCCTTCTGGAATTCTGTATAAATAAATGTAAAATAAGGGACTTACTTTTATACTGAAATTACAATAATGCAAAAATATCCAGACTGAGTCAATATCTATCTGGACAAATTGATGAATTCTATATTGTCTTATGTGATATATGTGATGCTATTAATATCAGTGAAGACATAGGATAAATTGAGGAATACAGTAAATAATTTTATCATTGTGTAATCATATTTCATTGCTTGATTATATTTCAAATCCATTTAAATTTTTGATGTAACAATGCCAATTTAACCTGTTACCACAAATATCAATGCAGTGCTGGTGATAGATAAGAAGATATAAACACTGGCTTTTCAAGTCTGTAATTCCTTTTCTTAGAACATTTCAAATCATCAGGAAAAGTAAAGAACCAGATAGAGAAGGTTAATGTAAATTTCTAGCTGAGATTTTCAAGTGGAAATTAAGTTCTCCACTATCCTTCCTACCTTGGTGGTGGTGTGGAAGGTTGAAATGGAGGCCAATAAGTTGAAAAAATTAAGCCCTTTTAGAATCTACATTCTTAAAATGGAAGGCAGTTTTGGGGAATATGGCTGTGGAAACCACCTCTGAGAGTCTCTTGATGCTTTAAAAGTAGATGTAGAAAACTATAGATAAAAATCTGTCATGAACATAGAAGCAAAAACTTTTCACAAACTTGAGGCAAAAATCTTCAAAAATACCTTAACATAGAAGCAAAACCTTTTCACACACTTGAGTCCAAAATCTTCAAAAATACCTTAACAAATTGAACCCAGCACTATATAAGAAGAATAGAAGCCACAAACAGATGAAGTTTATTCTAGAAATGCAAGGCTGATTTATTATTTGAAAAATTAATAAATGCAATATACTATATCAACTGGGTAAAAAAGAAAAATAACATTGGTCATATCAATCAATGCAGAAAAATATTTGATAAAATTCAATATCCATTTATTTTTTTTTTGAAACTTTCAGCAAAGTAGGAAAAAAGGGGAACTTTTTCAGGTTGGTGAGGAAAATCTACAAAACATAAACAACAACAAACTATAGCTAATATTGTACTTAAAGGCGAAAGATTGATTTCCCCCAAAGATTGAAAACAAGGCAAGGTTGTTAACTCTACCACTCATATTCAATATCATATAGAAAGATCTAGCTATTGCAATCAGACAAGAAAAGGAAATGAAGGCATGCAGATTGGATAGAAAGAAATAAATCCTATTTTCCAATGACACCATTGTCTGTGTAGAAAACACCAAGTAATCTACAAAAATCTACAAAATAAAATCAAGGCTACACAAAATCTCCTAGAACTGATAGGTGACTTTGGGAAAGTCACTAGATATAGGCTGAACACACAAAAATCAATTGTATTCCTATATACTAATAACAAACTCATGGAAACCAAAATTAAAACCACAATCATTTATAATTGAATGAAAAAACAAAAAGGATATCTAACAGAACACATACAGGATCTGTGCACTGAAGGTACAAAATACTGAGGAAAGAAGGCAAAGAAGATCTAAATGAATGGAGAGACATATTATGTTCATGGATTAAAAGATTCACCATAGTAAAGATGTCAGTTTTCCCCAACTTGATCTGTAGGTTTATTGCAATTCCTATCAAAGTTTCAGGAAAGTTTTCTTTTTTTTCAAATATAGATAAGTATAGTCTAAAGTTTATATAAAGAGGCAAAGGAACTAGAATAGCTAATGCAATTTTGACAAAGATTTAAGTGAGAGAAACCTGAGGTTATGACTTACTATATAGCTACAGCAATCAAGATAGTGTGTTATTGGAGAAGGAGTAGACACATAGATCAATGCAACAGAAAACAGAACCCAGAAATAGACCAACATAAATATACTCAATTGATTTTTGACAAAAGTATAAAAGCAATTCCATGAAGGAAGGATAGTTTTTTCAACAAATTGTGCTGGAACAATAGGACATCCATAGACAAAAAAAAAAAAAAAACCCACCTTGATCTAATTCTGTATCACACTGTACACAAAAATTAATTCAAAATGGATTATGAATTTAAATGTAAAAGATAAAACTATAAAATTTTTAGAAGAAAACATATCTTTGGGACATAGTACTAGTCAAAAAGCTAGTGCTTAGACAAGACACCAAAAATATATTCCACTTTAAAAAATGTATAAATTGGACTTCATCAATATTAAAAACTTTTTTACTGTTTTGTAAAAAGAATACTGCAAAAGACCCTATTGTGAACATGAAAAGACAAGCTATTGACTGGAAGAAAATATTTGTAAATCTTATATCTGAAAAAGGTCTTATATCTAAAATATATAAATAATGCTCAAAACTCAACAGTTTGCTTTTTTACAAATAAATATAGATTTCAATTGCAAAATGGGAAAAAACACGAAAAATATTCTACAAAGAGAAGACACAGATGGATATAAACACAGGAAATGTTCAAAATCATTATCTGTTAGGTAAATGCAAATTAAAATCACAATGAAATATCACTACACAACTTTTAGAAAGCTAAAATTAAAAACTAATGCTAATACTAAATGCTAACAAGGATGTGAAGAAACTAGATCTCCCATACATTGCTGGTTGGAATGTCAAATGGTACAGGCACTCTAGAAAATAGTTTGGTAGTTTCTTACAAAAGTAAACATGTGCTTACGTGACATAACAATCACACTGTTGGACATGATCTCAGAGAAATGAAAATGTGTGTTCACACAAAAACCTATACATGAATATTCACAGTGGCTTTATTCATAGTAGTAAAATGCTACAAACAACTCAAATGTCCTTCAGTGAGAGAACGGTTGAAAAAAACTGTGGTACCTGCATACACTGGAATACTACACAGCAATAAAGAGGAATGAACTAAAGATATATGCAACCCAATTGGACTTTACAGGCATTATGCTCAGTGAAGAATATCTCAAAGGTTGCATACGTATAATTCCATTTATAGACCGTCCTTGAAATGACAAAACTATCAAAATGAATAACAGAGTAGTGGTTGTCAGGGGACAAGGACAGGAGTTGGGTGGGCTATGGGTGCAAATTCAAGAAGGTAGTGTGAGGGAGTTATTTTGTGGTGATGGAACAGTTCTGTGTTTTGATTGTGTTGCTAGTTATACCAATATATACAAAAATCATATAGAAATATATATGCATACACACATACACATAAATAAATACAGATTTTTAAAATGGTGAAAATTGTAAAAGGTCTGTATTTTTTTGTTAACAGCAATGTACCAATGTCGGTTTTCTGGTTTGATATTGTGCTATACATCTATATGATGTCCCCATTGGGGGAAGCTGTGGAGGGGTACATGGGACCCTTTGTACTCTTTGAAATTTCCCATGAATTTGCTTTCAAAATAAAATATTTTTAAAAAACGTAAATGTAATAAAATGAACTTTTCTTACACAAATACACATACCTGGCGTGTTTGTAGAGCCCCAGAGTTATTCACTCCCTAGAAAAAGTGAAGAACAGGTTCAGGTCACTGGTATCAGATGATCAAAAGACTCTCCATTATAATATGTACTCTGGGATCTGTACAAAATCAGCAAATCAATTTGGCAGAACTAGATCATGATTTAATATCAAGGCTCTTCATAACTACCTCTCAGTCTATCTTTCTAACCTCATCTCTATCCATTCACACACAATATGACACGGGTAGATGAAATAGACTATTTGTTTTTCATCGAACAGAATGCATATTGTCAAAGCTCTGAGTTTTTCCTTCTTTCTTTTTCCAGGAAGGCCCTTTCCCTCATTCCCCACTAGTGAAATTCATGTGCATCCCTCTCAGAGGTCCTACCTTATTGTAAGACCCCATCTTGTCCAGGCAAAATTATTTGCTTCCGCTTTACTGAAAAACTTACCGCATTGTAAAAGAGAGTTGTTGGTTAGTTTGAACTTGTCCTTAAGAACATAAATTACCAGCGGGAGAGGACCTTATCTTGTTCATCCCTAAGATACAGTGCCTGGCAGTTATGCACAATAGATCTTTTGATGAAACTAATTTAATGTAATTAAAATTAAGACTGAAGAATTGTTGACTTTACCGGTTGGCACATGTGTATGCTATGTGAATAAAAAGTTTAGAGATAATAAGAATGAAGAAATGGATCTTTCTCTCTATAGAGATAAGCCAAAAGCTAATAAAAGTGAAAAACTCATTAATGGCCTGGATTAGACAAGACTTGGCACGAAAACAAGAAAGGAAGAAGGCCTTTGTAAAGAGAAAAATGAAGGTTAGTCTCATTCAATTAAAAGGGTTCATAATGTGTAGGTAGGAGGAAAGTAGAATCCCTGAGACATGGGGACATATCATGTTATTATCTCACTTGGAAAAATGTTAACTCATTGTTGGTTGTTTTTCCTTAATAAACAGACCAGTTGAGTCACAGAAACTGGAAAGAAAAAAACACTTAAGAGTTAAGCGAGAGGAGGAGTGGAAGAAAATATCCCCATGACAGATATTATAAGGATTTTGAGATGGACCTTAAAATGTAAGTGTGAGAGGTGGTGGTATGGAGAGGGCTTTTCTAGTGTAAGAGATAGTTGGGGCAAAGGCAAACATACAGGAAAGCCCAGCATGTTTTAAGCACATGGTAAGCACTCTAGTTTTACTGATACATTGGGAAATGGAGTAGTAGAATAAGAGACCAGTCATGCAGTGTGTCAGTTGAAAGAGATTTTACAGATTATTAAATCCAGCCCTCTCATTTTATACCTGGCAAAAAAAACACAAAAAACAAAAAACAAAAAAAAAACACTGTTGTGCAGATTGTTGATGAGTCCTCAATCCCCCTCCCTCCCCCATATAGAACAGTTTTTGTCATCCCCAGAGGATGTAAGGGACCCTGAGAAAGGTACCTTGAAATCACTACCATCCCAATTCTATTAGCAACACTGCCAAAAGAGTGTCTTCCGCATCATTTCCTGGTTGAGGTGAAGTAGCAAAGGTGAAGCAATATGTAGCCGCCAACACCGATTGATTTACATGATAAGTGACTGGGTCAGGGGGTAAAGAAAAAGAGATGATCAAAGAATATCCCAAATACTCAGGTTTACATATTGGCACAAAAGCAACCCCCCTCTTTTCTTTGCTTCCTCCTTTGAAGTCCATCCACGTCTTTACTCATTATCTACTAGTACTACCCTGGATACAGACAGGGTCGCTGGAAATTCTTAACAGTGCTGCCTCCTCCAGGGATCACAACAGGCTTGACCACACTGGCCACCTGCTTTGTCATCAGTACCATCCTTCCTTATGTTTCATAATGTGAGTCTCTTTTTCCATGCATATACAAACTTTATTATGTTTCTGTGATTCACCTTTTGAAAAGAATCAGACATTTACTTTCCATTTTAGCTTTGTAATTGGTGTTAAGTTGACCTCGGTTTTCACTATCATGGTACTTTGCCATTCAAGGGAAGCCTAGTCTGCACCAAAACTGAAACAAACACTACTTGTTTCTAAATTACTATTTAATTTTGAGCATACTAACATATTTTGTGGCCAGCTTTATCCCATATCATTTATTCTCCAACATAGTAATAGACAATATTGTCAATTAGATACAGGCTTGTAATATAATATTTTTAAAGTAGAGGCCACTACTATTTGGGCTCTGAATTAGGCTGCTTTGAAGCACTGCTTTCATTTCTACCAAAACCCAAAAATGATGCTATTTCTCAGGGCAGCTTTGCCATATTAGTGTGTCTCAGCAGCCTGAGAAAGGCAAGATTTTAATAAACTGACAGAGAAAAGTTTTTCTTTCGAATAAATATAGTAAAAATAATGTCTTGTATAAATATATGCTTGTCTTAAATATTTTAAGCCAGATTATCCACAAATTAAGGGCATGTAAACATCAAGAACATTTTAATTTTGTGACTTTGATACCAAATCATTTTTTAAAAAAGAAAATGTTAAGTCCTAGAATTTAGATATCTAGTCTCATATACATGGGATTAATGCATCAATTATCTTAAGACTGACTGACATTTTCTCTGCTGTTTTCCAGCATGCCTTTGGGCTACTTCATTATGTTTTATAAACTCTTTTGCTATCAGTTTGACATACACATTTTATAGGCAAATTGGGTTATTTAAAATGGCAAAAAAATTGGCAAAAATAAATCTACACAAGATGAGATCAGTAAATACACCCAAGCAACTAAACTCTACGCAGATATTAAAAATAAATCAGCTAGCTGAACTTCCAGCAATGTTCTTTTCTTTCATTCATTCAAGAAATATTTACTGACACTCCATTTTGTGCCCAAAACTGTGGTATGTACTGGCAATCACTGGTGAGCAAAACACTGTCCCTGTTCTTATGTAACTTCCTCTTAATTGACCAATAAATCATGTAAATATATAATCAAGATGTATAATAAATAAGTACCTTGGAAGGAAAGTATAAAATGATTTGGGAAAATATAACAGAGGTATCTGGTATCAACAGGGATAGAGAAGACTTTTCTAAAGTAACTTTTAGGCTATAATAATGCTAATGAAAAAGTCTTCTTAAATTTGTTATATTTTTAATTGTGAAATCCTTCATGTTGGTCATTATTTTTGTGTGTGTGTTTGTTTTTCCCATTTGTTCCAAAATGCTCTGTGGAAACAAATCACTTATTACAGTCATGTGTCACTTAATGACAGGAATACATGCTTAACAATGTGGGTGCATTCTGAGCAATGTGTTGTTAGGCAATTTAATCACTGTGTAAACATCATGGAGTATTTACACAAACCTTCATGGTAATAGCCTACTACACACATAGGTCATATGGTATAGCCTATTGCTCCTAGACTACAAACCTGTACAGCATGTTACTGTAATAAGGTAGGCAACTGCAACACAATGGTATTTGTGTATCTAAACAGAGCTAAACACAGAAAAGGTATACTAAAAAGTCAGTATAAAAGATAAAAAATTGTACAGCTGTATAGGGCATCTATCATGAATGGAGTTTGCAGGACTGGAAGTTGCTCTGGGTGAGTCAATGAGTGAGTGGTGAGTGAATGTGAAGGCCTAGGACATTACTGTACACTACTGTACACTTTATAAACACTATATACTTAGGCTACACTAAATTTATAAAAAAAAGTTTCCTCTATAATTAACCTTAGCTTACTATAAGTTTTTTACTTTATAAACTTTTTAATTTTTTTAAATTTTTGACTCTTTGTGATAGTATTTAGCTTAAAACACAAACACATTGTACAGCTGTACAGAAATATTGTCTTATATCTTTACTCTATAAGTATTTTTTCTATTTTTAATTTTAACTTTAAAAAAATTTTTGTTAAAAACTAAGACACAAACACACACATTAGCCTAGGCCCACACGGAGTCAGAAAAAACAGAACTTTAAAGTTTATGAAATTGATTTAAGAATCTATCTAATGTGTATCCAAATAATTACAGAGTTTCTTCTGAATATTAAAGCCTAACAAAAGTTAGGAGGTTTGAAGCACACCTTTAATATTCAAAACTAGCACTTTAATACATGAGCCATCAAATCCCATGGCCCAAAATGCTTGATCTAGATTAATCTGGAAAATTTCTTCAAGAGATTATGTTCTTTATCAATAACGTATATAATTTACTGTATTAAACACATGTGCAAAAAAGTAACAATTTACTATAGAGAAAGGACATAGGCACAAGTTGAGTGCATTTAGAAAACACACGGATTTACAACCATTGCATTTAATACCAACTTGCTAAAACATGAAAGCTATGAAACTACCTTCTTTTTAATTAACACGAAACCTAGAGAAGTTAATTGATCATTCATTCAGTGAGTATTTATGGAGTGGGTGTATAAGCACTGTTCTAAATCTTCAATGACCATCCCACCTCCGAGCTTTTTTGAAGAATGACATTCTGTGCTTTAGAGGGATTTGGGAAGCCACTAACATAGTCTGCCCTTCATATTCAGTGGCCAATTTTAATGTTTTGTATTGTTATAGGCACCAATAAATACAGGCATCTGGGATTGTTGGGGTAGAACTGGGAACTTTCAGGTGAAGTGGGAGTCATTACTCTGAAACATTGTGAATTTAGAGGGAGCCATTGATAAACTATTCCGATGCTTCATGTGCTTGTAAGATGAGGTATCATTAGGAAAAGCCACATAAAGCTGTTGCAGCTGTTACATAAAAAGTGGAGATAATTTAATAGAAAATGTCATCCTTTGCAAAATGTTGATTGCCTTTTTTTTTTTTCCATAAAGACTTCTCATCAGAGGGGCTCCAGCAGCTGCGAGAAGGCATCCCATCACCGATGTTCCAAGATATCCTGGCTTGCAAAGCTCTCCATGTGCTGTTTGTCATCCAAAACATTCTGCCTCCTTTTCTTTTTTTCTTTCATACTCCACTATGGAATATGGAATGTTTTCTTTCTGTGAGGATAGAGCAAGGACTGGCTTCTTGACATAGGAAATTGACTATAAACAAGAAAAACATCTGCTGAAGTCATGAGGTGCTATTTTTCAGTATTCAGGATCAAGGAACCCTAAAGCTATAACAATTCTATAATTCAATAATGTTAAAGATTTCTCCTTAACAGATGGTAGTCATTACAAGTTACTGCAGGGCATAACTCTTCAAAGGCTAAGATGAAAATTTGTCCCATGCAAAAAAGAAAAGAGATTTGATGGAGAAAAGGCAGGGTCAAGTGATTTTTAAATCGTGTTAGAATTCTCCAACTCTTTTGAAAGTTCTATTTTCTCATAATTAGTTTTAGAAAGGTGACTTAGTCATAAATTTTACATTATAAAAATCACTGGGCTTCAGAAATGTAATAGCTACATGTCTTTACTGAATTCAAAATAATCCCATAACTCTTGTCAAATGCTTTTAGAATTTATTATCACTAAAAGGATAATGGTTTATGCTATTTCTGTATACAAAATGCTTCAAATTAAATATATCATGTAGTGACATGGTCCAAAACAATTGTCAGTGTCATGCACATATTGGGTTCATTAATTCATTTGTTCATTAATTCATTCCTTCTACAAGTATATACTGAGCATCTTTTATAATCCCAGGCATTGTTCTAGGTGCTGAAGATACGATTATGAACAAAAGAAACAAAAGTCTCTTTTTTCATAGAGCATACCACCACTCTGGAAACACATGCATACAGACACACACAGACACACATGCTAGTGTTAAATGAAGGAATAAGATACTTTTGGAGTTGCACAGTGTGGTAAACAGACTTTAAGGTGGCTCCAAAGATTCCTACCTCCTGGTATTCATGCCTTTGTGTAATCTTCTCCCCTTGAGTGTGGGCAGGACCTGTGGCTTTCTTTTAAGCAGTCTAATGTAACAAAGATAATGGAATGTAGGCGATCCTGTGTCCTTATTAGAACCTCCCTCCCTCCTTCCCTCTCTCTTTTTCTCTCTCTCTCTCTGTCTGTTGTTCAATCTCATTTTCTGTCTCTCTCTCTCTCTCTGGCTTTGAAGAGGCAAGCTGTCATGAATCTTATAGCCTCAGGAGAAAGAATGCTGCCAATGACCTAAGGGAACTTGGGAGCTTATCCTTCCCCAGTTGAGCCTCTGATGAGAACTCAGTCCTGGTTGACACCTTGATTGCAGCTTTGTGAGACACTAAGCAAAGGACCCAGGTAAGCCATACATAGATTTCTGACCCACAGAAACTGTGAGATAATAAATACCTATTGTTGTAAGTTGCAAAGTTTGTAGTTGGTTATATGGCAGAGAAAAATATTAGAAACAGAATTGTCATCATGCTTTTGGTCCATAGAGATAACTAACCCTCTAAAATAAGACACCTCAAAGGAATTTCTAGATAATTAGGCTATGTCTTCTGTGAAGGAATATTTTCAAGAGTATTACATCATTGGGTCAAATATTATTTTGTGTTAACATATTTAGCACACAAGTACTTATGGCCTATACTAATCTGATGGACTGGGCCAACCATATAGGACCAGCCTTGTCTTTACCAAATGGACTAATTTATAAACAAACCCATGCTAGTCCCATTTTTGCTCCCATACAATAAACCAGGACAACGGGCTCACTTAAATGACTTAAGTATAATTGTGCTTAATCTGTGTAGACCAATTTACCAAGAACTTTTACTAAACTTATATCATGTAACCTCATACTAAGTCAGTGAGAGGAGAATTTTCCTCAGCTTTTCAAGGAAACTGAGGCTGAGAGAAGTAACAAACTACATAGTTAATAAGTGACAGGTGTGACTGAAGCCACCAAATGTCATCAGAAAATAATGCATGGCTCATTTCATTCCGCCATGGCTATGACAGGTACCTGTATAGGAAATTAACTGCTCTGTGCTTGCAGTTTGCCCTGAGCCAACTGAGCCTATCAGAGCAGACTCTGAGCTGAAGCAGCTCCCTCCTCACTTTTTTACAGGAAATGTAAGCCAGCATCAATACTTTCTTTTCAATCAGAAACAGCTATAAGCAGCATCCGAACAAAAGGGAATGAACAAAAGGGAATATATCCTCCTTAGAGTAACTAAGATAGTAAAAAACATTAGCTATATTAGAGGCACTGTGCCAGGTACTGGGAATAGAAAAACGGGTAAGAACTCCCCTCTCCTCCTTCCACCACCATCACTAAGAGCTATTAGTGTGGGAGACAGAACTTACATCATTTCAACTTGATCCGTTCAGTCCTAAGAGAGGGGTCTGACTGCAAGACCACTATGGTACCGCAGTGGACCAATGACTCTACCCTTGGCTTTCAGGGAAGTTTTCTGAGAGGAGAAGGAGCCTTAATGGAGGTCTGCAAAGCCAAGTAAAGTTTTAATTATGTGTTCCAAGCAAAGGAAATTAGTAGGCAACTTAGAGAAGCAAAAAGCAACTTGCAATGTACAGGAACTCTCAGCAGTTGAGTGTGAATAATAAATGAAGCATAGGGCATGAAGTAGCCAGAGAGTCAGCAATAAAAATTATAGATTAAATTGCATGTGTGCCTACTATATGGAAGACTGGTAAGAACCTTAAAGACAATCATTTAATTCTAACAACAACTGAGGTAAGCACAGTTAGGGTCCTCATTTTCCGGATGAAGAAAATGAGGCTCAGAAAGGCAAGTAACTCATACAAGTTCTCACAGCTAACAATTGTCTGAGTTGACATTTGAACTTCAGGGTCTCAGAAAACGATACCCCAAAATGAAGTCCTCAGAAGCATCTTTCTTGCTTCTCTTACCCTCTTGCTCTGGCCTTCATTTTCCCCTGAAGTAGCCATAGAAACTAGAATTCCTCTTCCCTAAGCTGGGCCATAGAAGTCAGAACCCCTTTTCCCCAGAACGAGCCATAAAACCTAAAATTATTACTCTAATTCCCCACCACCACCCACTTCTTCCTTTGTGTGTAAAAACTGTCTATAAAGAAATTATCCGATTCTACCCCCTTTATCATTTTTTATTGCATCTATTTGATTCTTCTCTCTTTTCTTCTTTATTAGTCTTGCTAGCAGTCTATCAGTTTTGTTGATCTTTTCAAAACAAGAAATGGGGAAAGGATTCCCTATTTAATAAATGGTGCTGGGAAAACTGGCTAGCCATATGTAGAAAGCTGAAACTGGATCCCTTCCTTACACCTTATACTAAAATTAATTCAAGATGGATTAAAGACTTAAATGTTAGACCTAAAACCATAAAAACCCTAGAAGAAAATCTAGGCAATACCATTCAGGACATAGGCATGGGCAAGGACTTCATGTCTAAAACACCAAAAGCAATGGCAACAAAAGCCAAAATTGACAAATGGGATCTAATTAAACTAAACAGCTTCTGCACAGCAAAAGAAACTACCATCAGAGTGAACAGGCAACCTACAGAATGGGAGAAAATTTTTGCAATCTACCCATCTGACAAAGGGCTAATATCCAGAATCTACAAAGAACTTCAACAAATTTACAATAAAAAATCAAACAACCACATCAAAAAGTGGGTGAACGATATGAACAGACATTTCTCAAAAGAAGACATTTATGTAGCCAACAGACACATGAAAAAATGCTCATCATCACTGGCCATCAGAGAAATGCAAATCAAAACCACAATGAGATACCATCTCACACCAGTTAGAATGGTGATCATTAAAAAGTCAGGAAACAACAGGTGCTGGAGAGGATGTGGAGAAATAGGAACACACTTACACAGTCCCACTGTTGGTGGGACTGTAAACTAGTTCAACCATTGTGGAAGACAGTGTGGCGATTCCTCAAGGATCTAGAACTAGAAATACCATTTGACCCAGCCATCCCCTTACTAGGTATGTACCCAAAGGATTATAAATCATGCTGCTATAAAGACACATGCACATGTAGGTTTATTGCGGCACTATTCACAATAGCAAAGACTTGGAACCAACCCAACTGTCCATCAATGATAGACTGGATTAAGAAAATGTGGCACATATACACCATGGAATACTATGCAGCCATAAAAAAGGATGAGTTCATGTCCTTTTTAGGGACACATATGAAGCTGGAAACCATCATTCTCAGAAAACTATCGCAAGGACAGAAACAAATACCACATGTTCTCACTCATAGGTGGGAACTGAACAATGAGAACACTTGGACACAGGATGGGGAACATCACACACTGGGGCCTGTTGTGGGGTGGGGGGGAGGGGGGAGGGTTAGCATTAAGAGATATACCTAATGTAAATGACGAGTTAATGAGTGCAGCACACCAACATGGCACATGTATATACATATGTAACAAACCTGCACAATGTGCACATGTACCCTAGAACTTAAAGTATAATAATAAAAATAAAAATAAAAAAAGAAATTATCTGACTTACCTTGTTTAATTGTAGGTCATAAGAGCCCTAATCAAGAGAGGGTTCTGTCCCACACCCAGAAGGAAAGAATGTTGCTCAAAGAGGCCAAGAAGAATCCAGACAGAAAGGACGTGCTGGGTTTCCCCACTCAGTCTGTTGGCATTAGATCATACCTTTTGTCCAATTATATTTCTACAAAGCTATCCATACTTTGTTGAACCTAAGCATAAAAATGGACAGTTTTCCCTGTATCTTTGGGTCTTTATTCTGATGGCTCCCATGTCGTGTAAAAAACTATGATCAAATAAATATGTAAGTCTTTTCTCCTATTAATCTGCCTTTTGTCAGTGATTTTCAGCAAAACTTCAGACAGCAATGGGAAAGTTTTCCTTTGACCGCTACAGAACCTACATAATTCCAAACTCTTAGCTAAGTCCCATACTGCTGTTCTTCCAGGTATGAGACAGGTCCGAAGAACATTGTACTTAATTTAGCCAATAGCAGGGGTCAGAATTTTTTTTTTTTGTAAAAGACAAGATTATAAATATTTTAGGCTTTGTGGTCCATATGGTCTCTGTTGCAACTACTCGATGGTGCTGTTATAGCAAGAAAATAATCATAGACAATACATAAATGAATGAGCATGGCTGTGATCCAATAAAACTCTGTGTACAAGATACAGGCATCAGAATGGATCTGGCCCTTAGGTGATAGTTTACCAACTCCTGACCAATAGAAAACTATTGAAGGGTTTAAGCAAGAAATGACATGATCAATTTTGGATAGCACTGCTCTAAACAGTCTGATTCATGCCAGAAACATCAACAGGGCATCCAAGTTTGGATTGGATGAAATGGCTGCTTCTAGCAAGTGTCAACAACTGAGACTCTATCATGTCTTTTTATACTTTCACTTGTCCCTCATTTCTTTATTTGTCAAATATTTACTTGATGAGTTGTGTTAGTCTGTTCTCACACTGCTAATAAAGACATACCCAAGTCTTGGTAATTCATAAAGGAAAGAGTTTTAATTGACTCCAGTTCAGCACGGCTGGGGAGGCCTCGGGAAACTTAGAATCATGGCAGAAGGGGAAGCAAACATGTCCTTCTTCACATGGTGGCAGCAAGGAGAAGTGCTGAGCAAAAGTGGGGAAAGCCCCTTGTAAAACCACCAAATCTTGTGAGAACTCACTATCATGAGAAGACCAGCATGAGGATAACCGCCCCCATGATTAAATTACCTCCCACCAGGTCCCTCCCATGACACGTGGGAATTATGGGAACTACAGTTCAAGATGAGATTGGGTGGAGACACAGCCAAACCATATAATGAATATTCATCAAAGATTTATTCACAATAAATATATATCAAATATTCACCAAATAATATTAATCGCTATGTTTCAGGCACTGTTTAGGTACTAGGGATATAATGACAAACAAAAGTAAAGTCACTTCTCTAATGATGCTTGCATTCTAGTGAGAGGAAGATAGACAAACATGTATATACACACACATAAAGCTATACAATAGGTTATAAGTGCTATAGAGAAACACAAATTAGGAATAAACAGTACTTGGAGAGTTAATTTTACATGAAGTGCTTAGGAAAAGTCACTCTGCTAATGAGACATTTTTACAAAGATGTGAATGAAATAAGAGAGTGAATCATGTGGATATACATGGGACAAACAAATATAAAATCCAGTGGTGTGAGTATTCCTGGAGCATTTGAAATGCAATAAGTATGTCAGTGTGGCTCCAATCAGCAAGTAAGGCATCATAGGAGATGAGGCCAGAAAAGTATCCAGGGGCCAGATCAGAATCAGATCAGGCCAGGTGCAGTGGCTCATGCCTGTAACCCATTATTTTGGGAGGCCAAGGTGGATGGATCACTTGAGGCCAGGAGTTCAAGACCAGCCTGGCCAAGAGGGTGAAACCCCATGCCTACTAAAAATATAAAAATTAGCCTGGCATGGTGGCACACACTTATAATCCCAGCTACTTGGGAGGCTGAGGCATGAGAATCTCTTGAGTTTGGAAGGTGGAGGTTGCAGTGAGCTGAGAGCGCACCACTGCACTCCAGCCTGGGCAATAAAGCGAGGCTCTGTCTCAAAAAAAAAAAAAAAAAAAGGAAAAATCAGAAGATCAAAAGAGGATATTTAAAGGATCTGGGGTCTGGTTTAAGTTGTGGATTTCAGTGCGGTATCCTGATCAAGACTGAGCAGTTTGTAACATAATGGTTTAAGATTGGTAGACACAAGGTCTTGAAGCACACGTTGGTAAATAAACCGTTTAATATATAAATTGTTTTTCAGGAGAGCAGGCTGTTGTCTCAGATAAAGTGACTTGTAGGAATTTCCTGAAGCGAAGACTGAAACTATTTATTGGTTTGCAGTTTTATCATCCCTGGGAAAGGTTTTTTTTGGAACAAATAACTAAGTCATGTTGACACAGATGATCTTAGCTCTTAGTCCTAATTGCTGTGTCATATTGATATAGTTGGATGCATTTCTCACATATTGCATCATGATATGTATAAGTGATTGTCTTAGTCTGTTTGTGTTGCTATAGTAGAAAACCACAGACTAATAGACTGAGTAATTTATAGCAAATAGAAATGTATTGTCTCCTAGTTCTGGAGGCTGGGAAGTCCAATAACAATGTGCCACCATTTGGCAAGGGTCTTCTTGCTGCACCATCACATGGAAGAAGGGAAAAGAGAAAGAAGAAGGCCAAACTTGCCCTTGTATGAAAGGTATTAGTCCTACTTACGAGGGCAGAGCTCACATGCCCTAATCACTTCTTTAAAGTTTCATCTCTTAATACTGTAACAGTGGCAGTTAAATTGCCATATGAGTTTTGGAGGGAACAAACATTCAAACCATTGCAGGTACATTTCAAAGTACAAGGAAGAGACTCCAGTGCTAATACAGTGAGCACCTATGTGAGGTCTTTTCCAAGCATCATCTAATTTAGTCTTTACAACATTCTTGTGTGGTAGGTACTAGGTTCAAAGATTCTACATGAGAAAACTGAGGATCTGAGAGTTAACATGCCTGTCATAGTCCATTAATCTTGCTATAACAAAATACCACAGACTGGGTAATCTATAAATAATAAAAATCTATTTCTCACAATTCTGGAGGCTGGTAAGTCCAAGATCAAGATGCCAGCAGATTCAGTGTTAGGTGAGTGTTGCTCTCTCTGTGTCCAAGATGGTGCCTTCTTGCTGCAGCCACATGTGGCAGAGAGCAAAATGCAAAAGGACCTAGCTAGTTCCTTCCAGTCCTTTTACAAGGCACTAATCCATTCATGAGGGCAAAGCTCTCATGGTCTAAGAAACTTTCAAAGGCCAAACATCTTAACACTGTTACATTGGGGATTATGTTTCAACATAAATTTTGGAGGGCACACAAACATTCAAACCATAGCAATGTCCAAAGTCACATAATTAGAAAGTGACATAACCAGAATTAAAATCCAAGTCATTTTTTTTCTCCAAAGTTCATATACTTAGCCACTGTAAGACACGGCCTCCTATGAACCAAAACAATACGCAGTGTATTTTCAATCTTCAAAGGAAACTTGTCTTAAATTATGGGAAACTTCTTAGTCCTGGTGATAGTTGCAGGAGGCAGCTAAGGGAGGATCCCTGGAGAATCTCCCAACCACCCCACAAATGTTTACATCAGATGCTTTTATGCACATGAGAGAACCTGCCCAGGCCCTTGTCTGGACATGCCCACAATGGACTGGGGGCCGGCCTGCGCACTGGAAGAATGGGGTGGAGCCACCGGGGATTCGTTCCTTATGCAGTGGGGGAGGAGCGTGGCCTCTTCAGGTTGTGTGTGTGGTGGCCTGGCATTCAATCTGTGAGGTGGACGCATGTCGGAAGGACCCCTTTTGGTTTCTTTTTGCTCAGAGCTTTCTTTTAATAAATTCCGCTCTCCTCACCTTTCAATGTGTCTGTATGCCTAATTTTTCCTGGTCTTGTGACAAGAACCTGGATTTTAGCTGAACTAAGGAGCAAAAGATCCTGGATCATTTTGGTGACCCATACTGGTACATGAGGAAAGGTGAGTAAAATGCAGACCAAAAAATGTTTGTCCCTTTTGTTTCTGAGACTTTTTGTCCTTGGACTTCTTCTGAGGGTAAACTGTGCCCCACCTCGTTGCTCTCAGGGGTCAGCAGTGTCAGTCTCGGTCCAATCCAGAATTTCTATGGCATTTTCCTTCTTTTTTTGAGACTGTACTGGCACCTATCCTTTCTTTCACAATATTGGGGGTGTTTCACCCCCACCCCAATGGCTGCAGGCATGACTCCCTGCTCCCCTCCCCTCCCAGGTGGGGCTGGAGCACATGGCCCAAGGTCCCCACGTGGCAGGCTGGCCAGTGTTCCCCACCACACGTCCATGATGTCTTCCCCTCACCTGGCCTCCCCTCCCCTAGCTGAGGGGTCCAGCTCTGTCTGAGCCCCAAGGAAGAAACAGCAATTAAGTTTCTCTCCCTGTTGGAAAAAACCATTTACATAAGAACAAGCAGTTCTTTCCCCAGGCATCTTTCTGACATGATTTGGCTGTGCCCCACCAAAATCTCATCTTGAATTGTAGTTCCCATAATACCCAAGTGTTGTGGGTGGGACCCTGTGGGAGATAATTGAATCATGAGGGCAGTTTCTCCCATACTGGTCTCATGGTAGTAAATAAGTCTCACAACATCTGATGGTTTTAAAAGGGGAAACTCCTTTCGCCTGATTCTCATTTTCTCTTGCCGCCACCATGTAAGAGGTGCTTTTCACTTTCTGCCATGATTGTAAGGCCTCCCCAACCACATAGAACTGTGAATCCGTTAAGCCTATTTTTCTTCCCAGTCTTGGATATGTCTTTATCAGCAGTGTGAAAACAGACTAATACACTTTCCAACTCTGCACTTTAAGCTGTTTTTTTCTTTTCTCCACTAGGCCAGGCATTAACTTTTATGTGACAGGCTTTTTTATTTTCCTTTTAGAAGACGTTTGACTAGGCCAGGATCCCAACCATCACTGTTTATATTCTCTGTAAAGTTTTAATTATATTTTTTTAAAAAAAGGATTTTTGAGGTTGGTCTTAAGCTATACTCAATCTGGTGTGTTTTGCATGTTTTTCTTTACGGTTCTGTCAGAAAGAGGGGTACCTTAGGATGGGATGTAGGCCTAGGATTACATAGGTCCACTGTTCAAGCCCAGCAAACTGGTCAGTGGCAAACTTTGCTGAAGGCCTCCATCTTGTTTTAAATTATTGGGAGTGTGACCTGTAACCACATGGCAGTGCTTTGTTTCAGCCTCCACCATTTACAGTGGTGGCCCAGGTTCAATCCTGGCTTAGGGAATGAGTCCTTTCTGGTTTGATATCTGTGTGACCTTTGCCATTTGTCGATTCTCTTCCCCTCCATGAGCCACCTTGTATTTTCCTTTCTCGGAGTAGTTGGGAGGTTACCTTTGGTAAAGTTCAAAAGCCAGAAATATTGGCCACTTGGCATGGCTAAAGTCGGGTAATAAGGGACTTAAAAGGATTTTCTTAAAGAGCGCTCAGCTTAATTAAAAGTGGACATCCAAGTTATGGGTATATTTAAAAGGACTTTATGGTTTTCTCTTCTTGGATCTTGTTTTGCTGGGAAAAGGTTTTTTTCTCAGTCGACTGAACTCCATTTTGCCTTGCCACTCTTACTGAATGCATGAGAGGTTCTAAGATAATTTCTGATGGCCTGGGACTCTTGGGAAAAATAAAAAAGGTACCACAGATTCAATTTTTGGAGACACCTGTTTTCCTTATGGAGTGCCAGGAATTAGAGGTGTATAGATCCCTCCCAAAATCTGTTTTTGTCTTCCAGCTACACTTGTTTATTAGACCCTAGAAACTACATGCTTTCCTAGCCTTGCTCTTAAAGGGCTCCACCCGGAAGCCAATAATGCAATTAGGAGATTGGCAAAGGAAAAATTTTATAGCTACTGGATCTTCTTCTGCCTGTCTGTGTGGTTATACATGTGTTGTGTGTGTGATGTATATAAAAAAGAGCTCTAATTAATTGACTTAAAGAAGGATAAGCGCTTGGATGAAATATTTTTTAAAGGGAAGATAAAAGCTATGGTACTTTTTAGTTCATGTGACTTTAATCTTTCAGAAATAAAAACAGCCTTAAAGATTATTGGTAAAATGCAGATGTTGTCAAAATGTAAATTTTTGCCTAGGTGTATCACATTTATTGACTTGTGTATGTTGAACCATCACCATCCCTGCATCTCTGGTATGAAACCCAGTTAATGATGGTGGATTATCTTTTTGATATGTTGTTGGATTCAGTTGGCTAGTATTTTGTTAGGGATTTTAGTGTCTATGTTCATCAGGGATATCAATCTGCACTTTTCTTTTTTGGTTATGTCCTTTCCTGGTTTTGGTATTAGGGTTATGCTGGCTTCATAGAATGAATTAGTAAGGGTTCCCTCTTACTCTATCTTGTGGAATAGTGTCAAAAAGATTGGTACCAATTCTTCTTTGAATGTCTGGTAGAATTCTGCTGTGAATCTGTCTGGTCCTGGACTTTTTTTGTTGATAATTGTTTAATTACCATTCCAATCTTGCTGCTTGTTATTGTTGTGTTCAGGGTATCTAATTCTTCCTGATTTAAGCTGGGAGGGTTGTATTTTTCCAGGAATGTATCCATCTCTTCTAGGTTTTCAAGTTTATGTGTGTAAAGGTGTTCATAGTAGCCTTGGATGATCTTTTGGATTTCTGTGGTGTCAGTTGTAATAGCTCCCATTTCGTTTATTATTGAGGTTATTTGGATTTTCTCTCTTCTTTTCTTGGTTAAGCTTGCTAATTGTCTATCAATTTTATTTATCTGTTCAAAAAATGAGCCTTTTGTTTCATTAATCTTTTGGGGTTTTTTTGTTTGTTTCAATTTCATTTAGTTCTGCTCTGATTTGGTTATTTCCTTTATTCTGCTAGGTTTGGGTTTGGTTTGTTCTTGTTTCTCTAGATCCTTGAGGTGTGACCTTAGAATGTCAGTTTGTGCTCTTTCAGTCTTTTTGATGCAGGCATTTATAGCTATGAACTTTCCTCTTAGCATCACCTTTGGTGTATCCCAAAAGTTTTGATAGGTTGTGTCACTATTGTCGTTCAGTTCGAAGAATTTTTTAGTTTGCATCTTGATTTTGTTTTTGACCCAGTGATCATTCAGGAGCAGGTTATTTAATTTCCAAGTATTTGCATGGTTTTGAAGGTTCCCTTTGGAGTTGATTTCCAGTTTTATTCCACTGTGCTCTGAGAGAGTGCTTGGTATAATTTCAATTTTCTTAAATCTATTAGGCTTATTTTGTGGCCTATTGTATGGTCTATCTTGGAGAAAGTTCCATGTGCTGTTGAATAGAATGTGTATTCTGCAGTTATTGGATAAAATATTCTGTATATATTTGTTAACGTCCATTTGTTTCAAGGTATAGTTTAAACCCATTGTTTCTTTATTGATTTTCTGTCTTGATGACCTGTCTAGTGCTGTCAGTGGGGTATTGAAATCCCCCACTATTAATCTGTTGCTGTCTATCTCATTTCTTAGGTCTACCAGTAATTGTTTTATAAATTTGGGAGCTCCAGTGTTACGTGCATATATGTTTAGGATTATGATATTTTCCTGTTGGACAAGGCCTTTTATCATTATATAATATCCCTCCTTGTCTTTTTTAACTGCTGTTACTTTAAAGTTTGTTTTGTCTGAAATAAGAATAGCTACTCCTACTTGCTTTTAAAGTTCATTTGCATGAAATGCCTTTTTTCCACCCCTCATCCTGGGTTGTAAATTCTCTTTTTCCTTGTTATATTTGAAGTTGAGCCCAATCTCTCTCCCCAAATGCAAAACCCCATTACAGTGGTCTCTATACCTATTGCAACAGTTCTGACTATAGTCTGCCTCACTGTTCTTTAACAAGTGTCATGAATAATTTTTATTTAACAATAATAAAATAATACAACATAATAATATATTTTATCTTTAGAATGTGCTAAAAACTTTACATACTTAACTCCTTTAATCTTCACCTTCATCCAGTAGATAGTCATTATTGTTAGTTATCCCCACTATCCAGATAAGGAAGCTGAGGCACTGAGCTTTTAGGTACCTCACCTGGGTCACATAGCTAACAATAACAACAACAACAAAACTTCAAATGGACGTCTGCCAAGGCTCAATGCTACGCCTTCAAAACATTAAATCAGGTGTTATTCAGACATAAAATAATCAGAAACGGAGGTTCCACCCGTAGATATTCAACAAGTTCAAACAAACAGCTGCACTGAACCATTTTTACCTCTAAAAGTGTGGATCACAGGGGCATCTGAACCCTGCATTTCAAGTACAGTTTACAAATGATTTCACCAAGGGTTTTCTAATCTGAATAAAGGAAGACAAGGAAGCTGGGATAAAACACAAAACTTAAATTTAGTAAAAGGGCCACAAAAGGATGCTGTTGAATCCCTGTGGGGTTTCTTTGTGGGTGTCTGAAAATGGGAAGGAGATAGAAGGCAGAAGGGAGCTCTGTGTGTGATATAAATGACCACAACTCAATGTTTAGGAAGACATTCTAAAGGGAGAAACTTCCTCCTGTACGACAAAAGAGGATAACAATAATAGCAAACATTAACTGAGTGCTTACTGCATGCCAGGCACCAAGCATGGTTCTAAGTGTTATTGTTTTTTAATCATTACATGATTTGGTCTGATTTGATCTTCACGACAACTCTATAAGGCATATTTTGAGAAATTAGCCCTGTCTTGTATGGAGAAACACAATGTAAGCTCAAAGGGAAATAATCTGAAAGGACAACTGCTGCATTTACACAAAACAATATTAAGAAAATAAAGATTAATGGCTCTTGCCTATAGATTTCTATTTGTACAATTGCAGGAGAAAAGGGTTTTAAAATTTACCCAAATAAAACTGTACCTATTAGTTTGCAGTTAATTATTGAAAATGAAAGACGATTATATCACACTCTTCCCCAACTCTTCAAATTGGATAGCATTTCTATAAAATGAGTGTTTAGAGATTTCTAAAATAAAAACAATACAATAGAGGAACAACAAAGAAAAACAACTCAAGGTATCTGAATTGTTTCCGGATAAATGAATGTGTTTTTAAGAAATATTCAAGCAAATATTGAAAATAATTCAAGCAGAGAGAGAGAGAAAGAGAGAAATGATATATTTTCTTCTTATAACTATAAATGTGTTATATATGTATAGTGTAGGAGTCCAGAATATGCCACCCCAAAATATGCCTCTTTGGCATAAGGATTATTTTCAGTTGATTATTCTAAGAAACTACAGACACAGGAGAAGCTCTAAAAACAGAGAAGTTACCCTTTTGTAAGAGAAATTCACATCTATTAAAAAAAACTCCATTTGTAAGGGTGTCTCCCACTCCATACCAGAAAGAGAAGGCTTACTCTAAATCACTAGAAACTCTTATCAGTGGAGAAGGTACCTGCTTAAATTTGCATAAAAAATGTTACCCTTGTTTACCATGTTTTTTCTAGTCACATTCCCATAACTGCTTCCCCTCCACACCCTTCTTTCTTTGTTTCAACTGAAGATAGTATTTAAGCCTGAATTCAAAGCCATTTTTTTGAGATTTACTTTTTGCTCTCAGTATCTCCCAATGTATACATAAGACATACATGTTAATAAACTTTTTTGTTTTTCTCTTGTTAATCTGTCTTTTGTTACGGGGGTCTATCCCAACTAAGAACTATGAAGCATAGTGGTAAAAATATTTTTTTCCTCCCCTACAATAAAATGATCTCTTTAGGTTACATTGAAAAACTGACGTGAAGAGATATTCTTCCCATATTAAATCAATCACCATAGACCTTCAAAAGAAAAAATATAAATGGAAGAAAGTTTTATTTTTAATGAAATAAGGAAGGAGCCACACAACAAACTATAACCAAAAAGAATATGTTGGAGCTCAAAAACTGATACCTCAAAATATGACATTTGGTTACGGTGAACTGAAGAAGCTTTAAGGTCCCTCTGACTTTCCTCACTTCCCATAATAGTCTCTCTTAAAGCATAGGATATGCTGGGCACGGTGGCTCACGCCTGTAATCCCAGCACTTTGGGAGGCCGAGGCGGGCGGATCACTTGAGGTCGGGAGTTCAAGAACAGCCTGACCAACATGAAGTAACCCCGTCTCCACTAAAAATACAAAATTAGTCGGGCGTGTTGGCGCATGCCTGTAATCCCAGCTACTTGGGAGGCTGAGGCAGGAGAATCACTTGAACCTGGGAGGCAGAGGTTGTGGTGAGCCGAGATTGCGCCATTGCACTCCAGCCTGGGCGACAAGAGTGAAATTCCGTCTCAAAAAAAAAAAAAAAAAAAGTTGTTCTCTGAAGTTCCTTTATCTGCCTAAAGTCTGAACTCACCAAGGAAAACAATGGATTTTTCTTCCCCTCCCTGTTATCTCATTACCTATTGCAGAAAAGAAGACCAAGAATGTAACCACACCTGAACAGACTCTATAAAATAATGTCTGTCTCTTAGACTCATTCACATTCTAAAGAGAACCACTTACCAGGTAATCTCTGTTCCCCAACCATTCATTCTCTCTAGTAATCCTTTACAGCTCCTCAATAGAATTTCTCTTGTTTTGCAAGGATCCAAGCTCCCATTCTTTCTGTAACTTTAAGATGGTGTATAAGGGCCTGATGTGGTGGCTTACCCCTGTAATCTAAGCACTTTGGGAGGTCGAGGTGAGATTGCTTAAGGCCAGTTCAAGACCAGCCTGGGCAACATAGTCTGACCCTGTCTCTACAAAAAAGATAAAAGAAATAGCCAGGCATGGTGGCATGTGCCTGTAGTCCCAGCTACCTGGGAGGCTGAGCAGGAGGATAGCTTGACCTACAAGTTGGAGGCTATAATGAGCTATGATCACGTCACTGCATTACAGTCTGAGTGACAGAGCAAAACCCCATCTCTAAAAATAAATGATACATTTTAAAAGATAAGCTTATATAAGCTTCTATACTTCACTGGGGGATTGGATCTTCATTCTGAAGGCTCCCTTGTATACACGTTAAATAAATATGTATACCTATTCTCCTATTAATCAATATGCCTTATGCCAGTGATTTTTAGGGAACCTTCAGTGGGCCAAGGGCCTTGCCCCCTACAAATACCAGCCAAATGCAGTGGAACTGAAACCTAAACAGGGATAGATTCCAAGATAGACCTAAAATTCTCCACATATTAAAGAGTATTGTTAAGTATCAATGATATACCATAAACCAAGAAATATTCTAAGTGGTAACTAATTTAATCCTGACAACCCTGTGAGATAGGTAATATTATTTTCCCTATTTACAAGCAATGAAACAGAGGCATAGAGAAGGTAAGTAACTTGCCCAAGATCACAAAACTACTGGTTATTAAAACTGAAGTTAGAACTCTGGAACTTGAATAGAGCACAGAGCTCTCCAAAAAGAAGTGGCAGAAAAATCCCTCACTTAACAAAGAAAGTTCTAATACAAGGCTGGGCTGGACTGAGAGTGCCTCCTTGAAGCCACTCCAACACAGAGCGGCAAGGGAGGCAGCCTTGAACAAAAAAAGTCCCAGAAAAAACAGGTGGTCAGCATGGCAGAAAGAGGCTGGGGGTGGGGGACGGCAACCAATTTGTAGCTGTTAATCTTTGTCAGGAGAAGAAGAGCAAGTGCCAAGTCATCACTCAAGAAGCCTGTGGCACATGGGGCTTTACTGCAAGACTATCAGGCCAGTCTTGTCAGACTGTACTGCAAAATCCATGTAAACCATCTCTGAGACTCTTGATTTAAATCCAAGCAAGCTGAAACCTCATGTTCCCTTAACCACACAATTTTTTTTTTTTTTAGCAAATAAATGATCTATAACAAATGTCTTACAGAATATTTTGAAGATAGTTTTTATAACATTAGGCTGAGGATGGATTACTGACAATTCATAGAGTTGGTTTTGCCTTAGAAAATAAGGTGGTGGGGAGAGAAAACAGTAGAGGGATCCCTCCTTCACTCCTTTAGCCAAAATAAATTCCAAAGATGTGAAATGTTTAAATATAACGAAATGAAATTTTTAAAACCCTAGAATAGAAGATACCATGAGAGATTTTAAACGATAAATTTAGGATGTTTGATCAAAAAAGCTTAGAGACCTCTACAATGTCAGTTAAAAAGAAAAGCATATGTCCCCTTCCCCAGTGCATCTGTTTCTTTAGTGTATTTATTATACATATATATATAAAATATATGAAACATGGATTTATTTATACAATTATAAATAGTCACTCACCACACTCTAACATTTACATATCTATATACAGCTATATAGATATAAAGATATAGATAGATATAAATGTAATCCTCACAACTCTAAGAGGCACACGTTTAGAAACAAGCTGCTCTGTCTTTAAAGAGTTAATGTGTAATAATGCTAAACTACAAATAATGCTTCCTTTCATCCTATATAATGTATATATAGTCATGCATCACTTAATGAGGAGGATATGTTCTGGGAAATGCATTGTTAGGCAATTTTGTTGTAGTGCAAACATCAGAGAGTGCATTTACACAAACCTAGATGGGATAGCCTACTAGACACCTAGGCTATATGGTATAGCATGTTGCTTCTAGGCTATGAACCTATACGGTACATTACTTTAGTGAATACTCTAGGAAATTGCTACAAAATGGTAAACACTTGTGTATCTAAACCTAGAAAAGGTACAGTAAAAATATGGTATTATAATATTATGGGATCATCATCAATATATGCAAAACTATTGTTGCCTGAAATGTTATGTTGTACATAACTGTCTATATGTATATATACAGTCCTCTCTCACTGTCCATGGGAGATTGGCTCCAGGACTTCCTTTAAATACCAAAATTCATGGATGCTCAAGTCCCTGATGTAAAATGCCTTAGTATTTATGTGTAACCTATGCACATCTCCCCATATACTTTAAATCATCTGTAGATTGCTTATAATACCTAATATAATGTGCTATAAAAACAGTTGTTTTATTATATTGCTTATAAAATAATGACAAGAAAAAATGTCTTTACGGACTCAATTAAAAAAAATTCTATCTGTGGTTGTTTGAATTCATGGGTGCATTACCCACAGATACAGAGGGCCGACCTTACATAAAAAATGAACATAAAATATGTAATCTTAGGGTGTGGTGAACCAGCATTTACAATTTTAGGCATAAATCCACGTTTCAAATAGTCTTCTTGATAATCTTGAATATTTTAGGCCAACTTCTTATCAGATCTGATGAGACTGTATGTATTTTTCACCCTGCAGTACAGTTGAACAGAAACAAAGAGAGCATCAAAGGGCCAAGAACAGGAGGACAAACCATATCCTTGTAAGATTCTCTGGCTGGCATGCTGTTATTCATGTAGTGGACACCACTACTGTGTTACAATGTTGCTGACATGGCCTCAGTGACTGTGAGGACTCCCTAACATTCCCTGTGTCACTGAGTTACTCTTTCCAGTCTCAAATTGCAGACCCCCATGATGGAATCTGAATTACTGGTATATGCCTGGCTACCATAGGGCGGAGAGAGGGAGGACAATTTCAGCTTTCTGAATGCAAGACAAGGCTCCATACGAAATGAGATAATCTCAACAATAGGAAGGAATTGGGTGCTATACAGCTGTGACAATGAACATTGTCCATCCACTATTGCATGTCTCAGCAATTCATAGTGGCTGAGAGCATGGGCACAGAGTCAGCAGACTGAGACCAAAACTATCATTTGCTAGTCCCATGACATGACTGCTCTTAATAGGGTTCCACCAGAGAATTAAGCACTAACACTCCAAAACAATTGTTCTATACAATGCATTAATTTATTTCCTATGTTACTAGAATGGTGTTAGTTATACGTTCTTGGAAGAATTGAGAAAATAGTCACTCCAGTCATTTTCTATAGGGCTTAATTATCTCACTGAACCTCTTGTGAGAGAAGCTGCAAGCTTAGATAAATTATTTACTTTTTCTACACCCGTTTTCTCTTTTAATTTCTAAAGTATAGACAAAAATTGTACCTTGTTCATAATTATTTAAAGATAATGTAATAAGCTAAAACATGTAAAGAACTTAGAACAATGCAAGGCACAATAGTAAATGCCATTTCTATCAATATCATATCCATATTTATATTTTTCACTTCTACCTGTAGCATGGGTGCTCAGTAAATAGTTGAGGAATGAATGGATATACGCCTGGGTGAAGATGAACAGTAGTGGTGTGCAGAGTAAATTAGGTGAGACAGGAAGCAGAAAGGCTGTTTGGAACCTGCTTGAATAATAACACAAAAAGGTAAGTAAAGAGGTTTTGAAACAGGGAGACAGCACTGGAAATTGAGAGAACAGAGAGATTATTCCACAAGTCTTGGAATCTGATAGGGTGTGGGGAGTGGAAATAACACAAACTTATGAGCTTGGGTAACTGAGTAAATGGATGGTGGTGTCATTCACAGAAAGAAAAAAAAAACTTCCAGAGAGAGGTGATGAGCTGAGTTTGGAACATTCAGGTAACTAACCTTATAAGTAGTGTGGAAGAGGGGATATTTATTCAAAAAGATTTTCGTTACCTTTTTCCATTTATCTTTTTAACTTTTTTACTTTGTTTAAATCCAAAGGACCTTCCAAGCAGGACTGCATTCAAACCATTCCAAGAAGAGTGCCATATTTGGTGGTTGGGTTGTATGGTTGCAAGTCATAGAAACAACTGTTATTAGCTTAGGAAGAAGAAGTAGAAGGGTGCAGGAATTTATTGTGGTAATATAGGGGGATACTGTGGAAATAATTGGAAAGAATACATTAAAACCTCAGAAAGAGTATAGTTGGGAAAGAAAGCCATCAGGTACCCAGAAAGGACTCTGTCATAGGGTTTTCTTTCTTGTGTTGGCCTCCTTATTCTCTCTCTGCAGACCTGTTATTTCTGCTACACAGTCCACATGCTGAGAGGTGGCCATGTGACTTGTAGCAGATATCAGTGTTCTGCCCAAATACCTTCCAATTCCAATTTGTCTTTTTTGTGGATCCCCTAGCTTTGGTATGTTTTTGAGGTAGAAGATCAGAGGACTTATTTCCTAGTCCAGACCAGATGAAACAAAGAAACTTGCTGGAACCAACAAATGGTGCTGAAAGCAACCTCTAATTGCCCTCATTGCTCATTAGCATAAGACACTCCCATCACCACCATGACACTTTACAAATGCCATGGCAATGACCCAGATGTTACCACCCCTTTCAATGGCAACTACCTGGAAGTTAATGCTCCTTTTCTAGAGATTTTGGCATAGCCCACCCCTTAATTTGCATGTAATTAAAAGTAGATATAAATACAGCTAGCCAATAGCCCACAAGTGCCAACTCTGGGCACACTGCCTATGCATTAGTCCTGTTCCACAAAAAGCAGTACTGGTTCAATAAAAGGTGCTGTCTTTCACTGCTGGTTCATTATTGAATTCTTTCTTGAGAAAAGCCAAGAACCCTCCTAAGCTAAGCCCCAAATTTGGGGGCTAGCCCACCTGCATCCCTTTCCCTCCCCTCCCCAGTATACATTTTGTACACTGGCTTAAAGGGTGAATTTAATTTCCAGTCTCAGTGGTAGCTAATTTGAACCTGATTTGAAATTGATTGTTTTCAAGCAGATACTAGTATGTATGCATTTATTAATAGGCACTGAGTCTCATTTTTCTTCTACTTTCTCTGCTAATCTGTTCATGAAATGTGATTTTCAGCAACCATGTACATACATGCAATGTATTAGTCTGTTTTCACACTGCTGTAAAGAACTACCTGAGATTGGGTAATTTATAAAGGAAAGAGGTTTAATTGGCTCACAGTTCTGCACGGTTGGAGAGGCCTCAGGAAACACAATCATGGCAGAAGGTGAATGGGAAGCAAGACACATCTTACATGGCAGCAGGACAGACAGAGCGATGGAGGAAACTGCCGAATACTTTTAAACCATCAGATCTCATAGGAACTCCCTCATTATCACGAGAATAGCATGGGGGAAACTGACCCCATGATCCAATCACCTCCCACCAGGTCCCTCTCTTGACACATGGGGATTACAATTAGAGGTGAGATTTGGGTGGGGACACAAAGCAAAACCATATCATGCAGTGAGATGAAATGGAATTTGTTTATTTCGATATCCATCTAATTTTTTTTTTTTTTTTGAGACATAGTCTTGCTCCGTTGCCCAGGCTAGAGTGCAATGGCACAATCTTGGCTTACTGCAACCTCTGCCTCCCAGGTTCAAGCAATTCTCCTGCCTCAGCCTCCCAAGTAGCTGGGACTACAGGTGTGTGTCACCATGCCCAGCTAATTTTTGTATTTTTAGTAGAGACGGGGTTTCATCATGTTGGCCAGGCTGGTCTCAAACTCCTGACCTCAGGTGATCCACCTGCCTCAGCCTCTCAAAGTGCTGAGATTACAGGCGTGAGCCACTGCGCCCAGCCTAACTTTTCTTTTTAAATAACATTTATTTTCTCTTTTAGGGCATAGGAATTGTAGTTCACACCTACAATTCTGTTTAGAGGACTGCCAAGAGAGTCTTGGAGTCCCATTTGCTGGGATGTAGCAGAGATGAAAGTGCCTGGGGATTTACATTCCCCCACCACCCCCAAGGCAGTCCTTAGTCAATGATACTTGCTGAAAGCATAGGCATGCCCTGTTTGCTTGTCTCTAATCAGAAAAACTCCAAAATGTAACTCACACTCCAGGGTTCCGTTGCAGGATAAAATTGAGTAATCCAACCTTCTATGGAACTTTTGCTTCCTCCTTTATCCTGCCTTGTTTCCATTAGTGCCTTACTGGTTTTTCCTGTGAGCACTTAATGATTTGATTGCAGTCGTATTCTCATCTCAGGGTCAGCTTCATGGGAACCCAACTGTTATGGCTTGAATTGTATCCCTCAATAAAGATATGTTGGAAATAAAGTCCTTGCAGATGTAATTAGTTAAGACGAGGCAATTAGGGTGGACTCTATTCTAATATGACTGCTATCTTTATAAAAAGGGGAAATTTGGATATGGAGGCAGACATGCACAGAGGGAAGATATACAAGGTGAAGATGGCCCTGTAACTAGAGTACTGCATCCACGAGTTAAGGAATGACAAGGACTGCCGGCAAACACCAGAAGCTAGGAGAAGCAAGGAAGGATGAGAGAAAACTCAGAGCAGGGCCATGACTTTAGACTTCTGGCTTCCAGAACTGTGAGAGAATAAATTTCTATTGTTTTAAGCCACCAAGCTTTCGGTACTTTTCTTACAGCAGCCCTAGGAACCTAATGCATTAATTAACAACAGCCATGTGCCCAAGATTTTACACCTTTTCTCTTTCAGAGCTCAGTACAGACTGACACAAGATTATCTTAGCTCCTATTCCAGATTCTCAGAGTATAGATTCTGACTGGATTACCCTGGTCCTTGAAGTATACCTAGGAGATGGAATAACATTGTATAGGCATCCATGTTGTCATTAAGAGGAAAGAGTTTCCATTAAAACAGGTAATTTTTTGTTCCATGGGCTGCAAAGAGATCTTTCAAATGGCCACTACAAAAAGATTTCTCAGAATGGAATTTTCTGAGAAAAATTGTACAGTCCTAATGCCAAACTAGCATGTATCCAACAAGAAATGATGAAGAAGTTTGATTACTTTTTCAGATTCGGATGATGTTATAAATGTATAGGGTTTCCAAAACATGCAATTTGAAAAAGCTTCAAAGTTGATTAGTGTTGCCATTTTGACTTCCTGATTTGGCTTCTGAATGGCAACAATGCATGCTACAGAATAATGTTAATTCAGAATGAACAACAAATCTTGCTGTGCAGCGGAACATGAAGTCAATTTATGTCAAATGTTGTTGCACACGGATTGAAAATAAACAGAAATCTGATCAGTATATCTATGAATTTACTTAGCAGAACAGTATTTTATCTTTTAAGCCAATTCTAAAAGGGAAAAGAAAAGAGATAGAGTTTCCTTTTCTTTTTTCTTATGATTCAAGCTAGAAGCAGAACATTTTGTACACTGGCTCAGAGGGTGAATTTCATTTCCACTCTCAGCAGCAGCCAATTTGAACCTGATTCGAAGTTGATTGTTTTCAAGCAGTTCCTCGTATATATGCATTTATTAATAGATGAGCACTGAGTCTTATTTTTCTTCTACTTCCTCTACTAATCCAGTTATGAAATGTGATTTTCAGCAACCCTGAACATACATGCAATAAGATGAAATGTAATTTGCTTATTTCAATATCCATCCAACTTTTCTTTTTAAATAACATTTATTTTCTCTTTTAGGACAAGAATTTCAAAGAAGGGAACCTGCATACTTGAAGTTTCTTTGTGAGTGGAAGTAGTGGCTTTCCACTATCCATATATTTGTATATACAAATTTTTGATGATCATTGTCAGTTACCCAGAAATAGACCACAAGATGAGGATTCAGGTGCAAGTTGTTTATGAAGGAAGTGCTGCCAGGAGAATCTTGTAAAAGAGTGAGAAAAACAGGAGAGGAAAGAGGAAGAAGCAAGCAATTGTGTGGTTTTAGGCCAGGTCCTTACCTCAGCCTAATCCTGCGTAAATCACAGCTCAGAGTTAGAGCTGTTTCAAGGAAAGTAGCTGGGCTTTATAACTCCTGCACCAGCCAGTCCTGGAATAAGGGTCACTGGCTTTAGGGTGGGGGTAAAAGGGCAGTTTGTCAACTCCCAGGCACTTCAAACTTTTTGCTGTTGAGGCAAAGCAAACCCAGTAGCCCAAGAGTGGGCCTTCAAAGAGAAACACAGCTGTGCGATTTGAAGGAAAAACACACAGTAACTGGAAAAACGATGCTCTGAAATGCTAAAAGAGACTCAGCAGTATACTTAGTGACATCCCTATGCCAGGTACCTTCCAATTGATTTCATTAGGATAGAAAGTACAGCTTTTTGGTTTACCTTCTCCCCAAGCTTAGACAGCCTGCTTTAGTCTTCTGCACCATAGCCCCCACACTTAGCCCAAACTCCTGGGTTACCACATCTCAGCCTGGACTTCAATGTCCTTGGTCCTCAGTAATCTGGCAGGGTGGATCCAATATAGACTATTTTTTCCTTTTTAACTTGAAATCTGATTGACTTGTGACCCTGGCTTAATTGAAGGCAAAACTTTATCTTTGATAATACTGCAAAATTGAAGTTGCCAAAATTATTATTTTAGACAATATGTTTTAAACATCAGGAAAAATTTAAAGTCTATTTATTAAGCCTTTCACTATGCATTCAGAAATTTCCATTAATAATACCATATTTCCTCAAGTCTCTCTGCCACGACCCTCATGTATGTATTCATTTCTGACGATATCTGAAAAAAATATATAGGTCTGCTTCTACAGCAACCTTCCCCATAGGCTGCTGCAATCAAAAACAATAATCTAGGTGGGCTATAAACACTGCACCTCACCATCACAGTGTCCAAGTAGAATTGTTATAACTTGGCAAGATGAACCCAAGTTTTGTCCTCAGCTCCTCTTTTCTTTCTAGGATTTATACATGCTTGGGAATGTCTGGAATCCTGAGGAGGCAGTCAGAGAAATATCTCCTTATGTGAGAGTTTGATTTGCCTCCTGGGAAGGACTTTCCATGAGGGAAAAAGAGTCAGATGGATAGAATATGGCCAAGGGCAGTGGACAGGATCTGAGGGAAAAGGACAATCTTATCACAATCCAAGAATAAAATCATATTGTTGGTATCTTTCGTGACCGTCTTCTTTAGCTTAACATTGTTTGTGACAGTTGGATATAGCCATTCTGCCTTCGTTTTCCTTTCTATACTTTCTGGATGCAACACAATTTGTTTGTCTAGTGTACCATTGAGTACGTGTAGATTGTTTCCAAAAACAAAGTCAGTTATTTCAGTCCTGACTCAGTCCTCCAGTCCAGCTCCCAGGAGCTCATGCATAAGCCTCATTATGAGGAGGCACTATTACAGGAGAAAGAAAGAGTTAATATGTAAGGACATTGGTGTGACAAGACATCAACCATGTTAGTTCCAGCATTTTTGTTGGTGATGCCAGATAGCATGGCATTGCTGGCTTATTTCTTCTAGCAATCCTAGGCGCTCTTTCTGTCACAATTTATAATCTGTTTATCTAAAGCCACCCCCTTTAACCTAGGAGACAAAATATGTTGTGTTCAGAAAATGCTCACTACATCACAGTCCAAGATTGAGGGCCCTGAGGCAGCACCTCACAAGGATGCTATTAGAGGAGGCCTCAGTGATTTTGAAGATGAGGGCTGGGCACAGCCACCTCTGCTCAGACTTTGTGGGCATGTCAGTGGCAACAGGAGCAGCAGGTCTGTGTGAGTATGCACTGCTAGTTACCACCTTGTGCCTCATTTAACTGCTTGGAAAAAAAAAAGGGAGATGGAGTCAAGGGTAATAAGAAAAATACACAAAGTTTATAAAGTAATTAAGTATCAAACACTTGTTTAAAACTAGTAGGACACTATTTTTACCACCTGTGTTAATAATAATAATCAAACAATGCCTACACCAAAGTACCCTACTATGGTCCCCCTTGCCATCACATTCTTCTCTCGTTCTCCCAGTGACAACCATGGTCTAGCCATCTGTGATGATTATTTTCTTCATTTTCTTTACAGATTTTCAACTTAAGTATGGATTCAAACTACATGACATAGTTTGGCTTGCCTTGCTTTTGAACTTTTACATGAATAAAATCATATTGTTAGTGTCTTTTGTGACTGTCTTCTTTAGCTTAACAATGCTTGTGACAGTTGGATATAGCCATTCTCCCCTGGTTTTCCTTTTCGTATTTTCTGGATGCAACACAATTTGTTTGTCTAGTGTACTATTGAGTACATGTAGATTGTTTCCAGTTATTGGCTTTATGAACAATACTGCTTAAATAGTCTGTATTCAAGTGCACACGTGAAAGAATTTCTCTCAGGTATATCACCAGTAGTCGGATACAATTTCGGTTTTACTAGAGAATGCCGAATTGTTTCAAAAGTGGCTAGACCAATTTATCCTCCCTCCAGCAGTACCTGGGAATTCCTGTTGCTCCATGTCATCACCAGTCTGAATTGTCAGACTTTCAGTGTGTGTTAATCTGTTGAATATTGTGATGTTTAATGTTTATTTCCTTGATTACTAATTAGGTTATCAAATATATTTCTGAGTGCCTTGATTTTTATGCAATTGTAAATAGTATATATTATTTTGAGACAGGGTCTCACTCTGTTGCCCAGGCTGAGAGTCCAGTGGTGCAATCTTGGCTCACTGCAGCCTCTACCTTCTGAGTTCAAGTGATCCTCCCACCTCAGCCTCCCAAGTAGCTGGGACTACAGGCATGCACCACCATGCCCAAGTTTATTTTTGTATTTTTAGTAGAGACAAGGTTTCACCATGTTGTTCAGGCTAGTCTTGAACTCCTGATCTCACCTCAGCCTCCCAAAGTACTGGGATTACAGGTGTGAGCCACTGCACCTAGCCTGTAAATAGTATCTTTATTTGAATTCTATTTTTCTATATCTCTAAGTGCTTTGATTTGTATGCTATTATAAGTGGTATCTTTATTTGAATTCCATTTTCTATTTTTTAAAAAATCAACTTTTGAGATATAATTTATATAATGAGATGCATCAGCTGGGCGTGGTGGCTCAAGCCTGTAATCCCAGCACGTTGGGAGGCTGAGGTGGGTGGATTACCTGAGGTCAGGAGTTCAACACCAGCCTGGCCAACATGGTGAAACCCTGTGTCTACTAAAAATATAAAAATCAGCCCGGCGTGGTGGCACGCGCCTGTAATCCCAGCTCCTCAGGAGGCTGAGGCAAGAGAATCACTTGAACCCAGTAGGCGGAGTTTGCAGTGAGCTGAGATTGTGCCACTGCACTCCAGCCTGGGCGACAGAGTAAGACCTTGTCTCAAAAAATAAATAAATAAGTAAATAAGATGAATCCATTTTAAATGTTTTATTCAATGAATTTTGACAAGTATATGCGCCCATGTAACCACTATCCCATTTCTATATAAATATTCTATAGAAATTCAGAACTTCTTTTATGCCCCTTTTCAAACATTCACCCTTAACTACCATCACTGTGCAACCACTAATCTGTTAGCTTTCACCAGCTTTAGATTAGTTTTGCCTGTTTAAGAATTTTATATGAATATAATCATACACTATGCCCTTGGGATAGCCAGTATCCAAGATGATCCAAAATTATCCCTGGCTTCTGGTATTCATATCTTTGTGTAGCCCCTTCCGACATTGTACCAGTGTTGGTCTGTGTGACCAATCACATACAGCAGAAGTGATTGTATATCACTTCTGAGATTAGGTTATTAAAACACAGTTGCTTCCATCTCAGTCTCTTTCACTCTCACTCTCTTGGATCACTTGTTCTTGGTGAAGCTATGCCCTGAGAAGCCCCATGGGGAGGCACATGTGGCAAGGAACTGAAGCCTACTGCCAATAGCCATATATGTAATTTAAAATGGAAGCAGATCCTTCACCCCTATCATGTCTCAGATGACTGAAAGCTCTAGATGAACCTTCATTGCAACTTTATGAGAGACACTGAGCTAGAACCATCCAGCTAAGCCGCTCCTAGACTCCTGACCCAGAGAAACTGAGATAATAAATGTTGCTTTAAGTCACTGAATGTCTGGGTAATATTATGCAGCAATATATAACTAATATGGCACTCTTGGATTTAGCTTCTTTCACTCAGGATAACATTTTTGAGATTCGGCAATGTTGTTTCATGTTTCAGGAGTTTATTCTTTTTATTCTTGAGTGATATTCCATTATATTACTGTAATAATATTTATTATCTAAATATTGCTCATCATGTAGTTCAGGACATGTTACTCCAAAATTTGACATTTTGTCTTACTGAATATTTTAAGCTGAAAAAACTTGAGAAATGGCATATGTGGTATGGACTTTCTGACTGTTTCCTGAAGCAGGTCATAAAACCTTCCTGTGAGAGGAACCCTCTGTGGAAGAACAGAATATGTCACCCCAAAATATGAAGAATTGTTGAGCTGAAGATGATTAAGAAGAAGCGGATGCAGGAAAGCTCTCTGCTCTCCCTCTATTTGCTTAAAAGCAGGATAAACACTTACAAAGACTAAAGGTATCCTTGCCTTCTGCCAGGAAGAAAAGTGTTAACTGCCAGAGACAGCTTTAGACCCTCATTGGCCTGTAGATGGTACTAGAGAAATCTACATTAACAAGCTTTATTAATTCGCCTTTATCTGCCATTTATTTGCCTTCCCCCAAGTTACTGTCAAAGTCCTTTTCGTTTGTCTTGTCACTTCTCTAAAAATTGACTGTTCTTTATTGAAGATGCTATATAAGCTGTAATTTAAAGACATACTTCCATTTGTTTTTCTCCCGTTAATCTGTTTTTTGTTATAGGGGTCCATTCCAACTAAGAAACTATGGGGGACCAGGCATGGTGGCTCACGCCTATAATCCCAGCACTTTGGGAGGCCAAGGCCGGCGGATCACGAGGTCAGGAGATCGAGACCATCCTGGCCAACATGGTGAAACCCCACCTCTATTTAAAAAATACAAAAAATTAACTGGGTGTGGTGGCATGCACCTGTAGTCCCAGCTACTTGGGAGTCTGAAGCAGGGGAATCACTTGAACCCAGAAGGCGAAGGCTGCAGCAAGCCGAGATCGCACCACTGCACTCCAGCCTGGTGGACAGAGCAAGACTCCGTCTCAAAAAAAAAAAAAAAAAAGCCTATGGGGTTATTTTCCCCCTTCACCTCCCTATATTCTAAGGAAAGAATCATTCTTATTTGTGAAGACAAAAGGACATAGAGGGAAATATGAACTAAATTTTTGCTGTGTCCTCCACTTTACTACCCTTAGCTCATACCCCCTTTGTCTTATATTTCTTTGTGACTCTCCACTCTTCATCAAATATAGTGTTAAAAACACTCAGGTTTAATCACTTATTTGGGTCTTCATTTCCTTATTAAAGCTCTCACGGCATGTAAAGCTTATATTTTTAAAATGTGTATGCTTCTCTTTTGTCTTTTGTATGCTTTTCTCTGTCTTCTGTTACAGACGCCACAATCAGGAACTCAGAAGGGTAGAAGAAAAAGATAGTTTTCCTTCCCTACACAGGTAAATAGAAATGCAATTTTTTATATACATTTGTATTCTACAAACTTTCTAAACTCTTAATTCTAATAATTTAGCTATAGATTCTTCTTGATTTTCTTTCTTGTTTTTTCCTTCAACCTTTAAGCTCTGGGGTACATGTGCAGGATATGCAGGTTTGTTACGTAGGTAAACGTATGCCATGGTGGTTTGCTGCACAGATTATCCCATCACCTAGGTATTAAGCCTAGCATGCATAAACTATTTTTCCTAATGCTCTCCCTCCCCACAACTCCCACCTTCAACAGGCCCCAGTGGTGCTGTTCCCCATTATGTGTCCATGTGATCTCGTCATTCAGCTCCCACTTATAAGTAAGAAAATGTGGTGTTTGGTTTTCTGTTCCTGCATTAGTTTGCTGAGGATAATGGCTTCCAATTCCGTACATGTCCCTGCAAAGGACATGCTCTCATTTCTTTTGATGGGTGCATAGTATTCCATGGTGTGTATGTACCACATTTTCTTTATCCAGTCTGTCAATTCTGGGCATTCAGGTTGATTCCATGTCTTTGTTATTGTGAACAGTGCTGCAATGAACATATACGTGCATATATCTTTATAATAGAATGATTTATATTCCTTTGGGTATATACCCAGTAATGGGATTGCTGGGTCGAATGGTATTTCTGTCTCTAGGTCTTTGAGGAATTGCCACCCTGTTTTTGCACAACAGTTTTGCACAATAGTTGAACTAATTGGCCAGGTGTGGTGGCTCATGCCTGTAATCCCAGCACTTTGGGAGGCCAAGGCAGGCAGATCACGAGGTCAGGAGATTGAGACAATCCTGCTAACACGGTGAAACCCTGTCTCTACTAAAAATACAAAAAATTAGCCAGGCATGGTGTCAGGTGCCTGTAGTCCCAGCTACTCAGGAGGCTGAGGCAGAAGAATGGCGTGAACCCAGGAGGCGGACTTTGCAGTGAGCCAAGATCGCCACTGCACTCCAGCTTGGGTGACAGAGCAAGACTCTGTCTCAAAAAAAAAAAAAAAAAAAAAAAAAGTTGAACTAATTTACACTCCCACCAACAGTGTAAAAGCATTCCTTTTTCTCTACAGCCTCTCCAGCATCTGTTGTTTTTGACTTTTTAATAATCACCATTCTGACTAGTGTGAGATGGTATCTCGTTGTGGTTTTGATTTGCATTTCTTTAATGATCAGTGATGTTGAGCTTTTCTTAATGTTCGTTGGCCACATTTATGTCTTCTTTTGAGAAGTGTCTGTTTGTGTCCTTTGCCCACTTTTTAATGAGGTTGTTTTTTTTTCTTGTAAATTTAATTTCCTTGTAGACTCTAGATATTAGACCTTTGTCAGATGGATACATTGCAAAAATTTTCTCCCATTTTGTAGGTTGTCTCTGCACTCTGATGATAATTTCTTTTGTTGTGCAGAAGCTCTTTAGTTTAATTACATTCCATTTGTCAATTTTTGCTTTTGTTGCAATTGCTTTTGGCATGTTGGTTATGAAATCTTTGCCCATTCTTCTGTCCTGAATGATATTGCCTAGATTTTCTTCTAGGATTTTTATAGTTTGGGGTTTTACATTTCAGTCTTTAATCCATCTTGAATTAATTTTTGTATATGGTGTAAGGAAGGGTTCCAGTTTCAATTTTCTGCATATGGCTAGCCAGCTCTCTCAGCACCATTTATTAAATAGGGAGTACTTTCCCCATTGCTTGTTTTTGTCATGGGCAAAGATCAGATGGTTGTAAGTTTGCGGTTTTATTTCTGAGTTCTCTATTCTGTTCCATCGGTCTATGTATCTGTTCTTGTGCCAGTACCATGCTGTTTGGGTTATAGTAACCTTGCAGTATAGTTTGAAGTCAGGTAGCATGATGCTGTCAGCTTTGTTCTTATTGCTTAGGATTATCTTGGCTATTCGGGCTCATTTTTTGATCTATATGAATTTTTAAATAGTTTTTTTCTAATTCTGTGAAGAATGTTGATGGTAGTTTAATGGGAATAACATTGAATCTATAAATTACTTTGGGCAGTATGGCCATTTTCACAATATTGATTTTTCCTATCCATGACCATGGATTGTTTCTCCATTTGACTGTATCCTCTCTGATTTCTGTGAGCAGTGGTTTGTAGTTCTCCTTGAAGAAGTTCTTCAATTTCCTTGTTAGCTGTATTCCTAGGTATTTTATTCTTTTTGTAGCCATTGTGGATGAGAATTCATTCATGATTTGGCTCTCTGCTTGCCTGTTGTTTGTGTATAGGAATGTTAGCGATTTTTGAACATTGATTTTGTATCTTGAGACTTTGCTGAAGTTACTTATTAGCTTAAGGAGCTTTTGGGCTGAGATGATGGGGTTTTCTACATATAGAATCATGTCATCTGCAAACGAAGATTTGACTTCCACTCTCCCTATTTGAATACCCTTTATTTCCTTCTTTTGCCTGATTGCCCTGACAAGAACTTCCAATACTATGTTGAATAGGAGTGGTGAGAGTGGGTATATTTGTCTTGTGCTGGTTTTCAAGGGGAATGATACCAGCTTTTTCCCATTCAATATGATATTGGCTATGGGTTTGTCATATATGGGTCTTATTATTTTGAGGTCTGTTCCTTTGATACCTAGTTTATTGAAAGTTTTTAACATGAAGATGGGTTGAATTTTATTGAAGGCCTTTTCTGCATCTATTGAGATAATGTGATTATTGCTTTAGTTCTGTTTAATGTGATGAATCACATTTATTCATTTGCATATGTTGAACCAACTTGGCATCCTGGGGGTGAAGCCAACCTGATCATGGTGTATAAGCTTTTTGATGTGCTGCTGGGTTAAGTTTGCCAGTATTTTATTGAGGATTTTTGCATCAATATTCATCGAGGATATTGGCCTAAAATCTTTTTTCGTTATATCTGTGACATGTTTTGATATCAGGATGATGCTGGCCTCATAGAATGAGTTATGGAGGAGTCCCTTCTTTTCATTTTTTTGAAATCATGTCAGTAGGTATGGTATCAGATCTTCTTTGTACCTCTGACAGAATTCAGCTGTGAATATGTCAGGTCCTGGGCTTTTTTGGTTTGTTTGTTTGTTTGTTTTTGTTTTTGTTTTTTTGGGTTGGTAGGCTATTTATTACTGCCTTAATTTCAGAACTCATTATTGGTCTATTCAGGGATTTAATTTCTTCGTGGTTCAGTCTGGGGAGGTTGTATGTGTCCAGGAATTTATCCATGTCTTCTAGATGTTCTAGTTTATGTGCACAGAGGTGTTATTCTCTAATGCTTGTTTGTATTTCTGTGGGGTCAGTGGTGATATCTCCTTTATCATTTCTGATTGCATTTATTTGATTCTTCTCTCATTTCTTCTTTATTAGTCTAGCTAATGGTCTATTTTATTGATTTTTTTTCAAAAAAAAAACAGCTCCTGGATTTGTTGATTTTTTGAACGGTTTTTTATGTCTCTATCTACCTCAGTTCAGTTCTGATCTTGTCTTCTGCTAGCTTTGGGGTTTGTTTGCTCTTGGTTCTCTAGCTGTTTTAGTTGAAATGTGAGGTTGTTAACTTGAGACTTTTCTAGCTTTTTGATGTGGGCATTTTAGCGCTATTAATTTTTCTCTTAACACTGCTTTAGCTGTGTCCCAGATATTCTGGTACATCATCTCTTTGTTCTCATTAGTTTCAAAGAACTTTTTGATTTCTGCCTTAATTTCTTTATTTACTCAGTGGTAATTCAGGAGCAGGTTGTTCAATTTCCATGCAGTTTTGTAGTTTTGTGTGAATTTCTTAATCTTGAGTTCTAATTTGATTGTGTTGTCTGTAAGACTGTTATTTCAGTTCTTTCGCATTCATCGAGGAGTGTTTTACTTCCAATTATGCAATCAATTTTACAGCAAGTGCCATGTGGCTATGAGAATGTATATTCTGTTGTTTTTGGGTGGAGAGTTCTGTAGATATCTGTCAGATCCACGTGATCCAGAGCTAAGTTTGTGTCCTGAATATCTTTGTTAATTTTCTCTCTCAGTGATCTGCCTGATATTGTCAGTGAGGTGTTGAAGTTTTCCACTATTACTTTGTGGGTGTCAAAGTCTCTTTGCAGGTCTCTAAGAACTTGCTTTATGAATCTGAATGCTCCTGTATTGAGTGCATATTTAGGATAGCTAGCTCTTCTTGTTGAATTGAACCCTTTACCATTATGTAATGCCCTTGTTTGTCTTTTTTGATCTTTGTTGGTTCAAATTTTCTTTTGTCAAAAACCAGGATTGCAACCCCTGCTTTTTTCTGTTTTCCATTTTCTTGGTAAATTTTCCTTCATCTCTTTATTTTGAGCCTATGTGTGTCTTTGCATGTGAGATGGGTCTCTTGAAGACAGCATACCACTGGGTCTTGGCTCTTTATCCAGCTTGCCATTCTGTGTCTTTTAATTGGGGCATTTAGAACATTTACATTTAAGGTTAGCATTGTTATGTGTAAATTTAATTGTCATCATGATGCTAGCTGGTTATTTTGCCAACTTGCTTATGTGGCTGCTTCACTGTGTCACTGGTCTGTGTGCTTCAGTGTGTTTTTGTAGTGGCTGGTAATGGTTTTTCCTTTCCATATTTAGTGCTTCCTTCAGGAGCTTTTGCAAGGCAGGCCTAATGGTGATGAATTTCCTAAACATTTGCTTGTCTGAAAAGGATCTTATTTCTCCTTTGCTTATGAAGATTAGTTTTGCCAGATATTAAATTCTGCATTGGAAATACTTTTCTTTAAGAATGTTGAATATTGGCCCCCTGTCTTCTTGTAGGGCTTCCACTGAGAGGTCTGCTATTAGTCTGATGGGTTTCCCTTTGTAGGTGACCTGGCCTTTCTTTCTGAATTGCCTTAACATTTTTTTTCTTTCATTTTGACCTTGGAAAATCTGCAGATTATGTGTCTTGGGATTGATCTTTTCATGGAGTTTCTTACTTGGGTTCTCTGTATTTCCTGAATTTGAATGTTGGCCTGTATTTCTAGGTTGGGGAAGTTCTCCTGGCTGATATCCTGAAGTGTCTTTCAACTTGATTCCATTTTTCAAGTCTCCTTAGTGTACCCCAATGAGTAGTGTAGGTTTGGTCTCTTTACATAATCCCATATTTCTCAGAGGTTTTGTTCATTCCTTTTCATTCTTTTTTTTTTATTATTTTTGTCTGCTTGTCCTATTTCAGAAAGATAGTCTTCAAGCTCCAAGACTCTTTCCTCCACTTGATCTATTCTGCTATTGAAACTTGTGATTGCATTGTGAAGTTCTCATGTTTTTCAGATCTATCAGGTCGGTTATGTTTTTCTCTAAACTGGCTATTCTGGCTATCAGCTCTTGTATTGTTTTATCATGATTCTTGGCTTCTTTGCATTGGGTTACAACATGCTCCTTTAGCTCAGCAAAGTTTTTTATTGCCCACCTTCTGAAGCTTACTTCTGTTAATTCAGTCTTTTTAGCCTCAACCCCAGCTCTGTAGCCTTGCTGGAGAGGTGTTGTGGTCATTTGGAGGAGAAGAAGCACTCTGGCTTTTTTATTTTTCAGTATTTTTGTGTTGATTCTTTCTCATCTTTGTGAACTTATTTACCTTCGTTCTTTAAGGTTGTTGACCTTTGAGTGAGGTTTCTGTGGGGTCTTTTTTGTTGATATTGTTGTTTTCTGTTTGTTTGTTTGTTTTTTAACTGTCAGGTCACTCTACTGTAGGGCTGCTGTTGTTTGCTAGGAGTTCACTCCAGACCCTAGTTGCCTTGGTTTTTCCCATACCTGGAGGTTTCACCAGTGAAGCCTGTGAAACTGCAAAGGTGGTAGCCAGCTCCTTCCTCTGGAAACTTTGTCCCAGGGGTGTACTGATCTGTCACCACCCTGAATGCACCTGTAGGAGGTGGCTGGAGACCCCAATTGAGAGGTCTCATCCAGTCAGGAAGAACAAGATCAGAAACCCACTTGAAGAAGCAGTCTGGCTACTTTTTGGTAGAGCAAGTGTACCATGTTTTGGGGGACCCTTCCTCATCCAGACCATTTGTATTCTCCAATGCCAGCAGGCTGGAATGGCTGAGGTAGCCAAATTGCAGAGGTAGTGGCGGCCCCTCGTGCTGGGAGCTCTGTCCCAGAGATAAGAACTCTGTCCATAGAACCCTGGCTGGAGTGGCTGAAGCCCCCACAGGGAGGTCTTGCCCAGTGAGGAGGAATGGATTGAGGTCCCATTTAAAGAAGCAGTCTGGCCACAATCTGGCAAAACAGCTGTACCACATTGTAAGGGACTCTTCCTCATCTGGACCATTTGTATTCTCCAAAGCTAGCAGGCTGGAACAGCTGAGACTACCAAACCACAGAGATGGCAGCTGCCCCTCCCCCTGGGAACTCAGACCCATCTCAGGCGATTCCAGCTTGTTCCCATTGGCTGGCTGGAATTCCAAGCCAGTGGGTCTTAACTTGTGACATGTCATGGAAGTGGGGCCCAGAGAAAGATGCTGCTTGGCTCCCTGGATTCAGCCCCCTTTCTAGGGATATGTATGGACAGATTTCCCACCTTGCCAGGGATCCCAGGGCCAGAGTATGTAAAACTCCTGAGTCTTTGTGTATGCCTAAGCAGCTGCTCTGCTGAGACTCCACACAGCTCTGTGTATCTGACCCAAGGCCCTGGTGGCATGAGCTCTTGAGGGGGTCTCTTGACCTGCAGGTGGCAAAGATCTGTGGGAAAAGTGTGGTTTCTCAGGTGGGGTTGCACTATCAGTCACTGCTTCCCTTGGCTTGGGTGGGGGTTCCTTTGGCTCTGTGCCACTCCCAGGTGGGCCATCACCCTGCTCCCTGCTTTTCTTCATTCTCTGTGGGTCGAGTTGTTTGCCTGGTCAGTCCCAAAGTGAGAACCTGGCTATTTCAGTTGAAGATGCTGGATTCACTCACCCCTTTTAATTTCTTTCTGTAAGTGCTGCATACTGCAGCTGTTTCTAATCCTTTTCTTGATTTTCTAAATGCACATTGTGTCATCTGTGAAAAATGATAGTATGATTCTTCCTTTCCTAGACCAATAGCTTTTATTTCTTTTTCTTGTTCTGTTTCACTGACCAAGGCATCTGATAAAATAAAGGATGGATGTAATGATAGGAGATATCCTTGTCTTACTTCTGATACCAAGGATAAAGTTGGAACCTGAATTTACCATTGAGTATGATTTAGGTTTGCTCTTATTCAGTAAAAATGTTTCAAAAATGCGTTTGCTCTTGTTCAGTAAAGATGATTAAAAAAACATAATGGATGTTAAATAGCATTGATTTTTCCAAATCTATCGAGGTGAGTATATATACAATATATGTGTGTGTATATATACACATATATCCTTTTTAATATGTTAATGTGGTGGATTATATAAATTGGTTTCTCATGTTTTACTGTACTTTCATTCCTGGGATATAAACACTATAGGCTGATGTAGTGTATTTTCAAATATTGTTTGATCAAATGTAATATTTTGTCCAGGATATTTGTATCTATATTAATGAATAAGATTTACCTTTAATTATTATTTCTTGTATTTCCTTTGAATTATCTTAGACATCAAGGTTATACTAGCCTTATAAGGTAATTCAGAGTATATTCCCCCATTTGTTTTATTGGCATAATTTTTTTTTAACATTTAAGTTGAGGGGTACATGTGCAGATTTGTCATATAGGTAAACTTATGTCATGGGGGTTTGCTGTACAGATTACTTCATCACCCAGGTATTAAGCCTAGTACTCATCAGTTATTTTTCCTGATCCTTTCCCTCCTCCCACCCTCCACCCTCCAATAGACCCCAGTGTGTGCCGTTCCCCTCTATATGTCCATGTGTTCTTATCATTTAGCTCCCACTTGTAAGTGAGAACATGTAGTGTTTGGTTTTCTGTTCCTGCATTAGTTTGCTAAGGATAATGGCCTCCAGTTCCATCCATGCCTCTGCAAAGGACAAGATTCCATTCCTTTTTATGGCTTCATAGTATTCCATGGTGTATATGTACCACATTTTCTTTATCCAGTCTATCATCGATAGGTATTTAGGTTGATTCCATGTTTTTGCTATAGTGAATAGTGCTGCAATAAAATTCTGTGTGCATGTGTCTTTCTGGTAAGATAATTTATATTCCTTTGGGTATATACCCAGTAATGGAATTGCTGAGTCAAATGATATTTCTGTCTTTAGGTCTTTGAGGAATCACCACACTGTCTTCCACAATGGTTGAGTTAATTTAAACTACTACCAACAGTGTATAAGTGTTCTTTTTTTTCTCCACAACCTTGCCAACATTTGTCATTTATTAACTTTTTATAATAGCCATTCTGACTGCTGTGACATGGTATCTTATTGTGGTTTTGATTTGCATTCTTTCATCAGTGATGTTGAGCATTTTTGTCATATGATTGTTGGGGCATGTATGTCTTCTTTTGTCTGTTCATGTCCTTTGCCCACATATTAACGGAGCTGTTTGTTTTTCTTGTGAATTTGTTTCAGTTCCTTATAGATGCTGGCTACTATACCTTTGTTGGATGCATAGTTTGCAAAAATTTTCTCCCATTCTATAGGTTGTTTGATTTCTCTGTTGATAGTTTCTTTTGCTGTGCAGAAGCTCTTTAGTTTAATTAGATCTCATTCGTCAATTTTTGCTTTTGTTGCAATTGCTTTTGGTGTTTTCATCATGAAATCTTTGCCTGTGCCTATGTCCTGAATTATATTGCCTAGATTTTCTTCTAGGGTTTCTATAGTTTTGGGTTTTACATTTAAGTCTTTAATCCATATTGAGTTAATTTTTGTATATGGTATAATTATGGGGTCCAGTTTTAATCCTTTGCATATGGCTAGCCAGTTATATTGTGATGAATTTGTAACAGATGAAAAAAAAATTATTTGTTGACTATTTGTTAAAACTTCCCATTGAAGACACCTGAAACTGAATTCTTCAAATTTCTTGTCACTGATATTACTTTAATGGTTTTAGGAGACTTTCAGTTTTCTAGCTTTTCTGAAATATGCTTTGGAAAGTGTACTATTAAGGCTGTAAACAAATAGTTCAGTTGTCCTCCTTTGAGGTATCTGATAGAATTGCATTGTCCCATTGTCCTTGAAATTAGCTGCGGTCCTCTACCTGCCTGGGCCAGTGAAATGTGAATAGAAGCAGTAACTGTGGTTCAGTCAGCAGAGAAATTTTGTATCTAAAAATATAAAAATAAAAGTTATTTTTTAAAAGATGGTTTATAAGCTTTGGTACCTCCTTGGGGGGTTGGTTTTTCATTTCCGAAGGCTTTGTGTCATGTAAAACTCTTGCTAAATAAATTCATTATCCTATGGTGTTCTTGTGATAGTGAGTGAACTCTCATGAGATCTGATGGTTTTCTAAGGGGCTTTCCCCTGCTTTGCTTGGCATTTCTCTCTCCTGTCACCATGTGAAGAAGGACATGTTTCCTTCCCCTTCTACCATGATTATAAGTTTACTGAGGTCTCCCCAGCCATGCAGAACCATGAGTCAATAGAACCTCTTTGCTTTATAAATTACCCAGTTTCAGGTATTTCTTCATAGCAGTGTGAGAATGGACTAATACATTTCCCTTTGCTGTTCTCGTCATAGTGAGTGAGTTCTCATGAGATCTAGTTGCTTGAAAGTGTGTAGCAGTTCCCCCTTCACTCTCTCTCCTGCTCCACCATATGAGGACAGTGCTTGCTTCTTATTTGCCTTCTGCCATGATTGTAAGCTTACTGAGGCCTTCCAGCCATGCTACCTGTACAGCCTGCAGAACCGTGAGTCAAATAAAACCCTTTTCTTTATAAATTACCCCGTCTCAGGTAGTTCGTTATAGCAATGTGAGAATGGATTAATACAGAAAATTGGTACCAGAGAGGTAGGGCATTGCTATAAAGATACCTGAAAACGTAGAAGTGACTTTGATACTGGGTAACCAGCAGAGGTTGGAACAGTTTGGAGGACTCAGAAGAAGACAGGAAGATGAAAGAGAGTTTGGTATTCCTAGAGACTTGTTAAATTGTTGTGACCAAAATGCTGATAGTGATATAGACAGTAAAATCCAGGCTGAGGTCTCAGATTGACATGAGGAACTTATTGGGAACTGAAGTAAAAGTCATTCTTGCTATGCTTTAGCAAATAAACTTCTGGCATTGTGCCCTGCTCTAGGGATCTGTAGAGATTTGAACTTGAGAGAGATGATTTAGGGTATCTGGTGGGAGAAATTTATAAGCAGCAAAGCATTCAAGATGTGACTTGACTCCTTCTAATAGCATACATTCATGTGCATTTGTGAAAAGATGGTCTGAAATTGGAATTTATATTAAAAAGCAAAGCAGAGCATGAAAATTTGGAAAATTTGCAGCCTGACCATGTGGTAGAAAAAAAAAAACAAACATTTTCTGGGGAGGCATTCAAGCCTGCTGCAAAAATTTGCATAAGCAAAGAGGAACCAAATGTTAATAGCCAAGACAATGGGGAAAATGCCTCTATGACATTTCAGAGATTTTTATGGCAGATCCTCTCATCACATGCCTGGAGGCCTAGAAGAAAAAAATGGTTTCCTAGAAGAAAAAAATGGTTCCTCTTATCACAGACCTGGAGGCCTAGAAGAAAAAAATGCACAGGCCCCTCTGCTCTGTGCAGGCAAACATGGTATTCTGCATTATGGCAGCTCCAGCTCCAGCCATGGCTAAAAAGGGCCAAGGTACAGCTTAAGACATTGCTTCCAAGGGTGCAAGCCCCAAGACTTGGTGGCTTCCATGTAGCCTTGGGCCTGTGGGTACACAAAGGGCAAGAGTTGAAACTTGGGAGCCTGTGCCTAGATTTCAGAGCATATATTGAAAGTCTGGATGTCCAGGCAGAAGTCTACTGCAGGGGCAGAGTCCTCATGGACAACCTCTACTAGGTCACTGGGGAAGGGAAATGTGGGGTCGGAGCCCCCACACAAAGTCCCCACTGGGGCACTGCCTAGTGGAGCTGTGAGGAGAGGGCCGCTGTTCTCCTGACCCCAGAATGGTAAATCCACCTACAGCTTGCATCATGCACCTGGAAAAGATGAAGGCACTCAATGCTAGCCCATGAAAGCATCTGAGAGAGCTATACCCTGCAAAACCACAGAGGTATGGATGCCCAAGGCCTCAGGAGCCCATCCCTTTTACCAGTGTGGCTTGGATTTGAGACATAGAGTCAAAGGAGATGATTTCAGAGCTTTAAGATTTAATGATTTCCCTGTTGGGTTTTGGACTTGCATGGGTCCTGTAGCTCCTTTGTTTTGGCCAGTTTCTCCCTTTTAGAACAGGAGAATTTATGCAATACCTGTATCCCATTGTATCTTGGAAGTAACTAACTTGTTTTTTATTTTACAAGCTCATAGGTGGAAGGGACTTGCCTTGTCTCAGATGAGACTTTGGTGTTGGAGTTTTGAGTTATTGCTGGGATGAGTTAAGACTTTGAGGGACTGTTGGGAAGGCACAACTGTGTTCTGAAATGTGAGAAGGACATGAGATTTGAGAGGGGCCAGGAAGGGAATGATATGGTTTGGCTCTGTGTCACCACCCAAATCACATGTTGAATTGTAATCCTCAGTGTTGTGAGAGACACCTAGTGGGAGGTCATTGGATCATGGGGGCAGATTTTCTCTTTGCTGTTTTCATAATAGTGAGTGAGTTCTCATCAGATCTGGTTGTTTGAAAATGTGAAGCACTTCCCCCTTTGTTCTCTCTCTCTCCCTGATCTGCCATGTGAGGACAACGCTTGCTTCCCCTTCACCTTCCACCATGATTGTAACCTGAGGGCTCCCGGCCATGCTACCTGTACAGCCTGCAGAACTTTGAGTCAATTAAACTTCTTTTCTTTATAAGTTACCCAGTTTCAGGTAGTTCTTTATAGGAATGTGAGAACAGACTAATACACAGTCATGAATTTAGCAATGAGTAAGGAAAAGTTATTACTTTTTGTCCCTTACAATAGTGATATATTTGTACAACATTTGGCCCAGAAAAATACAGTTCTTTTGGTATTTTCATGCTGATGAAGTTTATTTAATTGGACTATTTAATATTAGTATCATACGTGCTTTTCAATTTTAGATTGTGGAAATGGGCCATAAGTATTTTGAGGGCAGAACTATTTTCTTGCTTGATTCCCCACACAGAGTATTATGGACATTACAGAGTATTATGGACAGTTCCCAACTTACAATGGGTTCAACTTACAATTTTTCAACTTTACAACTTTACTACGATATGAAAGCCATACACATTCTTTATACTCCTTGACTTAGGATGTGGTTTATCTGCACATAACCTGATCATGAGTCGAAGAGCATCTGTACTCAACAAATATTTATTGAATAGATTAATAAAATTGGTGAAGTGTTGCATTATGCTTTTTCTGCTACCTCTACTGGCTACCACTGAGGTTTTTCTTTTTCTTTTGCGGAGGTAAAATTGTTTTCAAATAACTGTCTAAAATTATGCTTTCTTCTAATATAATCTAAGAGTTTTCTCTGTGGTGGAGGAATAATGTAAGCAGTTAAAACTCTTCAAAAGAGCAAAGAGCAGAGGCATTCTAGGTGTTCCTTGAAATTCTGATTAGCTGGGAAACTCCTGCAAGGAGATTGGGCTACTGAAAGAAGGACTCCTTGTCCTACCTCTCTTGGAATAATGTACATGAAAAGCATGTATGAAGGAGGGGAAGTATAATCTTAGAAAATATGCTGCTTCAATGTTCATTCTGTGATGAGCCATACAGCCATATAGTATCTTCACTATCTATACCATTTTTACAAAATGTATTCATTCAGCAAATGAACAGCAGGCATTTGGGCTTCCTTGGGAATATGTAAATAAATTAATTTTCTTTCCACAGGGTCCATGCATTCAGAGGAATAATGATTCCTGTCCATGAAAAAAAAGAAGAAAGTAGAAAATTTCAGAGAAGAGAAAAATTTTCCACTTGGGAGCAAGGGCATGAGGGCAGTGGGGAAGTGGTAGATATACTGGCATGTTAATATATTAGGTCTTGTATTTCTTTTGTACATAGTCTCTCTTCTTTGACTGCCTCGTTCATGCATCTCCACTACTTGAAAAATTATTTAATTTACAAGCATGTGCCAAAGTTCTACATCATGCTTCCTCTAAGATTCTATGCAAGCCAATTCAAAGATTTCTCTCTTAAAAATATTTGTATGAAAAAAAGACATGGCTAGGAAATCACTGTTCAGTAGGATAAAATAAAAGTGCAAGCAAACAAGTGATAGAGAACCTCTGGTTAAAGAGCTTTACCCCCCTGACTGATGGACTGATATGGAAACGTAAGATGAAGAATTTCCTAGCAGTTGTGAATCTCATTTAGGTTTATCAGAAAATTGTGGGGCAGGGAGAGAGCCAAGATGGCTTACTAGATGCACCCACCAAGAGAGACAAGATCATCAGGTAGACAAACACACTCCAAATAGATCTTCAAAAATAAGGCATTGAGTGTGGACAGAGGGAAGATGCAGGCCCCAGGCTGAAAGTGAAGGAAGCTGGGAACCCTGCACAAGGTTGCCAAGCACCAGGACATGTTTCTGACACTAAGTGGCGCCTAGAGAAGGGATAAGTGAAATAGGCATAGAGTGGCCCACTCTTGCCATGAACCTCCAAGATCCCAGGTCCAGGAGACCCCATGACCCCCTTGGACATCTGGTCCAGCAGGGAGAACTGCCTTAAGAGTTGGCAGAGACAGAACTCCAGCCTGTGTGGAGTCCAGAGGGTTTGGTGCACGAATGGCTGGCTGCAATGCAGCACAACCATGGGCACTCATCACTCAAGGCTCACCATATTCTTCTAGGTGGCTCTAGTCTGTTACCAGCTGCATCCAAACAGAGGAGGGTTGTCTTGCCCATGGGATGGAGGCAGTCTGACCTGAGTAACCCACTGTCTGCTGGCCTCTCCCAGGGTCCTTGCCTTGCAGCACCTGCTTGCAGGGCAGCCTCAGTTTGCCAGCAGCCACTGCCACAGCTCTTTTGCCAGCAAACCCCGCCTAACCATCCATGTGCTTTTACAGATTGACTCCCACAAGCACTCACTCACCTGCACATTTCACCCTGCCAGCATTTTTTTGCACCACCAGCAGCGCTTCCCCACCAGCACACACTTATCCACAGCATCTCCCTGCTCCCTCACCAGCACACACATGGGTAGGGATCCCCACCACCCCACAAGCATGCACATGCAGGAGCCCCACAGGACCCACTATCATCTCTTCCAGGGCACATGCACACAGGGACCCCTTCCACATCCTGCCAGTGCATGCATGCACACACACACAGACACAGGGACCTGCCACTGCCCTGGTGGCATGCATACACATGGGGACCTCTCACTGCCTCACTGACATGCATGCACGCAGGGGTCTATTGCCATCCCTCCAGAGGACTCTTGCCAGCAGCCCCCATCAGAGCATCACTGTCAGCAGACTGGGAACACCTTGGCCCTTCCAATGTATCAGGTGCTTAACTCAATGGGCAAGAGAGTAAAGCTGCAGGCCTGTTCCCAGCCCCTCAGGGATAGAGCACATAGCCAGAGTGCTGAGCTGAGACTTGGCTCTCTGGAAGCAGTTAGAAATGAAGCCAAACAACTAAACCCAAAGTATACTATAGTCAAACCCTCAGGAACATTAAAAAATATGAAAGCAAAAATTTTCATCCAAAAAACAGTAGCTTCGAAGATGAAATGAACATCAGCCCACACAGATGAGGAAGAGCCAGTTCAAGAACTCTGGCAACTCAAAAAGCCAGAGTGTCTTCTCATGACAAAAAAATGACCACACTTGTTCCCTAGCAATGGTTCTTAGCCAGACTGAAATGGCTGAAATGGCAGACATAGAATTCAGAATCTGGATTGCAAGGAAGCTTATCAACATACAGGAGAAAGTTGAAACCCGATCCAAGGAACACAGTAATATGGTCCAAGAGTTGAAAGACAACATAGCCAGTTTGATTTTTAAAAAGAATCAAACTGAACTTCTTGAAGTGAAAAACTCACTACAGGCATTACAGAACGAGAATGGAAGCATTAATAACAGAATAGACCAAGCTGAGGAAAGAATTTCAGAGCTTGAAGGCTGCCCCTTTGAATCAATGCAGGCAAACAAAAATAAAGAAAAAATAATTTTTAAAAATGAACAAAACCTCCAAGAAATATGGCATTCTATAAAGAGATCAAACCTATGACTCATTGGCATTCCTGAAAAAGATGGAGAGAGAGAGCAAGCAGCTTAGAAAACATATTTGAGGATATTGTCCATGAAAAACTTTCTAACCTTGCTAGAGAGGTCAACATACAAATTCAAGAAATTCAGAGAACCCTTGTGAGATAACACAAAAGATGACCATACCCAAGACACATAGTCATCAGATTCTCCAAAGTCAATGTGAAAGAAAAAATCCTAAAGGCAGCTAGAGAGAAGTAGCAGGTCCCTTACAAAGGAAACCCCATCAGGCTAACGGTGGACCTTTCAACAAAAACACTAGAAGCCAGAAGAGATTGGGGGCCTACATTCAGCATAACTAAAAAAAATATTCTAACCAAGAATTTCTTATCCAGTCAAACAAAGCTTCATAAGTGAAGGAGAAATAAAACCCTTTTTAGACAAGCAAATACTAAGGGAGTCCTTTACCACCAGGCCTGCCTTACAAGAAATCCTTAAGGGAGTGCTACACATAGAAAAAAAAGACGAACACCTGCCGCCACAAAAACACACTTATGTAGATAGCCCACTGACGTTATAAAGCAACTGTACAATCAAGTCCACATAACAACCAGCTAACAACATGATGACAGGTTCAAATCTTGATATATTAATATCAACCCTGAATGTAGATGGGATGAATGCCCCACTTAAAAGACATGGAGTGGCAAGTTGGATAAAGAAACAAGACACAACTGTATGCTGTCTTCAAGAGACCCATCTCACATGGAATGACATCCATAAGCTCAACAGATGTAGAAAGATCTATCAAGCAAATTGAAAACAGAAAAGAGCAGGAGTTGATATTCTTATATCAAATAAAACAGACATTAAACCAACAACAATAAAAAAGGACAAAGAAGGGCATTACATAATGATAAAAGGTTCAATTCAACAAGAAGTCTTAACTATCCTAAATATATATGCACCAACACTGGAACACATATATTCATAAAATAAGTTATTAGAGACCTAAGAAAACCTTCCTACTATTATTGTGTTGTTATTAGTGAACAACACAATAATAGTGGGAGACTTCAACACCCCATTGACAGTGTTGGATCAACAAGAAATGAAACAAACAAAAATATTCAGGACCTAAACTCAATGCCTGACCAAATGGACTTAACAGACATGTACAGAATACACCACTCAACAACAATAGAGTATACATTCTCATCTGCACACAGCACATACTTTAAGATTGCCTGCACACTTGGCCATAAAGCAATTCTCAACTAATTTTTAAAAACTGTAATCATGCCAACCACACTCTCAGACCACAGTGCAATAAAAATAGAAATCAATACCAGTAGATCTCTCAAAACCATACAAGTACATGTAAATTAATCAACCTGTTTATGAATGACTTTTCAGTAAACAATGAAATTAACGCAGAAATTTAAAAATAATCTTTGATACTAATAAAAACAAAGATACAACATACCAGAATCTCTGGGCCATAGCTAAAGCAGAGTTAAGAGGAAAGTTTATAGCACTAACCACCTACATCAAGAAGTTAGAAACGTATCAAATTAAAAACCTCATGTCACACCTAGAGGAACTAGAAAAACAAGAGCTAGCCAAAGATAGCAGAAGAAAAGAAATAACCAAAGTCAGAGATGAAGTGAATGAAATTGAGACATTAAAACCCATACAAAGGGTCAATGAAACTAAGAGTTGGTTCTTAGGAACAATAAATAAGATTGATAGACTGCCATGTACATGAATAAGGGAAAAAAGAGAGATCCAAATAAACACAATAAGAAAAGACAAAGGGGACATTACCATCAACCTTACAGAAATACAAAAAAAAAAAGCCCTCAGAGGCTACTACAAACACCTCCATAAAACACAAACTAGAAAACCTACAAGAAATGAATAAATTCCTGGTAACATACAGTCTCCCAAGATTGAACCAGGAAAAAAAAAATTGAAACCCTGAAAAGATCAATAACCAGTTCCAAAATTGAATCAGTAATAAAAAAACCTACCAACCAGAAAAAGCCCCAGAACAGATGGATTCACAGCCAAATTCTACCAGAGGTATAAAGAAGGGCTGGTACCAATCCTACTGAAACTATTCCAAAAAATTGAGGAGGAGGGACTCCTCTTGAACGCATTCTATGAGGCCAGAATCATCCTGATACCAAAACCTGGCAGAAACACAATGAAAAAAGAAAACTTCAGATCACTATCCCTGATGAATATAAATGCAAAACTCCTGGACAAAATACTAGCAAATCTAATCCAGCAGCACATCCAAAAGCTATTCCACTATGAACAAGTAGGCTTTATCTCTGAGATGAAAGGTTGTTTCAACATAGACAAGTTAATAAATGTGATTAATCACATATACGGAACTAAAAACAAAACCCACATGATCATCTCAATAAATGCAGAAAAAGTTTTCAATAAAATTCAACATCATTTCATGTTGAAAACCCTCAACAAACTCAGCATTGAAGGAACATACCTCAAAATAATAAGAGCCATCTATGATGAACCCACAGCCAGCATCATACTGAATAGGCAAAAGCTAGAAACATTCCTCCTTAGAACTGGAACAAGAAAAAAATATCCAGTCTCAGCACTCCTATTCAATGTAGTACTGGAAGTCATAGCCAGAGCAATCAGGCAAGAGAAAGAAATAAAAGACATCCAGATAGGAAGAGATGAAGTCAAACTATCTCTTTTTGCAGATGATATGATTCTATACAGAGAAGACTCCATAGTCTCTGCCCAAAGGCTCCTAGAACTGATAAACAACTTCAGTAAAGTTTCAGTATACAAAATCTGTATAAAAATCATCAGTATTTCTATACGCCAACATTGTCCAATCTGAGAGCCAAATCGAGAATGCAGTGCCATTCACAATAGCCACAAAAAAATAAAATACCTAAGAATACAGCTAACCAGGGAAGTCAATGATCTCTATAATAAAAATTACAAAACACTACTCAAAGAAATCAGAGGACACAAACAAATGAGAAAAATTTCTATGCTCATGGATAGGAAGAATCAACATTGTTAAAATGGCCATGCTGCCCAAAGCAAGTTATAGATTCAATGCTATTCCTATCAAACTGCCAATGTCATTTTTTACAGAATTAGAAAAGAAACTATTCAAAATTCACATGTAACCAAAAATAGCTCAAATAGCAAAGGCAATCCTAAGCAAAAAGAACAAAGCTGGAGGAATCACATTATCCAGGTTCAAACTGTACTACAAGGCCACAGTAACCATAATAGCACGGAATTGGTACAAAAATAGACACATAGACCAATTGAACAGGTTATAAATCCCAGAAATAAAGCTGCACATCTACAACCATCTGATTTTTTACAAAGTTGACAATAACAAATAATGGGGAAAGGACTCCCTATTCAATAACTGATGCTGGGATAACTAGCTAGCCATATGCAGAATATTAAAACTGGACCCCTTTCTTTCACCACATACAAAAATTAACTGAAGATGGATTGAAGACTTAAATGTAAGACCTAAAACTATAGAAACCCTAGGAAAAAAACCTAGGAAATATCATTCTGGACATAGGCCTTGGCAAAGATTTCATGATGAAGATGCCAAAAGCAATTGCAACAAAAACAAAAATAGACAATTGGGACCTATTTAAACTAAACAGCTTCTGCACAACAAAAGAAACTTTCAACAGACTAAACAGACAACCTACAGAATGGGAAAAAATACTTGCAAACTACGCATATGACGAAGGTCTAATATCCATAATCTATAAGCAACTTAAATCAGTAAGAAAAAAACAAACAACCCTATTAAAAATGGGCAAAGTACATGAACAGACACTTCTCAAAAGAAGACATACATGCAGCCAACAAACACATGAAAATAATTCTCCACATCACTAATCATTAGAGAAATTCAAATCAAACTACAATGAGATACCATGTCACACCAGTCAGAATGGCTATTACTAAAAAGTCAGAAAATAACAGATATTGGTGAGATTGTGGAGAAAAAGGAACACTTATACACTGCTGGTAGGAATGTAAATTATTTCAGCCACTATAGAAAGCGGTTTGGAGAATTCTCAAAGAACTTCAAAAAGAAATATCATTTGAACCAGCAATACCATTACTGGATATATACCCAAAGGAATATACATTGTTTTACCAAAAAGACATATGCACTCATATGTTCACTGCAGCACTGTTCACAATAGAAAATACACGGAATCAACCTAGATGCCCATCAGTAGTGAAATGGATAAAGAAAATATGGTACATATATACCATGGAATACTACACAACCATTAAAAAAAGCAATCCTGTCCTTTGCAGCAATATGGATGGAGCTGGAGGCCATTATTCTAAGCAAACTAACACAGGAACAGACAACCAAATACTGCACATTCTCACTTATAATTGGAAGGTAAACATTGAGTTCACATGAACACAAAGAGGGGAACAATAGACACCAGGGTGTACTTGAGGGTGGAGGTTAGGAGGAGGGTGAGGGTTGAAAATCTACCTATCAGGTACTATGCTCACTACCTGGGTAATGAAATCATTTGTATACCAAACCCCAGTGACACAAAATTTACCGATGTAACAAATCTGCATATGTACCCCCTGAACCTAAAATAAAAGTTGAAGAAGAAGAAAAGTAAATGAAAAAGGAAATTGCCTAAGCATTTTATTAGAGATGTGAATTATTTTTCAAAAGATTTTGAAATATATTAGGTTAAAATATTTTTTCTTAGACCAAGTCTGGTTCAATTTTTCTTTCTCAGATTCTGCGTTTGAAGGAAACAATCATAAAGGAACTGGTTTTGTTAGAAAAATATCTGAATATATTTTTGTGCTAAATTTATTAATTGAATTTCTTGCTTAGTCAAATTTTATATTTAATACAGATAGCAGGAATGGGAGCTGGGCTGAATTAATACAATACAGCCCTCTCAATAGAGCTGGGAAATATATGCATGTATGCTAACCCATGTATACATATTTATCTACCTTTCTGTATCTATCTATATGTATATTAAATATGAATTTATACTGATGTCTCCAACTCTAATCCAGCAACACAGGGTATATTCTGGTCCTCCCTTTTTGCTTATTTATAACTTATTTCCATGACACTGAGAATTCTGGCTCTTATTATCTACTATAAGGGTCAGCAAACTTTTCATGTAAAGAGATAGTTTTTCCTGTAAAAGTAAATATTTTAGGCTTTGGGGGCCATAATGTCTCTATCACAACTCCTCAGCTTTGAATTTTTAAATAATTTTCATGTATTATAAAGTATAATTTTTCTATTGATTTTTTTAGCCATTCAATAATGAAAAAAAAAGTTTTTTTATGGGCCATAGAAAAATAAGCTAAATTTGGCCCACAGTCCATAGTATGCCAATCCCTATTCTACAGTACACTTATTTGTTCACTGTAGTGCTTGCATAGTTTCAGAATTGCTAATCCATACCCCATGCTAGACAAGTTTACCAACTAAAGCACAGTGTTTGTACACGGTACTTTTTGCCTTTATCCTTACAGTCAAAACACTATATTACAAAGTTATCAGGTCTGCTCCTTTCTTCCTCATTTGCATCAATATAATAACGTTATGGGGCACAGGACTACCCCAAAATGTGGCACCTTGGCATTTGAGAAAGTAGCAGGAGCAGGAAGTTCTCTCAAGCCTTCCCTTGTCCTTCTCCCCTGAGGCAGATTATAAAACCTAGGAAGGATTTTCTGAGCTGTCCCTGAAGCAGGTTATAAGACCAACATTCCAAAGGTGCCCTCTCTTATCTTCAGAGATAAGAAAAAGAACATTCTTATCTCTGAAGACACAGGGGCAGAGAAGACTCTCACATGAGAGGAAGTCTACACTTGCTCATTTAACCATTTCTGGCAGTGTTGGAGGTTAAGCCACATTTTTTTCTGTGGTATTTTGGTAGAGGAGCTATTTTCTAATAATAAATATTTTCTAGCTATCCATCTAGGTTGCTCCTCTCCTGGCTCTTAGGCTGGATAGACTATAGAAAGTAGAATTTCTTGTTGTTGTTGTTGTTTTCCCTTGGTGTTTGCCTATTGATGTTTCTGAGTTGCTGGCTTCTCCAGTGCCCGGTTTGGAAAATATATGTCAAACACACACACACACACACACACACACACACACACACACACACACACGATTCACCACTAATCACTCCTTTGATCCTGAAGTTGCTAGCTTGTCTGACTTCTTTCCACCTTTCAGAGTAGTACACATCTATTTCTCCCCTGCTGACCTTGGTACTTAGGTTTTCATACATTTTGCTTTAATTTATGCTATAAATCTCAGGCTACATTTTTATTATTTTTGAAGAGTAAATTATCCTTTAAAGAGATTTAAATAATGAGGAAAAGGTGTTACATATTTACCCATGTAGTTACCATTCTGATGATTCTTCACCTTTTGCGGAGATCAATATTTGCATCCTACCCAAGACTTGTTGTTATCTGTCTTTTTTATTATAGCCATGCTAGTAAGTATAAAGTAGTATCTCATTGTGGTTTTGATTTGCATTTCCCTAATGGCTAATAATGTTGAGTATCTTTTCATGTGTTTGTTGGCCATTTATGTATCTTTTCAGAAAACTATTTGTTCATATAATTTGTCCATTTTTCAATTGAGTTATTTATCTTTTTATCATTGAATGGTAAGTATCCTGAATACAAATCCATTATCAAATATAAGATTTGAAAATATTTCCTCCCATTTGTGGTTGCCTTTTCATTTTCTTCATAGTATTCTTTCAGAGACTAAAGTTTTACATTTTGATGATGTCCATTTTATCTATGTTTTCTTTTGTTGCTTGTACTTTTGTTTTCATGTCTAAAAATTTTTGCCTAGCCTAAGGTCATGAAGATTTTCTCCTATATTTTCTTCTAAAAGTTGTATAATTTTAATTTAGGTCTAAGATCAGATTTAATTTTCTTGTATGGATTTAGGAGAGTGTTCTTCTTCCTTCTTTTATGTGTGAATATTCAATTATCCCACCACCATTTATTCAAAAACTATTTTCCCCTATTGTATTGTCTTGGCATCTTTTGACCATAAATGTGAGAGTTTATTTCTGGACCCTCAATTCTATTTAGTTTATCTATATTTCTATCTTTTTGCCAGTACCATGCTGTCTTGATTACTGGAGTTTTGTGGTAAGTTTTGAAATCAGAAAGTGTGAATTCTCCAAATTAGTTTTTATTTGTCAAGTTTTTATTTATTTATTTATTTTAGCTATATTGGGCCCTGTGAATCTCCTCATTGATTTTAGAATCAGCTCTTCAATTTCTGCAAAGAAGCCTGGTGAAATTTTGCTAGTAATTGTGTGGATCTGTAATCGATTTGGGAAGTATGTCTATGTTAATAATATTAAGTCTTTTTATCCATGAACATAGAGTTTTTTCATTTATTTAGGTCTTCTTTAACTTCTTTTAACAATATTTTGTAGTTTTCAGAATACAAGTTTTGCACTTCTTTTGTTAAATTTATTCCTAAGCACATTGTTCTTTTGGGTCCTATTGTAATGTGAATACAACCTTATTTTCTTCCTTCTTTGTATGACTTGTCTTTTTTTTATTGGATGTCATAAATTGTTAATTTTACCTTGCCGGGTGCTGGATATCTTTGTATTCCTATAAATCTTCTTGAAAATTTTTCTCTTCATAGAGTTAAGTTACTTGGAAACATTTTGGTCATTTCAGATTCTGCTTTCAGATTTGTTAGGTGGGCCTGGAACACTGGTCAGTTTAGGACTACTGCCCATTATTGAGGTTAGACCCTTCTGTGTACTGTATTTAACCCCCCATGAATCTTAGTTACTTTTTTATTCATTTATTTGCTTACTTACTTATTTATTTACTTAATTAGTAATGACAGGGTCTTGCTATGTTGCCCAATCTGGTCTTGAACTCCTGGCCTCAAGCAATCTTCCCACCTCCACCTCCCCAAAGCACTGGGGTTATAGGAATGAGCCACTGCACCCAGCTTAAATCCTATGAATCTTGAGGTAAAGCACTATTTCTGGCCCTTTGGGAGCATTTTTTTTCTCTAATCCTTTTATCTGATTCTTTCTCCATCCTCAGGTAATTTTCTCACCCACGTACTAATTGATACTCAGTGGGGAACCCTCTGCACTGGAATTCTTTTCCTAGAGTTCTCTTACAGCCCTATCCTTTCTGGCATTCTGTCCTACCAACTCTAGGCCACTTTGTTCTCCAAGATTCTCAGCTCCTCTTAAATTCAGTGCGTCTGTGGACTCTTCGTGATCCTCCTCTCTGTGTCATGGACTAGAAATTCTCTGAAGATAATTATAGTGCTCTCTTCATTTGTCTCCCTTCTCTTAGGGTCACTGTCCTTCACCTTCTCAGACTAATGTAAAGTAAAGATGTCACTAGCTTGGTTCCATGACCCACCATGGATAATAAAATCTACAGATGCTTGAGCCTCTACTATGAAGTGGCATGGCATTCAACCATAACCTATGCACATCCTTCTGTATACTTTAAATCATTTCTAGATTACTTTTTGGTTGTATTTTTCTAAATTTGAGGTCTGAACTCGAAGGAAGGTGATGTCATAATAGTTTTCAGATGGGAGTACAATGTAAGGATAAGAAACTTCCAGAGAGTAGCAACACCATGTAACAACCATAACAGAATTGTTTCATAATAAACATTCAGGAATTTAGTTCTTTATGTCACTTTGCTTAGAGTTGTCTCTAGTCATGGAATTCCCAAAAGTAGATAGAAATCTAAAAATTAACAGACTCTTTTGAGAATGCACAGTCAGGGTGGGTGAGGCAAAAATCATTTGCCATCTGGGTAGAATATGCTGAAAGCAAATGATAACTTTTTATTGTCTCACATTTAGAACAGACATTACTCTAAAGACCCTTTTATTTTGTCTTCTGAGCTACAAGTGTCTTCTCTCACTTAAATAAAAAATTTGTTAATAAAAAAATTCATATACAATCACACTAAAAAATAACAGATTATAACTTAATTTAAAAATGTAAGCTGTAGCTTTTAACTTTTCTAAACATATAAGAATTTTTTTCTATAGTGTCAACTATATTTAAATATAAATAAGAATACATAAATGAAAACTATTGTTTGGTGACCAATTACTTTTGCTGTTTTCATCTTTATTCACTTAGATTTCTTTAACAATTTTCCAGATAACCTAAGATTATCTTTTAATGACACCAATATAATACTTACAGAAGACTTTAAATTATAATTGCTGGCCGGGTGCAGTGGCTCACGCCTGTAATCCCAGCACTTTGGGAGGCCAAGGCAGGTGGATCACCTGAGGTCAGGAGTTCGAGACCAGCTTGGCCAACATGGTGAAATCCTGTCTCTACTAAAAATATAAAAATCAGCCGGGCGTGGTAGCACACACCTGTAGTCCCAGCTACTTCGGAGGCTGAGGCAGGAGAATCACTTGAACTGGGGAGGCGGAGGTTGCAGCGAGCCGAGATCGCGCCATTGCACTCCAGCCTGGGTGACAGAGAGAGAACTCCGTCTCTAAATAAATAAATAAATTATAATTTCAAGATCCTTATTTAGCTGTAAGTTAATTAAATAACAGTGTAGTCACTGTTGATATTAAAAAAACTTCCCAGAGAAGTATAACACCCTGAAATTTCACCTGGTACAAGTTAAGTAATTCTTGGGTTCACATAATTTGAAACTGTGCTTGGAGTTTACAAGAACAACAATAGCAAAAAAATCATAAGGATATTAGTTATTGTAAATCAATTTAGTTGAACATCCATGTTTAAATTTACATGTCCTAAAATTTTTGTATCAGTAATGATTATTTATCTGACCCCATAAGACAAGTATAGAAAAGTTCCAGTTAACCAGACACTTTTGTAAGAAAATAAAATCAAGTACTGTATATATAAAGTACTTTATATTATATTCTACACTGTGATAAAGTAAGAAAGAAAACATGTAACTATCTTTTAAAACAAATCTATCAAAACAGTTTAATTTGCCCATGACTTACTATAACTAAAAGTAATAAAAGAACCTTTATACTCCTCTCATATTTATCAGAAAAGATTAAAACTATTTTAATTTTGCTTTAAAGTCATCATTTAGAATAGTTTCTTAAAACTGGCCTTATACCAGTGTATCAATGTTCATTTCTTTGTTTCTTATCATAGTAACCTAAAGTTCACCCATATACCTAAAACTTAATTGTTCCCTTTTAGGCACAGTTTTTTTGTTTCTTCCTTTTTGTCTATGCATTCTTGAGACTATTTATTCTAAAATTATATGAACTTAGTTTCTAGACCAGTTACAATATGAGCTCCATTAAATGTGATACATTTAACAATATTGTTAATTTCCATCCAGATTCATCAATTTAGTTCCACAAAAATGTATAACTAAGGAGGGAGATCCCTTTATGCTCTACCTAGATCCTACCTCAGGGAAAGATTTGCCTCAGCTTCTGGGAGAGATGTCAAAGATGTGTCAGCCAAAGGTAGCCACAAATTTCCCCCACTACCCTGATCCAAATGGAGATGGAAATGTCCAGACCTCTCTACCCAAAAAGGAACAACTCTGAAGAGCTATTTTAACTGCAGAGTGCCACCATAGGGTTGCCCAAAATCTTTGTTAGGCTGGCACTGCAGGTTGGCCTTCTCCCTCTGCCCATGATTATTTAAACCTCTTACCTCCCACAGGTGTTGATCCCTTCATAAATATTATGCATGCTAAGCCCTATCTCAAGGTCTACATCCAGGAGAACCCAACCTGCAACATTAAGTAAGTAAATAGTTTGCCTTTGATAACATTATTTATATCTCCAGAGTTGGTTCTATCTCTGCCTATTCTAGCCAATCCCTCAGTCACTGTGCCCAGCACAGGAAACTGTCTTTCTCTTTAATGTCACAGAAGAAGATAGGATATTTTTGTGATATTAGTTGAACAGATTTTCCATTGCTTCTTCATCTCAAAATGGACCTGTCTGTTTGAACTCATGTTCTCATGGTGCACACAAATGACCAATTCCTGCGATCAATTACCTTTAAGTTTCCAGAGATATTTTAAGCAAACAGGCAGTTGTGTATCTAGAATCTCTCTGACCACAAACACAAAGAATTATAAATGACTGTTTATAGACATAGGCCAACATGTGAAAAATTGCTGGGCAAATTATACAATTTTAGCTAAAAGAAAAATGAAAATAAGACACAAAATCCCTATGGAAGAAACACAAAATAACTTCCTGCAACCAAAAGAAATAATCGATTATTTGCCCACTATATCTTTTCTAGGGGCTTTTGTCATCCCCTAGTAATATAATTGCTGACCAAAAGCCTATGGTACCACACCCGAATCTCCTTTCCTCCAGTCTTATGACATCCTTCAGACATCAAATGACATTTCCAGGCATTCGTGGGAGAAGCAGGGGTGGTGACATTTATTTTAACTGTCCAAAACATGAGAACACCCAGTACTCTAGCTCCAAACTTTCTCTAAAAGTTTTCACCATCGGATTTTGAAAAGCAAAAGCTCTAAAATTGAGTCCAATTTCTATATCTCATTAAAACAGTCAGTGGCAGTAGCTGCAGAATAGTAAAGCCACGGAGATCTGAAGTTTTCAGTGTCATTCTTGGTACGGTGTTACTTGACTCAGAGCTGTTCTTACTTCACTCTAGTGAGTACCAAGATAGTGACTTTAGCCATCTTGGTAGTGCCTCCAAATTCTTAAGGAAAATACATATAACAAATTCATTATTTCAAAGTTTTATTTTAAGTTTGATGCAAGAGACTAAGCCTCTAACTCAGACGAGTGAAATATTTCACTCTTAGTGGAGACACAGGAAAAAAGACTGATTGGAAAAAGAAATCATTGTTAGAATGAGTAAAAAATGAAAAAGAATGTTTGTTTAAAGATATTTAGACTGCTGCTAGATACATAACTGAGTAGGTAGTAAATAATATCACCAATTTTTTAAAATTTGTAGATAGGTTTAGCAGAACAACCCCCAGGCAAATTATCAGGCATAACAATGACTGCTCTGAAGGAGGCTGGTAATTACATCACACTGGGTTTGAGTCATTTTTTTCCCTTACTCATCTGTAATCTAAATTATGTTACCCTTCAAGATCTAGCTCAATACTTCCTTTGGAAATAGAAATGGCATTCCAGGGTGAAGGTGGAGGACAGGAGCAGAGAAGTATGGTTGGGAACATGAATACACAAAAATATAGAAGAAAAAGCAGTATGATAATGCAGAAGTCAGGATGAGATCCACCTAACTCAGGTGGACACTGCTTACTAGAGACACAGGAGGAAAATATTCCAGAGATAAATGAAAAATTATATGGAGTCCTCATATTTTTTCAAGTGGGAGAACTAAGGTTGTTTGCTTTCTCATTCATATTTACCAGGTTACTGACTGTGCAAGAACCCTTTGATCATGTACCTTACAGACCAAGATAAGTGAGGATGCCCATGTAAAACCAGCTGTCTTTCTGGTCTCTTATGTTTTTGTACCAGAAAGGGACAACTTTTTGGGTAACCATAGGTCTCTAGTATATCTGTGATTACAATAAAGATTTTTGATATACCAAAACTGATGAACCAAAATTCCACTGAAATAGCGAGTAAATGGAGTTCTTTTATCCTTTGCAGTATACCAGGGTGAACTTTTTACATAATTTCTTGCTCCAAAGGGAGAAGTGTATGACAAAGTACGTTTAAGGACCCTAACTGATCATAGAAAAAATATTAATGGCATTGGGAAAAAAATGCAGACTAATGAATCCACTACTAAATTTTATCTATCTTGTAGCTCTAAAATTGCACTGTTTAGAATACACTATGGTAGCCACTAGACATATGGCTACTTGAACTTGAATTGGTTAAAATCAAAATTAAGAATTTAATTTCTCACTCACATTAGCCACGTTTCAAGTGCTCAACAGACACATGTGGCTAGTGTCTACCATATTGGACAGCATAGATTTAAAGCACATTTCCATCATTGCAACACCGCAATATGGAGGATGTATCCTCAATACATGGATATTGCCCCCTCAAAATTCATAACCCCTAGATATCTTATCTCTCTATGTGAGGATAGTGTATTAACTTGCACCTGGACTGAGATAGATAAATGCTTATCTCCAGAGATGTCTGAAAGTCTGGTACTGACCCTTGTCTAAGATAAGGATGGAATGTGCTGGTTAATGATTTATACTGTGCTATACAAAGTCCAAAATTCCCTTGGTGGTATCCTCTGCTGGCTTGTCTACATTGTTTAAGGATGGATAGATTGATGGTTTGCACCTGCTTTAATCATTTACACATTCTGATTTTATTTGTGATCAGTGGAGGATAAAACCTTCAATAAACTTGTGTCTTAGCTTCCTTGATATTAAGATATCTTGCACATATCTTAGATTTTTATCATCCGAATGCAAAGCACATCCTTTGCAATTGAGAAGGGACTCTGCGAGCTGCTCCCGGATATGTTAAACCCCTCAGTGACTGACTGTATATTCTTTCTTCTGCTGTACTTGCCCTTATTAAAGCCTTACATGTGAAGTAAGTCCTTTCAATTGTCTGACCCCGGGTGATTGTTATACCCTTTGATATAGTTTGGATATTTGTGCCTTCCAAATCTCATGTTGAAATGTGATCCCCTATGTTGGAGGTGGAGCCTAGTAGGAGGTGTTAGGGTCACGGGAATGGATCCCTGATGAATGGCTTGGCACACAGTAATGAGTGAGTTTGTGCTTTATTAGTTACTGTGAGATTTACTTGGTAAAAAGAGCCTGGCAACTCCTCCCTCTCCCTTGCTCCCTCTCTTGCCGTGTGACATGCTTGCTCCAGCTACACCTTTTGCCACAATTGTAAGCTTTGTGAGTCCCTCAACAGAAGCTGAGCAAATGCTGGCACCATGCTTCTTGTACAGCCTACAGATCTGTGAACCAAATAAACGTTTTATTTTTATAAATTATCTAGCCTCAGGTATTCCTTTATAGCAATGCAAAACAAACTAACACACCCTTAAACCCTATATTTAAGGCTGAGACCTTGGACCCTCCTCCTAAAATTTACCTTAAAAGGTGAAGCAAGCACTAGTCTTGGAGACTATAAATTGGAAAAAATGGCAAAGCAGTAGGTGTTCCAATCTTTGCTTTAGGCCTGAGTAAGAGGCCATAAAGATGCCTGTGGAATCCTAGATCTTAGTTCTGGGTGTAAGTAGAGGGAAATTGGGGAATAACATAGGCACAGCATAGACAAAATTTGGCCAACAGATCCTAGTCTCCCCACTTCTGTCAGGAATATAACTCAAAGGTAGAAGGAGGACTGAGCTTACAGATGAAATTCAAATAGGGACTGACAGTTATTTCTGTTGGTTCATATGACTTCTATTCTAGAAACTGTCTCTGGGGCTGAAAGCATTGTAGGATATAAAGGAATGAAAGCTGCAGTATAATGAAAATTGCACAATTAAATCAACATCATCCACCAAAGGCATACAGTCTAAATAACTACAAAATCCACTGTCTTCCATAAACTATTTGTTTTGAGTGTTCTTGGATTAACTTAGAGACAGCTTTATGTTCTGGTACTATAGAGGCTCTAAATGGGATATTCATTGTAAAGCACATGTGAATAAAGGAAATAATTATGAAATATAAGAGAACAGCAGAAACATTTACACACAGAAAATGCCTTGTAACCTTAATCAGGATAAAGAAAGAAAGAAACACTAAGAAAAAGTCTAATATTAGAGAACTGGTTTCATGAATTATGGTATAGTAAAGTGATGGAATATTATGCAGGCATCAGAATGATAGGTTTATGTAGAAACATAAACAAAATGCTTCATATAATGTTAAGTAAAACCAGCAGAACACAAAGTGGCATATCATATATGAGAGCATAAAATATATGCAAGTTGAAGGAAATATATTAAAATAAGGTATTATGATTGGGAGTGGACCATTTTTTATATTAAAATGTACTGTTATATAGACTGCCTAGGGGTATACGTTAATATATACATCTTCTGTATGTGTACATCTATATGTAAACATAAGACATATGGTGGTGGACACATTAGTCTGGATATTGTTTAGACATCGTCTTTTTTGTAGACATTGTCTAGCAACACTTACCAGTAGAACATGTTGCAGTGATGGAAATGTTCTTTAAGTCTATGCTGTCCAATATGGTAGACACTAGCCACATGTGTCTGTTGAGCACTTGAAATGTGGCTAATGTGAGTGAGAAATTAAATTCTTAATTTTGATTTTAACAAATTCAAGTTCAAGTAGCCATATGTCTAGTGGCTACCATAGTGTATTCTAAACAGTGCAATTTTAGAGCTACAAGATAGATAAAGTTTAGTAGTGGATTCATTAGTCTTCAATACATTGGTTTTCTCCATCTGTCCCCATTGCTTAAGGTGAAAAGTACTCTTGTTTAACATTAAGTTTGCTGAAGGACACATGAGAAGTCTCACAAAAGTTGCTTGGGTTTATTTCTTTTCTTCAGGTTGAGGATTTTCAATTTAATAAATCCTTTGAACTTTAACTGATTAATTTATTGAGTAGCTAGAAGAAATTAGGATAAGAAAAAAGATCTGGGAGCTACAATCAAAGAGACTCTCAGTTGCCATTGGAAAAGTGCTACAGGGCATCTTAGAGCAGATGAGTAAATAGCTATGCAATTCACAGTCTTATCCAACTCCGAAAGAGAAAACTATAGGGAAATCTTTCCAGCAGCTTCTCCATGTACTTTTCTCAAGAGACCAGAGTTATCCACAGGAAAATGAAAAGTGCTGAACTATACCTGGGGGCTATGACGTTTGAGGGGACACAATTCACCCCATAACAGGCACATATTGAAAACCAGGCTGCTTATCAAAACGTCTAAAGCATCCTTTTCTTTGCACTCCTCTTCCTCCACTTGACATGAGCTGTCATCAGGATAGGCTGTGGTTGACACTGCCTTCTGTCATGGAGGAATAATTTCCTCATGGCCAAAGTAACAAGACGTGTATATAAGGAGGTAGACATAACATAGTCTTCTGGCCAGGAATCAACTGTGACATAACTAGGTGGGTTATGTTAAACATGTGAGTTTTCAAAACATAACAACCAAGGCAACTTTGTTGCGATGAGTGACCATTCAATGCTAAATGGTACATGAAGCCTTTTAGCTCTTAAAATGAACAGGGAGGATGCTTATCTGTGCTTTGAGGAGAGAAGTTAAACAATAAAACACAGAGCTGGTTCTTTGAAAAGATCCATAAAATTGACAAACTTCTAGCAAGACTGACAACAGAAAAAAGAGAAGACACAAATAACTAATGTCAGGAATGAAAGAGTGTATTATTACAGACCCTGCAGACACCAAAATGATAATAAGGAAATACTTCAAACAGTTCCATACTCATACATTTGACAACTTAGATGAAATAGATCAACTTTTAGAAAAACATAAAGTACCTCAGCTCACCCAATATTAAATAGTTGATTTGAATTGCCTTATGACTATTAAATAAATTGAATTCATAATTTTTAAAACTCCCCAAATAGAAACTCTAGGCCCAGATGGTTTCACTGGAAAATTCTACCAAATGTTCAAAAAGAATTAAAGCAATTATATACAATCCCCTGCAGAAAATAGAAGAGGTAACACTTCTCAATTAATTTTATGAAGCTATTATTACTGTGACACCAAAAGCAGACAAAGATAGTGTCCAAAACTAAAAGTACAGATCGATATCTCTCATAATCTTTGATATAAAATTCCTTAACAAAATATTAGCAAACTGAATTCTATGATGTAAAGAATTATACACCATAACCACTGGGGTTAATTCCAAGGATCGAAGCTTGGTTAAATATTTAAAAACAAATAATTTCATTCCACCATAATAACAAGGTAAAGAAGAAACATTAACGATTTTGTCAATGGATACATAAAAAGCATTTAATACATTTTAACACTCATTTATTATAAAGTCTCAGGAAAATAGAAACAGGACAACTTCCTTAACTTGGTAAAGAACAGCTACAAAAACCCTACACCTAACATTATACTTAATGGTGAAAGAATGAACGTTTCCCAGCTATGCTCAGAAACAAAGTAAGGATGTCTGCTGTCACTGCTATTATTCAGCATAGTGATGGAAGTTTTAGGCAATGCAATAAAGAAAAGTAAAGAAATAAAAAGGCATACAGGTCAGAAAAGAAGAAAGAAAGAAAATCTATTAATAAAAACTCCTAGGTCTAAGTGAGTTCTTCAAAGTCACAGGATATTAGGATATTAGAACAATACATCAAACAACAAAAATCAATTGCATATCTATATATTGATAAAAAACATGCAGAAACCAAAATTTAAGACACCATGCTACTAAAATTGCCAAATAAAATAAAGAGTTAAGTATATAGTTAACAAAACACATATAGGGTCTGTTTGCAAAATTACAAAATGATGAATGTAATCAGAGAAAACCTAAATACATGAAGAGACTCGCCATGTTCATGAATTGGGAGACTCAACACAGTATAGTTGTCAATCCTCTCCTAATTTATATAGAGAGTTAACAAATTTCCTATCAAAATTTAAGCAAGGTGTTTTATAGTCATATACAAGCTTATTCTAAAACTCATAGGGAAAAGCACAGGCCCTAGAATAACTAAGATAACGTTGATAAAGAAGAATAAAATGGGAGGACTTACTCTACCCAATATTAAGACTTACTATATAGTCCAATAATCAAGACAATATGGTATGGTGAAGGGACAGATGCATAGATCAATGGAATAGAATAGAGAACACAGAACTTGCTTCCACACAAGTACAACCACTTGATTTTTGACAAAGGTGCAAATACAATTCAATAGAGGAAGGATAGCCTTT